>NC_080070.1:40359864-41057037 GCF_949987535.1 Balaenoptera acutorostrata
ATATAACTGATAAAATGACACGTAAAAATATACTTACTTTTAGATCTATTTAGGAGTCCTGGAAAACTCATGACAAAATACAATTTATAACTTGACTAATTTAGATTCAAGGGATTTAATTTTTCTTCTAATAATAGGACATAGAACTTATGAGAAAGAAGCCAAAGTGTAAGAAGAAAGGGAGCAAACAGAATTTTGTTTACTTGACATAAGCCTTTGAAATAAGAACATAATTTATCATTGTGATGGTCAGAAATTAATTCAGCCATCTATTTACATATCCAAGAAGTCACTTGCAGTCTTTTCAATATGCTTCGCGTCATCCATTTTATTTCTTGTTTCTATATAAGCATGCACTAACAATTTAGGAATGATAGCGTGTCCATGGCATCATTATAAGGAATTAAATAAACACTCAAAATTTATCAATTATTGATAAAGAAGCAAAATAAAATGCAAAATGCTATTTAAAATAAAATGCAAAATGCTATTTAAAATAAAATGTGTATTTGTCCCATTTGCAACAGTTTTAACAGGATAAAATAGTATAATTTCAGAGGTGACTACTATGAGATAGTTGGGGTATTTTTATTTTCACAACCCCCATGGACATGTTATAACTATGATATCCTTGGTAAACCATTTTACTGAGGTTGTTCATGCAAAAACAGGTTAACCATGAAAAGAAACTTTATAATTTAACAGTTTTATCTGGTCAGAAAACAGACTGGAAAGTCTGACAGGCCATTTCATTTGTATTTTTAAAAGAACATGGGCTAAGGGTAGCAAAGTGTTTCTTAATAAGCTCTACTATTAATGAATTGATCTTAGAAAATGTTCCAAAGCAATTTTCTTAGAAAACTAGGACAGGGTATTCCTACGTTTTTCTACTATGCCACTGTGAAGTCACAGTTCAGCCTTAGGAAGGAAAAATAATCCTGTTCTCACCAATACCACTTTTCATTTTACAATCTTCTCTCCCAGTAATAAGTCTTTACAGTGAGTTAGGTAGGGGAAAAAAAAAAAAAAAAAAAAAAAGGAGAAAAGGAAGGTATAAGCAAAGCAAGAGAAATGAAGACCTGAAGTGACAAAACAAGTGGTTCAAGGCACAATCTTCAACAAATCAAGAACTACATATTTTTACGCACAAGAGTCAATAAAAATAACTGCTGTTCAAACTGCAGCTTTGGAATTATGTTTTGCTTGTGCCTGTCCCCATTACCAGTTTTCTCAGGAGTGCATTTTTCTTCACATAAATAACTAAATGTGCAAGAACAAACTTATTCTTTTGCTTTGTTTGTTACAAAATATTACATTTTCATTCAAATAAACTCATTCCCCTTATCATATTTAGAGTATATGCTTGCCTGCTTGAATAGCTGAAATAAAGGAGTCACAAAAAGCACATGCATGTATTTTAAAGTAATAGCAAAGCCTTTTAAAACCTAGTTCTCATACCGTGGTAATTATCATTGCCCCACAGATCAGTATGGGTTAATAGTAGATTGCTCAGAGTAGATAATATTGTCACTATATAATAAAACAAGGAATTTCAATGAGCAGGGCATGAGTTATTTTCCTACAATAATTGGAATCATGAACAGGCAGATGGAGCCCTGAAATGTTCCTGGTAAACAACTGGACTTGGTTGGGAAGGACATTTTATATACTTCCCCTTTTTTTGAAGATCACAAAGTATACTGCAAATATTACATGGTATCTCTTGTTCCCCTGAAAAATTATGTTGCTCAGAACCTATTTCTCATGCTGCTCTATTATTGACTTGATTCAGGAAATGGTGTTCTTGCAATGGCATAGTCAGAGCTCTCAAGAAGCCCCTGGTGCCTTTTCAGTTATTTCTGTTAAAAATAAGGCTCTGCCTGTTATAGTGAACAGTTGTTAAATTTATCTGGGGCACATGGCAGTTGATGAATCATTGCACGTAAAAACAACCATACAGAAACTGTGGCTTAGAAATCAAACAGCCTTTTGAAAATGAGGTCAATAAAGAACCACGAAAAGAATCTAATCCTTCAGAAGAGTTGACTTTTTCTAAGTCCTGTAGATTCTTATTTAGAAAATGAAATGAAAATGAAATTCATCCTTCCTATAAAGTCAAGAGTAATCTTTCCAGCTTGATTACTACTGATGACCTTTCAGTGGCATCTCTGAAGGACATCAGATAACCTTTGAGGATTAAAGGAATTATTGCCTGGGATCCTATCTCTGTCTTACAGAATTGTCATTCTACAAAGTACAATCCAATTACTACACGAAAAATTATTTCATGAGAGGACCATTCATGGCCCAACTCCTTCATCAAAGTCCAGAGTATTTGAGGACGCAGCCTACCCCCACCCCTACCCCTCTTTTCCCAATGGTATTAGCAGGATTAACTGGAGCCAGAGGGTGGGGAGCTTTGGCAAAATTTTGCTTGTTGGCCCAGAATATACACTTCTGCCACTACTTAGAGGCTGGAATTATGCTGATTTTTAATGTTTCTAGTTATTCTTTTTTTTTTTTTAATTAATTAATTTATTTATATTTATTTTTTGGCTGTGTTGGGTCTTCGTTTCTGTGCGAGGGCTTTCTCTAGTTGGGGCAAGTGGGGGCCACTCTTCATCGCTGTGCGCGGGCCTCTCACTGTCGCGGCCTCTCTTGTTGCGGAGCACAGGCTCCAGATGCGCAGGCTCAGTGGTTGTGGCTCACGGGCTTAGTCGCTCCGCGGCATGTGGGATCTTCCCAGACCAGGGCTCGAACCCGCGTCCCCCGCACTGGCAGGCAGATTCCCAACCATTGCGCCACCAGGGAAGCTCCTCTAGTTATTCTTACTTTCTTTTTGCTCATCAGAGCTCTTAAATGCTAAGACCAAACTGGTAGAGACTTATGGAAAGCTAGGTTGCTCTTGACTCATCTGAACATTCCACCGGGCAGGATTTCTGGTTTTCTGAAAACCAGATCCAAATGGAATTAGAAAATCATAACTCTTGTAGGATAAGATGGAATCAACATTTTTCAAGATATTTTATTGATATTAAGTAATTTATTGTACCTGAGGATCCTTTCTTTAGACAAGTTAGATGTGGATAATTTCTACATATGTGCACTGATCTTGTCTCAGTGTCTTCACTTGAAGAGCTTATTATTATTTGAATGTTAAATTTTCTGATAGCAAATAAGAAATGTGAGGTAGATTATTTTTAATAATTCTAAACTTTAGTTCTGTTTCTGTAATGTGATGATGTAAACAATAGATTATTCTATTATCCTTCTATTATTTTAACTTTTGTACAGAAGTATTTGTAAACAAAAATGAAACGATTAGCAATTCAAATATTTGCTGTCTAAAAGGGGATTTTTAAGATGATAGAAAAAATAATTCTTCTTTTCTCTCCAGCGGAAATGATGAAAGGGTTTTAATTTTTAAAAGATTTACCTATAAATCTTAATTATCTCTCAAATTAAACCCTAATAATACATTTATATTGGAATCCAATATTCTACTTATTTATTTAGATAGTTAAAATAGCAAATTTGATCCTAGCTTGTTCAAGGGCAAGGCAAATTTGAAAGACTTAGAATGAAAGTGAATCTTTCTAAATTTAAAGTCATAAAACGTTTATATAGAGATGTTAAGTAAGGGAATTTTAGAGTTAACCTTAATAAGCAATCATCCTCATTCACCCATTCAGTCTCAGCATAATATACCAGTGAATATATGAGTAATAGATGGAAAATCACTTTTAACCATCCCTCTGCAAGAGTAATTGCACAAGTTAAAGCAAGGAAATTAGTGATAAAGTTAAGCCATAAAATTCTAGGGTTCTTAGAATTATGGGAAAAGTGATGGTGACCAGTTCTTAAGCAAAGGAAGAAGAATGTGTTAAAGTAATCCAGCTTCATCAGTCCTGTCCTCTTTAGGGAATCCCAGTGTCTTGAAAAACTGTAAACTCTGCTGGGAGATCCTGTCTTGCTCTGTATTCAAGCTCTGAGCTCTATCACATGGTGTACTTTTTAGTGGCCCCCTAAAACATTCTCATATGTGGTCCCTTTACATACCAAACTGAATTTCATAATGGGTGCCACTACTTATTCTTTCTACTTATTTCAAATACAATGGATCCAAGACTAGTTACTTCCTCCCTAAATGTTGTCTTACTTGCCGGGCACTCTTCTTTAAGATCTTATGGTAGGTAGAATTCTAAGATGGCTTCCAGGATTCCCATACTTTGGAGAACACACCCTATAAAATTGTCTCCCCTTTAAAGTGGGCAAGACCTATGTATATGATGGGATATCACTCCTATTACAACGTTACTGGTCAGTTGACTCTGAGTTAATCAAAAGTGAGATTAACCTGGGTGAGACTGACGAATCAGGCAAGCCCTTTAAAAGAAGTTGAAGCATGAGAGAGACACTATCCTGCTAACCTAGAAGAAAGGGGCAGCTATGTTGAGAACTTTTTTGAACTTCCTACAGAGAAGGTCAAGTATATAGAAAAGGAAGGGTGTAAGCTGAATAAGCTTGGGAAAACAAAAACACAAGCTCCAGAAAGGAATTAAGACAGGCTGACACCTTATTTTTAGCTTTGCAAGATTTAAAGCAGAGACTCCCATTAAGCCAGGCTTGGACTGTAGATATATGCTACCAAATGGGTGCTATTTTAAGCCACTAAGTTGGTGGTAAGTTGTTACACAGCAGTGGGAAACTAATACAATACTGTGTTTGAAAAGTGGATAATTCCCTTTTTAAGCTTAGAATGCCCATACGGACTTTTCCCTGATATTTTTATTTCTTTAATTACTTCCGTGAGAATCTGAAATAAATGAGGACTTGAGGAAGATGACTTGATTCCTGGTGATCTTTTTCTTTAGTTTTAAACCTCACTTTTATAGCTTAAAATTCATGATAAGGTCTGGTTTTTGTGATGAGAAATATTTAGATGCTTAGTATATAGATTATACCAGACAAGTTGCTCTGCCTTGCTGGAATATCCTAACCATAGTGACAAATAACCTAAAAATTTGGTTCTATGAGTTTTCCTAAATAAAATATGCTGCAATATTCTACATTAGTTCTATCAGTGTTCTTTGGAAATATGGCTTGAGGAATGTAGATGGCATGTGGTTTGTCATATGGTGAGCATTAATATGTTGTACTGTTCTCTTTTTTTCCCATAATTTTCAAACAATGTTTTTGATAGAACCACTGCTCTTCCAAGAAGTCAAATGCTCCCACTGTTGAGATAAAAGTAGTTTCTGCAATTCCAGGACATTCTGGTGTTACTTGGCATCCTTTTAGTATCACAGAGATCCCTCATTTCGAACAAGGCTTTCATTTTAAAAGCATCTGCCAATGGATGACATATCTCTAATGCATTCTGTGGAAGCCTGTAACTTATCTTGCTTATTAAACTCTCTAGGGAGTTAACCTAAGTCTTCTCATATATTGTCTCTGGATTGACTGTTATATCTGCATCTGTGCCAATTTCTAGTTTGACTTAATAATTTTTCTTGGATAAAAGTAGTGAAGTAGCCAATTTGTATAGTGCTTAGAAGGTTCTTAAATAGGAATGAATGTTGCCGCTTTCTGATTGTGTCTGTGGGATCAGGTATGCACATACATATAAAAATCATGTTAGTATTCATAAAGTGTAGGTTATTTGGGAAGCCTAAATTGTGAGTTTCTGAGGATAATTTGGGGATAGATAATGGAATATGGAAGTGGTGGAAGTTGTTGATTGAATATTTTCAATCATGGCTTTTTTTCTATAGTCATTTTGTACTAAGACATTTTACATATGGATAAAGTCATACATGCCATGTCCTTTCTCTCTGGAAATTTTGTGTATTAACCAGGGGATCATGAGAAAGCTTAACTGTCCTATTATAATGAGTTATTAGTACTGATAAGAAGGCTCAGAATTATATTAAATACTGATATTTTTCTTTGTTTCCCACAATAGCAATGCAAGGTCCTACTGAAAGCTAATATTCCTTTTGTTATTTTCTTCACAAGAAGTCTTTCCTTATGTACCTTGCCCTTGATAGTCTTCGCCTTTTTCCTCAAACAAAATGCATTAAAATTTTTTTTCTCTATATTTTCTTTATGGTTCTAGGATTACTGTAGGTTTTCAGATTTTGGTAATTTATTATTATTGCTTCTAAAAGAACTCACTTTTATTTATTTTTTGAAAGTAATAACAGCTTTAATATATGTCCATATATAAAATGTGTTTGAGATAAAATTTACATAACATGCAATTAATCATTTTATTTTATTGAATTTTTGAATGTTATTTTATTTATTTTTTATACAGTAGGTTCTTATTAGTTATCCATTTTATACATATTAGTGTATATATGTCAATCCCAATCTCCCAATTCATCACACCACCACCACCCCCCACGCCCCCCCCCCCCCCCCCGCTGCTTTCCCCCCTTGGTGTCCGTACGTTTGTTCTCTACATCTGTGTCTAAATTTCTGCCCTGCAAACTGGTTCATCTGTACCATTTTTCTAGGTTCCACATATATGTGTTAATATACGATATTTGTTTTTCTCTTTCTGACTTCATTCTGTATGACAGTCTCTAGATTCATCCACGTCTCTACAAATGACCCAGTTTCGTTCCTTCTTATGGCTGAGTAATATTCCATTGTATATATGTACCACATCTTTATCCATTCGTCTGTCAATGGGCATTTAGGTTGCTTCCATGACCTGGCTACAATTAACCATTTTAAAGTGAGCAATTCAGGAGCATTAAGTACATTTACAATGTTATGCAACCATCACATCTATCTAGTTCAAAACATTTCTATCATTCCTAAATAAAACTTCATATCCATTAAGCATTTACTCTTCACTTCACCCTTCCCTCAGTCCCTGACAACCACCAGTCTGCATTCCGTCTTTACATATTTACCTATTCTGAATATTTCAAGCAAATGGAATCATACAACATATGACCTTTTTTTTTTGAAATAGACGTGATATTAGATTGATGAAAATTAGGTCTCTTTTATTTCTACATCCCTCACAAAAATCAGAGGCATCAGTTTATAGATATTTGGGAAATCAGAGAGTATAAAAATAATGAAAATAAAAATAAAAATTGACTTTTGACTTTTATAGCTTTCCCTTTGGGTAAATGAATCTACTGTGTTATTTAATTTACTTAACAAATCTGAGGTCATTGGTTGTATTATTATTTAGGAGAAATTTGACAATAAAAATGTCATAATGATAGCTTCTGCATCTAGCCATGACAGAACAGTTTATATCCGATTAGGTCTTTCATGAATGTAAAACAGAACAATAGGACACAAAATATAAAAGAAATGTTTCAAAGCATAAGAGATTGACTAAGGCACACAGAACTTGAAGGGGGTGGGGTTTGGTTTCTTTTCTGCTAGAGAGATGAGAAATACACTGATGTATTTCTCACAGATTCTCACGTTCGCATAATCTTTTCCCTCAGGAAAATGATAATTCTTAATGCATGGCCTAAAGGTCAATCCAAAAGCATGTTGCTTAGGGTCTGAAGCATTCTTACCAGAGGAGACAGAGCATGGATCTCCAGGCAGTCAAGGCATTTAGGATTTTCAGGGGCTGAGATCTCAAAGAGAGGGAAAATACTGTTCACAATTTTCCCTGGCGTGTTTGTTGTTTCTTGTATATGCAAGGAATACTGCAGGTGCAAAGAACACTGTATGAAAACAAGTAGAAATCACCAGGTGCATGATCACATATATAAATAATCTCACAATGTTGGTAATATGTAGTTTGAGTTTAAGAACCCTTCAGAAATGCAGGGGTCTTGCTAAATACTTCAAGCTTTTAGCTTAGACCACAGAGAATTTTGCTCAGAGTAACTACCGTGTTTTAGGAGTAAGAGTAAGCATTGAGAATAGTGCAAACTGGAAATAGTGCAGCCCAATGAAAGGCTAAAATCCAACACAGCTAGATCAAAGTGATCTGCCTACTTTTTTTTATCTTCTGCTAAAAGTAAATTTAATACTATCTAAAGGAAGATAATATCATCAAGTCTCTATAATATTTTTCCTGCAAAATATTGTCAATTCAATAAAAAAGTTACCAACCTTAACAATAAACAAGACCAAAGGATACAAAACCAAGAGAAAAAAAAGAAATAAAATCTCTAAGAAATCTAGATATTGAAGTTATTTCACAGAAAATAAAACTATGATGATCTGGCATAAAAAAATAGGGAAAATTTTACCAAAGATCTATAATCTCCTAAAAAAGTGAATCAGATGGAAATTCAATACTAAAATATACAATAAATATAATTAAGCATTTTACAAAAGTACTTCAAAGAATATTAGATGTGACAGAAGAGAGTAGAGAAGAGGAAGTTCAGTCAGTAAAGAATATCCAGGTTGAAGGAAAGCAAGAAAAAAAAATGTGGAGGAAAAAAACTTAAAATAAAATATGACACATATGGGACATGGTGAATATTTCTGATGTACGTATATTTGAGAGCCTAGAAGCAGAAGAGACAGAATTTGACAGAATTAATATTTAATAAGCACTGAAACATAAGCTTTTAATACTAACAAACAAATCCATAGATATGCTATGGTCTAAACTCTAAGCAGGATATATATGGAGAAAACCATACTTAGGCATCCAAAATTTATTATCTGACAACCAAATACCATGAGAAAAATTTTAAAGCAGTCAGAGAAAAACTGACATATTACTTTCAAAGAAGTAAAATAAGACTAATGAAAGACTATTTCACATAAACAACAAAATCTGGAAGACAATGAAATCACATATTTATAAAGCACTTAAATAACATCCAACCCTGAATTCTATTTTCACACAAAGAAACACTAAGAGAATATGTAATCAGAAAAGCTGTTTGTATTAAATATTAAAGGGATTTTTTTTTCAATCAAGAAAATGAGCCTTGCAGGAAACACAAAAATGTAGTAAGAGAAACAGAAATGTAATAAAGAGAAACAGGAAAATTAAATATAGGGTTAACTCAAAATGGGTATTGGCTATTTAAAACAATGACAATATAAGGTCTTTTCTGATTTTAAAATACACATTTAATTAAAATATATGGTGACAATAGCAATAAGGCAGCAATCATGTAAATGGAGTTAAATGCTGTAATACTTTTGCATTATTTGAGAAGTTTAAGATTATTAATTTAAGGTAAACTGTAATAAGTTAAAGGTTGTGTTCTAAAATATCTACAGCAATCACCAGAGGAATAATGAAAGGTTGTAAAACTAAGAAGCTAAAGGGGAGACAAAATGAAATAATAATAGTAATGATAACAATGATAATAACTTGATTAGTCCAAAATAAATAAATAACAGAAAATATAGACATAGAAAACAAATGATGAGATGATAAATTTAAATCCCAACATATATCCAAATATATCAGTTATTACATTAAATGTTAACAGATTAACTATGTCAGTTGAGACACAGAGTGATCAGATTGCAGTGAAACACACAAACACACACATATTACAACTGATGTGGCTTATCCCAGGAATGTAAGGTCAGTTTAACATTTGAGAACGATTTAGTGTAAATCACCTCATTAACAGAATACAGTAGGAAACCCACATGATTATCCCAAAAGAGGTAGAAAAAGTAATTTATGATAAAATGCATCACATTATGACAGCCATTTTCCTTCTTTCTGGCCATTTTAACATTAAGCAGGATCAGATTTTCAAATCATACTCAGATGAATCAGAAATGTTATAAGGTACCAACCTTACTAAACATTTCAAGGATACAGGCAATGAGGAGGTTCAGATGAAGCAGAGAGAGAGAGAGAGAGAGATCTGGGACATCGAGCAGTGTTCCTCTTGGCCCAGTATATTAGTATTTTCATATACTAAGTAATTTTAATGGGGCACTCCTCAGAGAAGGGATCATTTAGATTATAATACATGTCTATTTTATAGCCCAGAGATCTAGAGCTTACATGATATTATACAGGAATCCATGACTCAGAAGTCTAGAAATAATAGTTTAGTTTGCCATAAACAATATGGAACCAGGGATGTCTTGTCTTTACAGGATATTTTAATCTTTATCTTTACTTATTGTAACATTGTTTATCCTGCATTACCTGCCCTCCAGGGAATGTGGAGAAAAATGAATCACAAAAGAGCTCTTCTAACTTGTTTGTCATACAAATATTTATTTATTTATTTATTGGCTGTGTTGGGTCTTCATTGCTGGGCACGGGCTTTCTCTAGTTGTGGCGAGCGGGGGCTATTCTTCGTTGCCGTGCGTGGGCTTCTCATTGCGGTGGCTTCTCTTTGTTTTGGACCATGGGCTCGAGGCGCACGTGCTTCAGTAGTTGTGGCATGTGGGCTCAGTAGTTGTGGCTTGCAGGCTCTAGAGCACAGGCTGAGTAGTTGTGGCACAGGGGCTTAGTTGCTCCGCCTGCTGTGAGATCTTCCTGGACCAGGGATCGAACCCATGTCCCATGCACTGGCAGGTGGATTCTTAAACACTGTGCCATCAGGGAAGTCCCCGTAGTACAAATTTTACAGCAGTGAGATAGTAAAAGTTTTTCCTAAGATATAAATTTGATGGGAATGTCCACTATTGTTATTTTTATTCAGAATTATATTGGATGTTCTAGTCATTGCATTATAAGACATTAAGATTAGAAAGAATTAAATATACTTATTCTTTGCAGAAAATATGATTGTATGTATAAAGAAAACTAAAAGAAGCTACAGAGAGAGTTTATAGATTAAAAAGTGAATTTTACAAGATTTATGGATATAAGATCAATGTAAAAAATCAAATGTATCCTCTACGCTGCAACAAACAAATAGAAAATGAAAACTTAGAAACATCATTTATATTATCAAAAATATCAGAATATATCGTTTTCATAGATAAGAACACTCAATAGTTTAAATGTGTCAAATCTTACAAAATTAAAATATAAATTTCAAACAATTTTAGTCAAGTTTTCAGATTACTTATACATGCTTATATTGAAAAGTCAATTTTAAAATTAGTATGCAAATGGTAGGTGCCAAAATGACCATCTTGATAAAGTAGAACAAAATTAGAATACTTATGTACTCAGATGTAAAAATTAAAACTGCATGGTGTAAGTATAAGCAAATATACCAGTGGAACTGAATGGATAATACAGAAATAATTCCACAGTTTTAAGATCACTTGCCTTATGACAAAGTCCTCACTACAGTGCAGTGAGGAAATTATGTCTGCACTCAATTCAATATTTCCATTAAATTTTGCAAAAAATCTCAAAATAATATAAAAATAGACTTTTCCATTGAATATGTATAAAACTTAAAATATATAATTTAACTCATTCTTATTAATAATATTTTAATAGATTTAATAAACTGAGATTTCTTTATAAATTTTCATGGTCTTCTGAGATTCTCCTAATATCAAAGTTCCTATCTGAATCAAAAAGAATAATAGTTGGATAGATTTCTTTCTGATCAATACAATCATTTCCTTCATTTGAGAAGTTGCTCCAATCTGTACTAAACTCTACATCAAAGAATGAGCATCACAAATGGTTTCTGGGCTAAAGTATCCAACTCCTTTCTGGACCTGTTAGGTATTTCAAATGGAATTGAGGATTTTTTTTGTATTTCTATCTGTTTGTTTTGTTTTAATGCACATGACACTTAAGAAAGGAAGACAAAATTTTATATTGAGATAATGTGGATAAAGAGAAAGTAACAATTACTACTAATTTCCCGATTCTTCAAACCCTGTACTCAGAGGACGATATTATCATATAGTCTCTGTGATGTTGGCTGCCATATTAAAGATAGAGGTGAACTGTATGTCTCATGAATATCATATAAACGTGGTGGAAGTCAATTGAAATCCAGCGGCTCCAGTCTGTGTGTAGAGTAAACTGCTCCTTTTGTTCTCCAGCTATATTGTGGTCCTCTTTTCTCAACTCTGTTATATCACGAGGAGAAGGCTTATGTTTTATGGCCTTATTATTATTTCTACATAGAGTTAAAGGAGTAGGAGCTTAATTAATACTATGGCTCAATCACTTCATTGTACTCTGAAAGGTAAGTTAGTAAATAAAAATATTCTTCTAATGAATTCTGGAGTATTGTTATAGAATTATCTCTGTTTCACAGCATATTCCATTGTAAACCAAAACATACTTAATATTTAACTTAATATGAGATATTGCAAACAGAACTCTAAAAAAAAACCTCTATGTAACATCTAATTTAGATATGGTTATATAAATCAGCAACTCGCTTGTGGATGGGTTTAGGAAGTCCTAAATCAGGACGTGGCTGAGGCACTTAAAAAAAAGGTAGGAGTGCAATTACACTCTTGTACAAAAGGCACTTATCTATCTGACTCATTAGTAAAGCCATACTCTATTACTTACTTAATTAATTAGTTAATTACATTTATGAAGTATTACTTAAAATTTAGCCTTAAAGTATTGGGGGTAGTAATTATAACTGTGGTTTAAAAACCATGAGTGCCTAACTATACTTTATTTTTTAATGTTGCGACCTTAAAAAAATTCAGTAATTGGGACAGAATAAATTCCTTCTAGGATGTGTTTCCAGTCAATTTGAATGGACGAAACCTCATCTAGTTTAGATGATAGTTACTGATGTTGCACCGTGCATTCTCATGGTGCATAGTGCATATTTAGACTACAGTAATATTAATTTTTATAACATGGAGGAATTCTTCATCCTATAATAATTAAAGCTAACCTGTAAATCTGATTTATCTAGATGGATTTGTGACTTGGCATTTTAAGACACTTAAAGTTCTAAATGATCATTCTTTTCATGACGATTTCCAGCTTTTTCTGTAGAGGTCAGTAGACCTGTATGGTACCATCATGCAGTCAGAATTTTATTAAGTGACTTGTTTTTACAGTGCAGCGAAATGTCTTCTGATGTGGTAAGAGCCCTCCTCTCCCTCATTTCCTGATTCCATGTGGAGGAAGACATTTCTAGAACCTTGCAGCAGTTATTCGTCCCCAGGGCAGAAGGGGTGAATTATCTGTTTGATGAGTGCAGTATTAGCTCAGCCTTCCTCTGACTTTTACTCTTCTCTCATTTTATTTTAGAGGAGCATTTCTCGTCTCTTCTCTTTCAGCCTATAAATTTGCAGAAGAGATTCTGACCCTGTTTAAGGGGTCCCTGAAATTTGTTAGCACTGCCTATGCCTAGATGTGTGTGTGCATCTAAATCTGGGACTTCAGAATTAGAAAGCCATTTAGCTGAGCATCTAATGTGTGTCCTTTCATATAAGTTTTGTCAGAAGTAAAGCTCACATTTTGAATTCTGTTTATCTGATGCCTGTGTTTACGTCTCAAAATTAGTTTTGAACTTGAGAAGAAGAATGCCATTTACTGGACCTTCTCTACCCTATCATTATCCTAAGTATTTTCTACTGATTAACTTATGAACTCTTTGTAGAGAAGAGAGCAAAGGAAGAATGGAATTGACAGAAAGTTTGCTCCCTACCATTCTGCAACCTGTCACTGTCAGATCTCACCCCAAATCAAGTCTTCAAATAGAGTGTGGAATAATCTTAATAGATTTTCAATTGTTTCTCTTTTCCAAATACAGTCAGTTTTCATTATTCCTGGGAGTTTTTTTCTATTACATCACCAAGAACACTGAATTATCAAATATTGAATCATTGCTCCTAGAGGAAATTCAGAGTTAAGTTCCTGTGAGCCTCTGGTTGCAACATGTTCTTCAACTGATCAGTACATAACTTTATTTTATGTGTGGTTCTGTTTAAAGGCACCTTATTTAATATATACTGCTGATTTATTAAGGTTAAGCTCAAGGCCAATAGCACTACAGTCATGCCTGGATGAAGCTTATCTAACACGCACATTTTCTCCAGTAGGCACGTCACAGCATTCTTGGGCTTAGTAGCACTAGGTGGTAGGTCACCAGTATGCTTCAGGGCCGTTTAAAGCAGTGAAATCACCAACAGCATGCACAAAAATGTGGAAAATGTGACACTAAATAGACTGTGAGAAGGACACTTGTTTACAGAATGAGCTGGAACAAGAAGGCAGAGTGTTGCCTTGTTTGACCTCAGCTGGGAAAATACACACCGGGCAATTCAAAATTTTTGCCACTATGTGTTATGTCCATGAATGTCCATGAAACTGCTCTGAGTATTGCTTTTGGAGTTATAAATACATTTTAGTGAGTTGGTGAATTCACAAATATGGAGTCTGAATAATAAGGCTCTAGTGTATGTTAGGCAGAACTCCTAATGATATATTATCTACTTTCTGAGAGTTATTTTGCCTACCTCCCAAATATTCTAATAGAATTACAAATACATGTTTTGAAAATGCTTAATATTTTAGCTCAACATAGCAGCCAGTCACGTGAGGGCCTTTATAAAATTTTCTGTCTCTAACTTTATCTCTGGAGAAATACACAACTAGAGAAAACAAAACTAACTTATATGTGGAAGTAAAATCCCAACACAGTGCCAAAACTTAAAAGAATTTTGTGAGGTATTTAACCTGGCAGGTTTTTTATTTCAAAACAGTTTCGTTGAATGATAAAAATGAAAGAATTTTTATAACAGAGGTTTCCTCTGGTGACTTTCCACTTTTTATTTTCACTATATGCTATCAAGTATAATCCAGTTGTGCTGTAGTTGCATTACTTATAACTATTATTTTCCGTAAAGTGACAGTTACCTTCCATCCTTTCTTATGATTCCTTACAGTAAACATTTCAATCAAACTCCTGTACTCCAAAAGATAAAACAAATATAAACCCCAAACCAGTCACTCCTCCAAATCAAAACAAGAGTTAGCAAATCACGTCCTATTTTCATTGCTGATTCAGGAAGCAATTTTCCTTGTGTCTGCTCACTCTGGTCATTTATTCAACAAATCCTTAAAAAGTAGCAATACTGGGCTCTGTTTTACTTATTATTCGCCAAATATAAATCCTCATTATTATCAATGAATTTTTGTGTGTGTAATTTATTAGTATCAGACTCAAATTTTATGCATCTTCTGGGATTCCTTGGCATCTCCTCAGTTATTTGCTCTGCTTCAAGTGCCTAACCAACTCCTTTGAACCCCAAAGTTTCTACCATGTGGTGCTGACCACTCACTCCCCTAGGGGTGCTTGACTGTTCTTCTTAGCCGCTCCCATGGAGCACAGTGGCCAGCCACATGCCCTGAGATTCTATCACCTTCCCCTTCTTTTGGATTTGGATGAAAAAACACATTGTAGAACATGATATCTGACATCTGAAATAGCAGCTGAAAGGGCCCAATGATGTAACATGGAAGTGTAGGGGAATTACTTCCCAATGGTGCAACTTCAGCCAGTGGGAAACAGGAGAATGGGAGGGGAAGATACAATGCATTTCTTTTCTCCTTTCATAGATGACTCTTGAGGCCAAGTGTGTATCTCTGCTGGGTGACCTGCTAAGCAGTAGCCAGCATGGTAGCACATAACTACACATTGCTTCATATCTTCCCTTACCTCATTTCCCCATTTCCACACTCTTGCTGCCCTGGCTTTACACTTTCCAAATAAAGTGTCAGTGCATCTGTTCTCCATTCCAGCTCTGTTTTCCCTGGAATCCAAACTAAGAAATTTTTAAATTTAAAGCTTCATCTTTTTCTTACCCAGAGACAGGACTAGTAAGAGTTTATGATTTTTCTACTTTCTATTTCTCTTAAAAATAGAAAACCAAATTATTTAGTCATCTGAGAAGGCTTCTAGTATTAATAAGGAAAAAAATCTCCATGGAATTGAATGTATGGTTTATATACCACATTAATACAAATTTCAGTTTGTAGGCGTTCTACTTGGGAATAAAAAAAGAGGGGCAGTTAATTTATCTTGAAATGCAGCCAGTACATATGCAGAGTGAGGGCCTTTTATAAGAATTTTAGTGTGTATTATTCCAACCGTGTATTATTCAGCACAGCTAATACATAAAATACAACTTGGATGACAACAAGTGATAGTCACGCACACTTCCACCTTCTCTTCTGTATCATCCTGTGAAATGCTTTCCTCTAAGCTCTGCTCAGAGAAGCAGAACAGCAGGGCCCCTCCTTCACACAAGTTCCCAAAGAAAAATCCGGCTACACAATTCTCATTTAGAAATAAGAAATTTGGAATAAATCCATGGAAGTGAAAATCCATTAGATAATTGCTGCTAAATGCCTAGCATTTTAATATGAGGGTTTTCAGTGTCACATTGCTCTTGAAATGGCAGTATAGTTTACAGAGCTCCGTCTAAATCTTGATGGATATAAGCTTTCAGAATAGTCATCACTGCTGTTTTCCCTGTCATGTAGCTATTCAACAGCTCTGTGTTATCGCTGTGTGCCGTGACGGCCCTTTTGTCAAGGTGCCTAGAGGTTCATTAGGAATTTTAAGGGGAATATTTAGCAGCAATTTATAGTCGTTTTGTAACTAGTTTACATGGGACTGAGAGAATTAGTAGTGGATTTACAAGTTCTGCCTGGACAGCAGTCAGCCTTTGAATTTAAACATTCTATTTGCTTCCAAGTTTCTGCCCTTTTTTTCCTGCTGAAGCTTCAGAAGTATACATGACTACATTCTAGTGTATCAATAAAGTTAGCTACTCTAGCTTCTGTCATATGTTAGCTATTCACTAGTCTCTTTCCCTTGCTCTTGGAATTCTCTCATTCGGCACTATGTATCTATTTCTTACCACACAAAGTATTGTTGCTGTTGCCCCTCTATCTAAAATATAACTGCTTTATATTTCTAATTATTAAAAACTACCTTTTAGTTTTCTCCACATTCTTTAATAACTATTCTCAATTTCATCCAAATACCTAAAACGTTTCCTCCAGCTTTCCCAGTCTCATTCTAAATTGCCACTATCCTCATTCTAAATCAAATCAAACAAAACTTTCTCCTTCACCTTTTAGCCTCATTTTAATCCTAAATATTACATTCTCTATTATTTATTACTTCAGAGACTTTTGAAAAATTGTCTATATTCTTTCTTGGAAAATCACTTCTGATACATTTAAAAAGTTCCATTATATCAAAAATGTGATTAAAGAGTTAGAGACATATGTGCTTTTTTAAAAATAGAAATCCATCCTTAATTTTTTTCCCATGAAACTGTTACCTCTTTTCACTTTTGGAGAGTTTGCTTGGGGAGTCCTGCGTTTGAAGTATGGCTTTTCCTTCTCTGGTCTATACTGTGTTGCCATGAGTAAGTTAGCTTTTTGGAATATTTGAATTTGTCATTTACATAAAGAAGACAAATATTATTTGTTTTCTAGTGTAATTTGGAGGATTAAAGATATTTTATAAAAATTCGTGGAATAATGCCTAGGATTTGGTATTCACTTGAGAAGTGGTGATAATCATTCTAGATCGTATGACCTAATGGCATAATTATTTAGTTCTATTGAAGGCTACTTAAACCACCACATCTAGTTATCAGATGGAAAGAGGAATTTGGAGGTAACAGTAAATGCATACAAGAGTAGTAGTATATGGCTTTACACTATGCCCATTTGAAATGGCTAAACATTTTTCACCCTGATTTCTAGAAGTAGACATTGAAAAGTCTTAAAAGTGCAAAATATTTTGTCTTAAGTAGTTTGGTAGTTTCACTAAAGAATAAATGAGAAATGTCATAGGACCTTTTGAAGCAAGAAAGATCTACTAGGAGATCTTTCACAGTCTCTACTTGCCTTTATTTATCTCTGAGTTTAGGGTAGCCTTGATAATAACACTAAAAGATAGAATAATGGTTATGTTAATTACCTCTTAGAACACAGAAGAATTAACACCATGGATTTGTGTGTCCATATGTTTGTGTGTGTGTGTGTGTGTGTGTGTGTGTGTGTGTGTAGACTCTCATTTCAGTTCATTAGTCCTACTTCAAAAAGATCTGATTAAAATTTTGGTATCAGATACATTTTCTGAAAAATCTTCATTGTTAAAAACAGAGAAAGAAACAAAACAACCCTTTGTTTTCTCATTCATTTCCTTTGTAAATTTTAATCAGTTCTTTATCCGAGCTGTCTTGTAAATAGTATACTATACCTGGACTGCAGTGAGAAGTGATTTATTTAAAATTACTAATGGAGAGACTCATTTTATTTAATTTTACTACTTAGTTGGAAAATCAGAAGGATGCCAGGTGGTAATTTTTTGCTACTTATCTCCAAGAGTATAATAAATCATTTTTCACTTTTATAAATGATAATTTTACTAAGACTTATGATACCTCCTGAGTCCAGGAGAATACTTCCATCTATTTCTCCATAAACGATTCATAAGCTAGGAAAATATTAAAAATAGCTTAACAGAAGTATCCTCAAGTGACTGAAGATGTTGTAGCTCTCATTACACTATGCTTCAGGCTATGTAATTCTGAAGGACTCTGGGGAGTAGAAAATGTCTTCTCTTTCTCTTCTTCTTCAACTAGTTTACCTTTCTAGTTACAAGACCACAAGCAAGCTCTGAAAGTATTTTTTTGCCACTCATGACTATCATAATTAAATAATTGTGATTATCTGTTTAATGGTTGTCTTACTCATTAGATCTTAAAATCCATAATCACAGGAATTTTACTATTTTATTGAAACCTCTATTACCAATGCTTAGCAAAAATACCACATATCTGGTAGAAGCACAGAAAGTATTTAATTAATCAATTAGGCTGATGAGTAACGTGACATTTTGTGAAGTTGTAACACATGAGCCATTATCTGCATGTATTTTATCACCATATCTCTAAAAAATAATGCCGAAGTCAGACAGATTTGGAAATGCCTCTCACTTCCTGGGCTAGTCTCTACCTGGTTATTTAAAATTTTTGAGGAAGAAGTTTTAGGATATTTGGAGGTATGAGTCAAAGGGTTTTACATATCTTTGATTTTCTATCAAATAATTACTCATGCAGAACCTACATAATGCATTTCCTTCTTTCAGTCACTCACATGATGGTCGAAATCTTCAGTTTTCTGATATGTCATGTGATATGTCATAGCATGATGCTGGGAGCAGGTGACAGAGGGGATGGTTATCAGCTGAGATTTTCCAATACTGATTCAAAAAGAAATAGGGTATTGTCATTGGATATTGAAATTAATTATGACTTCTGCTCAATGTGAAATCAAATTATCTTTGTAAAAAATATTATAATTAACTTTTGCCTCATTTAGCATACCAGTGGACATACCTACTTATGGATATACATAATATATCCCTAAATATATGCATATATATCCCTATTTATGTGTATATATATATATATCCTTGTGTGTGTGTGTATTTCAGAGCATATATGAGTTAGGAGGATATCAAGTAGTAGATATAGAGGTCCAGAGATAGGGTTCCTTCAGTGTTGATTGATTCAGGCTTCAAAGATATCATTGAGGATCTAGTATTTTTTCTGTTCTCAGTTTCATCAATTTCAGTGTTGGCTATAATTTTAGATGCATGGCAAGATGCTGCATAAATTCTAAACATTATATTCAGATATGACAATTTCTAGAGGAATAAAAATGATTATCATTCCCTTGATTTTCACTTAGGAACTACCAAACTTTTTTGAGAAGCCCCTCATTAAACTTTCTTTTGCATCTCTTTGGTCAGACTTGGGCCACATTTTCCATTTCATTAAACTTAGATCAGTCAGGCCCACTTCTCTAGGTACATGTTAGTTCAGATTCCCATGAGACAATATGGAAGTGGGGTAAGTATCTGAAAGCAAAATCAGGTTTTTCAGGAGGAAAATAAATAAATGGTTGCAGCATAAGAAAACAATAATATTTTACATATGTATACCGTTCCCTGTTTTTGGAATACTCTTGGCTTGATTTTTGATTACACATTTCTATTCATTTTGCAAAATTTAGCTTAAATGTCTTCTCCCTTGTGTAACCTTTCCTGGTTTCATGACACGTACTCCTTTTTCTGGGATCACTTAGGATATAGTGAATGCCTATAATAAATTATTTATATTTAAATGACATTATTTTTTGTCTTCCCATCTAGAAGCTCTCAGAAAGTATCAACTATATCAATCATCTTTACTTACTCAGCGTAGAGCATAGTGCCTAAATTTAGAGGAAGAGACAAAAAATTTGAACTGGATTTTTTTCAAGATTCCCAGTAAATATTGTAATGTGTCAGTTTTAAGCATGAAAATCCCTAGGTTCTACATGGGGTTTTTATGCTTTTTGTATGATTGGCTTTAACATAAAGGATGATTTACTCAGCATGTAATAACTTAGAACTTGTAAAAAAATCCGAGGGCCATATGGATGTAAAATATTTCAGTTATCTGGCATACATAATAACTTGACAGAGAAAATGTCAGACAAAATTACCCTTAAAAGGTTCTGAATCCCCTATGGAAATCATGTAGCTCTACTGCAACTCTTTTAAAAATTCTATGCCTGGCTTTGATGACATATTTATTACTAAATAAACATCTTATGAAGACTCTTACTGAGAGTCACTGACTATATCATCCAAATTCCGTCTGAATATAGATTATCTTTTCAGGTGACAATTCTAATAGAAATCTTTAGTTTTTAAATTTATTCTGAATAAAATTTCCTAAAAACATTTATTTTTAATTATGCATACTCTACCCTCAAAAAGACTTTGACATCTTTTGAGTTGGTCTTTAACCAAGAGATGAATATTTGACTTCAAAGATTATAATATATACATTATTTTAAGGAATAAAAAGTTATAGGTGGTGGCATCAGTGAAAATGGCAAAGACCCCAGAAAGTTCACTCCTTTATGCAACACAAAATAAACCTGGCAAAAGTGATCAGAATCAACTTTTAGAGAACTCTAGAAATTAATGAAAGGCTTGCAGCAGCCTGGGGACCATTTAATCAAAAAAACTGGCTGAATTTTGGTTAAAACAGAGAGCTTTGTGGTGTTTTAACTTGCCTTAGTTCAATGTCCCACTCCTCAGCTCTGCAGCAGCCTTGAAAAATAACAGCTCACATTCCCAGTCTTGGAAGGAGCAGAGCACAGCTGGAGCTCTCTCAAAGCCTTATTCTGAGGAAGGAGTCATTATTTGCCCTGTTCTGTAGTTCCCTGAAAGTTTCCACATGAAAGAACTGACTTTATTTGACTTTATCAGATTCACTCTGTGTTAAAATCTTCTCCTACTTCGGCGTTTGTTGAATGTTTTGACATTAACCCCTTCAAGGGAGTGGGGCAAACAGTACACTAACCAAAAAGGTTAAACTGAGAATGGGCTGTTCATAGGTGTCTTGGAAAGCTTCAAAATTCTTGAGAATCTAGAAGGCCATGTCCACGTATAGGTTTGTACACATGTTCAGGAAAGATCTGAGAAGGTTCTAAGATCTTACTTTTAACTGACCTAAGTGCTCTTTATAAGCAGGAAGTAGAGGCTAAGAAAGAATTGTTAATTACCTGGTTGAGTGTGGAAAGCATATCCCAACATCCACCCAGAGCCCCTTGGCAAAGATTCAGAAACTCATTGGTTCTAGATACGTAAGGAAATCTCTGGCCAATTATTAACTGACTACTAAGCAAGCTGAGTACAGATGTTAGTGGCACACTTGACAAATATACAGTCTTTGCAGGATTGGTTCAGAAATGCCACTAAACAAACAACAACAATTACAACAAGTAGCAACACAAACCAACCTTGGGCTAGGGATAATCTGATTTCCTGAGCTGCCACATTGTACTATTTAAAATGTTCAGTTTTCAACAAGATTATGAGACATGAAAAGAAATAAGAAAGTCTGACCCATAAACAGGGTCCCAGGATAGCCAAAACAATCTGGAAAATGAAGAACAAAGTTGGAAGACTCACACTTGTCAATTTTAAAGTCTACTACAAAGTTATAGTTACCATGACTGTCATAATTACTATGGTTCCATGATAGTAATGGAATAGACATATAGATCAATGGAATATAATTGAGAGTCCAGAAGTAAACTCATCAGTGCCTAATTGATTTTTGGCATGGGTGTTAATACCATTCAATGAGGAGAGAATAGTATTTCAGCCAATGGTACTGGGATATCCACATGCACAGGAATGAATTTGAACTACTATTTCACATTATATGCAAAAATTAATTCAAAATGGACCAAAGACTTAACTGTAAAAGCTATAATTATAAATCTATTAAAGGTAAATATAGGGGTAAACTTTATGATCCTGAATTAGCCAAAGCTTTCTTAGATTTGAGAGCAATAACACAAGCAACCAAATAAACTATAGGTAAATTAGACTTTAATAACAAATAATAGTTTTGCATGTTAAAGGACATTATCAAGAAAGTGAAAAGACAATCCAAAGAATGGGAGAAAGTATTTGCAAATCATATATCTGATAAGGGTTTAATAGCCAGTTATATAAAGGCCTCTTACACCTTAAGAAAAAGACAAATAACCCAAGTATAAAATAGGCAAAGGATTTGAATAAACATTTCTCCAAAGAAGTTATACAAATGTCCAATAAGCACATGAGAAGACACTCAACATCAGTAGTCACTAGGGAAATGGAAATCAGAACAACAATGAGATACCACTTCATACCCACCAGTATGGCTATAAAAATTTTTAAAAGTAAAATAACAAATGTTGGTGAGAAAGTGGAGAAATTGGAACCCTCATTATTGCTGGTGGAATGTACAATGGTGCAAACTGTGGAAAATAGTTTGGAAATTCCTCAAAAGGTTAGCATTACCATATGACACAGCAACTCCACTCTTAAGTATATATCCAAACAAATTAGAAACAGATGTTCAAACAAAAACTTATACGCAAATATTTATAGCAACATTATTCATAATTACCAAAAAGTGGAAACAGTCTAATCCAAATGTCCATCAACTGATTAATAGATAAACAAATGTGATACATCTGTACAATGAAATATTATTCAGCCATAAAAAGGAATGAAGCGTTCATACATGGTAAAACACGGATGAACCGTATAAATATTATGCTGGATGAAAGAAGCCAGTCATAAAGGGCCGTGTATCGTATGATTCTATTTACATGAAATGTACAGAATAGCAAATCCATAGAGATAGAAATTAGATCAGTGGTTGTCAGGGGTTAGTAGCAGAGGAATGGGAAGTGACTACTAATGGGTACAGGGTTCCTTTCTAGAGTAATGAAAATGTTCAGAAATTAGATGGTGGAGATGTTTCATCTTGTGAATGTATTAAAAAACAGTGAATTGTACACTTCCAAATGGTGAATTTTATGGTATGTGTATTATGCCCCAATAAATTTTTTTCTAGTGATAAAGACTTCTGTCTTTCAGAAATAGCTATTTATATGTGTGTGTATATATATGTGTTTGTGTGTATATATATATGAATGTTCTTTCTGCCCTCTTTGACAATGGAATCTAATACTAAAATATATGCCCTTGGCAATATCATCAAACGTCTTGCTGTAGGTTAATTTTCCGAAATATATCTGTTCAATGATCAGTTCACCAATGTCCCAATAACAAGCAGAAAAATTGTAGACAAAGAACTACACTCAGATTGAAGATGGTTAATCATGATTTTGCCTCCAGAGAGGAGGATTCAGATACAGATACAGTATATAAAAATAGAGAAAATGGTAACATGCTTCCGAGGGAAACCTCATCCATTCACATGATGAAAAGCATTAAATATCTGAGAAAGGTTTAGAGTCTAAAGTGTAAAATACGTGTAAAATTAAAGTTGAATCAAGCTGGTTTGAAAAATCCCCAGCTAAGTTTTTTTGGTAACATGGAAGTACTTGTGAAAAAAAGTCAACCATAATTCAAAGGCTTGGTTTTCCAGTAATTTGTTAGCCAAATTGGTGTGCAGAGGAGAGTTAACTTGCGTCTGTAACACAAGACACACTAAACTAAAGACTAAGATTTGAGTCCTAATGATTAAATTTCTGGAAAAAAGGAGGGGAGTTTTCAGATACCAGATGAATAAAGTGGATCACTCGGGATCAAAACCTAGAGAGCACCATACCCAGTGTAATTGTTGCCATTGCATTTCCTTATGGTTGTTTTGTGTATGTATAAAGGAACTTCATAAATGTTAAAACCAAGAATAAGCCACTTAAAGTGGAGAATACTCCATAACAAGAAGGACATGCGTTCCGAGTTATAAGAAGCATGGGGACAGATAATAAAAGAGGTGTGGACTGTCGTTTTTAAATTAACACTTATTTAGGCAAGTGGGCTTATTAATATTTACATAACAGTGGAAGATCATTAATTGTCCCATTCAAAGCAGCAGTTATCCCTTTGTTTCTAAACAGCTGCATTCTGCCTTGTTCTGAGAGCCTTTTGAGGCACTTCAGCTCTGTTTGTAATGCTGTAGGAGGAAGTGTGGCAGCGTATATAAACTCCAGAGGTCCACAACCTCAAATGGGGAGCAGCTGCTACTTAGATAAAAGTGTTTGTAGAACTTTTTGTCTAGGAGCCAGGGGGTTGGAGGGATTATGTCTCTGGCAGAAAGGTGGCAATGTAATGCAGGGATATATACCATGGCATAAAGTAAGTCAAGATTCACTGCTCTCTTGGTTTCAGTGAATCAATAGAATTAGGCTAAATGGGCCACTTCTTCCTCCTAAAGGATGTAGAGCTGTTGAAAGCCTTAAGGTGCTTAAAAATGTAATGTTTTATGCTGAGCAAGTCTAGAAGAAAGAAAGATGCTATAAAATATCTTTAGCAGATTTTCAGTTAAAATGATAGTGGTGTCATTATATCTCAATACAATTTTATTAAATACTTAGAAATAAAACACACACAAGGGAACTGAATTATTTTTTTTGAATGTCATTTAGCCATAACACCTGAATAGGATGCAAAACATGTAGCGTAAAAAGGCTCTTACTAATACCTGATTTTGTAATAACAAGAATCTTTTAAATTCTTTTTTTTTTAAGTTTCATGTTTTATTACATTTAATGGCATTTTTCCTGCTTTTTGAATAAGGGGCCCCACATTTTCATTTTGCACTGAGGCCAGCAAATTATGTAGCTGGCTCTGCCTATAAAGCAAGAATCTTTTAAATTCTTGTAACTAACGAATGACTCCTTTTAACTAAGTTTTGTAGGCATTTTGGAAGAATGACTCTAGAGTAGTCCTTCTTCAAGGGCATGAGCTTTCTATCCAAGGCATGGCCTTTCTTGTCTCAGTTGAATGCATGGTATGTGAACAAGGTTGGCCCATTACACAGCATTACACAAGACGAATGATCAGAGGGTCAAATCAGACTCGCAAGAAAAGAGATCTCACAAAGTATCAAAATTTGCTAGGGTGAGACATCGATAAAACATGGATATATCTGGGATCATAACAGAGTTTCTTGGATCCATTTTCCTACATTAGAATTGCTCTGGCCTGGATTTAACATATGAGGTCTCTCCATAATGTATTATGCTGGACATCACTTATCTAAAAGGGAGCACTGTCAGTCACTAAGTAATCTTCTTTTTAGAGTTATGTATTTTATGTGACATTTACCAAAAGCCGGGACTCAGGTACTTTTTGCTTTAAGTATTCCATAGATAAGGGCACTCCTGCTAGTCCGTACAATTAGCATGTCTTCCAGGAGGTTTCTGTTATTAGTGTGTTTACCAGGGGTCTGTCTGAGTTGTCTTTCTTTCTTACCCAGGTGTCTTCCAATGAAGGGAAAGAATAAATTGCAGTCTTGTTCTTATTTTTCCCAGTCTAAACTCTTATCTTGGCCAATATCTCCTTGCTACATATTTCTCAGGTTTATTTTAATAATTTTTACACCATTTTTCTGAAACATTTTGTGCAAAATAATAATCTTACAAACATTCCATTGAACACTAGTATTTAAACTATCCAACTTACTCCTAATGCGGAGTAAGAATTCCAGCTCAATTATTCTTTTGCTTTCGTCATCTGTAGTTATTCAAACTTTTTAGTATGTGTTGATGTAGATATTTAACTGTATGTGTAATTTTTCTAGGAATGCCATGGTGATATTTATACCTTCCTTAAATGCATTCCATCCCTATGTACATTTGGTATATGAAAAGGAGCAAGTCAAGCTCTGATATATTGACCATGCAGCAGCAATCCATTTCCTATCATTACTGTGTTAGCAACATATCATCATAAATTATGACTTGATAAAGTTCAGAAACTCTGCTGTTCAACATCCACCATCTTATATGATTCACTGGTAATTTCTCTTGGGTCATCTGGAAAAATATTCATAATAATAAATATAGCCTATAAAATATTTGTCCAATGATTACTGTATTTGGCTATCAGTAAATTGAGTTATTGAATGTTATTGAAATCATTAAGTTATTACTTTTCTCCAATACTCTATGTGTTTTTTGGGCAAATATATGAATTAGTATGAGTCCAGTACCTTTCTGAGGAAAACAGGTGTCTTCGGGGGGAGAGGTTGTTTGTTTTTCCCACCTTAGCCAATAATCAGTACCAGATCTGAGATATAGCAAAAAGTATTGTTCTCTTGCTCTGGAACATTCTTATAGAAATAGTGTGAGTTCATTTTACCCAGGAAATATGATCCACTTATAAGCGCCTCTTCTGTTTTCTATAATATCAGCATATTTTCAGTTGAGCCACAAAGTTCTCTTTTGGTCAGGTTGCATAGCTTAACATAATACTTAACAATAGGGTTTACAATTATAGCAGACTCACTATCATTTCTCCTTGGCCTCACCACTGGGCTGATATTAAATCTGACTGGGGAAAATTCACAAGATGATTTCTCACTGCTTGCTGATAGAATAAATTCAACATTTGTCCTAATCTGGTGAAAAGAGTAACATTTTGGCACATCCTAAAATACATTAATTATTTGATATCAAATTTTATGATATGAATATTGTGTCTTAGCCATTATATCACCTTCCTTGGGTATACTGTAACAAAGCCAAAGATTTTGTGAATCTTGAGAATAAAGATATGCAATTTCCTCCTCCCTAGTCCCTTTATTTCTACTACTTATTTTTAGAAATCATATTAGTGGAGTCTCTATCTTACTTCTCTTCATATTCAACCTAATGACAGTTTTTTAAACAATGAAGCCAAACCTTCGGATCTTTTTTATCACCAGTTTTAATAACTAGTTTTAAAGTTGCCCATTCCAATTTTCAGTGAGACCACTGCTCTGATGATGAATGGTAGGTTGTGTAATGTATTTCCTTGCCCATTTATATAAATTGATAGCAGTTAACTATGTATTGTCATCAAAAGTGATATATGCAGTTAGACAATATTCTCTGAGATTGCTTCTGTTACACATGGTAAGGAAAGCCTAGATTAAAGTGTTAATCCTAGCTAACACTTTGCAGTCATTTGAACCTAGCAATAGAGGGCCAACAAAATTCACTTGCCAGATATGCCAGTTCCCTTGACCATGGTAAATTCGTCCCATGGCCATTTTCAAGCAATTATTTTTCCATTGACACTGGGAAAGTTCTTTGTCACATTAGTTGTTCCCTCTCTTTTCCCATTAGTGCATAAACTAAAGCACTCACATGCTTGCTTATTTCATGAACTCAGGTAGTTAAGTAGCTCTGGGGATGTGACTTTCACAGATTTGATGAACTCAGGTAGCTAAGGTAGCTCTAGAGATGTGACTATCACAGTATATATCATAACATCAAGGGCACTAAATTAGGTATATCCATCCATCTGGTTGTAGTGTAGGGTAGGGTCTACTGTGTTCATGATATTCTTGCTGCTTAGGAAGGAATATTCCACTAGAGTTGACAAGAGGTGGGACTTAACTCTCTCAGGTTAAGTCTGCCAAACTCCTTATTTCACTCATTTTAGCAAGTTTGTTGTCATACCATCAGAAGCATCTGCTCACAAAAGTTTGTTGTCATTTATCAGTCTCCAAAGTTTGTGATGGTCTCTTTAATCATTAATTCTCAGAACTTGTACCAATAATGATTAATCAAGTTTCTGTTGATCTCTTTTGTAAGTATCTTAACATTTATCAGTATACTCTCAGAATTCCAAGGGTATTTGGCTGGGGCTACCACAAACTGTATAGTTTTTTGGTATTGCTTTTTTTTTTTTTTTTAATTAATCAATGGTCTTGAGTTATTTTGTGAGTGAAAATCACATCTGCCTAGCTATCCACTGAAGCATGAAAAGACTTTCCAGAAATAGGAAAAAACTGCCTTTACTGTTATTTTTGCCACTGCTTCAGCTTCCTACTTCTTTGGTTTAGGTTTTATCAAGGCTGCTAGCAAAAGACAGGTAATAGAAATTTTCACTAATTTTCCTTCTGCCTAACACACTCTAACTATCCAGTAAGCCAGTCTCATGTTTCTAGGTCAGTTTCCTCAAAATCCCATTGGAAAGACTTGTCCCCATATTCTGCCTCTTTAAACAAAGATTTTGCTGCTTTGAACAAAGAATTTGTCTACTTTAAATAAAGATTAGCTAGACAGCCATCTTGGCATCAAATCCTCATTTTTAAATCCTTTATTTTTCTTTATCAAAAATGCCTAGCCATTATGATTCCTGGGACTGAAAGAAAATTCTGCTTCCGGTGCCAACTGGAGTTAATATGAAGACTGGATTGTCGAATCATATTCACATGGATCAGAGATCTTACCCAGTGTTAAACTCTATCATTTCAAGGATATAGGTACTTGAAAAAACAAGATAGAGATATCCAGGACCACCAGTGCTGTTCTTTAGAGTCTTTCTTGATGCATTCTGGCACAGATTTAATGTATGAGGACTCTAAATTACACATGAAGAACAAAGGAGAACTAATTTGGTCATAAAACATCCCCATTTTATTCACTGATAATTAACAAACCTTAAATAACATTATTCCAAGAAGTCATTTTCCATAAATCCATAGATTTCAGGGTTAAATTTTATGAACTATCCTAGTTCATTCGAAGTACATTCTGCTAAATACATTCTATAGATAATGACTTTTCTACTCCGTGTTTCCCAGGCAATAATATTATTAGCATATTTGTAAGGAGATTTCATTGAGTCATGTTTCTTTTTCTACTGCAATGTTTTATGATCAAGAAAAAAAACTTTCTCATTCCCAAACTGAAATCTCAACATCTCCCAGCAACATACAAGCCATACTATTTCTCTTATTTTCTCAACCTGTTAGTAGCTTCTCTCTGACTGGCCTATGGTCAGATTTTCCTGACATATGGAATATTCTTTTTTAGTCTATAGATTCATGTTTTCTTTCATTTCTGGGATATTTTCTTTGATTATAACTGTAAATATTTTTCATCATCAATATGATTATCTCATAATAACAATTATGAGTACATTGGCTTTTCTTTCCTTGACGTCTTTTATGTATCATAGTTATCTTTCAAATTATTCCAAATTAGTCATGTGAATTTAACTTTTATTCCTTTCTCTTTCATTTCTATCCACTGTTTACCTTACTTCAGTTTTCAGCAATGTTTGTTCTCCTTAATTCTCCTTTCAATTTAACTTTCATTTCTATAGTGGTTTTACTTTTTCTTCCTCTTATTTATTGAGCTGTCAGTTCATTTATTAATCATTTATTTAACAAAGATTATAATGTCTGCATTATTAGTATGCATTTTGCAGAATTACTTTATATAACAGATTTGAAACAACTTTCAAAACTAGTGATACTAAATGTTTGGATTCTATGAAGTCAATAGGAATTGAAAAAAAGCACTTACATAAATAAATCTTTAATGTAATTTTTTTAAACTAAAGGTAAAAACCATAATAGATTTTTGCTCATAGGATTTTCTTTGAACTGATACAAGACATGATTAAATTACCTTAAATTTAGTTATAAACTCTATATAGGATAAGTTGGTACATTTTATTCGGCAGTCTTAAAACAGATGAACCCACATTTATTTAATCTATTTAAGGAGTTTTCTTATGGAAGTAAGATGAAATGCACAGAGAAGTTAAGTGATTTAATCGAAATGATTCAGTAAGTTCACAGAAGAGCAAATATCATAGATGTTGAGTATTGGATCTAATTTTTTAAAGCTAATAATTAGTCATTAATATCTGCAAGTGTCACAAAAAAAGTGAAAGAAATTCTGTATAATACAATAACCTGGACAGTACAATAAATTGTAAAGCTAGTCATTTCCTGCACTACATTTAAAATGCTGCTGATTACATACAGGATTTGAATAAGCTAGTCTAGTGGTTTGGATACACTCAAATAAATACCACACGTTAAACGTTATAACTTCTAAACCTACTTCAGACTGCCTATTAAGAACTGTAGGTTTCAAATTTATTGTAACAATATAAAATGTCTTTAACTTAAATGCAAAATCTAAACAAAAATAAGTATTTCAATTTTTTCCTTAAAAACCCCTAAGAGGGAGTTGCGAACTAACATTCTTAATAGACTAGAATGTAGTGGGAGACATAGTTTTAGGGTAAAGAAATATTGAAAAGCAGTAAACTTCTTGAGGAAAAGTTTAATTTTAGAAAAATCAGAAGAGGTTAATTAAAATGAAAATGTTTAGTAGAACGATAAAGTTTTATGATGTTGTTAAATAGTACATTTTCTAATACACAAAGGTATCTTAAATTTTTTTGATGGGATGTACTCCATAATGCTACTTATGTCAGTATTTGCAAACTAGTTTGATTTCCTGCAAAATTGAAGTACAGAAAAGTTTTATTGAAAGATTATTGGAAGAAGTCAGGTTCAATTCTGTATTTTGTGTATGGCTTTATTTGAAAATGCTACTAGTTAAATGATAAACATTTCCTAAGATTGAAGTTATACTCAATAGTAAAGTAAAATGAAAGCTCAAAACTCATGAAAAAAAAGTTTTCACTAAATATATTTTAGATCATTTGATTTAGAACTACAGCTTGTGATATTGAGATTTCTATGTGTGTGTGTGTGTGTGTGTGTGTGAGAGAGAGAGATACTTTTACACTCAGGGCTGTTTCATTAAATAAATAATCTTCCTATAAAATTTTTGCAGTGATACATCACTTGTCTTCTTAGGCACATTCAACAAACAGAGCGACTTGTATGTTCCACGTGAGACCTTTAAATGCTTCAAACATTTTATAAACCTTAGTATGACTGGTAACCAGGGGAAATAAAAGATATTTTGATATTAGGAGGGCTGTCAAGAGAGTGATTCAAATGTTTACTGTTTCATCTTAAAGGGAAAAGGACTGGCTGCTTCAGAAATGATAAGTAGCAATTCCTTAAATAGCAGATCATAAAGATCAGGTCATCCTTTATCGTTTTCTCAGTAGCCTTGCCTGCCTACCTCAGTCCAACTGCAAGACCACGTTTTGAAGGAGAAGGCAATGAAATCTGCATGCAATTTGTACTTACAGAGGTTATCATGAACATTTTTGGTGTGTTACCTAAGGCTTTAACTTAAAAACTGTATGCTTTAAAATATATTATGTCTTAAATAAATGGCATATTTAAACAGCCTCAGAATCTACTATTTACTGCTGGATCTGATCTCAGGCGGCCTCGGCCTGCAGTGGCTTGGAGCAGGGTTTCAGTTCCCAGTCAGTGATTGAGGTCGGGTCGCGGTGGTGAGAGCACCGAATCCTAGCCACTAGATCAGTGGTCAGTGACAAGGCCCTGGCCCTGTGGCTTTGCAGAAAAAGAATTCCCACAAAGACGGAAAGTAGTGAAACAAGTAACGTATTTATTAGGAGAAAAAAGAAAACAGTACATGTGGATAGACAGACAGGTGGGCTCAGAGAGAGAGTCACACCCTCATGGCAGTTGGAATAACTTTTATGGGGCATTTCTTTCAGGTTTCCTCTGGCCAATCATTTTGATTTTCCTGGTTCAAAGTCCGTATTTGGTATAGCTCAGAATTTTCCCACGTGTGCACATGCATCTCTTAGCCAAGATGGAGTCTACCGAAGAGGCCTATGGGTAGTGAGCATTAGTTGCCATCACTTGGCATCACTCCCCTTTTGACCTCCAAGGTGCCTTTCTGCGCATGTGTAGTCGGGGAGGTCTCCTGACTTCAAGAATGAGGAATGTGTGGTGTCTTATCTTCTGTCTGAGCAGGGCCCAGCCTCCTCTCTCAATTGTCCTGTTATTTCTGTCTCAGAGTATCGGTCCACAAGGAACCAACTCAAACCGTTTGCCCTTGGGGCCCATCTGTCTCCTGCCTCAGATCTACTCAATACCTACATCTCTTGCTGATTAAATTTGGTATGGAGCTCTGTGATATGGGTCAGGGAATAATTGTCCTGTTACCCAAAATGATTTTGGGACCTGTACTAGTTTGCTAGGGTTGTCATAACAAAAGACCACAGATAGGGTGGCTTAAACAACAGAAATTTGTTTTGTCACTGTTCTGAAGGCCAGAAGTCTGGGATCAAAGTATTAGCAAGGTTGAATTCTAGGGCCACTCTTTGCCTTCTAGATGGCTGACTTCTCCTCGTGTCTTCACGTGGTCCTCCCTCTGTGTGTGTTGGTGTTCTAATCTCTTCTTATAAGGACACCAGTCATATTGGATTAGGTCCCTCACATATGACTTCATTTTAGCTTAGTTACCTCTTTAAAGGTCCTATCTCCAAATACAGTCACATTCTGAGGTACTAAGGGTTAGGATTACAACATATGAATTTTGGAGAGACATAATTCAGTCCATAAAAGGTCCTAATTTTAATTCAGATGTGTTCAGGAGTCTTTGAAACTTACAAGAGATTACTGGATCAGTGTCTTCTAATAGGTTGTAAATGATTTTGTCATTGACTATTATATTAGGTTTGTTCAGAGAAATAGAATCAATAGGTTGTGTGTGTATATATATATATGCATTTATTTATTTAAAAATATGTATATAAATATATTAAAATACATAAATATGAATATGTATTCATATATCTATTAAAATATAAATAAATACATATATTTATTTATATTTATTATTTAAAATATATTATAATTAAATAAATATATTTTAAGGAATTGGCTCAGATGTTTATGGAGACTGGCAAGTCCAAAATATGTAAGGTAGGTCAGCAGACTGGAGACCCAGGAAGAGCCAATGTTGCAGTTCAAGTCCAAAGGCCATCTGCTGCAGAATTCCTTCTTGCTTTGAGGAGGTCAGTCTGTTTGACCTTCAACTGACTGAATGAGGCTCATTCATATTATAAAGGCCAATCTACTTTACTCAAAGTCCACTGATTGAAATGTTAATCTCATGCAAAAACACCCTCACAGAAACATCCAGAATAATGTTTGATCAGTTATCTGGACACAATTGTCTAACCAAGTTGACACATACCATTAATCATCACAAATATAGACTCAGAATAGGAGCTAATATTTATAATCCACTATAGTGTGGCCAGCAATATGCTAAGCAGGTAAGATATTCATTAAAATTTTTTACCAACAAAGATGCTGGCCCTTGAAATCATAACCTTCCTGTGATATCAATTTTCTACAAAGACTTTTATGAATAACTTCATATTAAAATAAAAGTGAATATATAATAGAGCACTTTGCAATATACATAATCATCTTAGTGTTCTTAGAAAGTAATGAGACCTGTAGTTCAGTAATGTTTCAAACATTACAACTCTTAATACAACACTACAACATTAATGCAACTCTTACTGCTACTCTTAATACCTTTGCTCCTTTCCTATTCCTTGGCATCTTAAAACTCCAGGGAGTTACAAAAGCAAAGAACCTTCTTGTTCATGCCATTATGTTCCCCCAAATCTGAACTTCTATCAACTCTCTCTTTCTTGCCATTCAGAGTTATGCACAATATGCTTCCTATAATATTTTTATACTTTATTGTGCAACTCTCCAAGTGAAGGTATGACATAGTAGTCTTTGTTCTGATTGATTTTCAAGTATAATGCGCCTCATAGTTTCTGATCGTTTATTGCTTTATGGAGCAGAGGATGAGATAATCATGCAGTGGGAAAAGGGAAAGAAAGAAGCTAAGTATTCCCATATATAAATGTTTTATCCTTCCATATTGATGTAAACTTCAAATAAATTTTGAATTTATTTTAGCTTTCCTTTCAGAGGTCTATCTGAATTTACTCTCTTTTGCCTTTGGGAGGACCATAGTGGAAAAGTTGAAAATCTCAAAACAATTTCTTGTCACAGGTATCAATAGAAGAAGTCATATATATTCTCATTTTACATAGGAAAACACTGAGATTCTAAGTAGTTTTAAAACTTATCCAACTGTATGTCATTAATACAACCAAAAGTTGAACCCAACTCTATCAGACTTTTAAGACCATGTTTTTGTTTTGTTTGGCCAAACAACACTTATACTGGGAAAGGCAACAAGGCCTTAAGGCAGAGAAAATAAACCCAAGCCTCATTTTAATTTTCTTCTTATTTCAGACAGAAATTATGTTTTCTCTGTTTTTGAGTATGTGTTTGTGTTTCTGTGCATGTGTGTGCGTGTGTGTGTAGCAAGAGAAGTGGAAAGAGTAAAATAAATAGACAATTTCACTATGAAGACATCTTTTACTGAAATAAAGGTGTGTTTGGTGATGTCAAGGGGAAGATCAAAGGATTTTCTAAATTGAGAGCCAATAAAATTATAATCAGAGTGAAGACTTGAGGGAATACCTCAGTGCTTCATTTTTCATAAACAAACAGGGAATATTTGAAAATAAATTTTGTTACAAACTAGAATCGTTATTCATTTTTTGTTGCCTTGAGTGGTATTTTACAAATTCAAGCCATGCAATTAATTCAATAACCTTGTGATAATTTTTTTAAATGAATTGAAACTGTTCAATGTTTTGTGTTGTCAACTAGTCATTAAGCTGAGTATTCTAAATTATGAAGACAAGGCATAGGTGAGGTTCAGAAGACTAGAGATATATAAGTAATGATAGTGAAAAGATTCATCTAATCTTATAACTTAAGTATGAAGCTTTTAGTTTCCTTAGTCAGAAATATGTTTCTGTTAGCACATAAATATTAAGGAAGATTCTGAAATCAATAATAATGATTTAAAAAATCCATCTGCTGCAGAAATCCTGTATGAGATTAAACACAAATAAAGGCTGAAAGTTTTGAGCAAAATTATTCTGTCAGTACTTTGGCACAATTATTATAAATATCTCAAAGTAGTTAGTTTAACTGAATAGTAAATTATCTGGCATCTTCCACTTGCCAAGGTTGAGTGATAGCTTTTAGCTTCCAATTAAAATATATCTTTTATGGTATAAGAAAATACTTGCCAAACTACCTATCCATAATTCAAATAATTGGCAAAATAAAAATGTGATTTGGGGTGTTTACATGTTTCTCCATCCATTCATAAATTCATGAAGTTCCTTAAGTAACAGTACATTCTGAAAACTTACTTGCTGAGTGATTATAGGAAGATGTGCCTATAGACGTATTATAGAGCAAAACAACTCTCAGGAATTATTCAGGAATAAATCACTCTGGATTGACATACTTTATAGATAACACAAATACACTTATATAGTGTTTTAGAGAAATGGTTTCCAAGTATTTGGCATATGTTAGTCCAGTTGCCAACAACATTAGAATTCTTAGCCTCCCTTAAGTTTTCAACTCTCCTAGTGCTTCTGGGTCACCACAAGACTTTGATCACTGATAACCCCCTGTAGCTTCAGTGCCTCCTGCAGCGGGTCATATTGGTTACCCTAGGTCTCATTCCTAAGCTGACATAGTATTTTGAGAAGCCTCTTAAGAGAGCTTGCCTTCTCTAGGTGTACTTAATCTCTTTGAACTACTGGAATAAATAATCGTCCCTCTTCTCCAATTAAAACATCTGTATTTGAATTGATCTCTTATTTCCTCTAAGAGTTTTCTTGGAGGTGCGTCATTCTTACTCTCTAAGTTCTCTTCAACTACTATCAGAAGCCTCTCTTTTATTATTCATCATCATATGAACATTTATTACTATACTGAGTTGTATAGCCCCTAATCCAGACTCTTCTTCCACCTACCTCTCTTCCCTCACCCTCAAATACTTCCATGGTCTTCTTTGGAACCCACCATTTCTCATCACCAACCAGCCCTATTTCCTAAACTGTTCTATTAATAGTCCCTTCACCAGTGTGCTCTAGTTAAAATATTACTATATCCCAAAGATATGGCTCCACTGCAATTATTTCAAGGGGTATTTGCTTTTTTTCACTCACAGCACAATTATTCCAAAACATAATTTAGTGGTAGTAAAAATCTTTGTTCTTCACTATTGCTTTTGAGTAATTTTTCCTCAATACTTCAAAAATCCCAGCTCTTCCAAAAAGTATATATTCAGATTTTTTAAATTATCCTTCCTTGTCATCATTTACAAATGTCTTCCTGGTGACTTCCTTCCTGTGTTGGCGTTCTCTAGAGAAACAGAACCAATGAAGATTTATTATAAGAAATTGGCTTCTGTGATTATAAAGGCTGAGAAGTCCTCAAGATCTGCAGTAAGCAAGCTGGAGATCCAGGAGAACTGATGGGGTAAGTTCCAGTCTGAAAGCCGGCATGTTTGGGAACCAAGGAGAATTGATTTTTCTATTTGAGTCCAAAGAAAGGAAAATACTGATGTTCCATCTCAAGTAGTCAAACAAGAGGAGTTTCACCTTAGCCTTTAAAATTTTTTTTTTCCTATTCCATTCAATTGATTAGGTAAGTCCCACCCACAATAGGGAGGACAATCTTCTTTACTCAGTCTGCCAGTTCAAATGTTAATCTAATCTAGAATGCTCTCACAGACACATGTAGAATAATATTTCACCAAATTTCTGGGCACCCTGGGGCCCAGTCAAGTTGCCACATAGAATTAAGGATCATACTCTCCTAACTAAAAATTTGAGATCTGGATCACCCTTTTTCTAACATTTCCTCTCATCATTCTATGTGATCAGTCTAGGTGATTATTCAACCACCCCATACATATATTGTTAGCATCCTAGATTCTCATTTACTTAATCTCCTTAATTACAATAATTTTCTATCCATCCCACTTTAACACTTTCTGGACATGTTCATGCCTAAATCCTAAGGATTAGATTTCTATGTTCAAAATCTTAAGCGTTAGGGCAATGCTTGTCAAACTTTAATGTGTATAATCATCACCTGGGAACCTGATTAAAATGTAGCCCGATTTAGTAAGTTTGGAGTAGGGTCTTAGAGTGTATAGTTCTAACAAGATCTTAGGCAGCACCAATGCTGCTAACTCCATAGTTTGAGAAGCATGGTGTCTGGGTAACTACTAGCAGTTGACTTGATAAAAGAACCACAACTGCCAGTGCTTAGAGAAGTTTTTATTTTTTTGTCACATAACAATTAAGAGATAGATGATCTAGTTTGGAGGGACAGCTCTGCCCATTAGGTCACTCAGGGACCCAGGTTTTTCCATGGTGCCATTATACCATTCTCCGCAGGGGTGTCCTCATCCTCAAGGTGGAAGCTGAATTTCACATGTCTGCATTATAGACTACAGGAGTTTATTTTTTGAGATGGACAGGGTAGAGTCCAGGAAGGTAGTTTTCTTTTACAGAGATGATCTAGAGGTAGCACTCATCAATTCTGTAGCCACAGATAGCTTGAGAGAGGGCTGGGAAGTATAGACTGTAGTTTGGTATCTATGTGCCTAGGTGAAACTGGGGTGAGTCTACTGCTACAAGAAAGAAGGAGACAGTAGATTTGGGGGAACTGTAGGTAGTCCCTACCGCTTTACTGTGGTGGTTAACTTTATGTGTCAACTTGACTGGGCTAAGGATGCCCAAATAGCTAGTACAGTAAGTCCCCTGTATACGAACCTTCAAGTTGCGAAATTTCAAAGATGTGAACATGCCTTCGCACGCCCAGTCACTTAAGGTATGAGTGAACTTGCAGCTTGCCCTCCATCTCCTATTGCTGACAATCCTTCAGCTCTACCATCTCCTACCTCCTCTCTCTCCTCCAGTCAGTAATTCTTCTTGCCTGTTCACTCAATGCCAGCCCCCGTATGCCAGCTGTTGTACTTACTACTGTACTTTTCAAGGTACTGTAGTGTAAGATTAAAAATGTTTTTTTATTTTTTATTTGTTTTTTATGTATCATTTGTGTGAAAAGTATTATAAACCTATTGCAGTATAGTACTATATAGCTGATTGTGTTATTTGGGTACCTAGGCTAACTTTGTTGGACTTACAAACAAATTGGACTTACGAACGTGCTCTCGGAACGGAACTCGTTCGTATGTAGGGGACTTACTGTAAAACATTATTTTGGGTGTGTCTGAGAGGGTGTTTCTGGAATAGATTAGCATTTAATTTGGTAGACCAAGTAAAAAAGATCTGCCCTCACTGATACGAGTGGGGATCATCTAATCCATTGAGGGCCCAAACAGAGCAAAAGATGAATGTAGGTCAAATCCTTTCTCTCTTCTTGAGCTGGGACAGCCATCTTCTTCTACTCTAGGACATTGGAGGTCCAGACTTCAGGACTTAACCCATGGTTCCCCTGGTTCTCACACCTACAGACTCAAACTGAATTATACCACAACATTTCCTGGTTCTCCAGCTTGCAGGCAGTAGATTGTGGGACTTCTCAGTCTCCACAACTGTGTGAGCCAATTCCTAGAATAAATCTCTTATCTATGTCTTTATATATATATCTATATATCTATCTATATCTAAATCTATAAAGTCAGCTATCCTATCTGAGGGTTCTGCAAACAAACTGCAGATCAAAAATATCTTTTAAAAAATTCCAAAAAAACAAAACTTGAATTTGCTGTGCTCCAGCAACTATTTACATAGTATTTACACTGTATTAGTTATTTTAAGTAATCTAGAGATGATTTAAAGTGTAGAGAAGGATGTGTGTAGATTATATGGAAATACTACACCATTTTATATAAGGAACTTAAGTATCCACAGATTTTGGTATCTGTGGTAGGTCCTGGAACCAATCCCCTGTGGATATCAAGAAATGACTGTGTCTCTATCTCTGTCTATCTATCAATCATCTATTGGTTCCATTTTTCTGGAGAATCCTGACTAATACAATCACCAATAAGACTACTACCTCTGTTTATGGATATTCTAATTAGGACATATGTAATTTAACTTTGGAGTGGTGAAAGTGTCTCCTACATGTTCAATAAATAAACATGAAGCCTTTGAAAATTAAAAAAACACAGTACTACCTCTGAAACCTTGAATTCAACCAGTCTGTGCTTTCTAGCACCTCCCATTTTTCTAGCCAACTTATTATGGCTCCAGCAATTCTCAGACCTCCCATCTATTGTCCCCACTACTTTTTCATTGTAATCACCAGACCTCTCCAAGAGCTCCTAGATTTCCTTCTTTGCCATCATTTATTCTGTAGTTCAGCATTATAATTGCTCTCTGTAATGCTCTTAATGCCTTTTTCTCTTCTTCCGCTCTCAGTATTATTTGAAAACATTGCAAACCAGGCCATTTACGACACAGTTGAAATATCAGCTCATCAGAGAAGTCTTACCTGACCACTCAGTCTGAAATAGCCCTCCCTCCCATGCATGGTTGATTCCCGAATTCTGATTTTATTTTTTTCATAATACTTACCACTACTATGAGTTGTGCTATATGTTTATGTATTTTTTTTTTCTGTTTCCTTCATTAGAGCTGCACGTGGACAGAGATTTCATTCTGTTCACTGATATTCCTCCAGGGTGAAAAATTACCTGGCCTAGAATAATGCTCGATAAATATTTTTTGAATGAATGAATTAGTAACACTGGGTAGGAGGGTAAGAAGGTGATTTTATTCAGTCACTTCAATTTTATGCTGATATGTAATGTGTGTGTATATGTATACATATATATATATATATATATATATATCCCCATTAATACCCATAATCAAAGAATAGAACTAAACAGAACCTTGAAACTTACTTTATCTAAACTAATGGTACAGTTAAAAAGAAAGTTGGGTGAGCTTCTCTCTGATACCTTTAAATTAATACCGCAATTCTTATAGAGCTATGAATATTCTCTTGACTGGAATTATTTAACCAAAATGACACTTAATACTAACCAAAACAAGGAATCAAATTATTAAAACATGAATCATGTGGTTATCATGAGATAAAATATCGACAACAACTCCCACGAGGTAGGAATCAAAATGCAATGAACTGATCAGACACATGTGCCCCAGGACCGAGAAGGCTTCAGTTTCTGCCACAGTTGCAATCATCTGCCTAGTCCCAGTTCATTCAACATAGGAGAGCAAGGATTCTGTGAATAAATGGGTCTACTGCTACACAGAAGAACACAGTGATAGGCATTGGGGAACTGTGGCTAATCTTCACTGTGGACCTGTTCCCTCTCATTGACACCTAAAAGACTTCAATTCAATAGGCAAACTTCATTTAATAATGTGTATTGAGATTTTAAAGGACCTTGTTCCGTGATTTCCTCCAAAATGTATATTTGTTCTCTTATCTATAGCACAAAAGTCAGCCTGCTAGCATGCTATACCAATTCATCAGAAGCAAACTAAAAGTAAATTTCAGCTTCCTCTTCCACCAACCTCATCGATACAAATTTTGTTGTTCCCTAAAACATGGTTCATGAATTTGAACTTCTGTGCCTTTGCCTGGATTGTTCCTGCTGCATAGGATTCCTTTATTTCACTCCTCTTTGTATTTCCTTTTTCCCAAATGTCATCTTCTTACACAGACTCCCTAAGTAAAATAGTTTGTTTGGTTGTGCTCACTTAGCACTTCTAAATAGACATCTGTTTTGATGTTTTTCACACCATTTTGTAATTATTTGTTTAGTGTATCTAATTTTCTAGCTAGAGCATGAATTTCTTTAGGTAGAAACACTACCTTATGCATTTGCTTTTGGTAGCAGAGCTCATAATTAAATCCTTCAATGAGAAAGCTTTTTTTAAATTTCACAATGAGAAATTAGAAAACTAAATGTGAAAGTCTTTATTGATTTAAGGCCTAATATTAGTTTGAGATAGAACCTTGATTGGAACTAATTTATAGTGAAAAATGCTCACTTAGTTACCAACATGTCCAATTTATCCTTATTACAAGAGTAGGCGGCTTCTGGGAGCAGAAGGGCATCAAGGACCAGAAAGAGTGGGAAGAGCACACAGGGGGATGAACCATAACTATGCTGACTTGGGGTGACTTTCAGCAATTGGTTATTCCTGCCCAAAGAATGATCATTTCTAGAAGATTCTGTAATCAAGGAATTACTCTAGATAACAGCTGTATTATATTTAAAATAAAATTTAATAAACGTATTAATTCATGTTTTTTGAACATTTGAAAAGCAAAGAAAAGCAGAAAGATTAAAAGTCCCATAATTCCACCTCTCAGTCACTATAATGGCATTCTGGATTCTTTACTTCTAGTATTGTTCAGTTCACATTCAATGTATAAAAATTCCCATTGATTTAACATTGTGAATTAACTTTTTATCTAATTTCGTCAATTTGTTAAGCAGAATGGTATTGAATAACTATTTTAATTGATAGTTATAGAATTTAAATTTCCAATATATTTTTGTGTTAAATTTGATTATTCTGCATATATTGTTCTAAATTATCCCAGTTTTTCAAAATTGTGAATAAATTACTGCAAAATGTTCTGGTAATGAAACTTTATAAATCATCTGAAATTAGAGTATTATATAAAACAAAAAGATAATTGATTAGATTCTAGAAATTACTCTAAAGTTGAGCCTCATAGAGACTAAAAGTGACTCCTAAGAAATACATATTATAGTATGTTTGCAAAGCAAAACATTAGAAACTTAACAAAGCAATTATGCATTTCAATACAGAAAAAAATTTTAAATGCCTGGAGTGTTTTCTCTATCAGCTTTCTGCACTCTTCCAAAAGCTCTGTCAGGACCTCCCAAATCATGTGTTGATTATAGAGACTCCCAACTCTCACTGAGGGTCAGAGAACATTTTTTGATTAAAAATAAAAATTAAGGTCTTCCCTGGTGGCGCAGTGGTTAAGAATCCACCTGACAATTCAGGGAACACAGGTTCGAGCCCTGCTCGGGGAAGATCCCACATGCCACGGAGCAACTAAACCCATGTGCTGCAACTACCGAGCCTGTGCTCTAGAGCCCGCGAGCCACAACTACTGAGCCCTGGTGCCACAACTACTGAAGCCTGCGTGCCTAGAGCCTGTGGTCCACAACAAGACAAGCCACCGCAATGAGAAGCCCGCGCACCACAATGAAGAGTAGCCCCCGTTCACCGCAACTAGAGAAAGCCCATGTGCAGCAACAAAGACCCAATGCAGCCAAAAAAAAAATTTTTTTTAACCAAAAATAAAAATTAAAATATTTAAGATTCCCCATAGAGACATAAAGATGAGTAAAAAGCAAGAATATTCTATAACCTAAAAATCCTAGCCATTGTTTGCTATAGAGTCCCCCTATATAATATCCCTATAGAACAGGGAGTCTGGAATTTATGTGATCTTGTTCAGAAAGGAAGAACTATCCCCTAATTTCTAATATAATGAATTCTAATTAATTAGATGAGATCATTGCAGACCCCCAGAGAAATAAGAACAAATATCATGCCTTAAGATTGAACTCTGAATAGCTTATAAGCAAGAAAGTAACTTTAGAATTCTATTTCAGAAACTAAGCTTGTATTGCTATGTTCAAGAGAAAGAACAAAGCTTTGTAAAGCATAACATTTATCAATGTGTTGATATTAGGGTCAGTACTGAAGGTGAGGTAAATCTCAGTTTAGTCTTCTGATTTTCTAGTTAATATGGGCTACATGGATAGCAACACGTGTGCTTTAATTTCTCACATAAAAATAAATAGATGAATACTTGATTACATTGGTAGAGCAGTCGATAATAACTATAATATTCTTGATGATTATTTTTATGTACCATAATTTTTCTTTTCCCAAGGGAAAGAAATCCATGACCAGAGGTTATATGTCCATTGATTTAAAGGTCAAATGTGAAAGTACCTATTAAATTTTTATAAATAAAAATCAATGTACAGTATGACTAACTGACATATATAATTCATTTAGTCTCTCTTGAAAATCTGGATCCTCTGAATTCAGTGTATTGCTTTTACTACTGATGTTACATGCAGTGCTCCAATCATTTGGCAATATACCATTTTCCTGGTACTGGTCATATTCTATGGAAATTATAGGTAAGAGGACTAAAGATCTGTTAGGCACTTAGGGGATAGGGATATATATCTTTCTTGAATGGAGACCAGTTTAGGGACTGGGACGTTTTTGAAGAAATTTCAGGGAAATACACCACAAGGATTGTGATCTTTCTAGCATAAAATAGGGTCGAAAAGGGGGGTGAGCATGAGGCATGGCAGGTCAGGAAGAGTGAGACGGAATAGGAGTCTTTTTCATCTTGCTCTGCCTGTCACCCTGTGGCATGTTTAGTATCAGGCCAAGCAAAGGGATGTAATTGAAAAGCATCGGGCCAGCAAATGTGAATGTTCTGCACATTAAATGCTGAGAGACCATGCAAAATGGATCGAGGAGAATGTCAACAAGCAGTGTCACTGGAGGATTTGGCAGCTGCTCACTTGTCTTACAGCACTCCCCTGTTATGTTCATTTTTCATGGACGGATACATTACTTTTGTGATAATGCTATCTGGATATTATTTTGTCAGCTTTATATAATTTTGGAACACAAAACTGTAAAGGTTAATTTATGATTTTCACTCACCTGTTGGAAATGTTGTCTTTAGATTAAGATAGTGTCTCCCCACCTGAACAACCTAGATTTCTTTACAAAGAAATTTTTTTTTCTGATACAATCCCTGTAACACACAATACCTGTATGCAATATTTTTTTCATACTCTTTTCTGTTGAGAGTTTCCAGTTGAAACACATTTTTCTTTAATTTTCAAAGGCAGGACAATAACAAAGCTTATGATTCTCCAACAAGGCAGCCATGAATCTCACCGGAATATAAAGAAGGAATCAGAGCTGACATTAAAATAAAATGTATCAAAATAATATAGTGAAACAAACTGCAGAAATGTTATATTCATGTTTCCTCAAAATTTCTGTGCGTGTAAGAGATCTATCAATTTGCTAAAGATGCCTGATTTTGCCTCATTTTTGGCAAGAAGGCTCCCACCAATCATAGTTATGAAATTTTAGAAATATAATTTGTAGTATAGTGAAGACCTCTAAGAATTGCTTCATTTGAAAAGTTTTGAGATTCTTATACTGCTAATCGGGAGGAGAATCTTCTATTTTATCAGTTCTCATTTTCTTCTCTGGTGAATTCTCCTTTGTAAATAATAACCTAATTTGCCTTGCCATATATTTTTCTGTGTTTCAATATGTCACAGACTATTCATTTATTATTTTATAGACAATGATTATAAAACAATAAAACCTGATTCTTGAAAATATGGAAGTATAATCACTCAAATGAATGTGATATTCATGAATGTTGTATACGTGTGTGCATATGTGTATATATGTACATGTATAGGTATATATATGTATTGTATATAATCACATATATATTTATATATACATTTATTTATATTTATTAATATATATTTTTATTTTATATATTTGATTTTATATTAATATATATTCCTTCTGTTGATTCCTTCTGTTTTGAAACTCCTCTCAAAATAAGATAATAAGAAAGAAATTATTCTCATTATTTTATAGCTAGAGCAATTTTTAAAATAATCAACCTTGTTTGCCAAGATGGACTTCAAGTGGCTTTTCATTGTTAAAATAAAAAAATTTACTTTTATGTTATAAAATAATATCATTTAATAGTCAAAGAAATGTGCTGTAGGTAGGGGTAATAGAATATTTTAGACTAAGGACTAGGATGCCAGGGGTTTGGTCGAGGTTCTGTGCTATCTCACTTTGTGACCTTGAGTAAGACATTTCACCTCTCTGCCCTCAGTTTCCTCATCTATTAAAACAAAAGAAGATTAAATTAAATTGATGCACCCACTGACTTTTAAATTCTAAGATTCTAGGGTTCTAGGTGTTTCCTAAAAAATTTAATAGACCACATAATATCATACCAACATCTTGTTGTTTGCATCCTAAAATCATTGTTTCCTTGATTTTATGTTGCCTCCACAAGTTTACAATTAACTCTCACATCTATTTGTGTCTAATGCAATGCATCATTTGCTTGTGTGGGTGCCTCAAAACTTTCATGCAAGGAACTTGTATGAAAGGAGCATCCCATGGTCACAATTGGATTTTGGAATACAGTGATGTATTGTCATAAAACACAATAAGCTCCCTCTTTTTTCTGGTTATCTTTGCATTGTAGATGTCAAAATGCAGTTAGAAATCAGTATTTCTCTTTTGCTAAAATACCTCATTTTTTCTGGTTAAACTGTGTATTTTAGTAATCACATCGACCTTGTAGTAGTACATCAAGGACTCATGAGAGAGATCTTGGTCTCTCTAAGACATATGACCTGCACAGAGTCATTGATCTACTTTTATCATGAAAAAGCAGCACTAGTAACATGAAACCCTGACACAGGGCACTGGGTTTAAGATGCAGGAATAGTCTCCATGACACCCGCTTTTATCATTCCACCACTTGTTAGGAATGCACAGCTTTGGGAGGTTTTAGTGGAAATGCAGCTACCCCTAAAAGCCCCTTATTCTGATAATTTAGATTTTGATAACTTGGACTTTTAAACTTATTTCTAAGCAGGTGTACTTCTATAGTAATTCAACTTATAGAATCACTTCTGTCATTGTTAAATGGAAACAGGTACAGCTGGCCACTGCTCCTCATAATATTTTGCATATTGGACCACTGAAACCAACAGTAAAACCACGTAAACGACAAAACTTAGTTACTCATTTCCCACACGTACATGTTAAATATACCAGAACCCGGGAGTCTAGCTTGATAATATATCCTGTGCTTATTTTTAGAATGGAAAAATCAATCATTATATAAAAAATAATGATACAATGAAAAATAGGCTGGACTGTGTAGAATATCCCATAATTATGCTGGACCTAAGATTAATCCTTTCACTCTGGAATACCAGCTATTGGTGAGACCTTAGCTTTTATGACTGGGCAAAAAAGTATTATATGGCAATGCTGGTAAAGATTCATTTTACTTAAACGTGAAGATTACTTAATAAAAACCTTCTGATTCTATGGGAAAGTACCAGAAAAGCACTTACTGTAGTTTCCTACATTCTGTAGATATACTACATGTGGTGTCTCACAGAGACACATAGGTTTTCTAGAATGATGGTCTCTAGAATGGTGCATGCATACCTCAGGGAGTAAGCAAGATGATCCAAAAAGTTACAGAAAGAAAATATTAGGTCTTTCTTTTGCTGGTGTTTATCACATTCATTTAAAATTTCTACTTTAGAAAACTTTTTATTTTTTGTAATCTATATAAGAGCATTTTATTATTTGTAAATTATAAAGTAGAGTAGCCAAAACAAAAACTTTTTACTAATGGGCTGCATGGTCAACAATTTGGAGACTGCTGTTGTAGCAAGTGGGAGATTAATGACATCCCACTTATAAAGGCTAGCAAGTGAGAAAGAGGCTGTCAATAAGAAGTTCATTTATCTGCTTTCTTATGTCTGCAATAAAGCACATTTACCTGAAATATCATACTCTGGAAAGAGTGCCAATGCTAAACATACATAAATGCCTACCTTGTACTAAATAGCTGTATTGATTTGAGAGGTTACATCAAAGCAATTGCCTATGTGTAATTATTGTCTTTCTTCCAAAATGTCTCACCTAGCACAATGCAAAGTTTAAATACTTTGTGTGTGTGCTTTTTATTGAATATGTTCAATAATGTTGAGCCTTTCTTTCTACATTTGATCTATAAACAAATGAATAGAAAATGAGCTTAATAAATCATTGGTGGCAGGTTCAAGAGAGCCTTGCTGTTTCTTTCGGCCGAATGCTAAATGAATATGGTTTAAAATATAAAAGAAGTACAAGAAGAAGGTGAAAAAAGGCGGATAATGAAGGAACATTAAAGCTATGAACTGTTTGTAACCTTTGTAGTTCTTTTATAAGTTTTAATGAAAAACCGCTGCTATATTTGTCACAGTGAGATGGGTATAATCAATTAAATTGCACCCAGTTTATATTTCTCCTTCAGGTGTTTACTTGTGTGGTGCATAATTCATTTTCCAAATAACATCTGGGAGAGGGCTCTGTTTCGTACCCCTTTGAAGGGTGATTTATAGGTTTTTACTTCTTGATATTAACATCTCTAGTGTAATTGTATCAGATCCGTTAATTCATGTTTTTCTAATCTATTTCTAAAACATAACTTTTTTACTTTCAAAGTAGTGTACATCTCAGAGCCATAGTTGAAAAGAATTGTGTCCAAGTCTCATTTATTTGTTATTTCAAAACTGCATTATATTAAAAAAAAAACTACCCCCCAAATGTATGCCCTGAGATTTTAAGTTACATAGTTATTGCTTCAAGTCATTCTTCATCAATTTCCTTTTTGTGCCATTAGTCATTTTTCATTGCTTTGAAATAAAGATTCTGTTTACTTTATATATATTTTAAATCCTGACTTTCTCATCTGAGAAAACAGATTATACCATGTTACTTTACAGTATAACAAGAAAGGTCAAGATTTCTCTAATCAGGTATTTAGTTATGGATTTGACACTGAAATGAGGATGAATAAATTTTATTAATGTTTAAAATATGTGAATAAAATAAATAACCTTGGCAGCATGGTGTGACTGTGGGAGCAGACAGTAAGGGAGTGCTTACTGAATTTCATGTTTCGCTTGGGCTTTGAGGTGGTATTAGATTTTTACCAAGTGAGACTGTGTGGAGTATGAGGTTAGGACAGTATTTTAGGTTGAGGGAAGAGGCTGGAGTGAAAGGTGAGTATGAGGCTGACATTTAGGAAACATCACTTAATCTTGTAATTTAGAATATATGTAAAGAGATGAGTTTAAAGTCATTTCTGACTTTAAAATTTTGACCCATTAAGTTTAGTACAAACCACTAATAAGAAAATCAAATTCAAAGTTAAATAGAACAGATAAAGTCAAACATCATCACTGTAAGATAAATGGACATTGTTGAAGAATTTGAACTCTTTTATAGATAACCATGTGGCTGAATAAACTGTATGCGCGAATATAGATAAGCATTAAATTTATGTGTGGTTGGATCATTGGAAACTTTTGCAAGTGAGAGGAGGCTGCACCCATCACCTACACAACTATAAACATGAGGCCCATGTCCTGCAGATATATCTAGTGCAATGTCTGCCTAATTTGACACTGAGTCTAGTTGAAGGCAGCAAAAGAAAAATAATCCTTTGAAAATTCCTATCTACTAGCCTACACTTAACGCACTTTTGGGGAAATAATCCCATGGGCTGTGTTGTCTGAAAACCTTAAACAAAAATGATAAAGAGATCCTGTACCAACATTTTTCCTACCCATCAGATAGAGGCAAATTAACACTTTAAACCTAGTACTAAAGAAAAAAATATGCCACAGGTGAAATTCAAGAAATGTGAAATCACAATCAAAGAGCACTAAATATGTGAGGGAAAAGCCACCATGACTGAGAGTAACAATACCAAAAGCCTTCAGAACCAATCCCACAAAAACTGTGGATATAGGACAAATCAGATGCAGAATATAAAATAAGTATGTTTGATATGATTAAAATAATAATAATATAAGAACCAGAAAATTCCAATATGTATTCAAATTCAATTAGATTTGAACAGGAGCTAAACAGTACTTCTAGAAATTAAAAATTCAAAATTTAATTCAGTTTAATGGATGGATTAAACAATGATTAAACATAAGCAAAAGAAAAGTTATTGAATTTTAATATATCTATTTATGAAAAAAATCCAGATTATTAGAGAGACTAAGAGTTATAAATTAGAAGAGAAAGATGGAAAGACCTGGAAAATAGCATAATGCTATCCTATAAGGATTCATTTAGAATTCTGTGATATATATGTATATAGTAATATATATAGCTATATATATACTTATAATTTGTGAGTTTAGCAGGCTATCTCAATATAAGATCCATACACAAGTTAATTGCTTTTCAATAAGGAAAGTAAATTTAGAAGATGCAATTAAAAATGCCACTTACTATAAATATAATCAAAAGATATCGAGGATAAAATTTATTATTGTTCTCTTTGTTACCAAAGGGGAAAGGAAGGGGGAGGGATAAATTAGGAGTTTGGCAGTTTTATGTATTACACTACATAGAAAATAGATAAATAAGATCTTACTGTATAGGACAGGGAACTATATTCAATATCTTATAATAACCTATAATGGAAAAGAATCTGAAAAAATATATACATATATCTGAATCACTTTGCTGTACACCTGAGACTAACACAACATTGTAAATCAACTACACTTCAAATAAAAACAAACAAAAAACCCCACAGTTCCAACAACACAAGGATTCCTCATGTTCCCTTTTATAGTAACACCTAACTTCTCCTCCCCAACCCGTAATCCCTGGCAACGACTAATTTATGCTCTCAAGCTCTCTATATTTTTTCCATTTCAAGAATGTTTTATAAATAAAATCAAACAATATATAACATTTGGGGGTTGCTTTTTCTCACTTAGCTTAGTTCTCTAGAGATATCTAGGCTGGTATGTGAAACAGTACAACATTCCTTTTTCTGAATCTGTGTGTTGAAGGATATCTGTGTTGTTTCTAATTTTTCGCTATTATAAGTGAAATTACAGTAAACATTTCTGTACAAGTTTTTGTGTGTGCATAGTTTTTATCTCTCTAATATAAATGGTTAGCAGTGAAAATTTGGGGTTGTGTATCACTTGAATGTTTGAAGAACCTGCCAAAATATTTTCCAGAGTAACTATAACATTTTACAATCTCAAATAATGTATAAGTAATCTAGTTTCTCCATACCCTCACCAGCATTTGGTATTCCACTATTTTTTATTTTAGCCACTTTGATAGGTAAGTAGTGATTATCTCATTACGGTTTTAATTTGCACTTGCCTAGTTGCTAATGACATTTAGCATCATTTAATTTTCTTATTTACCATCTATATTGCTTCTTCAGTGAAATGTCTTTTCATATCTTTTTTCCATTATCTAATTGCATATTTTTCTTCCTGTTTAGTTTTTTTGGTCATTATATATTCTAGATACCAGTTCTTTGTTGGGTATGTGTTCTGAAAATATTTCTCTAACTCTGTAGCTTGTCTTTTCATGCTCTTAACAGAGCCTTTTACTTAGCACATTAAAAAAAATTGATGAAATCCAATTTATCAATTTTTCCTTTTATAGGTCATCCTTTTGGAATCAAGTCTAAGAACTCTTTGACTAGCCTTAGATACCAATGATTTTCTCCTATGGTTTTAAATAAAAATTTTGTATATTTTACATATAAATTTTCACATTTACATTTAGATTTGTGATTCCATTTGGAGTTAGTTTTTTTTTTTTTAACATCTCTATTTGCATATAATTGCTTTACAATGGTGTGTTAGTTCCTGCTTTATAGCAAAGTGAATCAGCTTTACATATACATATATCCCCATATCTCCTCCCTCTGGCGTCTCCCTCCTACCATTCCTATCCCACCCCACTAGGTGTCACAAAGCACCGAGCGGATTGCTGGGTGGTATGGTAGTTCTATTTTTAGTTTTTTAAGGAACCTCCATACTGTTCTCCATAGTGGCTGTATCAATTTACATTCCCACCAACAGTGCAAGAGGATTCCCTTTTCTCCATACCTTCTCCATTGAGTTAGTTTTTGTATAAAATATGAAACTTAGTTGATTGTCTAGTTGTTTTATGTATTGTTGAGAGTAGAGTATTGAAGTCTCTAACTATAATTGTGGACTTCTCTATTTCTCCTTTCAGTTCTATCAATTTTTGCTTCACGTAATTTGCAAATCTGTTGTTCAAAATTGTCATTTCTTCTTGGTATATTGAGCCCTTCGGTATATATATATAATGCCCTTCCCTGTCTCTGGTTATCTTTGTTCTGAAGTCTACTTTATCTGATACTAATATAGTTACTCCTGCTTTTATTGAATAATGTTTTCTTGCTATATTTTTTCCTCATTTTACTTTTAACCTGCTTATGTCATTATACTTGAAGTGGGTTTTATATAGAAATAATATAGTTGAATTATGCTCTTTAATTCATTCTTCTAATCTCTGTCTTTTCATTGGCATATTTAGACTATTTACAATTTAATGTAATTGTTGACATGCTAGGGCTTAAGTCTGGCATTTTATTCTTTGTTTTCTGCTTTCCTTTATTTGAAAATTTACTGATTGCTGATTTTTTTCCTGAATGATACTTCACTGGCTACAGAATTCTAGATTGACAGTTTTTTTTTTCTTTCAGTGTGTGAGTGCTTAAAAAATGTTGTACCACTGTCTTCTGGACTCCGTGGTTTCTGATGAGAAATCTGCTGTCATTTGAATTGGTTTTGACTTGTAGATAGTTGTCCTTTCTCATGGTTTCAAGACTTTCATTTTCAAAGCTTTGACTATTTATGTGTTCTGATATGTCTTTCTTTGGATTTATTCTATTTGTTCTATTTATTTCTTACACCTGCATATTAATCTAAAGTTATCTCAACATATGAATCTTAATTTAAAATACCTTAATATTAAGAACAACTGCTCATCAAAATACACTATAAAGAAAGTTACTAGGCAGAGCTGAATCTATGAAAAGACACCTGTAATGCTAATGACTGACAAAGTGTTGTACCCAGAATACATAATGTATCAAATAAAAAGGAAAATGACTCAATAAAAATTGATAAGAAGTACAAACAGATAATTCATGAATGAAACACTAAAGTCTAATAAACAAGGGAAAAGATGCTTAGGGTTATTAATATTAATGGTGCTAATTAATAATGAAAAGATGTGATTTAACCTTGTAAGCTTGTCAGCATTTAGCTTTCCTCATTATTAAGTGTTGGTGAGGATGTGAAGAAAGAGGAAGATCCATACATTGTAGGTAGGGATATAGTTTGTTAGCAGTGCTTTGGAAAATAAATTGATATTACTTAATAAAGTTAAATACGCATGTACCCTACAACCCTGAAATTCCACTCATAGATAAATTCCCCAGAGGAACTCTTGTTCATGGTACCAGAAGATATATACATGTTAACAGAATTATAAGTAAAAACGAAAAAAACAACTTCAGATAATCAACATGTTTATTGACAGAACTAACAAATTATTGTATATTCATATAATTGAATGCTATGACACTGAAAATGAACAAACTGCATACAACAATGTGGATGGATCTCAAAAATGTAATGTTGATTGAAATAAAAGTAACAGAAGAGTACATACTGTATGATTCCATCTTCAAAATCAGGCAAAACTAAATGATACATTGTTTAGCACTTACAGATATGGTAAAATTATAAAGAGAAGCAAGATAATAATGTATGCAAAATTTAAAAAGGAGAATGCGATCATGAGGAAAGAAATTGGTGTTTTAATTTTTTTTTACTTTTATCATTATTCTTTATCACTATTCTTTAAACAGTCACAATTATTAAAGGTTTAAAATAGTTAAAAAATAGAAATTGCAATTAATATCCTGAATATCAAGTGCAGACTAATTCTTAAAACTTGAGTTTTCTTGTGTCTTTTAATATTTTTGCTATTAGTTTTATTTAGATTTCTCAAAAAATCATTTTTATGTAGTCATGTGTGCATTCCTATTAATCAAAATTTCATCCTCCTTTAGCAATCTGTCATTTCTTTTTTGACTACAACAGATGAAATATCTTTTGACTGAATCACATTAGTGGAATGATCTCTGTGTGAAAATCTAACATATTTTCTATGGAGCTGTAATTCATCATTTTAAAAACAACTTTGTGACATGTGGAGTGGAGAGGTAAAATAAAAGCCAATTTTATCTTGGAAGATTTGAAATATATATTAGTATACTCCTTTAGATTTTAAAACATAGTTTCCTTTCCTTTTATACCAAATCATATCATAAAATCAAAATTTCACAAAGGACCAAAGCATTAATTAGAACTTAGAAGAGTGTTATGCAGAGGATATCAAATACCTAAGCATGAAAGCATGAAAAAAAGAGGGGCAATTTTTTTGTTGTGTGAGTATGTGCATGTATATGTATTTCTGTTTATTTGTTTGCCTGTTTGTTTTGTTGTTTTCTTGTTCATTTGTGTACGGGCTTCTCAATAAATCTGTTGCTTGGTTTAGTTGATTAGTTTATTTCTTGAACTGCCCCAAAATATTTCCTCTTGTGAATAATGTCAACAGTGAAGTAAGAGAATTGAAACATTTTTACTTCCCTGTTTTTAATCAGGAAATTGCATGTTGTCACTCCGATCCTTCTGAAGTCTTCAAAACCTCTCTCAATGGTAGCTGAAAATCAGTATAAATATTAAATGTGGATCCCATGATTACTTCCTTCAGGTTACAAGAAATTAGTTCAAGTTCATGTAGTGTTAATAAACAGTAGTACTGGGGAGAAGTAGGAGCCTTGTTTAATGTGCTTTTTCCCTCTGTGGATAGAAAGGGCATGTAGATTTGAGATTTGGATCCGCATTTGCTCTTTTAAATGTACATTTTATGTTGTTGTATTGAACTTTCTTAGGCCTTGGTAAAAATCCTAACAGATATTCATGCTTACTCTATTTTTAAATAACAATTTGCATGTTCACTAAACTTGCATTCCTGCAGAAAGAGTTTAGCTTCTAATACCGTAAAGCCTGCCTACTAATTTCTTACATTAGCTCTGACTTAAATTCAAAGTATATACATCATTTAAAGTGAAAGTTTTAAGAATCATTATCCTCCTACCAGCCTCTCAATAGTTACATTTGTAAATGTCCTTCTTTTCTCCTCAAATATTAAACTGATTTAAATAACTTTAAGTAGAATTTTTTTTTACCTTCTCCCTATGCATTCAAGTATTTGATTATTGAGTGTTTTCAAACCATTCAGAAGTGCCTGTACCTCCCTAAGAACCTTCACATCAACTCTGGCAGGATAGGGAGGTACTTGGACTTCTGCACACTTCCGGCATGGCCCTGAGTCTTGCTCCCTCTCCCCAACTCTCACAGCTTCACCAGAATGACCCACTGTGAGATCATCAGAACTAAAGTGATTATGTCAATTATGTCATTTACTCTGGGATACTTCAGTCATCTTAAGTCAGACTCCCAGGTTACCTTCCTTTCTTAAAATCCCATCTCCTGATGGCTCTGTGTAAAAGGCGGCATCTCCCACTCCTCCTCATCCACTCCCTATCCTCTTTGTCTGTATTATTTTTCTCTATAATGTGTGTCACTCTCCACATTCTATGATTATCTTCTGACCCGATCCTCCACTGGAATGTGAGCTGCAATAGTGCAGAGATCTCTGTCTGTTTTGTTCCCTGTTCTATCACCAAAGCCTAGTAGAGCCCTAGACATATTGTAGGTGCTCAATAAATATTTGTTAGATGAAGGCATAAATGAATGAATATATGAAATATAGAGAGGAAATACTATGTTTCTTCAGCACCAATTTGAAATTAGATACCTTTTCTTTTAACCTATTTTAAATCAAGAAGACAATTTTCATCTTATTTTCCTTGTTAAGGTCTTTAATGCTATTGACCCTTGATTTATGAGATTGCTTTCTAAGGATCAATTTGTAATTTATCTTTTATCATTTGGAATTTTCTTTAGACAACTCTAACAACTGTAAAAAGACCAGTGGTGGAATCTGCATTGCATTAAACCATATAAATATCCCCTACTGGTTCACAGGTGCGGGAATGAAAGTGAAAATTGAAGGGGAATTTGTCATATATGCATAAATGAATTACCACCCCCTTATACTCATACAATAGTTGGACTTGATGTGAATTATGACATTTTAGAACAATAAAGAATTTCCTAATTTTGAGATAAGAAAAGTAGTACAGAAAGTTTTAATAACAACCACAAGTGCTTAGGCAGATGGTAACAGATCTAGGGCTAGGATCTGTTTTCTTGACACATAGTTCTGTCTGTGGGCCACAACTGCAGGCCTATTTAAAGGGCTTAAAAAGACTTGTCTGTTAAATCCTCCTCCTTGAAACTCCTCTTGATACCCAGCATGCTTTTACATGTCTCAAAATAAAGTCTTCTTGGGGCACAAACAACATTCCAAGCAGGAATTGCTTATATAGGTTATAGGTTCACAGTTCATGTTCCTCAACTAGCTTTGAACAGGCCAATAATCTTCCATGGTTTCCTGCCAGAGCCTTCTGTTTCTGATGCTGTCCAGAATCCTGACAAGCCCTTGACTCTGGCTTTTCTTTAGTCGATTCACTTCTCTCCTCGTGTCTAGCCTGAACTTATTCTCAGCTCTATTTTCAGTGAACAGCTTCATGAGAAGCTTGCTTTCTTACTTTTCTTATTCCTCACCCCACTTTTGAACCCATTGAGTTTCTGAAAGTTCCCAGTTTTGATCACTCTAGTGCTCAGATTATACTCACATTGTATAATTAAAAATACAAACCTTCTCTTCTTCTAGGCCTAGCCTTCTCAAAACCTCACATAAACATTTCATCACAACATTCCAACTCCACTATGGGATCTCATCAATCAAATGTGATTTAGGAGAGAGACACTGGAAAGTCTTCTTCAGGCAGTACGTAGGGAGGCCTAGAGTGCAGAATTTCACTTTAGTGTCACCTCTGCTCAAGCACCTATTTCAAAAGAGAGGACCTTCTCATTGAATAATTGGTTCATATTAATCTATTATTGCTTATATAATTTTTTCTTCTTTGTTTTTGTTTTATGGGCCACTGTCTGGGGAAGGATGAGAGCAATCACAAGACACTAACACTACTATTAATGCTAAGACTGCAGGATCCCTTTTAGTGCAGTAGTAAGTGCAGAATATGCCAAGAATGAAAATCAATCTTTAAACAAAGCCCCAAATTCTATAATGGTGAGGGTTTAGGGTATGTATTCTGTGTCTCCTCATCTAGAAATGAAAGGTCTGAGTGAAAGGACAGTTGGTAATGTTCACAAGGGGTCAAAAATAGGTCCTGTTGGCATTGTGCACATAGCTACATCCCATAACAAGTTGCCGTGGTCACCACAGAATGCCCAGAATTTCCTATACAAGGTGTCATTCAGAGTTGGATGTAATGACACTGAATAGCCTACAGCCACCTTTAAATAACATGACATTTTAATTTTCTGTGTAAAACAAATAATGTCATTTTATCTAAGTATAACTCTGCAAGTTTTAGGAATTGATGTTCTTAAAGAAAAAATAGTATCTATCATAATGATAAACTAGGTACATATGCCTACTTATATTTCCCCTTCAAATTGGTAGAACAAAAATCCAACATTCCTACTGAAATAACTTTTCTGCATTGATCTGCCCCTGAAACATTTTTTACATGGACTTTCCCAGTTTCAAACATCCATGAAGTTAATATAATAGTTAAAGTAGTTCACAAGTACTTTGGTGGTCCCAAACAGTGGGTACACTCACCTTTGTCACATATTACATAGCTATTATTATCATCTTTATTTTACTAATAGAGGAACTAAGGTTTGGTGTGTGAATTTTCTGTGTCAACTTTACTGGGACACAGGATGCACAGATAACTGGTTAAACATTTCTGGGTGTGTTTGTGAGGGTGTTTGCAGAAGAGATTAGCATCCGAATGGGTGAACTTAGCAAAGGAGATGGGCATCATCCAATCATTGAAGGCCCCAATAGAACAAAAAAGTGGAAGACTGTTGAATTTCCTCTCTGCCTAACTGGCTGAACCAGAACATTGATTTTCTCCTGTGCTCTGTGCCCCTGGTTCTCAGGCCTTCAGACTTGGACTGGAATCATCAGCTCTCTGGTTCTCAGACCTGCAAACTACGCTACCAGCTTTCCTGGGTCTCCAGCTTGCAGATGGCAGATTATGGGACTTCTTAGCCTCTATAATTGCATGAGCCAATATATTATAATAGAATCGCTTTCTAGATCTATCTATCTATCTATTCATCCATCTAGCCTATTGGTTCTCTTTCTCTGGAGAACCTTGACTAATATAGTGTGTATATTTTGGATACTTTCAACCCTCATGTGGAAATAGTGAGCATGGGTGAAAAAAGCCTGTATGTGCATAGAATTCAGGCATCATTTTATTGTTTATTAATCTTAACCTGATGCTTAATACTTATTTCCGGTGAGAAAGATCTTGCTTATTTATTGCCAAAGGAGCTAAGAAATAATTAAGATAAATACCCCTCAGTATTCCCATGGTATTTTCATCCCAGTGTATTTTTTCCATTAGAAGAACTACAAGGATAAGGAATTTCACAGTAAATAACTATCAGAAAATAAATACACTGTGAACACAGCCAGTGAAAGTTCCTCTAAGCTACTAGTTCTGGGGAAATACGAAGTGTATGTCAGGCAGTTTGGTCTAATAGTGAGAGATTAAGTTAGAGAATGAGGTAGATCAAGACTTGAGTCTTGCCCCTCTCACTTATTAGTTATGTGACATTTGGGCCATTTATTTATTTTCTCCTACCCTTACTTTCCTTTCCCAAGAAATGAGACTAAATGTTCCTAAGATTTAGGATCTTTTTAAGGGTATTAAATATATCTTATTTATAATCCTTAAAAACCCATAGATTATTATTACAAGTATTATTACTAAATTAGATTTTGATTTACTTTGCTTATCAGTCTTGTTTATTGCCAATACACAGTTTTAAGTTGTTTATTAATTTTTCTATGTTGCATCCCATATATTCCATACAGTTCAGTGACATTAAATAGCAGTATTAGAGGCTGAATGACAAAGCCAGTTTTATTTGATAATTAACAGATGCACCTCAAATCAACAGATCATCTTAAAGTGGTTGAATTTAAAGAAGTTGTTATTACCAAATTGCTATATTGAAATGAGCCTGAAACATGCTATTGTATTCATTTTAAATTTCTGTATATAAGGGACATTTCATGACAAACTTGACTTGTAACTAATAGCTACAGAAACGAAGCTCAATAAATCAAGCCCTGACTTTGTGCTTAACAAGCATTAGGATAAATGCCTTACATACTTTATCTCATTTAATTCTCAAGAAAAACTTTGTGAAATAGAAATAGCAAGATAAAATCTTGACGTATTTATCTTCATGCTTTCCTTGTTTCCAGAACTTCTAACCCCTTTAAACATTGTCTAGAGAGGAATTCAATTAAAAAGAAACTACTGTTGGTCATGTTTTAAAAAATCTAATTAGGCTCCTGAGAATCAAAGGACGTTGATAAATAAGAATGAAAATAAAACCTCAGAAAGAATATACTGATGATACTCCTTTTCCCATTCCCTTCCTCAACAGATAGAAAATGAGGTAGATGAACTAGAATAGTGAGGAAAAACAAGTATGGATACCAGTAGAGGCTCATTTCCTCTCCCTTTCAGAACCTGAGTAAAAATCTGTTTCAGCAGAAACAGATTGAGTTAGTTCAAGGAAACAATGACAGATTCCAGTTGCTGATCTCAGAGGCTCCACCTTTCAAACAAGGCCAGTTCCTCAACTAGGAACATTTATAATCTTGCAGGTGTTCCTTGTCACCTGTCCCTACAAGTCTGTGCAGCATCAAAATAGTCCCACCCCAGGAGCCCTTTCCATGGTATGTCCATTACAAGGAAACCTCACCGATGCCTGCTGCTATGTTTGAAAATGAGAACTGGAGTGATGGTTAACACAAGGTTGCTTTTCTGATCGTACATATTTTCTTAATAAATTCTATTTTACATTTACTCAACATGACTATAAAGATTTCTGCCTGTGCCCCATTTGCTCAACAAGAGAGGGAAAGGAAAAGAGTTTAACTTCGGAGAATAGGAGGTGTTGGGAAGGGGATCTAAAGACCTGGTGGTGTTGCTAAGTGGAAAAGAAGGAATCAACTCTAAGAGCCCTCCAGGGAATGCTTGGAAGCCAATCATCTGCCTATATACCAACCTCTGCTCTTTGAGTCTGATTTGCTTTCCTCCTCATTTGCAGGCTAGGAACTTCTAGAGCCATCAGTGGATCATTTCTGTCAATGTTTCAGGACTCTGTTGTATTCAGCATTGAGTTGTCCATCATATACACTCTGTGCCTCTTCCCGAACCAAGATTGAACTCCTTGATGTGCAGAGAAACCATGATGGTGTGTGGGTTAAAGATTCCAACATCCTTGCTTTGGTGGTGGTGCATAGTATGGAAATCTACCATCATTGCATGTCATTTAGCTATTACAGTTATTCTTCTTTTAATCAACAAGTACATTGAGGGTTGGGAAGGTTAAAATAACTTGCCTATGGGCTGTGTATAAGATTCATCAGAACTAAGATTTACATTTGTGGGATTTGGAAAAAAAATACTTAAAAGAAACATACATTCTTAAGAAAATACAAACAACAATTTGTAAAGACTGAGTGTTTTATAAATTAATGATAATAGTGAAGAAATGGTAAAACTAAAGCTTTAGAATGTAGTAAAGTAATCCGTAATTTGCCCACAGGTTTCTATTGCATGATTGTGGATTAGATGGAAAATGATAGAAAGTTGTCTTTTACAGTGTGGATTTAACAGAGGCCTGCTTTATCTAACAGCTTCCTGGGCAGTCTGATAGGCCACTAGACTAATGCAGTGTATCGTTAGTTAGCTAAAGCGGACAGCAAACATATAACGTTATATACATGCTTACATGTTATATTCCAAGGTAGCATAATTTCACCAAAAATTTCCTGCTGTCAGTAAAGCTGAGGAAATAGGCCATAAAATACACTTGGATATATATGGAAAGCTTATGATAATCAACATGACATTGAGCAATCATACTCAATTAATACTCTTTAATATGAACCTTTTTGAGAAGATTCACAAAGCCTATGAGTATCATTGACTGCTACTGGCAGGCCTAAAAAGAAGCCACAGATGAGAGGATAAAGATAATTTTTTTTAAAGAAGAAAGAAATGGAGAGATGTTACAGCAGCAGAGGATTAAAGAAAAAAAAAGGGTGAAAACTAACAAGATACTGGTACATTCATTGTGGATGGGAAGTTTTCCAAAGACCTTACTACCCCCCTGGATTCTAAGCCCATATGTCTGGCCTGTACTTCTGTTCTACAAGGCCTGGGGAGAAAAGTTGTCCAGATTCTTCTTTGCACTGTATGTGAACACAGGAATAATCTTGTGGCAGTGCAGCTGTGTATATTAAGTATCTAAGAAAGCCAAGCCAGCTGTTTAAGGGTTTCATGTAAGTGTCTTCAAAACAATTAATTATTTTTGGCTATTGAGAATTGAAACCATTACATCAATTGTAGGGCAGTGTAGTAATTGAACAAATTCTTTTATTTTTCACTCTGTAACATTATTCTCTATAAAATTCAGAATGTTCTCCTAAAGGATGCTGTACATAGTTTGAACTAGCAGCCAATATATGATGCTGTTTTTCACAGAGCTAGAATGCACAGGCCTGAGAATCAAGATATAGGACCTAGAAAATTACCTGTAGAATTGTTGATTATTCTTCTTACAATTTTGGACTCTGTTAGCTTGGAGGTCGCTTTTAAAACTGGCATGAGTTGGTCATCCTATCCCTAGTTAAAGAGAGGAAAAAACTATTGATATGTTGGTACTCAGTCACTAAACAGTGAGCTCTGTTGAGAACAGAGATGATGAGATTTTAGGTTTGATTGATGAGCACCCAGAATTGCACCTGACACATAGTAGTTGCTCAATAAATATGTGTTAAATGAATGAATCTTACTCTAAATATACCTTTGTTCTGTTCATAATTTAAATCATCCTCAGATGATCTAGAGGTAATATTTAGCTTACAATTCTGAGGTGCTTATCTTGCTTTGCATCTGTTATGCAGTTTCACAGCCTAACTAATGTGCCACCACATCGTATCACAGTGTCACCAATATGATTGCCCACTCAACTCTGTTTGTGTTAATATCTGGGAGCTGGTTTAGAAGCTGAATCTGCCATATGACATGCATATGATGTGCATATGTTCAGTGCCTTATTTTATCATATCCTCTAAAAATATACATTGAGAAAATTCTTGTTGACTAAATATTAATATCAAGTAGTCTCCTTTGAAATAAATTAGTTACAGTAATAAACATGACAACAAAAATATACATAGAGAAAGCTGAAAAATATTTTTGTGAGATAGATTGAATAGTTGCTACATTTCAAGTTTACCTCCTTCCAGCAGCTGTCATCATGGAGGGGAAGATGAGAATTTCAATAAATCAATTCGTCATTTAGTGCAATAAAAAATAATTTATTAAGTGGTAGCTTATTTTATATACTCAAATTATCAGATATTTTATTACTGGTAATGTTTTTAGAAGCAAACTCTAATTCTTAGTAAAAATTTCATTGTCATTCCAAATGATGTAAACACCTTGGACTTCCCAGGTGGTCCAATGGTTAAGACTCTGTGCTTCCAATGCAGGGGGCGCAGGTTCGATCCCTGGTCAGGGAATTAAGATCCCACATGCCGCACAGCCATAAAATGAAAACTAAAAAAATACCCAAATGATGTAAACGCCTTAATTATTTTAAGATGCATGTATTAATCTATAGATTTTCTTTGAATTTTGAACAAAATATTTAAGGTTGTTTGGGGGCAATATTTAAAATTAAGATGTATTTTATTTTAAAACAGGGCTTATGGATGAAATACTTTTAGTATTTCCCTATAGCTGAGGAAATTTAGTGTTGTGTAAATAGATACTCTTATTATTTTTATGCATTTTAATAAATGTTTTAATTGTACTTGTGCCCTAAGAAAGTATCATAGAGGATACTCTTGGAAGGAAAAAAAAAAACTAAATAAATAAAATTACAGAAACATTTCTAGTAACATTATTATATTACAGAAATTTCCCATTAATATGCTTTTAATAGGCACTCGGTTTAAAGAACAATGGTAGTATGTTTGGTCTAATAAGACAATTATTTCAGTAGAGGGGAACAAAATCCATACTACAGCAAATATAGGGAGTAAGGGTGATAAAGGAGAGATAACAGAAGTATAATGAAGCTGCAAAGTTGAATGGGGTCCACTTGTATGAGCAGATGAGGATGCTGACCCAGACCAGAGGGAATACAGAGGGACTGAACCAGATTATGAGTGGAGATGAGCGCAGGATTGCCTCAGGGCAGCCATCCTCTCATTTTGTTATCTCAAATTGTCACTTGGTTCTTTTATATCCCATTTGCCTTCTACTTTACTCTATATCCTTCCTGCTAACTTTGATAATTTTCTGTGTGTACACTTAAGTTCATTAATTCATTCAACACAAATATACTGAGCAGGTATGACACACCAGACATTAAGCCAGGTTCTAGAGGTACAAATACAGAAAAGAAATATTCTCTTCCTTCAGGAAATTATAATCCAAAGGGGAATGAATGCATAAGTAGATCATACTGTAATGTTAACATTGCCATAATGGTAAATGACTAATTAAAACAGAAGCTAATCCTTAGCACATACTATATGCTTTCTGCTATGCTAATTATGCACATTATTTCTTGTTTAACTTTCACAGGAATGAGGAAACTTATACTTTTATCATCCCTACTACACAGTTAAAAACAAAGACCTGGTGATAGAAAAAAACAAAACTGACCTCACCAAGGAATTGAAACAGTGTGATATTTATCAAGGTGTGGTTACACTCAATCATTTAAATTACCACAAGTTCTTAAAATTCAGATTCCCGTGCTCCAACACCACACCTCCTGAATTCATCTCTCTGCGGAAGGGTCTAGGGAACTTGCCCCTTCTCACACAAATTTTCTTTCTTTAAATGAGACAGCGATTTTCAAGGCTAAAGTAGAAATTTTATTGGAAAATTTAAGCTGTCTCTTCAGCTATACGTGTGTGCGTGTTTGTGTGTGTGTGTAGAGAGAGATTTAAAACCACAGAAATAGATGATCATGCATATTATTTAATAAACAATAGAGGGTTTCTTAGAATATACGGTTTTATTTATGCTTTTAAAATATAATTTAAAACTGCATATAAAGGAAAACAGAAATAGACTAAATTCATTTACACTTACCCAATTGATTTCATTATTTAACAACCCACATTACATTATATTTTGTTCCTGTTATTAGGTTATCATCTAAAATTTAGGTTTGGCATTTGTACCCTTCCCTGATAACAAACTTTTTAGTATATTCTTGATTCATATATTCCATTTTCAATTAAAATTTCCGTCTTCCATTAAATATATTTTCCGTTAAAGGATGTATGGCAAATCTAATTGAATTCTCCATCAAGTTCTTATATCTTTTCATGTATGTGAGGATATATGCAGGCATTTCTTGCATCAAACTTTGTTTTCCCTAAAAGTTTTAAAGCAACTTATGAAGTTAAACAGGTCAAATAAATAAAATTTTGGTAACAAAAATGAGGTGAAGAAAACATCATATGGAGAATTAACTAGGAAGTAAGGTTCCTTCAGTCAAGCGTAATAAAGCAAAATTAAAAATGGGATATATTTGAGACTAAAGAGGAAAATAAATAACAATAAAAAAAAGAGAAATGATGTCTCCACCCACTCTTCAAGTATTTATTAGGAACTACAGTAGTCACTTCAAAAATAAATATACATATATTATTCCCTTTCAAATTGGAATGCAAACTAGATTTTGTGAGAAAACTGAGCAAGTAATTTATAATTTTTGTTACAATTTATGTTAAATTACAAATTTCCAAAAATAACTAAGAAAAGTTTGCAAACAAATAGTAGGTAAAGGAGGTATAATTTAACAGATAACTATCACAAAAAAATTTAAAGCCACTATAATCAAATCAAGACAGTGTTGACTTAAGATTAGCGGTACAGAAAAGAATTCAGCAACAGATTCCATGCTATACAAATTTATTAAATGACATGGGTGGCATTTCAACTCAGCGGGATAAAAAGAGATTATATCATCAACAGTATTAGCACAACTGTCCAGGCATCTGGAAATAAAGCTCTGTAAAATATAAAATTTTAAAAAAACTGCAAGAATGTATAGAAAAAATAAGAGATGTTTAAAACTTAAAATGGAAATTTAGAATCTATGTGGGAAAAGAGATACATATTTGATTACATCTTCTTTAGGAAGTCACACTAGCATTTACCATCTCAAGCACCAGTCTGAGCAATTTCCTGATATAACTTAATTCTTTTAGCAGCTATATGAGGTAGTTATTATCATTTCTGTTTTACAGATGAGGACATTAAGGTATAGATCACACAGCTAGGAACTGCTGTAGCAAAATAAATCACCAACAAAGTCTATAGACTAACAGTAGCTTTTGGAGAAATAGCTCACAAAACAAAGGACAGAGAGAGGGTTACTATCTGTGTAATACAAAGAGTTTGTACAAATTGTGAAACAAAAACAGTGAGCGGAAGCAAGTAGCATAATAGGACAGAAAGGACATAACTAGGTACTATATAGAATAACACATCCAAATGGTCAGCATATATAAACAGAGACACTCTAATGTACTGGTAATTAGGGATTTTTCCAGTTAAAGCGACCCTGAGATATCAATTATACCTATCCAAGCACTAAATGTAAATAAGACTCCTAACACCAGTTGCTTTTACTTGTTATTGTTTCAAAGATTTATTCCCCCAGAGTTGAATTTTCCAGAAGTCAGACATCATATTTATTTACCATTAATAAATTTCTACATAGAGATATAAATGGACAAAACATGGACAATAGCAAATCATTGGGTAAGCACATCTAGTGTATGTTTACATAGATTTGAGTACACATCTGACATATCAGTGTAGATAGTAACTCTACAACTCTGTATAGCTTCTATTCTTGGTGAGCATGTAACTCTGCTAGGTGTTACCCAGGCACTTTGTAGACACTTTTTCATTTAATCTTCCCTATAAACTTTTTAAACAGTAGGGACTGTTTTAGATCCTATTTTACCTATGAAAAATATGAAGTTGAGAAGGATTGGGAACTTGCCCCATGTGTCACACAGCTAAGTGGCAGTCTCAGGATTTGAACCCTCCTCCACCTGACTCCTGGATACCAAGTTATACTTTTTGCATGAAACAAACTTCCATAAGCGGAATATATTTCTTTTTTAAACACTGTACACCTATACAAATCTAGTTTTTTCTGTTACCAGTAAGGTTTTGGTCATATGTTTGCTGTCAAAAAATATTTGCCAATCCTGAATAAAAAGCATCATCCCTGTCTGAAATAGATATTTCTACAGTGTGTTGATGAATCTTAACTCTAAAGAGAGATTTCTCAAGGATGTCTATTATCTGACTATATGAAAATATATTTCTTCCAAATAGAAATCAGAGAATCAATAATAAAACTAGATTTCATGTCCTTAGGAAGATTTCAAGACTATATACAGAAAATAAACAGGATAAAATGACTATGGCAATTTCTATATTTAGTAAAACCAGAGTACATTTTTTTTTTTAAAGGTATGGCGTATTTTAAATTTTATTTATTTATTTATTTTTGGTTGTGTTGGGTCTTCGTTTCTGTGCGAGGGCTTTCTCTAGTTGCGGCAAGTGGGGGCCACTCCTCATCGCGGTGCGCAGGCCTCTCACTATCGCTGCCTCTCTTGTTGCGGAGCACAGGCTCCAGACGCGCAGGCTCAGTAGTTGTGGCTCATGGCCCTAGTTGCTCCGTGGCATGTGGGGTCTTCCCAGACCAGGGCTCGAACCCGTGTCCCCTGCATTGGCAGGCAGACTCTCAACCACTGCGTCACCAGGGAAGCCCCAGAGTACATTTTTTTTTTTTTTAATGTATGTATGTATGTATGTATGGCTGTGTTGGGTCTTCGTTTCTGTGCGAGGGCTTTCTCTAGTTGCGGCAAGTGGGGGCTACTCTTCATCACGGTGCGCGGGCCTCTCACTATCGCGGCCTCTCGTTGCCGAGCACAGGCTCCAGATGCGCAGGCTCAGTAGTTGTGGCTCACGGGCCGGGTTGCTCCGCGGCATGTGGGATCTTCCCAGACCAGGGCTCGAACCCGCGTCCCCTGCATTGGCAGGCAGATTCTCAACCACTGCGCCACCACCCAGAGTACATTTTTAAAGTCCCTAGCACTGACAGTTTTGAGATTAACTAGATAAAAGCCAGAAAGAATGTTTTAATTATGTAGTACATTTGGTTTACCAGAATAAAGTATCTTGGGTGATCACCGCAGTTTTGAAAAACCTGAATTTCCAAGCAACTCAGAAGGGAACATTTTAATTTGGGCTGGATCATGGATGCAAATAAAAGTTTCCTTAGGTTAATGGAAAAAAATAACAGCAAAGGGAATGAAGTGTGACAGGGCAGGGGCGAACAGGAGAGCTGCACTGGAAGCAGTCTATGCAGATAAAGAATGCCACAGTGGCAAAATAATCAACAAGCAATTTTTTAAGAGGGACATGTTTACTAGTTGCTTTTAAAATGCAGATCCGACGCCCGAGTGCCCTGCCTGGTTCTGTGTTGCTGCTGCCTGGTAGCTCCCAGTCCCATCCTGTCCTGCTCACTCCTGGGGGTTTCCAGAGCTCAGACCCCACCAGGGCCTGCGTCTTCAGGACCCCTCTGCACTCCGCGTGTGTTGGCAAACACAGTTAATAAAGCAATGTTTTCTTTGAAAAAAATAAATAAAAGTAAATAAATAAAATGCAGATCAAGTAATAATTTCAAGATGTCTCCAATAAAAGTTAAACTCAATAAAATACATTTTAATTTTCAAAATCCAATGTTTAAAATAAATGCAAAAGTCACAGAGAAGAGCCCCAGGCTAAGTGTGAAAGTTACAGCTGTAGAAATTAATTTACATGAAAGAACCATCATGCCTCCTTTCGAAATGGCTTGCTACTAGAAAACACAGTGCAGCCCAAATATTCATAAAGGAATTCAAGAATTCAAGCAGTAGGCACTGACAGCTGCAGTCATTTATTTTTCAAACTCCTGGTCATGTTATGGCATGCCTGCTAGATATGAAGTAGGATGGTAAAAGGAAAAAAAAAAAAAATTGATGAAAGAAACAGCCAGAAGGTCTTTAACACCATTTCACAAACCTACTGTTCAGATGTCCTTGAATTTTAAATCAGAATCATATCAATGGAAATTAATTTTATGTCATTAAATTCCCCAAATAAATATTCCCTTTGGTGTAGCCACATCACCTAATAAAACTCGTACAAAGAGAATTTTAAAGTTTTAATTAATTATAGAAAAGAAAGGACTATTAAAAAGAAAAGGACTCTAATTTCATGGTACATTTGCAGAAACACTCTAATGTTAAATCGTGCTAGCATAGGGCCCAGTTCTTTAATTCCACTTAAAAGTTATTAACTGAGACTCTACTATGTTTTAGGGTTACGGTGGATACCTAAGTTAGGTAAACTGTAGTCCAAACTCTCAGATTGCTTGTTTTTGCCTTCATTCTTTTAATTTGTTGTAACAGGACATTATATCAAAGGAATTGGTTCCTCAGCTGAAGTCCTGATGGCCACACACTTCTTCACAGGAGAGCTTAAGGGTAGGCAGGTTAACCTGGGGAGTCCTGGACCACCATGTAAAATGGGCTTTTTACGTACAAACAGTCACAACTCTATACCTCAGGAGAATATTTTAAAAATTCTGATATGTTATTTTTATTCTTCTTAGACTCATTTGGTACTAGATTCAGTTCTATTTTTTATTAATTTTTCATGACTCTTAAAAGCTCTGGAAACATTGACACAACATATACATAAACATATGTGGATATACATTCACACATATATGTATATACACATACACACATGTATAATTTTTAGACGTGTCTATATGTTTAAAGAGTTTCAATATTTTTAAGTTATTTTTCCTAGTATTTTGCTATCCTTAAATCCTGGATTTCAGTTAATCTTCACCTGTTCTGAAATTTCAAATGATATATTCAGCAGAGTATCTATGTGGTAGATATTCTAAGACCGTGCATATATAAGAATGATTTTTGTCTTCACTCATGAATAAGTGCTGGCTGAATATAGTGCGTTACAAATTTTAAAAGCTTATCTCTGCTTACTGTGTTTCCTATTATTTCTTCTCTTCATTGTTAAGTCGTTTAAATACAAATGATCTATACCCCTTCTCCCTTTCCTTGTTGCCCCAAATCTGTTTTGTCTTTTACCCCTCCATGGAGCCTGCAATGTTGGTCATCACAAATGATCTTATTAGTAAATCCCCTTCTTTTTATTCAGGCATCATTATCCATATGTATCTATGGTTCTGATCTCCCATTCTGTATCTTCATCATTTTTCATTGTTGTGTCCCTTTGGATGATCCATTATGACCCAAAACTCAACTTTTGTAATGTAGATGTTCTTACCTCTCAAAACAAACATTTTCTTTATTAATAATAGAAGCGCTTTTCAGTCACCCATGATTAAAACCTGAATTACTCTGTTTTATCCCCACCATGCTAAATCCTTTACCAAAACTTGCCAGTTCTTCAAAAAACATCTGTTGAAAGTATTCGTTCCTTCCTTTTCATTTCTTCCACTTAATAATGACATATAGTTTAGGTTCTAATCACATCAGGTACAGAGTTTGAAATAGTCCCTGAGCCTTTTGTTTTTTATCTCTAGTTTCTCTTTTCCTAATACTAATTCTTGTATGAGTGATCTTCATAAAATATTCTCCAGAATAATTTATTTTGGAAAAAACATGCCATGGTTTCTCATTTCATATAAAATAATGCAACCAAAGATTCCTGAACTATGAACACAAAACTCTCCAGAATCTGAATTTAATTTGCACTCCAAGTGAATCTTTCAATTCTTCCCTTTTTACTGACAGGTCCAGTCTATTCTTGTCACTTCAAAATGTTTTGGACACACTATATATATATAATTTTTTACCATTTTTATTTTTAATTTTTTTAATTTTTAAATTTTTTAACATCTTTATTAGAGTATAATTGCTTTACAGTGGTGTGTCAGTTTCTGCTTTATAGCAAAGTGAATCAGTTATACATATACATATGTCCCCATATCTCTTCCCTCTTGCATCTCCCTCCCTCCCACCCTCCCTATCCCACCCCTCTAGGTGGTCACAAAGCACCGAGCTGATCTCCCTGTGGACACACTATATTTTAACCCGTTTGTTTTCCAGATCTAGTGAAGTTCTGATTGTATTTGAAGTCTATTCACTTTTAAGGCATAATCTAATTCTGATATTGTTTGTTAAGCTTATCCTAACCATTTCATTCCATGGTGAAATATGCATAATCTGACATACTATTGCACTAGTGACCAATCCACTTATTTGGTCCTTAAAATGTTTTTTTGTGTTTGTGATTTTAGTGTCATACATGTATATGTATTAACACATTAGTCATATATACATTGCACATATTATATTGTTTATATATAATTTATATATAAAATAACTTCACAAATCAGTTTAAGCTCCTTGAAGAAAGTACTGTATTTCAAATTTCTGCATAGCTCTCCTGTTCATTAGAATAGCGTTGCATACAGTTGATGTTCGATGTATTACTATTAATGAATAAATGCTTTAAAATGTATAAAAATGAAACTAGACCATTAGATGGTATAGTTGATAAAATTGAAAGAAAAATGATTTACTGAATGGCTCTTTAGATAATGCAAGAACATATAAGAAAAAAAATTACCTTGAATTCATATCAATATAAATTCTAATCTTATAGAATATAGTTCTATAGCAGAAAGCTTAGTTGTTGGTGTTCTATATTGACTAATTCTAGAGGGAGGAAAAGTTCCTGGCTTCCTTCATGTGTGTTTGAAAAAAAAAATTAAGGTGATTTTTTTCATGCATTGATTCTAGCTATAAAAAAACTGACTTAAGTATGGTGCTGATGCTTCTTGTTATCATCGTCAGCACAAGCCCTTAGAGTGACCTCTTTGATAATCTCAAAAAGACAATTGCCGTTATTGCTTGAACTCCTGTCTCCAGAGTAATTCTGAAACTCTAATATACATACACATACCTATAATGTGCATTTAGTTCAAAAATTTAGAATTGGAAAGAACCACACAGCTCATGTAGCCCAATATATATAACACTGAGGGATATAAATACACTCCCTTCAGTGGAGAATTGAATTCTATTTGCTTATTGGGTTACGTTTTAACAAAACTTTTTGAGGCTTGAGTGGATTTGCTGGAGTAAACATCTGTCAAATCATCAGTGAATAAAGAGAGTATGCATTTGAATTTCACTTTTCTAGGTGTGTCTGTGCACACTGATACTTATAGAAATAAGGTGATCCATATTTTTAAGACTTCTCACTTCATGGCATAAGGTATAATGTAGAGTACTCCCGTTAATTATGTCCTATTAAAGCAAGATTCTCAAAAGAGTGTTGCATCTAGTTTTGCCCACTTTTGCCCCTACATGGAGGGCTTTTTCGTTTTTTCTTTGAATTTTATTTTATTTATTTTTTTATACAGCAGGTTCTTATAAGTTATCTATTTTATACATATTAGTGTATATATATCAATCCCAATCTCCCAATTCATCCCACCCCCCACCCCCACCCCGCTACTTTCCCCCTTGGTGTCCATACGTTTGTTCTCTACATCCGTGTCTCTATTTCTCCCCTGCAAACCTGTTCATCTGTACCATTTTTCTAGGTTCTACATATATGCATTAATATACAATATTTGTTTTTCTCTTTCTGACTTACTTCACTTTGTATGACAGTCTCTAGATCCATCCACGTCTCTACAAATGACCCAATTTCGTTTCTTTTTATGGCTAAGTAATATTCCATTGTATATATGTACCACATCTTCTTTATCCATTCGTCTATCGATGGGCATTTAGGTTGCTTCCATGACCTGGCTATTGTAAATAGTGCTGCAATGAACGCTGGGGTGCATGTGTCTTTTTGAATTATGGTTTTCTCTGGGTATATGCCCAGTAGTGGGATTGCTGGGTCATATGGTAGTTCTATTTTTAGTTTTTTAAGGAACCTCCATACTGTTCTCCATAGTGGCTGTATCAATTTGCATTCCCACCAACAGTGCTAGAGGGTTCCGTTTTCTCCACACCCTCTCCAGCATTTGTTGTTTGTAGCTTTTCTGAGGAGGGCTTTTTACATTAAGAATTGTAACTAAAGAGCAAAACTAAATTTTGTTAACAAGAACCAAATTTTATATATATGAAACTACATATATACCTAGCGGGAGAGATAAATAAACTTCTAATGCCTCCACACTAATGAACTTTTGAAATGTTTTAAAGAACTAGTCTTTATTCTAATCTAGTTCATATGTCTCTTTTGTTTCTGTGGGGACAAGTGCATACCATAGTATATTCTGGCATTCTCTGTCTCTTGCTCTTTCTTTGTTTCTTTCTGTCTCACACACACGGCATATGCAAACACACATAAAATAACTTTGTTTTTTGCAGACAGTTCTTGTCTTTTGTTTATGCACTTGCTCAGTGTTCATTCTGAGTTCCGAAATTTTATCAAATTTTTGCACATAGTGCTTCCTTACTTCCTTACTTCTGGCTCTCTGCTTGGCTTAATATTACTCTAGGATGATTCTTCTCTATATTTAGGAGAAGCCAAGAGTTTTGGCTTTCTCTCATCTTAGAGCTCTGTGTTATGGTCTATAGACTGCATTATGCATTCTCTAATCTGTCTTGAATCTTTGGTGAAGCAAGCTAACCTCCTGATTAAGTTCAAAGTTAAAAACTGATCTTCTCTTTTACTCCCATCTCACTGGCCGAATATTGTCTCTGTAGCTCGGCAGGATGTCATTAAGCGTCTTGTTTGGCTATAGCCTTATGCTGTTAGACATACAATTCAACCATTGTGTTCCTAATGTCATGGAGGCTACAGATGAGGACAATTGTTAAACAATAGTCCTTTAAACTCTCTAGGCTTTAAAGGCCTTTATAAAGACCTGGTTCTTTCAAGAGGGAGTTAGATTCTTATGGGTCTGAAAACATGATTTTTATAGCCATCAGGTTATGATCATAGGTTGAATATATAGATATAGTCAAACCAAATACAGACAAGCAGTCTGTGTTTCAGGACCCTCAATGAAAAGTCTAATGTGGGAAGAAGGGACAGAACAAGGTGTCAAAACGGTGCTATGTTGAAATGGTGAAAGCTCATCTGACAGGCTACTTTCATTGTACACAGGTGATAAAAGGCTTTGTTTGAATATGAATCAACTGATACTTGGCCTCTCTCAGTTACTGCTGACCAGCAGGGGAGTTTCTCCAAGATGTGGGTTTAGGCAGTAGCTCTATCCTCAGGTGGCCTCTGGTGGAGATACTAGTGATTGTATTTGTCAGTATGAAAAGACTGAGCCATACATTTTTCAAATCTGAATCAGTTTGCTGTACACCTGAAACTAACACAACATTGTTAATCAACTATACTCCAATATAAAATTTTTAAAAAAAGATTAAAAAAAAAGATTGAGCCGTACATAGTGATGAGACTAAGAACCACATATGCCATAACCCACAACCAAGTGCACAGAAACCTTTGATGTTCCAGGCATCAGAGATATAAAGGTCAATGACATCAGGCCTTGGTCCCAGAGGACCTTGGAGTTTACTGGGGAAGAATGATATGGAATAGGAAAATTAAAAGCAAAGTGCTAAATGCTACCAACTAGATATGAGCAAAGTGCCAAAAGAAAACAGAAGATAAAACCACCGTCTTTGCCTGACTGTAATGAGGTTGTGAAATTATTTTCTGACTAGAGATGGGAAACCCAGTCACTTTATGCAAAATCAGCTATTTACAATTGTGGGTGTAAGAAAGGTTGTTAGTGACTGTGCACAAAGCTTTCTGAGGGACTCTTTGTGAAACTTGTGCCCTGAGAGTGTTGGAAATACGTGCTGATGGATGATTCAGGTAGAAGCTACAAATAGGGTTCCTACTGTGTGACTTGAATAAACTATGTCAAAACAGGTTGTGTAAGAACAGGAGCCAGCTGAGGATATAGTCTTTGTAAAGTATTTTTATATATGATATCAGGTCTGTATTTCTCGATACCATTTATCTTCTATCAATTTTAATTTTAACTCACTTGCAGGTTAAAAGCCTGTAGTTTTCACTTTGTTCTGGGGGACTCATTTCTTTATAAAATATGAGCTGCTTCTTAGCAACAATAGTCATGGGGAACCAAGAGAATGGATATTAAAACAGTGGAATTGGAGGTCAAGAAGAAGGGCCTGTTGGAAAAGGAAAAAAAAAAAAAAAGACTTTATCCTTTGCACTCTCTCAAGGGTAAAAATGAAGGTATTTCATTAATATGTACTTAGATAATTTTACATTCTTATAGTGCAAATTTAAATTTGGATTTAAAAAAAATTACCTACATCACAAGATTTTGCATCATCTAAAAGAATATTTTAATTGGTCCATCTGGCATCGAAATAATACTCTACTTATTATAAAGCAGGTGTTAGACACCTCTGAATATTCCATCCTTAATTAAAGCTTGAAGAAAGTAAAATTACATTTTCTATTTTGAAACTTAAAAATCTAAAGTTACTAGACATGAAAAACAAAACATATGTAATCATATGATTTTGCAGATTAGATAACTAATGACTGGCTCTTGAAATTTAATTCTTGACATACTTTTGTTTTAAATTTGAGACATGCAATAGATAAGAATTAGTATTTGGAGACTGTTTATATTCAAACTTTGTTTATTTACCCTAACTGAGAAAGTCAAGTATACTCTTTAGTATCATATAGTTCAGCAAGCACTTACTTTTGAAATGGGATTTCACCATAGATTTGACGGTGGTTTTAGGAACTTTTCCAAAGAAAAATAATTTATCATTTGATGCCTCAAAGCCAAAATGCACTAAATATGTGTAGCCTGTATTAATAAATAAGTGTTTTTTAAAGAGTATCTTGGATTCATTTAAGCTCAGATTCTGTCAGTAGTTTGCCAGGATTTTGAAAATAATTTAGTGATCATTTGGAGAGTGTATATACTATCCCTATGAAAATGAAAATTAAGTTTGTTTGAATCTTCCTTAAAATCTGTATGGAGAAGATCATAAAGATTGAGAAAGGTGATAGTACTGTTATTTGAGGTATACAACAGGTTAAACAGCAATACATAAAGAGTGTCTGTGAAGCACATCTAGGAAGATTGAAACCACTAGTGGAAAGCTCTAGAGTTGTTTTTGTCCCACTCTATTCAAAACATCTATTGATGTTTAGCTAAATAAACGGAAAAGAAATTAAACAAGGACCCAGTTCCTATGTTGAAGAACAGTGTAAGCACCCCAGCTCTACTTGTATGCATGAATTCTCTCTATGAATAGGCTCTGCAAATGACAACAAGCATCAAAATAAAGGAGACATTCAGCAAAATTTATGCAAGGAAATAGGCACATTCATTTACACTGAGATGGTATCTATTCTTTAGAATCTTATAACTCTAAAAAGGAACTGGAAGCTTACATCAGTGTATTTGGATGCCAGGAGAGAAATTTAAAAAATCAATGCCCTGAGAAATAAAATAAACCGTGTATCAAATTTGTATATAATATTAAAATGCCATTGTTAATTGAGATAGATGATAAAATTAAGATTCAAAATAATTTCAATAAGCCTTCAAAATTTAAAAACATGATTATACATTCTAAATAATGACAGCAAAAATACAGAATTAGGAAAGAAGTGGTTCAAAAAGCTTTTATGAACAATATCTGGAAAGGTTTAGGTCAGTTAGATTAGTTCATAAGAATTAAACCAATATTTGTTGATAAGTAAAGCACTGTGCTAAGTGCCTTAAGAAATACAAAGAGGAGAATGCACTGATCCTATCTTGAAGGGATATACCTATGTGTGAATGGATTATATGCAGGGATATTCATAAGTAAAATACATAGCACCTGTCTTGTAATTGATTGAATGAACTAAAGTTAAAAGAAAAATGAATAGAGGCACATGACAAAAGTAATTCTACTTTGGGAGAATTTTCCACAGAAAGTTAGCTCTGAGATGGAACTTAAAGGAAAAAAAAAAAGTATTTCAAAAACTATTCAAAAACTACGAAAGAATGCTCCAAACCAGCTCTGTCCAGAACTTTCTGTGATCATAGAAATGTTATATATCTATACTGTCTGTTATGGTAGCCACCAGCTACATATGGCTATTGAGAACTTGATGTTTTTTAACTGAAATTTTAAATTTATGTAATTTTTATTAATTTAGATTTAACGGCTATCATATTGAACAATACAAGTTGTGGCAGAGAAACCCGCTTGAGTAGCAGCGCTGAAGATTGAGCGCATATGCGGGCTTTGTTTGGAGGCAGCCACTTCCCTGGACTGACTGGAGTAAAGTTGGGAGATAAAAGTGAAAGGTAAGATTGAAAGAAAACATCCGGGTAAGATTTTGGATGATTTTGCCTATTAGACCATTACAGAAAAGGCACTGAAAATTTATGAGCAGGTTTGAGTCAAGTCCAGCTTCTAGGTTTTAGTAAGAAAACTGGTGACAGTGTGAGTCAGAACCAAAGAGATCAGAAAAGTGGTTACTGTGAAAGTTCAGGCAAGTGAAAGTAAGATATTAAGACAAAAGAAGAGAAAATTATAGGAAAAGGATAATTCAGAGATACATTTATCATACTGTATTAGTTTGGTTTCCCCAAATTAAGGAGGAAACATATGAGTAAAAATCACAAATGCAAGTGGCCATTTTAGAGAGTTGCTGGAGAAGGGGGAAGGTGATCAGGGAAAGGATGGCAGCCAATACTGAGTGTGTGACTAGGCCAGCTTCCTAAGTGGGTGACTGGAGTTTGTTCCCACAGGGAAACTCTGGGGAATGGTACAGAATGCATGCCTCAAAATTATTCCTACAAAAGAGCAAGGACACTAAGACATTTACATATACACAATTCCCATCAATCGCTGGTTGAGGGCTGTTTCCAGGGGATGTTAATTCCCCAGGATGTGTGGCCTGCAGTATGCTTGGATAGAATAGTCCTCCATAGTTTCAGGGAAAAAGCCCTCAGGAGAAGAGATGCAGATAATGGGATTTGGAAGCCCTCTGGAACATACTGAAATGGCTGCATTTAAACAATTTAGTCAGGAATCTGACAGTGTCTCCTACACGTATGGAGTATCATGCTGGATATGCCACACATCTTATAAAGTGATGTTGAAATATCTGTAGACATACTAACAGCTTTACTTCTTTTTTTTTTTTTTTTGACATCTTTATTGGAGTATAATTGCTTTACAGTGGTGTGTCAGTTTCTGCTTTATAACAAGGATAGCTAGTGGGAAACAGCTTTACTTCTTAAATATGAAGGTAGATAGTATTCAAGTAAAAAACCAAGAACAATAAAAAATACATTCATATTGGAAACCAAATATGTCTATAGAGTACTAATATATTAATTTAGTCAGAAGAATGTAGATTAGATTATAGACCATTCACAGTGGAAGCAAACTATGCTGTTTTTGGAGCTAGTGGTTGTCAGAAAGTTTTCAGTGGCTCTTTGATGTCCTGCCAAGGCTTCATAGTGTGCACCATTTTTGATGAATATGTGAAGCTTATTATTGCTGAAGTTGAGTATATATTCTGTTATATGACAATATCTGATGAGCTAAAACATGAGTGATGAGGCATAGAAGCCAAATACTTGAAAATGTGTTTATTAGAACGTATGATCCCTCTGCCCCATGAGCATAGGCTGTAATTTGGTCAGTGAAATGAAGATTTTAACTTAAACTCTGTCACAGTGAAAGATAATCAAGCTTAATAAATAAGCAACTGGAGATGCTTTTATAGATGCCAGGAGTTATTGTTGTACTGTAGTAAGGACAGTATTTTAGTTATTCCTGACATTTTTGTGTGGTTTTAATCCCTTTATTGCTTTAAGTTTGTCACCAGAACTATAATATACTAAAGTGCACTGATAAACAAACAAAAACAAAAACAGTTTGAGAAATACAGGCTACGGTGGGGAATGTGTGTGTGTGTTGTGCTGATATATCAAGTTGTAAATTTTTTTATGAATATGAAGAATTTAAAATATATTTTATTATTGTTGAGTATATGGTAAGTAAAGCAGAATTTTTTTAAAAAAATTTGTTACTATTGATTTTTCCAACAGACACAGAAATGTTACTAAGGTATATTCATTACAAATTAGTTGTAGAATGATGGCCAGTAGCAGGCTTAGACTATCAAAAGTACACACTTAATAACCAGGACATAACTCTCGCAAGCAGTATATTTTCTAGTGACTCAAAGAAGTTATTTTGCTAAAAGTTAGATGATAAATGGGTGTTTTATTATAATTCATGAGTCATGATTCATAATTACTTATCAATACTGCTTTAACATATATGTTTCCAAGCTAAAATAATTGAGGCAATTCAGGGATAGAATTCTGCCCTTAGTCACCCATTCTTCTCTGTGTTATATCAAGGAATAAGTAATATTTGGAAAAAAAATTATATGGCTCTGTGGCTCTTTTTGTATCAACTCTTTGTGAAAGTGGATAGTCTTCTACTGATACTAGGTGTTTCATTTTTCTATATAAATTTCTTCACAATTCATTGACTGTTAACACATGTTTCTGCCTTTAACATGGAACATTGAAAAAGTGCACTTCAAAAATATCATCTCAAACTTAGTACATATCAATGACCACTAAAAGTTTAATCAGTTTAAATACTATGTATGAGAGGTTGTTTCAAGGATGAGTACTTCTCCATGTTGTCTAAATGTCAGTCATTTGTTTACACATTCACATTTTTGCCACATCCAACTGCCACTCATGCCTAATATACTTACTCAGAATGGCTCAGTTTATTTATATGAGTGTATTTTAAAAGGGAATTTATGTCACCACTGAAAATGGATCGTGGAATTAATTTACTAGATAAAAAGTAACATAAAAATGAACATGATAAATATAAAACACTGTTACTTTATCTAAAATAAATGTAGGACTTCCCTGGTGGTAGAGTAGTTAAGAATCCACCTGCCAATGCAGGGGACACAGGTTCAAGCCCTGGTCCGGGAAGATCCCACATGCTGTGGAGCAACTAAGCCCGTGCGCCACAACTACTGAGCCTGTGCTCTAGAGCCCGCGAGCCACAACTATTGAGCCCGTGTGCCACAACTACTGAAGCCTGCACGCCTAGAGCCCACGCTCCGCAACAAGAGAAGCCACTGCAATGAGAAGCCCGCGCACCACAATGAAGAGTAGTCCCCGCTCACCGCAACTAGAGAAAGCCCCTGTGCAGCAACGAAGACCCAACGCAGCCAAAAATAAGTAAATAAATAATAAAAATAAATAAATAAATATAAAAATAAATTTCATAGAAATAAAAAATATATTTAAGCTATAAAATTAAGTACCTGAAAATATGTACCTCACTGGGAAGAATGCAGTTATTTATGATCAGTCAGTAGTAAGTGAGATATTCCATCTGATGTGCTTAGATTAAGAACAAAATATGATCTTTCAATATAGGCTATTTGTCTTTTTTGTTTGTTGTTAAGCAGTGTTGAGAATCATATGTGTATGTCATTGAATAAGACAAAGAAATTAACTGCCTTCTCTAACGTTATTAGATGTTTAGAATTAATTCCTGAACAAACTTATACCCTTTTGATTTAAGAAGCCATACAAAGTGATCTTCAGAATCTTTTTTCTACATGTGTCAGGTTATTAGGAAATGTCAGCAAAATAAGGGAAAAACGTAGCTCACCTATTCAGCACTACCACCTAGTTTGGAAATATACTAAGAAATTTTAGTATTACTTTTATCAAGTATTTCAGAAATCTCTTTTAATGTTCAAAATCTTTTTAGTGATTTTTTTTCTGGGGAATTATCCAAACAAGAAAATGATCCAAATTCTCAGAGTCAAATGAATTCCTAAGGCAGGTAGTTTTTCCTCCTTACATATTATTTTCATTTTCTTCAACGATTGATCTCCCAAATGACAGCTGTATGTATGGTTGTGCAGCATAGGACCTATGTTTTCAGGCCTTCTTTGTAGCTAGACTTTCTATTCGATCTGCTCATTGGGATCCGTGTAGAAAAAAAGTAGTATTTAACTTCCAGGAAATATACTTAAAGAGGGGAGAAATGTCCTTCTCCTATCTTTTTTCTCCTTCCTTCTGGCTGGAAGGCAGAAGTGATAGTTTGAGCGAAACTAGCTATCTTGGACTATGAGATGGAAACCATGATTCAAAGATGGCAGATCATTAAGAAAAAAGAGTGTATATCTCTCTTATTTATAATCATGGAGTTCACACTCTAACAGTTTCTGCTTTCATTTATACGTGAGTAAAGAAAGCGTTTATTTTTAGTCAGTATTATTTTGTTTTCTGTCACTAAAAGTAAGTCAAACTTAATCTTAAGAGGAACTCATTTTAAACTTATTTTCTACACATAGTTGTCTTCTTGGAATGTTGATATTAACTTGCCTTAAAGAGTAGAGTTAGATTTTACAAATGACCAAATTATATCTGAAATATATGCTTATGTCAAGTACTATACCTTTTATGTGAGTGGTCATATAGATTCAAGATTTCATCTAAAAAATCATAAAGACCTTCTTACAACTTGAATAGGTATATCAGAACATTTTCCATGGAAAACCAAAGAACTTCAGTATGAAAAAAATATTTGTTCACTCTTCTTATATTTCTACAGCGCTAAGGAAAAAAGGCTGAAAATTCAGGAGACTTCCCTTTGTGTTACTGGAAATTTTTGCAGTTTTATTATGTACTGAGAAATTTCTATTAACTCTTCATGCAGAGTTTACATTGTGAGAGTTTCTTGCATATACAATAAGGAGTAGATTTTTGTAGATTCAGGTGCAAGATCTTAAATACATAGGACTGATCCTAACAGCGGTTTTACAATGAATACTGCTTGACCAATAAATCATTCCCAGGCTATTCTATTGCTTGTTATGATACTATCAATACAAAAATTTACTGATATTCTGGGTATAACCAAGATGGAATATGGTGTCATTCAGGAAAAAAATAGTATTGAATGAGATAAAATAATATTCTTAGAGTTCCATGACCACAGGGACTTTCTCTCAGTCTTTCTCTTTAGGTTCCAGCATGCTAGAATTTTGCTCTGGCTCATTCTCTCTAATCAGATGCAGTAATAAAGCAACCTGTTCAGTGACTTAAAGCAAAGAGTTTAATTCTTTCTCACTCTACATGTCTATCACGTCATTTTCACTTGGAACCAAGGATAACAGTGTAACCTTTATCTGGGACACTTATGTTCTCTTGGCAGAGTTAAAGAGATCAATGGCAAACCACAAGCTGGTATTAAAACTTTACTCAGAAGTGACACACGTCACTTTCACACACATTTTATTTACCAAAGCAAAGTACGTGGACAGTCCTGAATTCAGTGACATAGGGAAATATAATTCTCCCCTAAAAACAGTATTGTGAATATGGAAGAACGTAGTAAAGAATCTAGCCTGTGATTTAATCATTCTGTTTAACAAGGGGAAGTTTCTGGTCATATCTTCTTAACAACATGATAACTGAAACTCTGGGTAAATACACTAATGATATTTGCTAGGATGGGAGTCATTAACTAGGGGAAGTTGTTAATGGGGTGCCCCTGGCTAAAGATGGCTTATAGTAAATAAAAACAGAATCTATGGATTTATGAGGTATGGCTTCTTGGAAAATATCACATGAGCTGGTGGTAAATTGGAGATAATTCATAAACAAAACGTTCTCTGATGTACATAATGTATGTACCTCACTTAGACATCTTATCTATTCTTGGCCAAGAGTGCATGTTCAATGTGGGAAGGAAAGAACTGGGAGCTGCTCAGCATGTCCCAGAACTCTCTCTGCTTTATCTGAGTCGCTTGATTATTTGTATCCTTGAAATTATTATAGAGCTTGATACTGGGTACAGTGTCTGACTCACTTGAGTTTGATTTCACAATTCAGTTCTTTGTGTTACTCAATAAACCATATGGCCAAGCTTGTGAGAAGGGGAAGCAAATATTTTGAACAATAATGTAAGCTACCATGCTTATTATGTTTATTGATATATTTAGATTTATTATTGGTCTCTTATTCTGTGTTCTTTAAAATTCCTTTTCTTTTTGTTTTTTGTTGTTTTTTCTATTTGATGAATGATGATCTTCTTTGTTCCTGTTCACAGTCTTTATTAGTTTGGGATTTACATCATATTTCTAGTTTTTTAGTAATTCCACTTAAATTTTTAGTATGCTTCCTTGGCACGACAAAATATAAGTGTAATCAATTTCTTTCTTTATCTTAGACTGTTTGAACTCTGGTATCTCCACTCTAGTTTTTGTTTTTGTTTTTAAAATTAATTTATTTATTTATATTTATTTTTGGCTGTGTTGGGTCTTCGTTTCTGTGCGAGGGCTTTCTCTAGTTGCGGCGAGTGGGGGCCACTCTTCATCGCGGTGCGCGGACCTCTCACTATCGCGGCCTCTCTTGTTGCGGAGCACAGGCTCCAGACGCGCGGGCTCAGTAGTTGTGGCTCATGGGCCCAGTTGCTCCGTGGCATGTGGGATCTTCCCAGACCAGGGCTCGAACCCGTGTCCCCTGCATTGGCAGGCGGATTCTCAATCACTGCACCACCAGGGAAGCCCTAGTTTTTGTTTTTTTTACATCAACATTTTTCAGGGGTTTTGTTTTATAACAACTTGTTTTATAACAACTCTCTCCCTCAAATTTAATCATAGGTAATCCTCATTTAATTTTACTAATTCAAGCTATTTTTCCTAAAACATATTCTTTAATTTTTTAGCAAAAAAAAAAATTCTGAGTAGTTAACTCATTCTTTGTATCACTGAAAATTATTATTAATTAATCCTTAATCTTAAGTGATAACTTTTATACTTGTAGAATGTTTAGGTTGGCTATTATTATTCCTCAGTCTTTTAAAAGTTATTCAATTGTCTTTGGACTCTATTCTTGCTAATATGATTCTGCTTTCAATTTGATTGTTGTTTCATTGCACATAATCTGTGTCTGTCTGTCTGTCTGTCTCTTTCTAGCTTTGAGTGTGATCCTTCAACATCAGTGGTTAGTATGCTCCTCTTTATTCCTGATAATTTTCCTTGCTCTGAAGTCTGCTTTGTCTGAGATGAATATAGCTACTCTGGCTTTTGTTTGTTTAGTGTTCGCATGGTGTATCTTTTTCCATCCCTTGGCTTTTAATCTATCTGTGTGTTTATATTTTAACTGGGTTTCTGGTGGATAGTCTTTCTTTTTTTAGTGTATTTAGACCATTGATGTTTAAAGTAATCATTGATATAGTTGGATTAATATCTGTCATACTTGTTACTGTTTTCTGTTTAGTTGCCTTTTGTTCCTTTTTTTTCCTATTCTTTTTCTGTCTTCTCTGCATTTAATAAACATTTTTTACGATTCCGTTTTATTTTCTCTCTTACATATCAATTATCTTCTTTTTAAACTTGTTTTAATCATTGCCCTCAAGTTTGCAATATACATTTACAACTAACCCAAGTCCTCTTTTAAATAACACCATTTGACATCGCTCTCATTCATTTCACTTATCCATTAGCTGTAATCACAGAATACATTGTGGCTATTATAAGTGTGAATAAATTGTTATCTATTAGATCAGTTAAGAAAATAAAAGAATATATTTTATCTTACCTTTATTTGTTTCTTCTCTAACAGTCCTCCTTTTCTGGTCTGATAATTACAAAATAATTGCCATTTCTGTTTCTTCAAACTGTGTTTTTTGTCTTTTAGTATGCCTAGTATTTTTTTTTTTTTTTTAATGAAATCTGGACATGAGGTACTGAGAAAAAGGAACTGAAATAAATAGGCTTTTAGTTTAAAGTGTTATGTTTATCTCTCCAGGAGTTGTCATATCTTTCTTCTTTTTTCCTTTGCCTCCTCTTTAACCTCCTCTGCATCCTCCTCTTTTTTCCTCCCCCTCCCCCTCCATATTCTTCTGCTTTTGCTTTTGTTGCTCTCATTTTGGATTCTTAAATTGCACACTAAGTTCTTTTGTTTTCATTCTTTCTTATTTTTTGATAAATGTATTTAAGAGTATGAAGTTTCTGTTATGCACTGCTTTGACTCACAAATTTGGTTGGTAGTTATTTTATTGTCACTTAATTTAAAATATTTTTTATTTTTTATATTATTTTATGTATAAAATAGATTTATTTGTGTTATGTCCTTTAGCTTCCAGGATTTTTTAAACTTTCTTTTGTTATATTTTTATTGTTTGCTTTAAATTTTATTACACTGAATAATATTGATTTATTCTAGTTATTATGGCTCCTATGATGGCCTTTATACATAGCTGACTTCTGTGAATATTTCATGTGTTCTCAAATGTGACCTTTCTTCTCTGCAACATATATGATATCTATATTTATGTGCAGTATATATGTTGCATATATATGACATATATAGTATATGTTGCATATATATGTATATATTATATATGCATCATATATAATCTCCATAAAAGATATATATGGGTGTATATTGTTTATTTCTCATGGTATTTGCTTTGTACATCTCTACTTATTCCTTATTTCCTTGCTTATTTGTATCACTTTGCTTGTGTTTCTTTTCATTTGGCCAGCAGGTTTTCAGGTGCATGTGAAATATCCAACTTAAATTTTAGATCTGTCTGTTTTTCTATTTCTGTTAATGTGTTTAAATAGTACAAGGCTGTAATGTTGGTTGCATATGTATTTATGATTTGGTGTCTTCTTGAATTACTGTTCCTTTTTTTCTAGTAAATAGGCTTTTATATTTTTCATTTTACAATATGTTTTCATTGATATGACAGTTATCATTTATACTATTACATTTCTCCACATGGACACATCACATCTGCCTTTTGTTATCTTAGGTGTTTTTAAAAATAGTTTTAATGTTAAATTTAGGATATCAAATTCCCTCTAGTTTTATTTTTTTACAGGATTGGACTTAGAGAAGGTAGAAAGAACCCCATGCAATTTTTTCAACCTAACAAATATTAGAAGAGAATAATTCAATAATTCTCTTTTCATTTATATGATCCATTTTACAACCTATCATGCATTTTTTCCCCAAAATTTCAGTGACACTAAATGCATTAGTCAGAGTTCTCCAGAGAAACAGAACTAATAGGATATATCTATAAATCTACATCTACATCTATATCTGTATCTTTCATATGAGAGAGAGAGAATATGAGAATTATATATATAAGATACTGGTTTGTTTATTATAAGGCATTGTAAAGAGATTTGTTATAAAGTATTGGCTCATGAAATTATGGAGGCTGACAAGTCCCATGATCTGCAGTCTGCCCCCTGGAGACTCAGGAAGGCTGGTGATATAGTTTATTTATTAGGAACCACTGGAAGAGTAGAGAAACTATCCAGACCAAAAATCGGCTTTCTATCCAGCTGGAGACCCATTTGATATTCTCAATTCTCAAAACTCTGGGACAGGCATTAAGGTTGCCCTTACCATAAGAGTGGTATACAATTTGGAACCTTTGGGGCTGGTTCAGATTGTTGAATCTATGCTAGGTGATTTGCACATATTTTCTCATGTAATGATAAGTTAGTGAGCATGTATTATTAGCCCTGCATGTTTGCTGAGGAAGCTGAAACTTGGGAATGTTAAGGACTTGCTCAGGTTTTTAGATCGAAGTTTGCTCCAGCATTTCTTCTTTCTACCATGCCTCCCCCTGTGCATTTGTGAGCACTTTAAGAATTAGTAGAAGGTTTCGCTTTCACCTAATGAAAACATAATGTAAACATGTGGTAATTAATACTGACAGTTCTTTGGTAAAACAGGGTCATCTTTTGTACTGAAGTCACTTTTATTTCAGTTATTCCTTGCCTTTTCTCCTGCAGACTCGCTGTTCTATGCATTCATATATCTAAACTCCTAAAGCAAGCAATCTATACTTGTCACAAACTATTTCTTTGTCACTCCTTTTTTATTCCTCAAATTTCATTTCTAGCTCCAATGATTTCCTCAAATGATGATCTTTTCTTCATCCTTGCCCTGCTTGACTTTTCTGTAACATTAACTTATTGATCATCCTCTCCTGTTTTCAGCTGCCTCTATTTGCATGACCCTGAATAGTTCCTATAATTGTCAAATGTGCTTTTGATCACTGACCATCCATGCATTCCCTCCACGTTGTTTGGTGTGACTTCACTGACCCCACTCTCTCCAGTCATCTCCTCATTTTAAGTAGGACTCCCAAAGCTTAATCTTAAACCAGAAACTCTTCTCTCTTTTCTGTGTGCTTCAGTTACGTTGTCACTTAAGTGGTATTCATTGAGTCACTGCTGTGTAGAAACTCTATTGCTGTCGTAATAAATCACTACAGGTTTAGGTGCTTAAAGCAACACACATTCTTATCTAAGAGTTCTGTAGGTCAGAAGTCTAGGCACAAAGTAGTTAAGCTGGTTCTTTGTTCTTGGCTTCATGAAGTCACTGTGTCAACAGGACTGCATTTTTTCCTGGAAGCTCTGTGTTGAACCTTTTTCCACGCTGACTTAACATATCGTCAGAATTCAGTTCCAAGCAGTTGTAGTACTGAGGTTCCCATTTCCCTGCTAGCTGTTAGCCAGGGATCATTTTCAGTTTTTAGAGGCGTCTTCCATTCCTTGGAACATGGCCTCCATTCTCTATATGCAAAGTCAGCGACAATGGGTTGAGTCATTCTCATGCTTCAAATCTCTCTGACTTTACCTTTGCCTCATCTCTCCTTTGCCTCTCTCTTAAGTTGCATTTTTCTGTGACTGACTCTTCTGACTCATGTGATAAAACTGGGCCCACCTGAGTAATCCAGGATATTTTTCTTATCTTAAACTGAAATGATTAGTAATTTTAATTCCATCTGCAAAATCTCTTCACCACAGTACCTAGATTACTATTTCATTAAATACCCAGGCATCAGCAATCTTTGGGTGGAGGGCATCTTTAGAAATCTGACCAAAGCAGCTACATACATCTTTAGCTCAACACTCAAATATTTTCAGTTTTTAATAGAATATTTCCATTTGAGTATTCTCTCAAAAGTCCATATTTCCAAGGCAAACTAATTATCTTTCATATAAAATTGGCGCTTTCTTCTTTTTTTTTTAACTGGTTTCCCATTCTGCGAACATGACCATTCTGAGATACAGTCTCTCAGACTCTGGAAGTAGAATTGATTTTTCCTTTTTCGTTTTTTTCATTTTTTCTGACATCTCAATCTCATGAACCAGAACTAGCTAATTCTTTCTTTATGATAGCTCTCAGCTTAGCCCCATCTTTATGCATGATATCATTCTTTCTCATGTTATCATTGATTGCCTAAATGAATTTAGTGCAAATGCTGTCATCAAAGCTCAATCTATTATCATATGCTGGCAAATAAAAACGCCCTTAAATAGTTACTGTTTAAAACTTGGGAACATTAGTACAAAGTTGAACTTACAGCCATAATGCTTAACCACGTTTTTAATTTGCCTGAACACGTACGTCCTTGTACTTATTTCCTATTGAAAATCTGAGCCAGTGTCTTTTAAGTTACCGATGAGATTTATTTGCCTTCTAAAATTGTCTTTTTCCATTTTTCTACTAAATAAATAAATACATAAATGTTGTTCCTTCTGAAAGATGACCCTAAAGTCCCTAAAGATAGTAGAGTCTTAGTCTTCCCTTGAATTGGACTAAACATTGATTAATTCAATGTAAACTATACATATTTAATTATTTCTATGAAACAAGTACTGATTTAGGACTAGGTATAGGATAGTGAATGTCTCAGTTCTTGTGGAGATTATAGTCAATCAAAGGAGACAAATGGTAAAACGACTTCCAAATATTAACAAACAAACCAAACCAAAACAAAAACACACGTGACTTTTTAGGCTGTAAGAACAGAGACTGGATTTTATTCTTTGTGTGATAAGAAGTAACAAGGGGGGTGTTGCTAAAATATATATATATATATATATATATATATATACACACACATACATATATAAGAATGAGTAAATATATGAGGAAGTGTCTAGGTATAAAAATATTTCCAAAGATGGGCTATGTATTCCCAGAAAACATGCTTCTGATTTGTTACAACAGTTAGAGTATTGATATACAGAGGTGAAAAAGCAAAGGAAAGCATTGCTTTAGGCAAGATGTTAGTAGTTTGGTGGTATCACCTCAGAACCCAGGGTCTAATCCTCTGCTCACCCAAAGTGATTGCAAAATGAAGGTTTGACTGAGGTCAATGACACTAACTTGTGATCAATTATAATTAGAATTCTAGCTTATTAATTCATCATGATAAATGTGTTTCACTTGAGAACCAAGGAATACCAAAGGCCACTTCCATGTAGGGGGGAAATCAAACCAAGATTTAAATTGTGCAAACTGATGCAGTGAGCAAATTATAGGTATAAATGGAATTAAATGTATTCAGGGAGCAGTTTAATATTTTTAAATGGCTGAAGGTGCTGTGCTATTCATTTTTCTATTTATACAGTCACAATTGTATCTTCTACATTGATCCCTGGAATATTCACAATTGAAGCCCTGAACTACTATATTAGAAGTCTTACTATTCTGAAACTGCCATGCTGTGAGGAAGCCAAGCCACAAAAATACTACATGCAGATCTTCTGAACAGCGATCCTAGTGTTCCTGTTAGCCCAGGCTAATGCCAGATATGGGAATGAATGAGCTGCAAATGGTTCTAGGCCCACTCATCAAATTTCTCACAGTTTTAGAGTCTCTCTGGTTGAGATCTCATCTACCATAGAGCAAAAAAAATATACTTCTGCTATGCCCTATTTGAGTTCCTGAGCCACAGGATCTGTGAATATAATGGGTTGTTTCAAGCCATTATGTTTTGGAATAATTTGGTATATAATGAAAGTTAGGGAAAAAGGATCGTTTCAATTTTTTTTTCATGAATCATAGTGACTATGTTATGGCAATAGGAGATGCATTTTCATACTGACTTGTGTTTATAAAGACATCTACCAAATTAAGAGAATAGAGTAAAATGCTTGTATAATTCATTAGAAATCTCTTTATCAAACATATTTTATTATAACTGCTCTTGCCTTGAATAGCTTGCATAATTATCTCATGTTTCTTTTATTTTCAGAATACCTAGTACAGGGCATGGCACATGGTAGAAGCTCAGTACATATTTGAGTATTCTTTTTTTAAATTGGCTTTTCCATTCATGTGGTGGATGCCACAAAATAGAGCCAGAAATTGAAAGGTAAAGCTTACAGAAAAATGGTTTCTACATTTGGAAATTATTGAGAAACCTCTTTAATGGAATAGATAATTAATTTTTTCAGGTATTAACTAAAGTATCGTCTACATCTCTCCCCATTACAAAAGTGTCACTGAGCTATAATTACACTGATTTTCCACCTTTGTTTGAAAATGAAGAGAAAAGCCTTATACTATCTGAAAGGAAATCAACTATGAGCATACTAGTCTAATTTGCAATCAGAATAAAGAGAAAACATTTCTGAGTACTTAATATTAGGACAAAAGCAAATTATACTTTTAAGTTCAATTGAATTTATATGCAAGGTTAATATGCAGTAAGGAGAAAGATGGTTCAGTCCCTTTGAATATTGTATGTGATTTTCCTTTGACAGTATTCTTTAAACTATTTCATGCTCATTCATTAAGGTATATTGGCTGTACTGTAAGTATTGTAGACAGCCTTATTCTAAGGCAACAGCAACCTTAATTAAGAAACTCTTGATCAGACTCCTAGTTAATATTTGAATCATCTTGAAACTATTCTAAGTAGTTCTCTTTTTCTTTTTCATGAATAACTGCGACTGTGTTACAGAAGAAGCAAGTGAGTAGGTTAAAATGGGGAAGATGTTGCTTTTATTGCATTTATGGATAAGTTAAAAATGTGATATTCATTTAATTGGTCAAACACATTATTCTTGGTCATTCACCTTCCAAGTTGATGCCTGCAGTTAGTGACGCTTTACCTATGTCTAATAAGGTTAGTCAGGGTTGTAAATCAAGTAAAAGTGGAGTTGGGCAGAAAACCTCCTTATCCCCTCTTGTTTACTATAAGATAAATAGTAGAGATCAATCAACTAGCTATTGCACACCTGGCGTCATACCCCAAGAGAGTCAACTTTTGATTGTTGTAGTGACAACATGATGAATCTCAGTATGAAATGTCAGTCACACCTCATTACTTTATCTCATCCTTTTGCCCAGCTTTTTGAAGGCAGTCTTTCCTCTAGATGCATTTCCTGTTTTGACAGCTTACATTCATGCCAACATTTGAGGACTACTCTTTCCTCTCCTCTTAGAAATTGCACTTATGCCGTAAATCATGTGGTGAATTACTTTTTTGGATTGCTACTACTATCTCATTTAAGTGTTTTTATCAGATATTGATATTTTTCAAAGAACTTTGGGAACTTTCTCTCTCTCTCTCTCTCACACACACACACACACACACACACACGAACATTCCTTCACATTTCACTTAAACAATACTCTGAGAGAAAAGTAAACTGTTTCCCTGTTTAAAGTTTTGGTAAAATGTGCTTAAATTAATTCTGCAGTGCTGGTGAAAAGGAAAAATAAAAACACAGAAACAAGGGCTTTGATTTAGCATATTCTTTTAGTGTTGAAGAATAATTTGCAATTAAGCATCTTAAAAGAAACTAATTCTGCTAAGCACTGTTATCAAGAACGAGTCTCATTAATTGCCAACAGCACTCTAGATTTAAACCCTTTCTTCTAGAATGAACAAAAGACCGTGAGTGTTAAAAAAAAAAAAAAGGGGGGATGCATGCAATCTGTCCTGAAATATCTTTCACTTGTTTACATGGATTTTAAAAGGTAAGGAAATGGGAAGAGAGTTTACTAAAAAGGCTGCAAAATTGCCTCACTCTGCTGGTAATAACTCTGTTTATTGCAATAGTAATATAAGTTGCACTTGCTTAAAAAATTAGTCATTCACTTGTGGCTCTTATCTGAACTCACTGTGCCACATTTGAATTCCTGGATTTATGAGAGTCATTGGAATGCATAGTATCTCATAAAACTATCACAACTAAAAATGCCCCCCCCCTTGCTCAAAATTCTATTTTCTTTTCACAACTTGCATAGAATTCCTCTCTGTATTTATTATATTAATCCATAGATCTATAATGAAAATAGAGAAATGGTTTTACTTAAAATATCAGCTTTTGGCATATTAAGAAAGTAATATTCAATAAGCCAAGTCCCCAACTATTGATACAGAGTTCCTTCTTTTCAGCACCATTCTTTTTTAGGAGATGGCAGTGGACCAAAAAAATAAAATGAAATGAAATGGGAGGCGGCGAGAGAGAGAGAGAGAGAAGGAGCAAACAGCAGTTAAGATTAAAAATTTTGCTTGGTAAAAATGATGATGAGAATATGTTGTGTTAACTCAAATATTAGAGTTTTATTATGTTTTCTGGAAATAACCATAGGGTAATATTACTAGATGGCCTCAAATTACATAATAAGTATCCTTTAATGGGAAAAAGAAAACCTTACTTGCATACATAACATTAGGATGGTAGCCCAAATTTTGAGAGACATAAGAAATATAATTGCCCTATGTGATTCTGACTTCATAACTTTTGCAGTGTAAATCAGTTTAGTTACAAGAAAGATGTCTCAATTGTGTTGAGTTTTTAAAAACAACTTTAAAGTCCAAAATGATATACTTCATGATCTTTTTCTATGTCTAGGAATATGATAGGTTTGTAGTAAATGTTCTAATATGAATATTATCAGAGGCTCAAAATATTTTTTAGAAGATCTCATGACTTCGTGCTTGATTAAACAGCATTAGGATTTAACTTCGCTTTCTTTGCTAAGCTCTCCCTGAGTTTTTATGTATTATAATTTTTAATTAGCCCAAATCATGTTGTAAACAACAGCTCCAGTGCACAATCCCTTCTCTTAACATACTTGTATGTCTTCAATCTGGTGGGAAAGCTTTCAGTGCCAGGAGGGAAACAAAGCTGTGTGTAAGCTTCTCCCACTGGCCCAGCAGCCGCAGGCTCTGTTTGGGTGGCCAGGGAAGAAACACATTCTGTTGGTTAAGGCCTGTCGAAAGCTCCTGAACTGCCTTTCCTCAGTTTATGTTTGAATGCACTCAGGGCTGCTTTACCCAGTGCAGTGCTTAAACAGTTCCATGATGCCATTCATTTATCATTAAGACAAGGATGGGTCTAATGGTTATATGGATATCTATCTTTATGAGGCAGGGAAAAGTTATATATGTTTACTTAAATGATGAAAGTTGAGCCTCCTTAATTCACAATGATGTATTTCTTTACTAAGGAACATAAGGCAAACTTGAATGAATATATCCCCAAGCCACACCCTCAATAAATAGGCATAGACAGTATTTTAAAACATACTAACTCTGTTATAATAGTTGTGGGGTATATAAATTGTAGTTGGAGAGTTCAAGATTCATTAAGAGTTAATTACACTGAGATTGATTTGTTTGGAAAATTCGTAAAATCTAATGATAGCTTTGTCCTAAAACTTTGAATATAAAATATATTTTATGCTCTTTAATAAAATGAATTAGGCTAATAAAATATTCTCATGCTAAAATTAAGTAAAATTGCTCAGAATTTCCATGGTGTGCTTTCAATTTTACATGCACATAAAGCATTGTTGATTAATGCAAAGCATAAGCTCACTCTAGTCAATTTAGTATTTGGGGCTGCCTCTCCAGCTGATTCAAATGCCTCATAGCTGAGTCAATCAGTTGTGCATAAAATGACCATTAATAGGATTAAATATCATCATTGTGCTGCAACTAATTTGGTCATTTCTTAAAAACAGGGCCTAAGTTTGCCGTCAGTCATTTAGAATGATGCCTTGCCTGTTATCTGTACTACTCTGTGACAGTGGTTCTGAACCAGGGATTGTTTCACTCTCCCTACCCCCAGTGGTCATTTAAAAATGTCTGGAGAAATTTTTGTCATGTGGGATTTGTGGGGAGAGGGGTGCTATTGGCATATAGTGGCATATAGTGGGTAGAGGCATATAGTGGGTAGAAGCCTGTGATGCACAGGACCGCTCCTGACAACAAAGAATTATCCAGCCCAAAATACCAAGAGTGCCACTATTGAGAAACCGTGGCCCACAGCAAGCATTACTTTGTGGGAGGAAACCTGTTACTTACAGGGTGACTTTGCTGAATCTCTATTTCATTATTTGAAAGATGAAACTAGGAATTACCTCATAGGGTGTTTGGGCAAATTTTAATAACAATTATAATAATCAATTCTTTGTTTCTTGTTGTTTCTCAAATATTCTAGGCATAGTCTCACGTCAGAACATCAAGGGTTAACTTTTCCCTCTATCTGGAATGCACTTCTCACAGATTTTGTTAGGTCTTCCCTCCTCAGCCAATTAATGTTTTGTGCAAACATAACTGTCTTAAAGCGGCCTCCCGTGATTTGCTCATTGACAATTGTGATCTACCCCTCTTGCCTCCTATGGTCCCTGTCCTCTTTCCTCTTTTCTTACTTTTTCCCTATAGAACTCATTACCACCTGAGGAAAAATATGTTTTGTTCTTTTTAAATCCCAGCACTTAGCAACTTAGCACAGGACCTGGAATATACTTTTGCTTAAAATTCAATAAATTAAAGTACTGTGGAGTGCCTCCTCTATCTGGCATTGTATAGCACTAGGAAGGAAAAAAAAAAACAAAACCCTCCTTCTTCTTATGGAGCTTACATTTTAGTGGGGAGTCGTAAAATAAACACTCCAGTGTGGCTTCCACCTCATCTACCTCTCTGCAAGACAGATTCTACAACACGGCATTCATGTTGTAGAATCTGTTGGAATCATTTCAGTAGTGTTCAATGGTTGATTAACTCTTCTTTCTAGAAACCCTCTCTTAGCTTCTATAAAACCAAACTTTTTGTGGACACTCTTTCTCTTACTTTTCTGGACATTCCCTAGATGTACAAATTTCTGAAATCTGGCACTCATAATTAAATCTTACTACAGCACTTCATCTAATGATATCCAAGGTCAAGTTGGTATTGAAAATCTATTGTATAATTGTATTCTTCCTAGCACAGACAAATGTAAAAACTATTACCTACCACATGTAGTATTTCATTTTTAAGTTAAAAATACTTTGAAAGTAATGTCCTAAGGAAATAGATGTAAGAATATGACTATTTCACTTATTCATGCTATACATATTTATTATGTTGAAAAGATTTTGTTTAGAGCTCAGAAAATGATCAGCAGATGAACAGCATCTGAAAGCTTGTTGTGTGTAAGATTCTCTGCTAAGTTGTAGATGACCCACAAAAACAGTAACTTTGAGTATTGAATATATAATTCCTCTCTACTAATAATCTAGTTGAGAAAATTACATATACATACCTACTCATACCTGTCTACCTAAATACACACATATATACATACATACATAGCGCAAGTAAAGACAAAAGCAATACTATATATTAGCATGGTTTGCAACACTGCATTTGATGTGTGCAATATGAATATGTATGTATCTGCATGCCAGTTAAGCATGCTTTATTAGAAAAAACATAGATGTTAGAATATAGATTTGAATCCCAGTTCACTTCCTGCTAACTGTGTGACTTAGGGCAAGTCTTTTAGCTTCTCTGAGTGTTGATTTTCTCGTCTGTAAAATAATAATTCTTACTTTCAAGGGTTCAGAGATGAGAGACAAAATATGTTTGACATCTAGAAGATTCTGAAAAACTGTGGCTGCTCTCTTTAGTATATAACATAAAAATACCTTACCACCCTGAACAGCATAGGAAGTATCAGTTTATAATTGCTTTATTTTTATAATTTGCTTGCTTTTTAATTAACTATCACTCGTTCATTCCCACACTGAGCTGTGCAGAAAAACTGAAAACATTCCTTTAAACATGGCCAAATATGTTATTTACTCTATTATTTCCATTTGTATTATTGGGGAGCTCTCTCCTTAAAGTCCTTTATGCTTCAATCTAGACTTGTTCTTAGCAAGTCTCATCCTATGTTTTCTTTTGCCGTCACCCTGGGAATCCCTTCCACCTCTCTTCTGGGATTGAGACTTATGTTTTCTTGATCCCATGTTGTCTTGCTTTCTCAGTTTACCTTCTTGTTTTAGTGGAACATATTCACCAGTAGCTTTGTCAAAAGAGGGCAATGGAGACATACTTTTGGAGAACTTGCAGTTCTGAAAATGCTTTAAAAAATTCACACGATTAATGCATAATGAGAATATGAAGTATTGAATTCAAGATTTTCATTCAGAATTTTTAAGACATTGTTTGACTATCACTGTTGGTCTTAAGATATCTGATGTGTTCTAGTTCTTATTCCTCTATGTATGATATATATTTTTTCTCTCTGAAAACTATTAGGGTCCTCTTTTTATAGCTGAGACTTAAAATTATGGGATAATTTGTATTGGTGGATGGCTTTTATTATTGGTATTTTTTCCTTGGTAATTTTTCTCTCTTTCAAGTTCTCTTGGAAATTTTATTAGAATAGTTGATCTCGTGATATTAGTTTATCCTGTGATATTCCTAGTTTTTCTTTCCTATTTTCCATTTCTTTGTCTGTTTAATCTTTTTTTTCTGGATCATGTCATCAAATGTATCTTCCAAACATCTACTGATATTAAAAAATTAAGTAATTTTATGTTTAAGTACCAAGATCTTATCTTTTTTGTGATTCCGTTTTTAAACCTTCCCTTATCTCATGTGCACAGTATCTTCTCTCATCTCTTTAATAATATCCATTGTAGTTTGTTTTTGTTTTTTCCTTTTTGAGGTTGCTCTTCTTTCTGTATGGCTATTTCCCTTGAGTTCATTTTCTTTTTCAGTTTCTTTTGGTCTCTCTCTTTCATATTGGAGCCTCCATCAAATATTTGGTGACCCTCAGCTCTCTTTATGTTTAAGAGTGAAGTATTAAGGACACCCTCAATGTTAGGTGACTTTGTCAACTGGTTGGCTTCTCTGTTCATTGATAGAGTCTTTCACCATCCAAATACTCTTGGTGGCCATTTTCTTGGAGACAACAAATATCAGCCTCTGAAGATCTTTTTTCTTGGGTCAGTTTCTTCTGAAAGAATCCTTTAATCTCCCTTTTGGGGTTATAAGCCTGGCTACTAGCATCCTGATAACGGCTAGGGTAAGATGGGCTCCCCATTCAACCTGTAGACTGTCACTTAATTCCTGTTTTTGGAATAGAAACTCATCAGCTATGGCTGATGTCTTTTATAACAGATTCTACAGTCTGTGGTTCAGTTTCTTCAAAGAATAAGCTTGCTGCTGCAGAGTAGAAGTAACAGCATGCTGTGTGGATGGGGAGACTAAGTATGTTCAAATGATGATTTGGTGCATTTTGTTGCTTTCCTAAGCCACTGTATTTAAAAGATACTACCTGAAAACACACTGTTCAGAGAAACATTAAATAAAAGAAAAAGGAGAAAAAAGCATTTAGCAATATTCCCAAGGTAATGGGGCATGAAAGATTCTGGCTGGAGGCCTAAGACTGACAGCTGAACTGGCGACTTCTCTAATCATTAATGCTACATGGCTATGGCGTCAGGATGCAATGATCTTTGGACCATTGATTAGAATTTTCCCCTTGGTTGGATTGAACTGAAAATAGAGATAATACAATAGCAACTCAGTGATCTTATGAAATAAATAAATGATCCTATGCCAATGGGGAAAACAAACAGAACCTCTGAATAGTGAACAAAATGGAAAGTAAGCTCTCAAAATAAGCAATTTCAATGTATATTTCAAGAAAACATTTCTGTCACCAAACCAGATGTATAGTCAATCACTGAGCTGAAGCTTTTTTAGAAGACTGAGCTCTTGATTGTATTATAAGGCTTTATTTTCTTTCTGTTATGAGGGAAAGAAAAACTGGAGGGCCTCAGGAAATCTGCACTGCCTCTTGACACTGAAGAGAATAGCCAAAGTCAAGTCTCTGATCCCAAAGAAGAAAGATACTTTCACTATAAAAGTCATGCATTTGAAAATTTATTGTCTTCTATTGTACTTAAAATTGTCAACCTAGCTGTTTTTTGGGTTGTTTGTTTGTTTTATTTTGTTTTTTATTGAGGACATGAATTTAACACTTAAACCTTTGCATTCATGTTAATTAATATGTCTCTTAGTAAGTCTTTAAGGTGGACCAGGTACAATTGTGATATTTTTATTACAGAGGAGGAGACTAAGACAAGTGTAAGTAATTCACTCAAGGTAGAGCTAGAAAAGAACCCTAGACATGTTTGGTATAGTTGTACAGTATTTTATGTAGTTTGATTTGGGAATAACTTTGAACATTAAAGTGATAGAATTTGCAATGAAAATACAAAGTGAGTTCCCCTTCTAATTTCTTCCAGTGTAATCCCAGTACTGACTTCCTCTGTATGCCCAAGAGATGACAAAACCTTATTGATAGGATATTAGAAGAGCTGTATTTAAAAGAAAGGACGTTTTCTAGTTAGAGGTAAGCACACTGGATCATAAATGGCCCTGAGTTAGCATGCTTATGAGATCCCAGCAAAGGTAAATATTTAGGTATACGAATTATGATTAGATTAGATTAGATTTATACTTGACACAATTTATGCCTAATCTAATAATTCAATTAGAATCATGTCCGAGAAGAAGCTACTCTAGGAGAACATTCAGATGTAACAAAGCTAAAGATTCTTATGGGAGAAAAACTCCAGTGGTATCGTGGCCATATAAACAATCTGGATATCTAGGGAAGATGTGTTTAGGGAAATGGTTTTTAGCTCCTCTAACATTATCACTGGTATTGCCCCATTTTCTTAAAATATTTTCTCTGTATTTGACTTCAAATACAAATGCAATTAATGCTCATCTGTTTCTGCTTCTTTTTGATTAGCTTGTTAAAGCCTAGTTCTGATAATCCCTTTAATGATTGTGACCAGCAATCAAAAAATAATGTGGGATTTTTTTTGTTCATCCTGTTTCAGTTCATTTAGCTCTCCTATCAGCTTTTTAATTTGACATCTCATAAAGATATGAATGAAATTCTTTATTCAGTTTCATTTACATTGTATATAAATGGAACTTTCCTTAGCTCCCATATTATTTATCCTATTAAGTCAATGATGAGGAAAGAACTTTATTTGTCTGGTAATTTAGTTTAGATACATATTGTTTGGGACTTTTATATGTGATAAGAAATATTTTATATCAAAGCTGTAGTTGTCTATGGTTGGAGGATGCTACAGCTGTCTGCACATCTGCAGAATGGTTCTCCCATCATTTGCCTCATTTTTCTCGCAACAGTGGTGTTGCCTATTGCAGGGGGTCACAAGTTAGATTTCTTAGGAAACAGACTCTGAGGCAGAGATTTCCAGGAAGTTTATTGTCCAGAATAGGGGATTAAAAGAAGCACTATTGAGCAGGGGTTGAGTGTGCCTCACTGCTCAGCTGATAGCACAGAGAGCTCATTTGCTGGGATATCTCTTCTGAGTTATCTGAAATTAAGGAAAGGGGGAAAGCTTTTATGTCCTACAGTGGCCAGTCATTAAGGTTCAGGCTGCCCCAGGAAGAGAAATTTACCCTGGGTGAAGTGTTCTCTTTGGCTGTGGCTGAACTCAGGTGAGAACTCTCAGCTTCTAATACTCCCAGTAGCTGGGAGAATGAGTGTTTCAGTCCTGGAAGTGGGGCAAATAATCTGCATGGCTCACCGGAGCATCTGCCACCATCCATTCCTTGTGCTATGCAGCTCCATGTGCGTCATGTAAGCTCCTGGAGAGTTCCTTCAGGATTTTGGTGTGCCACTTTTCCTGGGAAGCACACAAAAGGAAAAGTGATCAGGTAAACTGCAGACCGTCTAGCTGCACCCCACTGCAGTTTGTTCTGAAGCTGCAAATGATAGTCCTTGTCTCCCTCCTCTATCACCCGTTATAGATTCCCCTCACTCTTTCTGCCGTCTCTGCTGATCTACATGTCTTAACTAGTGAGATGACACAGAATTTTACATTTATGGGATCTGAGCCACTGATCACTCTGATCTGCTTAAGCCATGGCTGCTGCATTTGACTGCTTATTGACAAAGTTGGGCAAGGATCATTGCAAGAGATCACTTAGATGCCAAACATATTTTTCTCTGCCCTGCCTCCTCCTGATGGTCAGCGTCAATAAACCTTTCTAAATGGCGACTCCTGTCCTTGCCTGGTGGCCTTTTGGCATGAGGATCTTGAGAAAAGCATGTTGCAGCCATAGCTTAAAATATAATGGGAAACTCAGTGTCCTTTTGTGGAAGTGTTCACTCTCTGGAAACCTGGACCCCTAAGCAACCCACAGAACTCAGTTTCAGGGATGATAAGCAAAAATAACTCAAGTGGATCCCTAGAAGTGTTGGTAAATGGAGCCATTTGTATTTTTATTTCTTTGTTTCTGGACCCATGTGTTCTACCTTAAAGGGACACAACACCATGCTATAGGTCATTGATTTAGTGTGTTTACTACATTTTAGAACTATGCACTCTGTCCTTTTAGGATATCATCTCCAAGGTGGTATTTCAACTGTACTTTCCATAGACTGTTTCATTGTTCTACCAGGCCAGCAGCTTCTGGTTGATGTACTATGTGATGGAATCATTGGATTCTATGGTCAGTGGCTACCACCACACATCTTTTGCTATAGATTGCTCTTATGCAATATTATATGGGATCCTGTGTCAGTGGATAAAATACTGTGTAAATCCTTGAATAGTGATACCGGCTGAGGTCCTATGAGCATAATAGGCAAACCCTTACTTTGAATATGTCTGTGTTAATTTTAGTTAAGGTGAATAACTGCCCTGTACAGGTTGAAGGGGCCCAATGGAATCAAACTGCCATCAAACTGCTGGCTGGACTCCTCAAAAGATGTTGCCATTTGCAGAGCTGAGCTTAAGTCTCTGTTGTTTGAAAGTTGAACATTAGGTAGCAGCATTAGCTTGAATAAACTTCAGTGGTCCCCAGACTAGTGTAGTAGACCCAGGGAGAGCCTTTGTCCCTGTCACCATACTGTTCTGTTTATCTAGCCATTGCTCCATTCATGGCCAAATTATAGTCTGTCTGACATCAACTAGCTGACTCCATCAAAGATCTTCACAATTGTTCCCAGGGATTTGGCCATATGCTTCTTCCTTGGACCTTCTTATGCCTGATCTACCAATACTTCTCCTGCTAAGCACTTGACTAAAGGACCAGGTCATTATCCACTCCTCTAGGATACATAACAATTCCACCACAGGCTACTTCTCTTTCCACAAAGAGTAGATTATTCGGAGCACCACCCAAACTTCTTCCATTGAGAAAATGTATCTGAACCAGATCTCATCCCTGAACTAAATGTTGTCTTTTTCTTCCTCCATCAGCTGCATTAGGTATCCCCATATGGTCATAGGCGTGAGCTGAAGGAAAGGTACTGCTTCAAGAGTGGAGGCTCACGGGGATCTGGACCACTTAATCACCCTACTTACTTATGCCTGCACCTCTTGTTGACCCTGTTCATGTCTGATCTATTGTTTCCCTTGAACTTGTAACTTGATGTGTCTGACAGAATACAGCACTTGATGAGCAATTTGGGCTACATGGTCACTTGATGTCCCATGGTTAAGTGCTCCATTTTTTCAAGACCCAGTAGCTCCCAAGAAGCTGTTTTTCAAAAAGTTTGTCATTCTCCACTGTGAGAGACCCTATATCCTGAACCCTATGGGTTTATGTTGTGATTCTTTTATGGGAGTTTGCCATAAACTCAAAACTCTATCCTTTCTAGCTCTATGTTCCACACGTTAGACCTGCTGCAGAGACCGTTCCTGCTCTGGGTCCTGTAAAGCTGGAAGCCTTTCTTATTATTTGTAGTATAGGTTGGAGAAGCATTCCCAAATGAGAAATATGCTGCCTCTAGTATCTGAAGAGACTTAGCAAGTATTGTCCTTTCATAATGGTGGGAGGTTTCCTTTGAATTTGGCATAACATTTTTAATTTGTTATTTAATATTCTAAAGTAAAAAATTGATTTAAAATTGTTACCATACATTTTGCTGTTCATCTTTATATCATGTAATGCTGGTTTTAAAAGTGAATATAAGGGCATTTACTCATATGCAGAATCATCAAAATGACATAATTAGCATTTTATAACTCATACATGCATATACATTTTATTCTTACCAGCATAGCAGAAATGCTCCATAAAACTAATTCAACTATTTTTATTTCACTTCTTGATATGCACACATTCTACCAACACTCTATCTTCAAGTTACTGATGAGTAAGGAAGGACTGAAGGAAAAGGAACATAGGTTGCTCTATCTTTCTAAGTCATTTTCAACATTAGTGGTTGGCTAATACAGGCAAGTAACAAGAGTAAGAAAGGATGTGATAGGATTCCCGGGTCATTTGTGTTTCTTGGAATGTAACTGCCTTCTTTCTGAGTTCAGTTCTTTCTGAGCAAGTTCTGGTTAAGTTGGAAAGTGTGGCCCTTCAGGGACTCTGCTTACCTAGTCAAAAGTGTAACGTGATAGTACTCACTCTGAGTCTCACTGAATTCTCAAGCTTCATGGGTCTGCCAGAATTCTATTGTCACGGGGCATTACAACACTATGCAAATGGAATAGCAAGACTAGGAGGGCACACAGATTGTGCATATCCAATCTGCTGACATACAGGCTCTTTTGTTCATCAGACTTGACTTGCAAATCACAAGTTCGATGACAGAATTATTAAGAATTTCAAGATGGTAACAGCAGAGCGCTGAACCAAGGACAGGGCCCTTCTGAGTGATGAGGAAGATCACAGGTCCATGAAGCTTGCCCTGCCCATAGATCATTTTTGGGAAAATTTGGGGAAGTTATTACACAGCCACTTGCTGCAGTGTTGCGGGGTCCTTCCTCTTCAGGACCTGGCTTCTCTTTAGGCCACTGGTTTCCAGATCTGAGATTTGGCTCAGATCCTGAAACTGAACAGTATACTGTGACATTTTATTGAGATGGCTGCTCTTATGTTCCACATCATCCATTCCTGATTTTTTTAATTTATTTTGTTATTACAGATGATAAACGACCTTTGTTTTCTGCCCATTTATCTTGCCCCTAAGAACTCCATAGCTTTCTGCAGGTTAGGATCCCCTGGCTGCCACTCTGATTGTGCTGTTTATTATAATAATTGTGCACACATTCCTTCTAATAGCTAACTATTGACACTTAGTCTCTTGGGAGCCTATAATCCCTATTGCTATCAAGGAACCCAGTTTTATAAGAACATTTCAACCATTCATCCTGTCCTACAAAAGATAGCCACAACTGAGCTTCTCAGTGATGTTGGTGCCCTTCTCATCAGTGTATACCTGAGTGTCCTCTGGGATCTCACGTGTAACATAGTCATCTGCTGCCTTCATAGCATATCCCGCTAGCATGCCCGCATCTCTGAACTTTTTATTCCCCCTTTCACTATTTTTTACGAGAGTTCCAGCACTTCTGTTTCACACAGTATGAGCCATCACTTTCTGAAGCTTCTAAGAGCCATCCTAGTAGTATGTGATCATTGTTTTCTGGGTCCAAACTAGGGTGTGAAATTCTGTATAATAGAAGAGTATCCCAATATAAACTGTTTTTTTTTTTTTTAATCCAAACAATGTTTTCATCTCTCCTTGATTCTGCACTCTTAGGATTCAGTGTCATGCATCTTCTACAGAGTCCTACTCGTACATACTGGTCAACTTCTGTAGCTTTTTTGAGGCTGGTTTCTTTCTGCTTTAATAGACCTGGCACTTTCCTGGACAGGTTATATTGGGACATATTGGTGACCAGAAGAGCAGGTGGCAATAAATTTTGATGAAGTCTGTATTTTCTTACAAGGGAAACTTGTTTGCATCATATTTGGGAAGTGAGATATTTCTGAAGGTCAAAAAATGCATTTGAATCTAAGTTTTCAAATGCATCAACACAGATATCTCTATTCCAAGTCCCAGGATTTCACTCCTTCCTAATCAAGGCTGTCACCTTGACATAGAAGATCTTTCAGAATTGAGAATCCAACCTGCTATCAAGCTTTTTTAAGTGTTAAGATATGACCTCATCCTCAGCTTCATCAGTGCTTCAGCTGTGGGAGATGAGAGTCTCTTTATACGCTGCCAAGGTTTTCACGCTTAATGTTTAATTGGTGATTAATCAACCTCAATCTTGCATTGTTTTTCTCCAGCACATTGAATAACCCATTTAATTCTATAATCCTTGAAATTACTACCTCAGCCTGAAACATTGCACCTGCCAGTGAATTTCCTCCCACCTGTGAACGTTTTAACAATTACACCACCACAGCATACCAGGGACTATCAATGCTCCACATACCATCAGTAATGGTTCCTCACTGCCAGCCAGTCGGAGGGCCATTTAGCTCCAGTATCTCCTTTCAGTACCTGTTTTCCTTGAACCCTTTTTGGCACCAAGTTTATATAGGTCAGCTTCCTGGGGAAAGAAAAACCGATGTGGAGATTTGCCTGCAGGAAAGGTGTTAGTGACTACTTTTGAAATCAACATCTAGGAACATTGAAAGAGACAGAAAAGAAGTGAAAGGAGGAAGTTCAACTCTGATGCAATTGCAACAGAAGTGTCAGCTGATACCATGCCAAGGTCTAGAGCTCAGCGAGTCTCCCACAATTGTTCCAATATGAGCAGGGGTCTTCACTGACCATTCATTGGATGTGGCCTGCCCTTGAGGAGTGGTCCTGACCTTAGACAAGGCAGCTGTCTTCAACACAGGGAAATCCCAAGCCAAGAGGCTGCCCAGACTTCCTGCAGCTGGGGAATTAGTGCTCCAGTTCAGGGAGGTTAAGCATGGAGTCAGTGTGAGCTGTGTCACATAACATTCACTGCCTAGGGTTCCAAAAAACTATTCTGGGGAATGTCATCAAGAAAAGATTCTAACCAATTCTGGTGTTCTTTAGTTTATTTGTTTGGTCATTTGTAAGAGTGAAATGTATAAAGTGAAATGAAGATATGATATTACTTTCCAGGAAACCTAATTTAGAAAGACCAAATTATTTAGATTCTCAAATATCAGTACTTTTTGCATAGTAAAGCAATGTTACTATCTACACAGCCTTAAGTACTAATGTAAAGCCAACGATGGTTTGAAGCTATAATAGTCTTACTAACTTAAATAACAAGATTTGCCTTGTTTAATTTCTCTTAATGACCTCACTGTATTAGCCAGTAAATTAGAGTTTCTAGCTTGGTAGGCAAATCAACTTGGCCCCAAACAGTCAATTTACTTTGGCATTTAGAGATAGTATTTGAGCACTTCAGCTTGTCTTTAAAAAAATTTTTTTTTAAATACAAAGTACTAGGTTTAACCTATATTAAGCCATTTTTAAATTTTATTTTTCATTTACATGAAGTAAAATTTACTCTTTCTGGTGTACATTTCTACTAGTTTTCAAAAATATATAGTCATGTAATCAGCACCCCAAGAAAGAACTCTTAGATCACCTTCAAAAAATTCTTTTATGCAAAAGGGGGTCATGCTACGCCCCCCCCCCCTTTTTTGTGATCAAGTCCTGTTTATTTTAGTAGCATAAACGGAGGAACTAGGAAGGAATGATGAGAACACCGGCCCCCTTGACAGGGCCAGATCTAGCACAGGCTGTGTGTGTATGTGTGTGTGTGTGTGCGTGTGTGTGTGTGTGATCAAGGCCGACCCACCAGCCCTGACCAGTCTTTTCTTGGGAGGACAGCCTGAGCAGAAGTGGATCTTCCATGAAGGTGGGGTGGTGTAAGTTGGCTCTGGGTCCGCCTGGACCAGGTGACAAAAGCCAGAGGGCCCACAATACCCTTGGCCAAGAGCATACCAGGTGCAAAGTGCCAGGTACAAAGTCACATTCTGGAGGAGAATCCATGGTGCCCACAGGTTACCAGGAAGGCCCCGGGTGTTCGAAAACAACCTGCAGTAGACCCTCTGGCCCGCACGTACCCGTTTCCTCCAGCCGCAGTCATGTCTGTAGAGCCCTCAAGGAGGGGGCATCCAAGGCAGCCAGACTTCTCTGGGCCCTCTGTTTCCTTAACCTTTAATGCTTAGTAAACACTAGTATAGTCTCCATTTCTAAGTGTTGTTTTTTCCAAGCAGTCATATATATGGGCTCAATGGGCTCATACAATATGTAGAATTTTGAGTCTAGTTTCTTTCATGTAGCATAAGAGATTTGAGATGTATCCGTCTATGTATAAACTGTTTGTTCCTTTTCATTGCTAAGTAATATTCCATTGCATGACCATACCACCATCTGTTTCTCCTCTATTTGAGGAATATTTAGCTTGTTTTCAGTTTTTGGTGATTTTGAATAAAGCTCCTGAAATATTAGCATGCAGGATTCTATGTGAACGAAGATTTACATTTTATATGGGTAAATCTTTAGGAATGGGATTGCTGGATTATATGGTGAGAATATGTTTAAACTTATAATTAACTGTTGAACTGTTTTTAAGAATGTATCCCCATTGGTAGTGTATGAAAATTCTACTTGCACATGCCCTTTAGTTCTTGGTACTGTGAGGTTTATTGTTGTTGTTTTAGCAGGCAATAAATCTTTTTGGTTTAGACTACAAGTTCTCTTAAATCTTCTTTAGGTTACAGTAGTAGTTATATTTTAAAACTTTGTTATGCTGTTTGGTTCTGGGGCTGGTATGCTTCTCTCAGGTGTTAGTCTGTGACTTAGGTGGTGATTTGTATTGTAGTTCAGTTCTCAAAGCCTTCATTATACTTCTTGGGTGCATTAAATGTGTACACAGTTTGGAGGTGGGCCTGGGACATATAGGTTCATACCCAGAATTAGGGGACCCCCTTCTCTATACCTTGCCTCTCAAGCATTTTCTTTACACTTGTAGGCTCCCAGTGGTCTAGTGGTCTTTTCCCCAGTTTCTCTGGCGAGTACATGTTCTTTTAGCATTTTTATCTCCCACACTGTTGCATAGTTCCACCTGCTGAATGAACTCATCCTTGGCTAAGTGTTGAAAGAAAAGGAGAAAAAAATAAACAAATATTTCTTCCAATAGTATTTTGCACCAAAAGGGCTTTTTTCACATTTCCTCTCTGCAGAGAAATGATTTTTCTCTTGAGTTTTAGGTGCCAAAACCACCACTGAAATCATGCAGATTCATGGCCTTGAGGCAGAAACAGTAGAGAGAAGAGAGCGTGAGAGAGACAGACATACAGACAGACTGTCAGAAACAACAAGAATTTCTACCACACTTTCCAGCTCACAGGGGCTTCTTTACCCAGTTCTTCAGCCAGGAGGATGAGTTTCCCCTGGATGCAATTTATTTTTAGGGTTGCTTTGTGTATCTTATCCCAAGTGAGCAGTGGTGTCCTTCCTCCATTCTAGCCACCACTGGAAGTTCTGGATCCTCTGTCCAAACAAGTTCATTGCAGGCAGCATTTCACTGCTCTAGTCCCTGCAACTGTGGCACAACGTGGCATCTAGAGCTACGGAGAAGTGCAAGTAGTGCCCCAGGGAAAAGTTTGAGCATCTCAACTCTTGGTGTGGAAAGCAATTTTTTTTTTTCTGTCTCACCTGCTCTGCTTAGGCTCTGGAAGTCAGTTCCTGTGCCCTCGTTCAGCCGTTTTTAAGACACCTTTAAATCTTTTTTTCCCCTTTAATTTTAAAAGTAACTTTTAAATGTTGACCAATTAGTTATCTTTCATGTGATATCAACCATAATTATATATATTTTAAAGTTGGATAAAAAAGTAACTAAATTTAGTGACCAACATGATATTATAGTTATTTAGAAAATATGTCCTACAGTATCACTCCTAAATAAAGAATATGCAATTAAATTAGTTTGCAAATGTCACCATTACTGAGAATGTGTCATGAGCTAAAGGTGAATGCATGATAAATGAGCTTAGATGAGGCATTTAATTTCCTGCCAGACTTTTCTGAGAAGTTCTCAAAAATGTCTTCCATCACATCATTTCCTTTTATCATATGAGGTGTTATGCTTTATTCTAAATGAAACTATTTATTTCCTCTTTTAACCTGAAGTCTTTAATCCAAAAATAAATAGACCTCACCCTTTGAAAAGATGGTTTTTAAATCTTGGTTCAAGAGTGTTTAGAAAGAAAAGCTTCATTCATGTCAGAGAAAGAATAGCCTACCTGCCCTTATTTCTTGTTGCAAATAACAGCACGTAATTCATCTACATAGACAAAATTAGAGGTGTACACTGTGGAATTTTCACCGTAATACCTGGTACAGCTGACATAACCAATAACATGCAGAAGAAACATGGTAACAGTAGCTATACTAGGATAATCTCAAATAAACTAAAGCATAAGACAACAACAAAGAAGTCCTTTTTGAGTTTAGTCACTGAACCAATACCACAGATAAAGCTCTACTCAAAGTGTTAGGGTGGCTACTGTATCTCTACAGTCTCTTGTTAATACCCAAGTGCCCCCTTTGCCCTCTTATTTTCTGTCCACTGTCCAGGAAGATGTACTGGGGTGTCCTCTATCAGCAGTAGCACTTCAAGCTGTTAAACTGATAATACTTTGACACTGCCTCAAGCAATATATTGTAGTTTAAATCTTTGTTCAGTGTTTATTTGGTGAAGGGGCTAAAAGACACATGGAGGAGAGGTAGAGAAAATGAAAATCTCTTATGAGTGGAGTTTGGTTCTTTTCTGTTATGTACCCAAGGAATGTAGATCTGATCCCATTGTTTATCCCCACTAGAGAACCCAAAAGCACTTCAGGCTATAGGAGTCATCTGTGGTAAGTTTGAGGATTTCAAAGTTGATCAAAAAAGAGATAGGAGCATAAGAGGTGATAATATACAAGCTTTATTGGACAGTATTTAGACAGGATTAAAAGAGAGTGCAAGTCCCTCCTCCTAGAAGAGACCTTTCAGAGATAGTAAGGCAAGGTGGGCAGCTTCTGGGCAGATAGCCCCAAAGGGCAGCAGCAGTTTGGGGTCTTTTATAGCTGCAGTGTGTGTCTTAGTTATGGGTAGCAGATTTGGGAGCGGTTTCACAGGCTGTGTGAACTAGGTAGGCTCTAAATGGCTGAATTTTGTTTATTTGGACTATGTTTGAAGCAATTGGATGGTAAGAATTTGAGTTTGGCACCAGTGGACTTTGGGTTAATGTTTCTAGCTTGCTGTGAAGACGTAAACAACACAGGGGCCATTTGAGACCATTAAACAGGGACCATCGTTAGCCTATTTACATAACATTATTCTCCTAAGAATTCACTTAAGAGCAAACTTTTTGAAATTGTCTCTTCTCTGCCCCCACCCTCCACCCTAAGACCCAGACAGTTTTAAAAGTACTCCTTCGAAGCACACACAGTATTGTATTGCAAAGAATTCTGGTAAATGCATTTTTCCACAGTGATGTTTTGAGGTCTTAGATACACTCTGGGCAGTCTCTTCTCTGTCTCACCACTGACTCCAACCCCGATAAGATTCCCCCATCCCCATCCTCATCTCCCTAAGGTCTTCCTAATTGACTGCTGTTAGAGTATATTAGGAGTCATTGCTAGGATAAGGGAGATACGGTTTGCCATGAGTCTGGCATTCATAATCAGGGCAACTTTAGAGAGGAGTTAACTAATAAAAAAACAAAAATAAACAAAAGGTCAACCTATTTAGTGAATGAAAATCAGAACTTTACAGATGGAGCTAAGACTGGGTTAGCATAGCCATAAAGAAAATACATATAAGTTTTACTTGGAGAGGAGGGGTGCAATGGGGAAGAAAACCTGATATTATATATTTTATGTGAAAATATTATGTAATATAGAAATATTTCGAAGGGCAATTTTCTATACTACATAATTCAGAGGTTTAAAAAATGTATTTTTGAGTGTGAAGATTAGGATATAGCCTGTCAGAGATTAATATGTTAAACCAATCATTGAGAATCTTTTTTAATATAATGAAATTGTTAATATTGATTTTTAAGAATGTAGCATAACCTATTTTCATAGCTTGCTTTCACTCTTAGAGAACAACAACAACAAAAGTTTGCCACTCCGTTTATGTATTTAAACAGATCTTTGTTGCACAAAAGTACACTATCTTTTGAAGTGGAAAAGTTATGGCAGAAATGTTAATGACCGTTAGCCCCATCATTTTAATAACCATTGGCACCAGCATATCCTGATGTCTGGAAGAAACCACCTGTCCTCCAGTTGAATGACTTTCTGGAAATCATACGTGTGATCTTGGACAAGTCACTTAATGTCTCTGAGGCTCAACTTCTTCATCTTAAAAAGAAGATAATTTTGATTGTAATGGTACCTACCCACAAGGTTATTAGGATTAAATGAGATAATGCATGAAAAAGATTTAGTACATTTCCTGGCACTGTAAACATTAACTATTATATTTGAGTGAACAGAATATACTTAGCAAACTCCGAGTTATGCCACTCTGTCAAAGCCACACAGAATTCTATCACCATGTTATAGACAGGAGCAGCAAGTTGGCAAGACAATAAATACACAAGTTCCTGATGACTCATAATCACCACACTCACACCACTCATGAAAAATTGTGTGTTCTCTGTTTCTTTGATGATGGAGGTTCTAAGATCTTCAGGAAATGTAGATTTTTTTTGTATTCTGAATACCAAGCCCTGTTTTGGTTTTCTAATTTATAGTCAAATTTTCTAAGAAAAATAGGCAGTAATTTCATTTTTACCTTTCATTTAGCAAAGAAGTTGTTTAGTATTTTCTAGAGTAGACAAAAAAGTTGATGGACTGAATTTTGCAGTAAAACTGCTAGAAAGGAAAGAATAAATTTTGTTTGCCACTTAAAAAAATGTAAACTTTTTTATTTTTTAAAAAAGTTTTCTTTTTGTTCCAGACTCACTGAAAACCTGAGACCTGATCTACTTTTCTGTTTTAAATAAACAGATTTATGTGTGTGTGTGTGTGTGTGTGTGTGTGTACAACTTTGTAATTATCTTAATGTGGTTTAGTATGATTTGTAATGTGTCAAGACTAAAAAGAAACAGTCAGTGGCCTGTCTTAATTCTTTATGAAATTCAGCTCTGTACTTCACTGAACAACTATTAATTAAGATAATTGCTCAATTGGAATGTTTCAGCTACCAGTAAGATATGCAAATTAAGCAAAATGTGCTATTTCCTTAATTAATATTGTAAGCAAGAAACTTTTTTCTCTTAGTTAATTCACTACATAATGAATAGGATAATATAGCAATATTTTTAAATAGATTGTGGAAGAATTCTATTTATACATGCATGCATATGATACTTTTATAGTACATAATACTTTATATAATACTATGGAATGTTGAATTCAAAATTACATGGAAAAAGAACATTTGTTGAGAACAAGAACAAAAGGGGCTCATGGGGCTTGTGACAATCAGGCAAACAAAAAGTATCACTCCAGAAAAATAAAAATTCCAGCTAGTGCAGCGCTAAGAAACATTCAAACAAAAGAACAAATATTGTATGATTCCTCTTATATGAAATAACTAGAATGGGCAAATTCACAGAGACAGAAAAGGTTAAAGGTTACCAGAGGCTAAGGAAAGGGGTAATGGGTAGCTTTTGCTTAATGGTTATAGTTTTTGTTTGGGGTTATGAAAAAGCCCTGGAAATAGATAATGGTAATGTTTGCACAACATTGTGAATATCATTAATGCCACTTGACGTGTACACTTAAAAATGGTTGAAGTGTCAAATGTTATTACACACACACATAAATTTTAAAAAATCACACACTAATATGGCCCCTGGGGATTATAAGAGTTGTAAGGCCTGTTGGGTGCTTTATCTGTGACATATTATCTATTACAACAATCTTTGGAGTAAGAGTAGCTGAAGGAGATTAACAGGGCAAATAGTAGACATTAGGGAAAACTCGCTTTCTCTCTTTGAAATAAGGGAAGTAGTAGGGGTTCCACTTTGAATCAAAGTACTTCCCCTTTTTCAAAGTTTTGAAAAATTGATGAGACCAGGCCCCTTTTCCAGAAACTGAATATTTGAGGGAGGAAGAGTAAACTGTAGCAATAAATGACCATGTTATCATGTATTGTGTTTTGTGGTAATAACTTGTTGTAACAGGTATAATAGTTTTGCACATATTAAACTTAAGTATTTTAATTTTGGCCTTTAAGCCAGTGGTTTTTGACCTTGGTTGCATAAATGGAATCACCTTGAGTGTTTTGAATAAATCCTGATGTACAGGTTGTACCACAAACCAATGACATCAGAATCTCTAGAGTAGAGCCCAGGTATCAGGATCTTTAAAATTTCTCCAGGTAATTCCCTTATGCAGGAAAGGATGAAAAGCACTCCTTAAATTATGTTGTATTACAGGCTTTTAATCTTAAGGGGTATTTAAGTAAATACAAATGAGGATGAATATATTTACTAGATTTTCAAACAAAAAAAGAAAAAAAAATGCCTTGAAAGGGAAGAACTATGGAGAGAGGGGGTTTGCTAAATTATTTTATCTCTTTAGTATATCAAGTGGCAAACTTGAAGAACTCAGCCCATAGAGTTACTCTGTATGGTGGAGATTCTGATAGAAACCTTGCCCACTAGTATAATCCAGCTGAAACTGGGAAGAAAGAGAGTAAGTAAAAAAAAAGTGGGATATATACACCCCAGAAGTTACACAAAATAATCTGATTTGGGTGTGGGAAGAAAATACTAGATCCTATATTTAAATTTAATATTTATCTAAAAATATTAGAATACTATAGTTTACTAATATTTAACATATAGATTTTAAAAGGTGCCCTAATTCTGTCCCTTGTGATAGAGGGTCAGTTGTCACCTGTTTCATGAGCTACTCAGAGGGCCTCGTAGGGGCTCCATAATAATAAGTGATGATGTCCTCACCAGTTGGCTTATCTTAACATATTGTGACATACTGCAGTAATATGTATCTGATAAATGGACTTACAGATTATACCGTCTCATCTCAGTCAAATGCAATCCTTACAAAATACATAAGTTGCTTAAATAATTTATGCAATGAAGCTGTGCATTGAAGGTAATACCTACAGTCAAGTACATGTAGACCAGCAAACAGACAAGAAATTGATGGCGTAGATATTTCTGTTTCTTGTATGAAGGCACATTTGAACATATTATGAAATAAAGAAGTGACAATCTGACAAAACGTTGGAAAAAATGACTGTCTTAAAAATTGATATTATTTTCAGTCCCTAACAACTGACCTGATCTTTAGGTTTCTTGTGCTTTGAAATAATAGTCATTGATATCATGGTGCTGTTATGATCAACAAAGTATTTTTAAAAAGTCAATTCATTTTATATTTATCTGATTTATTATTATCTATTTTTGAGTCACTTTATATATTTAAAAGTTACCTTTTAACTACTATACTTACTAACATAATTTCTAAGAAGTAAAATAGACCTTATCCTGGAATGGACAATGGCCATTTCATGCTGGTAAGTAGTTGGTGAGCATACAACTATATATTCTCGTGGTACTACTGTAGATACTCCCTTTTCTAACAAATATTAAGAAGGGTCTAAAGTAAGCCTATGAGGCATAATTGTAATATAGAGAGTAGCCAACTATTAGGTTTTTCTGAACTCACATTATATGATTTGTTGGAATGTGATATTTATTACTTGTATGCCAGCCTAGCTTTAAAAGGTTTGTTTCTGACTGCCCAATTGTCTTAGTTGCCTTTTATCAGTTTTTGATATGTTAGATGACTTTTGGGAAGTACCTAAAAAAAAATAATCCTTTTGGGCTGATTTCTGTACAATTTTGTCTGATTGTTTTTAAAGCAGTATGGTGAACTGAGAATGAGAATTTGCTTTTTTCATTACCCCTCCTCTACCTCAAAAAGCAGTTTTTCAAAGCTCCATGAATTTCATAAATGCCAATAATAAATCTTAAACTTTTTGTGTGTAAAGTATACTCCAAATCCAAATCTTTTTTATGTCTTTTCTTGTTTCCCAACCATAACATATATTGTGGGATGCACTGGATTCTGTTGGTGCCAATGAAATCCCCTTGGATTCCTTTCATTATTTTTAGATTCCCCAGCTTCTGTCTATATTTTCTTTCAGTGGTGCACACCTGTGGTTCTCTTTGGATGGCTGCAGCTGGAGCTTCTTTCCCTGCTGGCACTCAGAGCTAGAAGTCTTGGGAGTTTATCTTCCCACCGCCCCATTCCCCAAGGAGCCCTTAGCCAATGACTAATCAAGGCAGGAACAGGAAAACTCAGCTTCTCTCCCTTAAGCTAGGACAAACTCTTGAGGCATAATTTACACTTAGGGTTTCTCTTAAGACTCAGACTAAACCTATATGCCTAAGACTGCCTGAAGTTGCACTTTTGGTTGGCCCCTTTCTCTTTTCTGTTCTGCTTCACCCATTCTGTAATCATTTTTTTCCCCTTGAGTACATTTCCTTAATAAATCATTTGCATGTGAATTCTCAACATGATTTTTACTTGGAAGAGTATTAGATCAAAAACTTTAGAGACTATTGGGGTAGAGGAGAGAAACCAGTTAACTATTAAGGCTGAGATAGAGCAAGAAGAATAGTAAAACAAAATAAAGCAAAAGACACCACCAACAAAAATCCTCTATCGTTAATCATCAGCACCACCTTGACCATAACTGCACAGTCATATTTATAGCCCCTAGAGATGTAGAAAGAAAAGAAGAGAGGTACATAGTAGTGTGAAAAAAGCTGACCTGTGTCCCAATTTTTCCTCTTTGGCTTTCAAATAAAAGAAAGTATTCTGCTTATCTGTTGCTGCAGAGCATATCCCCCCAAAGCCGATTGGCTTACAACAATGAGTAAAAATTATCTTGTTTGGGTTGCAGCTCAGGTTGATGGTTCTCCCTTGTGGTTGCAATCAAATGAAGGCTGAGACTAGAGTATTTGAAAGGCGTCTTCCACTGTGTGTTTGGGTACCTGATTTCCAATGGCTGGAAGAGGTAGAGCTGGTTGAGTATTTTTTTCCATGTGTCACTCAACATGGCCAGCTTGGGCTTCCTTCCTCACTGGGCATTTTCAGGGTATTCAGATTTCTCACATGGTGGCTTGCATTCTGAGAAAGCATTCTAAAGGACTAGGGTGGAAGCTGCGGTGCTTCTTCTGGCTTAGGCTCAGGAGACTTGCAGTGTCACTTCTGCCACTGGTAAGTGAGTCATATGGCCAACCCAAACTGAATACTCTGAGGTGTAGCTAACCGGGGGCCATCTTTGGATATGTGTTTAGTAAAATTAAGAGATTGCAGAAAGCATAGAGCACTCACCTTATTCTCAGAGGAGACTCTGAGCAGAGGCCCCACTACAAAATGGGGTAATGTATACTGGTTAAGAGGGTAGAGCACAATCGCCAGGCCCTAGCTGGAACATCTGAATTGCCCTCAGTTCCCTTGAGATGTGGGTTCTGAATTGAGAGCCCGTGGGTCTGCCAGGGGCCCTGCTGTGCGGAGCTAAGTGATTTTAAAACAGAGATGGAAGGTAGACAATTTTAGCAGAGCCAGGCGGAGGATATACCAACTCTCAGATGTCTGATTCCCCTTGTCCAGGGGAACCTAATTCTTCAAAGGGGGATGACCGATGCTCCCCCCAAGAACATAGTATAAGGCAAATGACAGCACAAGAGGCAGGTAAGGAGTACAGGGACACAGCAGCCAAGAGACATCACCTTGGACATGGGGAATAGCCAGCTAGTGAATACATAAAAGCAACTTAGAGGCCCAAGGACCTCGTTTTTCAATGTAATGAGCTCTTATAAGCCATACATTTCTTCCCTCTATATGTACTTTACCCCTCATGGATTTGGGAATTTAACAACCTGATTTCTATGCTCAGCAAACTATTTTTGCCTCTTACTGTATCAAAAATGGGTTTTTTAAAATTACCCTGGATAGTCTGGATTTAGTGAGAAAGGAATTATATTTTATATACAGAAAATTTGAGGCTCAAGGAGGTTAACTACTCCATCAAATTCACATAGCCAGTAGTGGAAAGGATCTGGTAGTCAAATTCAACTCTGCTGCCTCATCCTATGTTCTTTCCACTTTACCATCCTATCTCCAATATTTGCTTCACTGAAAGGTACAATTGAAATACAGTTCTCAGAAATTCATCATGTTATAATCTTCACTTTTCACCAACAAATTCATTTTCTGGTTGTGATAACTGCAATCTGAAAACTGCTACATATTAATAAAAAGTGACACTGATATGTTTTTAGGTGTTCATTTATGCAGTGTGAATGAAGTCAGCTGTGTAAAAGTGACAGGAGAGAGAATTTCTTATGGCTCATTAGTAGAACATACAGCAGCAGTCAATTGTTGTATTTAATAGTCACCACACACACAAGATAAAGATTTATTTCGGCCAAGGAATTAAACTTGATAAAAACAGGCAGGAAACAAAGGATTGGAGACGGTCATAGAAGGGATTGCAAAAAGAATCGAACTTTCACCAAGTTACATGGATTCTTTCAGTTTTAAAATTAAATGTATGTCTAAGTTGAACCAGAAGTATTTCCCATCATCTTCCTGTTTTCTCCACTTTCTAAATCCTTCTGTCTCGATATAATTTTAATAATGTAAAGTGTCAAAGATATTAATCACAAAATTGATTTTAGGGGTACACTTACAACAACAACATAATAATATAATAGCTAGCCCTTATTTAGTACTTTCTGTGTACCACACGTCATACAGATCTCTTTACAGTAATTAATTCATTTAATTTTAACAATACTTTTATGAAATTAGTTACTAATATTTCTGTGATGAGAAAATGAGTCACAAAGAGGTTAAATAAGTAGTATAAGATGGCACACATCTACTGAGTATTGGAGCTGAGATGTGAACTGAAATAGCCTGGCCTCAGAGTCCACTCTATTAACCCACTGAGAGGCACTTCCTTTCTATCTAGACTATTGTGTTAGTCTTTGCAATATGTCAGTGGTTTTCTCTTTAAATCTGATCAACATATTCATATGCACAAATATAAAGAGATTTTAAGTAAATTTTTTGCCACTTAAAATAATTACTATGCATTAAAAAATAAAGTTTTGGGTAATCAGAGTGACTTGGACCAGAGAGCAGACAGGATGAATACACAGATATGTCAATGAAGATCCCACATCTTCTATAAGATCTGGAAAGCCAAAAGCACTCTTGTTACTGTTTTTGGACAGGAAGTCTGTGAACGTAAAGGAAATGGCCTTAGAATGTGTGGTAACAATTTTGACAGGTTTCAAGCCAGGTATTCTTTTCTGGCCACCAAATAGGTTCTTTATAGAAACCGTAGCACCTACTCTTGAAAGAGTCTTTAAAGAAGGAACTTGCGATGCCCAAGAAAATAGAAAGGTGTGGTGTTGGATTTTCATGAAGATAAGCTCTGCTAGTAGTATCTCAAGAACTATTTGTGATAGAAAGAAGAGGTGAACTTACATACAGTAACTATTTGTTTTGGTGTAGTTGAAACTACCATTGACTTGCATTTTCACAAGTTATTATTCATATAAGGTCTTAGGGCTGCTGAAGTGGGACTGTCCCTCATTTCACTTGTATTAAGGACCACTGCAACTCCATGAATTATTAAGAGAACATTTTAAAACAAAAATCCTCAATCTTCAAACCCCTAATTCATTTATTCATTCAGCACATAGTTACTGGACAACTACTTTGTGCCAAGCAATGTTCTTTGTGCTGAGAAATTTCTGCTCTCATCAAGTTTATATTCTAGTGGGAAGAGAAAGACCATCATAATGAAATTGTACTTTAGAAGATGACAAGTGTATGAAAAATAATAAGGGAGGGTAAGGTAATTGGGTGTGCTGAGGGTAGAGGTAGAGGGAATGTAAAACAGAGTGGTCAAAGTACGTTTCACTCAGTAAGTGATGCTGAGGCAAGTAAGGCTGGACCAGCGTGAGCAAGTGGAAGTAGGAGAAGTTGGAGAAAGAATGGAAGCCAGATCATAATAAATCTTGGGAGAATTATAGGACCCTTGGTTTTCACTCTGAGGGAAGTGGAGTCATTGGAGTGTAAGGACAGAAGAGTGACTTAAAACCATAAAACTCCTACAAGAAACACGGGGTAAAAGTTTCTTGACATTGGTCTTGGCAATGACTTCTTGGATATGACATGAAAAGCACAGACAATAAAGGCAAAGTAGACAAGCAGAACTACATGAAACTAAAAAGCTTTTGCACAGCAAAGGAAACAATCAACAAAATGAAAAGGCAACCTATATAGAATGGGAGAAACTATTTGCAAGCCATATATCTGATAGAGGGTTAATATCCAAAATATATAGGGAACTCCTTCAATAGCCAAAAAAATAATAACTCAATTAAAAAATGGGGAAAGAAACTCAATAGACATTTCTCCCAAGAAGACATACAAATGGCTAACAGGTATATGGAAAAGGTGCTCAACATCACTAATCATCAAGGAAATAATAAATTAAAACTCCAATGAGATATCATCTCACACCATTTAAGATAGCCATTATTTTTAAAAACGTATATAACCAATATTGATGAAGATGTAAAGAAAAGGGAACCCTTGTTTACTCTTGGTGGGACTGTAAATTGGCACAGCCACTATGGAAAACAGTACAGAGGCCCCTCAAAAAATTAAAAATAGAACTACCATATGATTCAGCAATCACACCTCTGCTTGTATAGTCAAAGGAATTGAAATCTTGAAGTGATATCTGTACTGCCGTGTTTATTGCAACATTACTTATAATGACCAAGATGTGGAGTCAACCTAAATGTCCATTAATTGATAAAGAAAATGTGATATATTTATACAAAAGAATACAATTCAGCCTTAAAAAAAAAAAAAGAAAAGAAAATCCTGCCATTTGCAACAACAGGGATAAACCTGGAAAGCATGCTAAGTGAAATAGGTCAGATACAGAGGAAAATACTACATTATACCAATTATATGAGAAATCTAAAATATTCAGACTCATAAAAGCGAAGAATAGAGTGGTAGTTGCCAGAAGCTGAGAGGAGGAGGAAACAGGAGAGGTATTAGTCGAAGGGTACAAAGTTTCAGTTATATAAAATGAATAGTTCCTAGAGATCTACTGTACAGCCCATTGTCTATACTTAATTATACTATATTGTATACCTAAAATTTTGCTAAGAGAGTAGATCTTATGCTGTGTTCTTATCACAAAAAAGTAACAACAATAAAAGGGCAGGAGGAAACATTTGGAGGTGATGAATATGGCTGTGTTTATGGCATAGATTGTGGTAATGGTTTCATGGATATATACTTATCTCCAAACTCATCAAGTTAGGTACATCAAATATGTGCAGACTTTTGTACATCACTAATGCCTCAATAAAAGGTTTTTAAAAAAACAATAATAGTATGTTGCCTACAGTTAAAAAAATGACTCTGTCCTCTGTATTGACAATAACCCAAAGGTCCTAAGAGTGGAAACAGAATACTAAAAAAGCTATTTTAATAATCAAGAATGAAGGTGATGATGCTTGGTTAGATGATAAAAGAGTTGAGAAATTGTTAGTTCTATATACATTCTGAAAGTGAAATATTAGAATTTTCAGAAGTATTGAGTTGGAGTTTATGACAGAACAAAGAGTCAAAAATGATTCTCATACAACTCAACATCAAAAAACCAAACAACCCGATTAAAAAATGGGCAGAGGACCTGAATAGACATTTTTCCAAAGAAGACATACAGATGGGCAACAGGCACATGAAATGATGCTTAACGTCACTAATCATCAGGGAAATACAAATCAAAACCACAATGAGATATCACCTCACACCTATCAGAATTGGCTATTATCAAATAAACAACAAATGACAAGTTTTGGCAAGGATGTACAGTAAAGGGAACTCTCATACTCAGTTGGTGAGAATGTAAATTGGTGCAGCCACTACGAAAAGAATATGGAGTTTCCTCACAAAATTAAACATAGAACTACTACACAATTCAGCAATCCCACTTCTGGGTATTTATCCAAAGAAAACAAAATCACTAATTCAAAAAGATATATGAACCCTATGTTCATTGCAATATTATTTACAATAGCCAAAATACAGAAGCAACCTAAGTGCCCATTGATAGAAGAATGGATAAAGAAGGTGTGATATATATAATATATTGCATGATTTTCCTGCTTTCAACCCCTTCTATTTTGTTAGTCAAGGTTCTGAAAGGAAATTAATGCCACACTCAAATTTGGAATTTTAAGAGAATTTAACAAGAGAACTGTTTACAAACTTATTGGTATGGTTTGAGAAGAGCAACAGAAAAAGCTGCAGTGGTTGGGGGCTAGTAATAGCCAGTAGCTATTACCACACTTTGGCTTAGAGGATCCAGGAGAGAGAGCAGTTACCAGAATCAGGAGAGGGCTATAACAAGGTCTATAGCTTTTGGGAATGTTGGGGAAATATAATTAAAAACAAAATCCCCTGCCAACACAGAAAATCTCACCACAAATGTAGGAAAGGAAGAAAACAGTTTTATTATTAAATAAGCATTAAACTAGAATTTGATGTGTATCACAGGCAATCTGCTAAGAGACTGCAAAGACAGAGATGAATCTCACCCTTTTATAGCCAAACAGAAACAATCAATTATGTGCATGTTCTTAAGGTACAAGATAAACAGTAACTAGTCCTCAAGTAAAAGGACTTGACAGCACCATTTGTCACAAATAGTTCATCCTAAATTCACCTGATAATTAAGGTTACCATCTGTGCTAATTAATTGGCTTTATCCAGAGAAAAAGTGAACTTCTTACATCTTTATAACAGGAGGTAATTTTGCGACTTGAGCACAGAGCCCCCTGAAGTTAGGCTCCTACTCTCCCACAGAAACCAGGAGATAGGGGCATTATCTTCCTTGATTACATTTCAGTGAGATGGCTTGAAGGTCCTTGAGAAAGACAGGCTTGGGTTGTAAAGCCGACAAGAGGCTTATTTAGCTCTTAAAAAGATTTACATACATTTCAGAGACAGAAAAAGAAGTTACAATTACAAGTTTCTAAAGTAAATACTCTAGGAAAAGGGAAGGAAGGGAAGTCTCTTTCCTTATTTTCACTGGGGAGAATTAAGCCTCTTATTTTTATTTTTGCATTTGCCCTTACGGTAGGAGGATTGAGTACACGAACAATGACTTGGCAGATAAGTCAAAGAAATAGATATCTTGACTTCACTCTCCTCACAACTTCTAGATCTCCTATCAGTGCCTCCCTACAGGTGTCTTAGCCTGGGCTTTCCTAAAAGCAAAGACTGAAACAATTACTCATATGCAGGTAGATCATTCAGAAGGTTATACAGGGAATGTGAGAGAGGAATAGGAAATAATGAAATAAGACAAGACAGAAAAGTCAGTACAAGTATATATTACTGAGTTTGATTCCCTCCAGAGACAGCTGAAGTTTGATCCTTCTTGGACCTTCTCAGAAACATACAGAATACTTTTAGATGAGTCAACCAAAAATTAACAGAGGAAAGCATTTTCCATTTTGTATCATTCCATATTGTTTGAAGGTTAGTCCAGGGGCATTACAGATAAGTGAGTCAAAGCCAGTAGGTGAGTGTTCAGCTGCAGCTGAAAAGGAAAATGTAAATCTGGACTCAGAAGGTATCTGATGCACCTCTATTGGCCATATCCAATTAGAAGCTGGAAGAAAGGAAGTCAGTTGACATGCATATGGAGTGACCTCCTGGGGCACAGGGTAGGGTGGAGAAAGATGGAGAATAAATTTGGAGTTGCAAATGAAAGATGTTCACTATACCACTTTGAAAGGCTATTCTTGAAACAGTAGCCAAAATGATCTTTTTAAAATCTAAGCCAGATCTTATTATTTCTCTGGTCAAAACCCTCCCTATTTCCCTTACTCCACTTAATGCTTTTTTCTGTATCATAAATTGAAACCAAGTTTGTTAAGGAAGGAGATAAGTTTTCATTTGGCAATACACAGAGAATAACTGTGCTATGCTAAGCTAAAATATTGTATAAATATTTGAAGCATGAATATCACACTGAAAAGCACATTTGAACATAGAATTATATGGAAAACTGTTACTATGTAGTTTTATATGTTTGAAAGCTTGAAAGTATTAATCAGCTCTGGAATGCTAGATTAAGCAGATATTAAATAGTAAAAATGACAGAGTACAATTCTTAGATTAAAACTAATAGAAGCTGTGATGTCTTATTAATAACATTTACCTTGACTGTAATGACCTGTCTTTCTTTTTTTATTGACTTGTTTAAAGACTATTTATAACCCTTTCATTTTGAATCTTTGTTTAATATAGCATTCTTACTAGAGGTGACTAAATTATTTTCAAATATTTGTGTAATTGTCTACTGTATAAAAAGCAATTCCATTATTCATTCCACAGATATTTGTTCATCACCGTGATAGATAACAGATTTCAAAAAATACAAAGATGGAAAATAATTCCGTCTCTCAGTGAGCACTCAGTACAGTATAAGTTATGTATTCCGATAAATGTTAAAATGCAGGTAAACAGTGGTCTAATATAAATACATAAGGCAGAAAATCTAATTCATTCTTCTGGAATCATATGTTGCTTCCAAAAAGAGATTATTATTAACATGGATCTTGAAATTCTGGCAGAATATAGCAGAGGGAAAGGTGAATACACAAGTGTAGAGATTTTAGAGATAATGGTTTAGTCTAGAAGGTACTGTTAGTACAGCAGAATATTGACATTTATGATGGAGATGTGGCCATATAGACAGTAAAAATCGGATTCCTTGAGTTTTAGTTGTCCCCTTAAAGAGCTTACTCTTTATCCTGAAGGTAATGACTAGCTGCTGAAGGCTTTTCAGCAGGAAGCTAATAATGCCAAATTTATCCTTAAAATTAAAAAAAAAAAAAATCCCTGACACAAAGTACTAGTCTGACTAAAAGTTCAACTGGAGCTAGGAAAATCAGTTAGAAGGCTATTGCCATCTCTTGGATGAGAGATCTAACTGCCTGAGTTAAATTTCTGGCTATGGAGATGGAAGGATTTCATGAGCTACCTAGTAGGTAAAATCTGTCAAACTTGGTAAATCCGGGAAACTGGGGTGAGAGGGTTGGAGAAATCTAAGAAACTCCCAGGCTTCCAACATATGTGACTGGATGCTTGGCCGTAACAGGGAATGTAGGAAGAATTTCGATTAGGTAGAAAAGCCAAGAGACAAGAAGTTAGTGTTTTAGTTACCTATCATTGTAGAATAAACCCATTCTCGTTAAGTGGCAGAAGACAACCACCGTTCTTTTATGGTCATGGATTCTGTGGGTGAAGAATTCAGAAAGAGCACAGCATGAATGGCCTGTGTCTGCTCCATGATGTCTGTGGCCTCAACTGGAAAGATCTGAATGGCTGGGATGATTGGAACAACTGGTGCCTGCAATTGTCTGGAACAATCTTTTTTGTCTTGGAATACTTTCACATGTTTAAAAATTATTCAGGCCCTCAAAGGGTCTTTGTTTAAGTAGACTATATCCATTGATATTTACCATATTAAAAATTAAAAGAGATTTTAAAAATATTTATTTTAATTTATTTAAAATAGTTATCATAACCCCTTTAATTTATATCATATATAATTTTTAAAATAAAAAGCTACATTTTCCAAAACAAAAAAAATTGTAAAAAGAGTGGCATTGTTTTCTTTGTTGTTTTTTTTGTTTTGTTTTTGCAAAACCCCTTAATTTCAGACTTAACTAGGAAACATGCAGTTTCTCATGTTTCTGTGCCCAGTGCTACAATATGTTGTTTTGATTGAAGTATATGAAGAAAATCTGACCTTATACAAACGTAAAGTTGGGAAAAAGGAGGAATATTTTAATAGCCTCTAGAGATAATTGTGAATATTTTCCTTCAATACTGTACAAAAACTTGACAAAAGGTATTTTCTTAAAGTTCAGTTTCAACAGGGAATCTGAAACTGTACTAGGGAATTTTTTGCACTCTGTAACATTAAAATCCATCCTTATATCTTGCACTTTGAGTGGATCTTTTACCCATGAATGATTTTTATAATGTGCACAGATCATTAGGAAAATATTGTTTCACTCTGCAGATCTTGCAAATGTTGATACATTCCATTATAAAAATAAAAGAATGACATTTATTAAAGTCATCACCCATCTTACCGGAAAAGTCTTGGGAAGCTATTAAGCTGATAGTAGCAGATAAAAACTTAAAATTTATCATTGACAGTCAATACTGTCAAATTTTTTCTTTGAAACACTTTCTTCTTTTCCAAGAAAATATTTTCCAAATACCTAATGATGAATTACTATAGTTTTTCAGTCATTCTTTCATGTAAAACTGGTGTTCCATAAAAGAAGCACCTAGTTCAGCCCACAAATCAATTGCACAAGTGCTTTTTCTTAAGACAAGGATCATACTTTCATATGCAGCAATGCACTTCATACATATTTCCCATCTTGATACATAGAATATTAAAAAGATGAGTACTAAAGAATTTTGATTTGATAAAAATTAATATTTTTCTGCATCACTAAGAATATTCTTAAGTGAAAATGACATTTTATGACTTCTTTTTTCTGCAAGTGTATGGTGGTAAAGAATTTAAAGAATGTGAGTACAGCATGGTGTATCTGCCCTGATTTACGCTAAGGCTTCTGCAGTTTTTTTGCACCACTTCAAATATCAACACAGGGCAAAAGGCAAATAATGTGTTAGCATTATTTAGAAAATAGTTTTGACCTCACGGACTCTTTGAAAGAATTTCAGTAGCTCTTACAGGTCCATGGACTAAACTTTGTGAAGCATTGCTCTTCATGTATACTATTCGGTGATCCGAAGACTGGCTCAGCTGAATGTCTTCAGTTGGCTTCTCCATATAGCTGGGTTTCCTTATAGCATGACGGCTTCAGGGTAGCCGGACATCTTAAATGGTATGTTAATGAATGTCACAGCAAGTAAGGCAGAAGCTGAATGGCTTTATAGGACTTAGCCTTTGCAGTGACATAGCATAATTTTTTAAATCATATTCTATTGTTTAAATAGTCACAGGCTTAAGGGGAGAAGGCATATATGCCTGTCTCTCAATGAGATGAATACTCAAGAATCTGCAGCAATGTTTTAAAATTTCCACAGACTGATCTTGGCCATAAATTATTTACATTCTTCCACTATGCAAAATATAGTCACCCCTTCAAAGAACTTTTTCAAAATCTCATCGTGTTAGAGAACCAGGGTCAAGATTCAGATTTTTTATCTAAATCAGGTCTAGGTGTGAATGAGAGTCCTTGAGTTTGGATCCTTGGTATGATTCCTCTTGATGTGAAGACTTATGGTCTAAAGAGATCAGTTACCTGCTTCACAATCACCCAGTATTCAATAATTGTCAGGTATAGGATAACATAATTGACATTGCAGTTTAAAAAGAGGAGAAATGGGAGGCACATAGCAGTCACTTATCATTAATAATTCTAAAATTTGACAGAATTCCTCTCACCAGTTCCTTGATTAAGGTCCAGTCCTGCTCCCTGCCCTACCTCTGGCTACTAGTCTGCCCGTTGGATTTTAGATGTGCCGAGTCGTCTTTCCTTTTACATAGGAGATGGCCTGTATTTGCAGGTAGGTAGTTTGCCCTGCCTCTTCCTGTCCATAGAGATTTGGGTGTTCAAAGCCCTTTTTAAACTTTATCCTGAGTCTGGGTTTTCAGCCTTTCAATTATTATTATTAATAATAATCATCAATTATTGATGATTCAATGGAATTATCAAGTTGGTACTCATAAATGCAATCCTAGGCACACTATTTATTGAGTGCTTAGTATGTGAAGGCAATGTTAGCCACTGGAATACAGAGTTTAATAGGATAGGCATGGTTTCAACCTTCATGGAGACTAGAATCTAATTTGAGAGCCTTCACCACTGAGATTCAGGCCATGAAAGGAAAATAGAGGTCACTACAGCAGGTAGATCAGAAGAATAGACCTCTTCTGGAGGTTGGTCAAAGAAGGCTTAAGGAAGTGACATTTAAGCTAAGCTCTGAAGGATAAGTAAAAATTTACTTTAAAAGTGTGCACTATTCCTGTATTGATGCTATATATATTTGGGCATTAAACTGATGCCTTCTGATAGCTCAAAACGGCATTTTTAGTATTTAATATAAAAATAAAACAACCTAAAAGGTACGTGCCTTCACCCTAATCTCATGTATCTAGCAAATGTATAGGGGAGAGATTTCCTTCCGTTTCTGTTGCGGAAGTAGTCATTATCATAATTTCATCCTTACACAACTAAATCTATATGCAGCAATACTGCCATGATGGTATTGGTAAGCACACATACATTCACATGAGTGGTTATCCCTCATCATTTGATCTCTTCCATAAAAAGAATAAAAGTTACTGTTGAAATAAATAAGAATGAGGAACACAACTTATGGTTATGGGCCTATGCCTATGATTAAATATTTAACAAGTTTCCATTGGAAGCCTGCATTTTCAGGGATTTATTGTTCTGATACAAAATTCATTGGGATTAAACTAGGCAGATAGCAACTTTTTATTTTCCAAATCTGGTTTGCCTGTTTTATGTTATGGGGGTTTAAAGTGAGAAAAAAGCATATTTCTTTAGTCTTCAATTACCTCTGAGCTCCTTTTACTGAGCGCCTGTCTGAATTTAAAAAAGTAATAATAACAACATAAAAAGATAAGCTTATAGACATTCATTTTATGATAGAAGACAAGAGTATGAGATAGGTTTCTGGTAATTGAGTGCGTTTCAACTAATTGTATTTTCTTCTCTTTCACAAAGAATTGTGTGCTGTGTGTAAACTGAGGCTTACTGTGTGGTATATTTAGTACCATTTCTGCTCCCCGTCAATTGATTTTATCTTCACAAGTAGGTTGACTGATCTTTCTTCTTTTGGATACTTGCAACCCCTGGCTTTTAATTTGGCTTAACATTAGAATAGACATTTGTAACAGTATGAGTTTTGTTTTGTTTTGCCCATAAATTTAACACTTTTTATGTAGTATCCTTTTAAAATAACTAATTCCAGTAGCTCTGAGCTTAGAAAACAATTCTCTCCCTTTGTTTTTAATAAAAAGTATATAAGGACAATGAAAGAACATTTTTGACATTTTATTATCTATAAAACAAGGGATCAAATACAAGGAAATCAAGAACAATATAATTGGAGTATATATAGAACTTGTCACCAATTCTTGCTTACCATGCCCACCATGATGCCCACCATGATGCCCACCATGATGTCTGGAAGTGTAAATTTAGTATGTAATATTAATTCCTCACAGAGTAACAATTGTTATGAAGCTCAATAGGACTAGAAATTTTTTCAGAAAAAGAAATTAGAAAGCTGAAAAAGATTAACTAAAGGTGGATCATTGGGGGTTAATGAAGAGAAAGAAACAGAGTGAAAGGAATCAAGCTCACTCTGAAAGTTGGAACTTAAATACCCATAAGACAGTGGTGAAAGATAAGGTATATAGTAAAAGAAAGGAAGCAGACATCCAGATGGGGAGGGAGGTGGTGGATGGAATTAGGTTACCAGGAAGACTATCCTGTGCATCCCACATGTAGTTGGCAAGCTGAGATTGAAACTTGGAAGAGGTCAAAACTGAAGATATAGAGTTGGAAGTTGCCTGCACAGAGGTGACTTTAGATAAGATGACCCAGGAACTGAGGAATTAAAGACAGAGCAGAGCAGTACCAAGAACTTGTTCACTGTGGAATTTCTATATTAAAGGGAGGGAAGGAGTAAGAGGAGCTGGAAAAGTTAGAAATTTGGTTAATTAAAGAAAGAGAGGAGTTGAGAAAATAAATAACTTGTTCAAGTGTTTGCCCAATATAGAGAGATGATAAAATGCAGTCCCTTATTTAAAGAAGCTTGTAATGACAGAGTTATAAAGCAGAGATTTTCTAGATACAATCTTTTTATAGAAATCATTTGATGAAGACAACATCAGATAGTGGGGGAAATAATAGATTTGAGAATGAGTAAGGGTTTTCTCTTTTTAAATGCACATGATTCGTAAACCTGTTTTTCTTATAGCAGATGTGAATTTCATATACAATTTCCTGAGTCAAAGCATTTTTCCATTTGGCTTTAGGGAAGATAATTGAATGCAAACATCAGCTGAACTCTGGAGGCCATTAACATCTGATTTAAATTTAGTCTTCCATGGAGCTTGGGTGATTAGACTACCACTTAGAAGAATATATCCTTTGGATATCCAAGTGGCATGCACACCTGTTATCACCATAGCTGGTTTGTAAATGTCACTGCTGCTTCATATAAATAAAGCAGTGAAATGGATAAACAGCATTTCAGAAGCATATTATGATATCATTGTAGGGTGTTTTGATGATTTGTGCATTTCTCCATAAATAAATACAGTATATTTGTTAAAATGGTATAGTAACATTTAAAGAAAACATATGTTCGGCAAGTAATTGAGTCATTATGGAATGTAACATTCATCTGCAAATTAAAGTGTTTTTCCTCATTCTGGATATAAAACCTCTGTCTTAGAGAAAATGAGTAGAAAGGCTGGAAAATGAATAGTACAAACGAATATAGATGTTACTGATAAAAGTGATGCCAAAAATATAGAAAATTGATTCCTTTTAAAAAACATAATATGAAATTGAAAAGGCAAGCTGTCAAATCATATATTTTCACCATTTTTATGTTCTGGCTGAATTATGATAGGGCATAGTCTGTATAATAAATGTTTCTTATGAGGGCCAAGGGAACTATTTTGTTAAAACTATCATTTTTATAGGATGTAGAGAAAGCTATTGATAAACTATATTAAGGATGATAAGATTATCATCAAAGACACATATAAGAATATACATCCAACGATAGCTGTTTTACACTATTTTATGTGTACTGTACTGTCACATGAATATGCTTTAAGACATTAAACTATGATTATATGATAAAGTAGAAATAAAAACTAAAGCATAGAGGCATATTTCAGAGATATTGTGGGCTTGGTTCCAGACCATTACAATAAAGCAAATATCACAATAAAGTGAGCCACATGAATATTTTGGTTTCCCAGTGAATATAAAAATTATGTTTACACTATACTGTAGTCTTTTAAGTGTGCAGTAGCATTTTGTCTAAAAAAATGTACATATCTTAGTTAAAAAATATTTTATTGCTAAAAAATGTTAACCATCATCAGAGCCTTCAATGAGTCCTAGTAGTAACATCAAAGATCACCAATCACAGATCACCATAACAAATATAATAATAATGAAACAGCTTGAACTATTGGAAGAAACACCAAAATGTGACAGAGAAACAGGAAGTGAGCAAATGCTGTTGGAAAAATGGCATTGATAGGCTTACTCAGTGAGGGTTGCCCCAAACCTTCAATTTGCAAAAAAAAAAAACCCCAAAAAAACCAGTATCTCTGAAGCACAGTAAAATGATATATACCTGTATAAAACTGTTTTCTCTAAAATGGTCATTGCAGTAAGCCAGATACAAATAGTATAATACATGAGGTTCCTCTCAAGTAGCTCCTCTTAACACATAATTAAAAGAAAGTGACATGTCAGGGTCCATAATGCAAAACAGAATAGTAAATTCAATGTCAAAGCAAAAATTGCACTGGACAATGTTAAACAGGCAAGGAAGACTTTATTTAAGGCTGTTGCAATGGGGGAGTGAGAGCAAAACTCAGTATGAACTCAACTCCACTGAAACAAAAGGCTATAGGGTTTTTAAGTGTTTGGATGACAGGAAGATCATAGACCAATTATGTTTGCCAACTGAGTTTATCCAAAGGAAAAGTAAACTTTCTTCTATCTTTATGACACAAAATAATTTAATCACTTGAAGCAAGAAGCCCTGCAGAAGTTAGGTTCCTACTGTCCCACAAACTGAGAAATAGGGGTACTATCTTCCTTACTGATTACATTTCAAATAGATGGTTCCCAGGTTCTTGAGAAAGACATTCCTGGTCTGTACAACTGACAAGAGGTGTTAAAAAGATTTGCCTCTTAAAGGAACAGAGAAGGATTTATAATTACAAATTTTCTAAAGTAAGTGCTCGAAAGAAAAGGAGGTCAGGGGCCTAGAGTCAGGAAGAAACCTGTCTAAAAGTTAGTGAAGCCAAGGGGAATGTTTCAAAGCCTTCTTGATCATCAGGAACCACATGTTCCTAAGGACTCAGCGCCTCAAATGTTCTTAAAGGGAACATTTCTTGAATGAATGGATCAAAACATAATATCGATTCAGTAATGCTCCTGTTATATAAAGCAGTGTTTCTCACCTTTTTTCTCATATTATAACACTCACAGAAAATGCTAATATTTGAGTGACTCTATGGATTAAGTCAGCTCAGTCAAATTAGGCCTGCTCAGCCTCCATCAACCTCACCCAACTGCCCTGAGGGGCACCCCAACAATTTCTTCTAGAAAGTTCTGATAGAGAGTTTAATTTTAGATGAGTGAATAGTGGAAGCGACCTTGGAAGTTAATTGAAATAACACATTATTTTTCTTATCACTATTTCTCTTTTGCAGGTGGAACGATGCTCTAACTTTCCTTTTGTCCTTTCCTTAGCCTATCCAAATGCCAACCGTAACTTAACACCCAGTCTCACCTCCTTCATTAGGCTTTCTTTTTTTATTCCATCCTTCAGTGATCTCTCCCACTGGAATGTTTTTTGGCTTTTACTGTCTGTAGAATTTGTTTTAGCACTTCATTAAGTATTGACACAAGGAAGATTATGATTGTTTCATAGGTTTATGTCATGTCTGCAAAATGAGATTGTTTTCTTCTAGGAGGCTTTAATGTTTCTGTGCCTTTATTCTCATCACAGTTAGATTTTGATGATTACCTGTTGACTTAAAAACAAACAAGAAAAGTAAATGATATCATGACATGTTTACTTTAAAAACATTTAGCAATAATAGTACTATAAAGAATAGCCTCAAGTAAAAAAGTAAAGTGATCTTTCTATTCAACAAAGGGCTATGTTCAAACACAGTTGATGTATTTTTTAATTAGGTGCCCTGATTAATAAAATAATCTAGGTAGTCAAATCAAGTGTAACTACAAAGTAGTAATGCAGTGAATCTAATGACATTCTGTGGAGACGTAGCCAGAATTTCCTCTTCAACCTCAGTCTCCTCTTCAGCATTTATCCATTTATGTGTCATTATTATTTTCTTCCTATTAATGCAAAGTATGTTCTTTCCTTTGTTGACAAGGATGTCAGATGCTTGACCATAAATTTAAGTATGGCGCCTCTGACTGCTATCCATTTGGAGATGCTCAAAAGAATAAGATATAAGGAGATAGCAATGACCTATAGTATATTTTGGGGATTGCAAATGAATGCACATCTAATATCTTACTATCAATTTCCCATCCGTATTAAACCCATCGTGATTTGGTGTATCTGTTATACTCCCTTTAAAATTAATTTCAAATTATATGTTATCTATCCACACTGTAGCTTTTAAAGGAAATCATTTTTTAATTATACTACATTAATGATCGCAATATTTCCTGGTTAAGAATTTCATTTACTCAGAATGGAAATTAAACTATATGTTAAAATGAACAGCTTGTGTTTTATAGAGAAAAGGAATCCAAGTTTGGTAACATTACTTTCTGTGGTATACTGAAAGACCTTATAACAAACACTGAATATTAAAATGTGCTCTTATATTAACATCACTGTTATTACTGTTTTTACTATCATTATGACATTTAAGAACCTCCCTAATAAATTTGCAAATGTTCCAATCTATCAAAATTATAAGTTTTCATGATAATATTTAATGTGTTCTTAAACATTTTTGAATTTTACTGTTTTCAATTGGAATAGAAATATTATAAAAGAAATATTCCCCTGATTATTCTTGCTCAAACTGAGCCTGCATCTTAATACAGTGAGATCAAAGTGTATAGAAATGGTCACTTGGTGATAAGTTAACAATTTCCAGTGGTATAAAACAAAGATATGTCATAACCCATTTCTCTTAAACTTGTACCTTAATGGCTCATAATTGCTCCTGAAAGATTTGGATCCATGCGCTCCTGCTTTGAATAGGGACTGCTATATATTTTTTTCATACTAATGATATGATTTAATTGTCTCTTAATAGATGCAACTTCAAAGTGTCTAGCCACAAAATATTGTCAGAACAATGGTTAAAAGAAATTATTCTATAAAGACGCAGACGTAGAGAATGGACTTGAGGACATGGGGAGGGGGAAGGGTAAGCTGGGACGAAGTGAGAGAGTGGCATGGACATATATGCACTACCAAATGTAAAATAGATAGCTAGTGGGAAGCAGCTGCAGAGCACAGGGAGATCAGCTCGGTGCTTTGTGTCCACCTAGAGGGATGGGATGGGGAGGGTGGGAGGGAGGGAGACGCAAGAGGGAGGAGATATGACGATATATGTATATGTACAGCTGATTCAGTTTGTTATAAATAAAGCAGAAACTAACACACCATTGTAAAGCAATTATACTCCAATAAAGATGTTAAAAAAAGATAATAACAATTGATAAAATAAATATTAGTGCAACAGGAAAAGAGAGATTTGGTCATAGAATGAGGTTAGCTAATATTTAATAAGCTCATGATTCCCTAAGGTGTGCCAGGCTCTTTATGAAAGTTATTAGATTTAATAAAGGTGTTAAAACTAAAAAATAAATAAATAAAAGAAAAGAAATTATTCTAAAATTAAATCATGTTGTGCATACAACAATAATATCTAACCAGCTTATTTCCAACTTCTTTTTACAGAGGTCATTTGTAATTAATCTAAATGAAAGTATGATCCAAGAATCCATATTAATGAATAATAAATACTGGTGGGGTGCTTTACTGAGAGTTTTTAAATGTTAATTTGTCAATTGGTAATATTTACTTTGACATTTTACTAGACAAAAATAATTGAGATTGATCTACGGGCAAATACTTTGGCCATTTTATCTGTATTGTAATATACTTGACCATTTTCTGAAGAAAACCTCAAACATGTCTGAGGCTTAGTGCAGAGACTGTGTAGACTATTTCATCAGATATCGGATCACATTATGCATATACAAGGGTGTCACTGTTTTCTTTACTCACAGAGTATGGTTTTGCTCTCTGTTGGCAGCAGAATTTAGCTGCACTCCAGGCTTTAGCACAAAATAGAACCTCTGACTCGGAATGTTTGAAGTCATTATCAGTGAGTGTGTCCACTAATTTCACTAGGTCATCTTATAATTGTTTAATTATTTAATTGGTTGTTTTAGTTTTCCTGAACCATCAGGAAGGCTTGTGGAAAATTTCTTTGGCTGAATTGTGTGACTATGTTATCACCTTGCATTTAAGAAAATGCTGTCGCGTTTTACACAGAAGTGTCCTTTTTCAAACACATAGAAAACATTTTTTAGGTCTCAGTACTAGAAAAAAAATATTACTTTAACAGGTAACTAAGCTTGTTCACCTTTTTACTTTGGCTTCTAAGAAACTAAGAGAAAATTACTTACCTATTTCCAGCAACCTATGGGATGGATTACTTATATATTCTAATAGTTCCTGATTTAGTTTTGCTTTCACACCCTCAGTTTTACTTTGACCTGATTTCCACATGTTTGCTTTCTCCAAATTCTTTGGAAACAAGGCATCATCCAAAAGAATAATTATACTTCGGAAACTCCAAAGTGGATCAAAACTTACCTTAGAAAAGAAGGAAGAATCAATACCAATGAAGAGGAAGAGAGGAGGAGCAAAGATATCTGGAGTTCAAACCATGTCAGGCATTCTTCTAAACATTTCCTAAATAGTGTCATTTAATCATCATAACAGCCATGTAAACTATTATGATACTAGGTATTATTACTGAACACTTATTTTTCCCAAGTATTTGTTTAAGTCCTCCACATATATTTAAAAATTTAACCCAGTGTTCTTCTAAGGTAGGTACTAGGATTATCCATGAGGTTCAAATAGGGTAAATACCTTGGCTGAGAACACACAACTAGTATGTGGAGAAATAAGAATCCAAACCCAGATGTTCCAGCTCTAGATCCTCTAATCTTAACATACTATGCTTTTCCTTATTGTCCCCATTTAACCAGTAAGGAAACTGTGGACCTCCAAATCTCTAAATAATTTCATATAGGTAGCGTGTGTTGGAGCCTAGTTTCAGAGCCATTGTGTTGGCAATGGAATCTGCTTTTGTCCTCTATATCACTCTATCTTCCAAGACACATTTTATGTTCCAGGAATTATTCTACGCCAATGTTTCAAAAATACCTTTCCATGAAACTTTAGTTAATACAGGTATTTGGGTAAAAGCTTCCTAAGGTAAAATAAGTTTGGGAAATACTGAGTTAAAATTAAATGGTTATCTCTCCCTAGAAATATCTCAGAATATTTAGTGTTTTAATGCATTTTCTAAATTTACTTGATAATGAGCCATTTTCAATTCTTTTACCTAAGTGTATCCCAAGATGAGTAACCTATGGACCACAGTTCTGAAAACACTTATCTGTGCTATATTTCAGATTATTTTATGTTTCTTTATGATTTAATGAATCCTCAATGGCTTCATGAGGATTGTACACAAAACGCAATGTTTTGGAATGTGTAAAGATTAATCAGATGTCATGATTAAGTCAATTGGATTATCTGTTTATATAAGATAATTTCCTGATATTTATTTAGTCGTTAAAATGACCAGATTGGAATACATTTTAAAGATTAAGTTAGGTCAATTTTCCTGTATGGTAAAAGGACAAAAACAAATGACACAGTTCTCAAAGGGTATAATAAAGGTTCTCTAGAGAAATACACTGTCATATTACATGAAAAATAGAGACAACTATCCTGATTATGTGAGCCAAATTGTGTTTAACCTGGAACACGCGAGTAAATTTCCCCTGAATCATTAAAATTGTCTTTTATTTTGTCCTTAATTTTAAATCAGTGTCCTTTACCCAGCCTTCTTATGATGCTAAACTGATTATCTCAACTCTTTAAAAATCTTCCTTTCTAAGAACTCGTTTACTTAGAAATATTAAATGCACAAAAAAGATCTAATTTAAATTCCACATAATAATACTTGATTCTAAATAAAGAGCAAAAGAAAAAGAAGAACGCTGGATGAATTTAAATTATAAGATATTTTAGAAGAAAATTTATGACTTTCTGGCTTACTAGTTTCAACAACTAAAATATAAATTAGTGTTAGTAAAATGAACTGAGTTAATAAAAAAAAATGTTCAAGTAACTAACACTGTAGAATTAATGTCTTGTAATATTATTGGGTGAGCCAAAAGGTTTGTACATTTTTTTCCATAAGATGGCTCTAGTAGCACTTAGTTAATTTTAACTTCATTAGAAACAATTTTGTGAGACTGTATGTGACAGCTGTCATATCAGCGTGCATTTAAAAAAAGACGTATCAAAATTGGTGAATTTTTGTGTAGCCATTTTAATATTGAAGATGGAAGAAAAAAGCAACATTTTTGGCATATTATGCTTTATTATTTAAGGAAAGGTAAAAATGCAACTGAAATGCACAAAAAGATTTGTGCAGTGTAAGGAGAAGGTGCTGTGACTGATTGAACGTATCAAAAGTGGTTTGCAGGGGCTTCCCTGGTGGCACAGTGGTTGAGAATCTGCCTGCCAATGCAGGGGACACGGGTTCGAGCCCTGGTCTGGGAAGATCCCACATGCCGCGGAGCGACTAGGCCCGTGAGCCACAATTGCTGAGCCTGCGCGTCTGTTGCCTGTGCTCCGCAACAAGAGAGGCCGCGATAGTGAGAGGCCCGCGCACCGCGATGAAGAGTGGCCCCCGCTTGGCACAACTAGAGAAAGCCCTCGCACAGAAACGAAGACCCAACACAGCCATAAATAAATTAAAAAAAAAAAAAAGTGGTTTGCAAAGTTTTGTGCTGGAGATTTCTCATTGTAATGAAAAGGTTCCTTTTTTAAAACAAATTGTGACAGGTGATGAACAGTGGATACTGTACAGCAATGTGGAACGGAAGAGATCGTGGGGCAAGCGAAATGAACCATCACCAACCACACCAAGGCCGGTCTTCATCCAAAGAAGGTGATGTTGTGTATATGGTGGGATTGGAAGGCAGTCCTCTATTATGAGCTCCTTCTGGAAAACCAAACAATTAATTCCAACAAGTACTGCTCCCAATTAGACCAACTGAAAGCGGAACTCGACAAAAAGTGTCCAGAATTAGTCAACAGAAAATGCATAATTTTCTATCAGGATAACACAAGACGACATGTTTCTTTGATGACCAGGCAAAAACTGTTGTTACAGCTTGGCTGGGAAGTTCTGATTCATCCACCGTATTCACCAGACATTGCACCTTAGGATATTCATTTATTTCAGTCTTTACAAAATTCTCTTAATGGAAAAAAATTCAATTCCCTGGAAGACTGTAAAAGGCACCTGGAACAGTTCTTTGCTCAAAAGATAGAAAGTTTTGGGAAGATGGAATTATGAAGTTGCTTGAAAAATGGCAGAAGGTAGTGGAACAAAAGGGTGACTGCATTGTTCAATAAAGTTCTTGGTGAAAATGCAAAATGTGTCTTTTATTTTTACTTAAAAAACTGAAGGCACTTTTTGGCCCACCCAATAAATTTCCAGGTTACTTCCTTGATTTTAAACTTTATGCACAATGAGAAACATACAAAAAATGTCTAACTCACCATATACTATGAATCGACAGGGTTCAAACTAATTTTTCTCTAGAAATGTTTTAGCTCTAATATTCCCTAGGCAAAATCTTTTGGTAGAAAACTAAATAGATATCCAATTTGACCCCTTGGTAGCTTAGAATGATAGAACGTGCTCATTCTAGTATTCAGTTTCTATATGGATTTGATTATAACTTTCCTGGGCCTCAGTTCCCTCGGTTATGAAATGGTTATAATGGCACCTGCTTAGAAAAATTTGAGAATTGTATTAGAATTCTATTGCTGTGTAACAAATTACCACAAATTCAGTGGCCATCTGTTATCTCACAGTTCTGTAGGTCAGAAGTCTGGGCACAGCATGGCTCAATGGGTTAGGGCCTTACAAGGGCAAAATCAAGGTGTCAGCTGGCCTAGGCAACTGCTAGAGGCTCTGGGTAAGAATCCACTTCCAAGCTCATTCAGGTTGTTGACAAAACTCAGTTCTTGACAATTGTAGGATTTCATAATTTTAGGCCCCTTGTTCCTTTCATCTACAGAACCAGCAACAGTGTGTTGAGTTCTTCTTACATGATTTAAATCTCTTTTTTTTCTTCATCTTCCTTCTTCTCCTCTTTCTTCCTCCTCCTCTTCTTCCTTTTCTTTAGATTAATAGACTAATTTTTAGAAATTATTATATTTATTTATTTATCTATATTTATACCTTTAAAAAAATCCCCTGTACTTCACCTATTCATCCTTCTTTCCCTCCAACTACTGTCCCCATAGTTTTGCCTTTTTCAGAATGTTATATAGTTGAAATGATACAGTGTGTAGCCTTTTCAAATTGGCTACTTTCACTTAGTAATATATATTTAAAGTCCCTCCATGTCTTTCATGGCTTGCTAGTACATTTCTTTTTAGTGATAAATCATATTCCATTTAATGGATATAAAAAATTGTTTTATCCGTTTACCTACTGAAGGACATCTTGGTTGCTTCCAACTTTTGGCAATTATAAATAAAACTGCTATAGTCATCTGTCTGTAAGTTTTGGTGTAGACATAAGTTTTCAACTCATTTAGGTAAGTAATAAGGAGCATGATTGCTAGATCATGTGGTAATTATATGTTAACTTAGTAAGAAACCACCAAACTGTCTTCCAAAGTAACTGTGCCATTTTGCATCCCTACCAGCAATAATGAGAGTTCCCGTTGCTTCATATACTTATTAGCATTTGATGTTCTCAGTGTTCTGGATTTTGGCCATTCTAATAGGTGTGTAGTGGTATTTCATTTTTGTTTTAATCTGTATTTTCCTGACAACACATAATGGGAACAGTTTTTCATATGCTTATTTGCCATCTGTATATCTTCTTTGTTTAGGTGTCTGCTAAGACCTTTGGCCCATTTTTTAATCAGGTTGTTTGTTTTCTTATTGTTGAGTTTTAAGAGATATTTGTATATTTTGGATAATAGTCATTTACCAGATATGTCTTTTGCAAAGATTTTTCTCCTAGTCTGTGGCTTGTCATTTCATTTTCTTGAGTATCTTTCACAGAGAAGATATTTTTAGTTTTAACAAAGTCCAGCTTATCAATTATTTCTCTCATGGATCGCGCTTTTGATGTTGTATCTAAAAGTTATCACTGTGACTAAGGTTATATACGTTTTCTCTTATGTTATTTTCCATGTATTCCTAGTTTCCTGAGAGTTTTTATCATGAATGGATGTTGGATTTTGTCAAATGTTTTTTCTTCATCTATTGATATGATGATGTGATTTTTCTTTTTTAGCCTATGAATGTGATTTTTTTATTCACATTTCCTTATTTTGTAAGTTCACATCTATAATTTTGTAACCTATTAAAATGATATTCAGAACTAGGTGCTTTGAGACACACATCAGAAATCTGGGGTTAGAGATAGCAGCTGCAAACTGACCAACAGCAGCATTTAATTCTGCCTCTTGTTTTGATGGCATAGAATCAATAAAATTCCGATTCACACAGAAAATAACTTCTTAACCCCTGCTCACGATCTTCATGATTAATGTAGGGCCATACACACCCCAAAACTATCTATGACACATTATCACATCTGAAGGCAACATTAACTGCTTTTTGAATGTTGAACCAGCCTTGTATACTGGAATAAATCCCAATTGTTCATGGTGTAAAATAATTTTTATACATTATTGGCTTCTATTTGTTATATCTTGTTGAGGATTTTTGCATCTGTGTTCATGAGAGATATTGGTTTGTGGTTTTCTTTCATTGTAATAACATGGACTGGTTTTAGTATTAGGGTGATAACAGGTCTCAAAGAATGAGTTAGGAAGTAAGTATTCTCTCTTTTATCCTCTGAAAGATATGGTAGAGAACTGGTATAATTTCTTCTTTAAATGTTTGGTAGAATTCACCAGTGAACCCATGTGGGCCTTATGCTTTCTGTTTTGGAAGGTTATTAATTATTAATTCACTTCTTTAATAGATATAGACCAATTCAGATCATCTGTTTCTTCTCGTATGAGTTTTTGCATTGAATCTTTCAAGGAATTTATCCATTTTGTCTGGATTGTCAAATTTGTGAGCATAGAGTTGTTCATAGTAGTTTTTTGTTATCCTTTTAAAGTCTATTGGGTCTGAAGTGATGTCCCCTCTTCACTTATGATATTAGTGATTTGTGTCCTCTCTCTATTTTTTCTTAGTTATTCTAGTATCTGAAGTTGGAAACGTAGATTATTGATTTTATATCTAACTTCTTTTTGACTATATGCACTCAATGCTATAAATTTTCCCCTGAGCACTGCTTTCACTGCAGCCCACTAATTTTGATGTGTTTTATGTTCGTTTAGTTCACATTAATTTTTCTTGGTATTTCTTCTTTGACCAATTGTTATTTAGAAGTGTGCTGTTTAGTCTCTATATATTTTGAGATTTTTCCAGTTATCTTTCTATTATTGATTTCTAGTTTTATTCCATTGTGTACTGTGAACCGATGTTGTACGATTTTTATTCCTTTAAATTCATTAATATGTGTTTAATGGCCCAGAATGTGGTCTATCTTGGTGAATGTTCCATGTGAATTTGAGAAGAATGTGTATTCCGCTGTTGGTAGATGGAGCAGTCTATAGTTGTTAATATATCTAGTTAATTGATGGTGCTGTTGAATTCAACTATGCTGTGGTTTTAAAAAATCTCAACTCATTCTGACTGAATGGGTAGTTGAGAACCACTGCACTAAGGTTATTGCTATTTTAACATCAAGAGGAAGAATTCAGAAAAAGCAGTTAGTTACACAAGAGTTAAGTTTATCAATCTTCAACTGTTTGACCCAACAAATTTCTTATGTCTATTGTAATTTGGTGCCAATGATGTTGAATTCATGGGATTTTATTCTAAAAGGCTTGAATTAATGTGTCTGTTATTTCTTGTATTATTCTCTTTATCATTTAATACTAAAGAAACCATGTAAAATAGTTAAGGCATTATCTCCTTTCCTACACAGTATTCCTATAAAGAGAGTGGCAAGATATTTTAAAGTATGCTTTAACATGGCTGTACTGCTAAAGATTCCAAAGTCTCAACATTGAGAACTTTCTTCTCCCTTTAACTGGGAAGAAAGTTTAGAGACTAAACATCCATTCCCAAATATAAAAAATAGATACTAAGTTCTACAAAACCTTGTAGCATCTAGGAATGCAATGAAAGCATCATGTTTTTTCTTAGTAATAAAAGCATGAACTGAGAACTAGTTTAAGTGCAAGGTGAACTTTAAAATGATTGGTCATATCCTCCCCTCTTTAATATGAACTAGAGACAAAGATAACTATGCTTAGGATAAAGTACTGCTGAAACCTAATTTAATCCAAGTTACACTCAGTAGTGGATATATTTGGGGACACTGCTTAGATTGAATTGTAATGGTTGGTAACCTAGTACCTGGAGAGTAATACTACGAGGACCACATCTTGAGTTTGATTAATCTTATGTTCCAATATCTATGAGTTCCAAATTCCAGACTTACAGTTATCTAACCAGTGTATTTCAGATCTGGCAAAAGGTTCTGAATGAGATGGAGATGGTGGATATATACTAATTATAATAATCTCCTAATGCAGATGTATAATTTACTAATTTATCATGGACTTTGTATGTGAAATTGTATAAAGTGAAGATTGAATTAGCCATGAAAATAGTACATGTTAGCAATGGATAGGCAATTTAAAATACACCTTATATTTCTAGAATATTTAAGAGTTGGCCAAGTGTTTCACCTATATCATCTGAGTTGATCTTTAAGTGAAACTACAATATAACTACAATAACTACAATATCCGCTATAGGAGGTTAAATAATAGCCACTGAAGAAAAGTTCTAACCTCTGGAATTTGTAAATATTACCTTATTTGGACAAAAGTGTATGCATTCACAGATGTGATTAAGTTAAAAATCTTGCAATGTGGACATTACCCTGCATTATTCTGGTGGACCATAACTGCAATAACAAATAAATGTTAATTCTGTTATTTATTATTCATATTATTTACATATTGTTTACATGTGTAAGTAACACATGTTTTATAAGATAGAGGCAGAGGGAGCATTCATATAGAGGAGGAGAAGGAGAAGGCAATGTGCTCATGGAGATAGAGATTGGAGGGAAGTGACCACAAGTCAAATAATGCTAATAGTTACCAACAGCTGGAAGAGGCAAAGAACAGATTCTCTCCTGCAACCTCCAAAGGGCACGTGGCCCATACAGAAATGCATGAGACCCACAGAAGATTGTCTCCCAACAACATCCATCCTTCATTTTTTACAGTGCCTTGGCTTCAGGAGAATGTTTCCATAAGTAAGGCATCCTATCTGCCACTGCATTATGTGACCAATAGAGACTAGGACCAAACCCATTCTGTTTGTCTCATTGGTATTTGGTTAAGGATACTATCAACAGACTCCAAGCAGCAGAATGAAGCCAGTCTATGATACTGACCTCAACTATGTCCTCCTAGGCCCCAGACCAACCAGCTGAATAAAATCTATACATTATTAGAGTCTACTTTAGAAAGCTGGGTGGCTTTCTACTTGTTTCTGCGTTAATATTTCAATGCAAAGAAATGTCAAATAAATAAAGAATCGGTTATCCTTCCACAAATCTACCTTGAATAACCAAGGACAGCACTAGTGTTGAGAGATCTTCTCAGTCTTCTGAGGCCTAATAGTCTACAGGTTTTTTGTTTTTCTTTTTAAGATGTGAACGTCTCTTATGGCCACCTCTAAGATAACATCACAACGTTTATAAATTTTATATATTTAATAATATATACTATAGTTTTTGCATATGGTATGAGGCAGACCTCCAACTTCCTTCTTTTTCAGGTGGATATTCAGTTGTCCCAAAATTTTTTGCAATTTTAACACATGTGCAGATTCATGTAACCACCGTCACGAGAAATTTAACTTTTAACTTAATTTTACTTAACTAATTTAAATGTAAGTAGCCACATGTGATTATTGGGTGCTGTATTGGATAGCACAGATCTACATAAAAATCACTTCATTGAATTACAATAATGCTAAGAAAAGAAAAGAAAAAACAAAAATAGATTCTACAAAGAATATTCTTGAAGAAAAAGAGAAATATATCACTGTGCTGAAGATTTTAAGAAATTAATGGTAGGTTTCTGGAAGTTATTTACTATATAGACCAGAAGAAAATTAAACAAACAAACTTGTTGTCTACAAAAGGATAAGAATTACAGAGAACAGAAGTCAAACTAAGAATTAAAGATGTTTCTGAATATGAAAGAGCAAAAACTGGAACAGAATCAATAATCAAAGAAAAAATAATTTAAAAGAATCTCTCCCGAGGCTTAAAAAAATCATGACTATGCAAAAAGAGATCATTAAACATTAGATCAAATTAACGAAAAAGAGACCCAAAGAAAAATCCTGTAAAACTTTCTATAAAAGGTTAATGAAAATAATTCTACATTCACTCAAATTGCCTACAAAGGAACAAAATCAAGCTGTTCTTGCTTTTCTATTTGCCATAAATTATGAATGAGCTAATAGTGTCTATGGAGTTGTTTTGAGAGACAAGAGTTTGGTGACCCCAAAATTCTATAATAGCCTAATTGGTATTGATATTTCAAGGAAAGAGTAAAACATTCCCCAAAACTTCAAGATCTCAAACATTGACCATGAATATTTCTTGAAAATAATGATTGGCAAATAATTCAGTCAACTAGAAGTTTAATCAAAATAGGAACACAAGATTAGAAAACTTTATTTTTGTGGAAATATGTTTAAATATAAATCACTTAAAGAGGACCTGCTTTTTAAAATGTGTATTATATATACAAAAACCTGTATATACTGGAGTGGGTGGAAAGTAAAAATGTAACAAATACTTTATTTTTTATCCTATAGTTAAATAGAAAAATAAATGTTAAAAATATATTTGGAGACTTTAATGGGAAGTATTTATAAAACAATAATTCTAGTAAACCTTGATAACATTAAAATCACTGAAGAAATAAAAGACAAAATACTAGTCAACACAACAAAAGTTAAAAATGTTTGAAAAAATATAACAAGGAAGCATGGAAATTAGAAAGAATGACACCCAAGGGAAGTACAAGCAAACATATCTATTATGGTAATAATCACAACATTTTTTCTCTCCTGTTATAAAATAGTCAAATATAAATCTATACTACTTATATGAGCCAAAACTACAATAAAATTTTTGAGAAATGTCAAAAATAATAACAGTAGTCTAGTTTTACCACACAAATTCAAATCAAATGGAAATGAGTATCATTATTAATTTTATGCAAATAAAATATGTATCAAAAATGCTAAATGAGAAAGAAGATAATTATATATTCATAAAAGGTGCAGTGTACAAAGAAAATGTAATATTGATGAAGCATTGTGGTCTAAATAGCAAGAGCATTAAAAAGCAAAGCAAATATTAAAAATGTTAGAAGACAATGATAGAAACATAATTGCATATTTATTTAACAAGACTTTATTAGCTTTCTGACAATAAGTAGGCAGAGTAAATGATGGCAGATGATTTCACAATATAATTAATAAGGTTGCAAAAGATTAATTTTTTACCATTCTGAAAGATAATATTCTTGCAATAAGCAAGAAAGAAAAATAAATGGGGGGCTTCCCTGGTGGCGCAGTGGTTGAGAATCTGCCTGCCAATGCAGGGGACACGGGTTCGAGCCCTGGTCTGGGAAGATCCCACATGCCGTGGAGCAACTCAGCCCGTGAGCCACAATTACTGAGCCTGCACGTCTGGAGCCTGTGCTCCGCAACAAGAGAGGCTGCGACAGTGAAAGGACCGCGCACCGCGATGAGGAGTGGCCCCCGCTTGCCACAACTAGAGAAAGCCCTCGCACAGAAACGAAAGACCCAACACAGCCATAAATAGATAAATAAAAAAATTTAAAAAAAAATAAAAATAAAAAAAAAATAAATGGAAGTTATAAACATCAGAAAGCAGGGATCAATATAATCAAATACAGTCACTAGCAAGCAAGAGCCAACATAATCAAAATAACAATATCTTCTATAAATAATATAAATATATACATAGGATATCAAAAAATTAGTAGAATGATTTTGAAATTTAAACATTTACAAAATGGCAGGTGAAGAGCCAAATACACAAGCTGGCTTTTAAAAAAGCAAGAAATCCTATTAACAATAGTATGAACACAGTTCCTCAAAATAAACATAAAGGAAATGTGTGAGAACTATATATAAAAAGTGAGAAAGTGAGGGAGAGAATTACACCCATTTGCACAGTGTTAAAAGGATCATTTAAACAAGAGAACATATTGTGAGGAGGAAAGTTTATCTTAAATTCACTTACATGATTAATGAAGCCTCCATTCAAGTTCTAATGGATTTATTTACAAGAGAACTATTCTAGAATTAAAATCAAAGAAAAATTGTAGTGAATTTTGAAACAAAAGTGATGAGCAAACACCTCAGATTTTTAATATATATATTAAACTTTAATATATATATTAATATATATATATTTAACTTTTTATTTTATATTGGAGTATAGCCAATTAACAGTGTTGTGATAGTTTCAGGTACACAGCAAAGAGACTCAGCCATACATATACATGTATCCATTCTCCCCCAAACTCGCCCCCGCCACCCAGGCTGCCACATAACATTGAGCAGAGTTCCCTGTGCTAAACACAAGTCCTTGTTGGTTATCCATTTTAAATGTAGCACTGTGAACATGTCAGTCCCAAATTCCCTGACTATCCCTTCCCCTCATCCTTCCCTCCTGGTAACCATAAATTTGTTCTCTTAGTCTGTGAGTCTGTTTCTGTTTTGTAGTTGAGTTCATTTGTACCGTTTCTTTTTAGATTCTGCATATAAGAGATATCATATGATATTTCTCTTTCTCTGTCTGACTTACTTCACTCAGTATGACAATCTGTAAGTCCAACCATGTTGCTGCAAATGACATTATTTCATTCTTTTTAATAGTTGAGTAATATTCTATTGTGTGTGTGTGTATATATATATATATATATATATATATATATATATATACACACACACACACATACCACATCTTTTTTATCTATTCCTCTGTCAATGGGACACCTCAGCTTTTTATTCCAGATAGTACTAGAGTATTTCACATATACTGATATAATTGCAAAGAGAAGTAAACAGATTTGAGCAGAATAGGTAGCTCTTAAAGAGGACATTAAAATATATGATAAAATACTAATGTTAAACAGAGGATGAATTAGTCCACAAAAGATTTTTGGAAAATTGGATGTTTGAAAACAATTATTCTTGACCCTTACCTCACAAAAAACATGAAAATAAAACCAGGAGATAATAAAATATTCATTATAAAGCATTAGATTATAAAAACAAGATGAAATATTCTTAATATAAAAATATTTAAATATATATAAATATTATATAAATTATGTATTTTACATAAATATTTTAAAATGAAATAAAATTCTATAATTCAAAATGAAAATTAGAAAGTAACAAAACTTCCTGCTCACAAAAAAGTAGAAATGATATATACAACTAATAAAACTACAAAAAAGTATTTCTCTTCTATACACATAAGTGAAAACTAAAATAAGAAAATATTATTATACTGATGGGTCTAGTGCAGTCACAAGAGCCTTTAAAAGCAGCAGAAGAAGGCAGAAAGATAAGTTAGAGAGATGGGGTGGAAGAAGAGAGAGGGGAGATACAACGCAAGGAGAATTTAGAGATTAGAGCATGAGAAGGACTCTACCTGCCTTTGTTAGCTTTTTGAAGATGGGAGAAGAGGCCCCAGCCAAAAATATTTGAGTGGCCTCTAAAAGCTGAGAGCCAACAGCCAGAAAGTTATCCAGAACTTCAGTCCTACAACCACATGGAACTGAATGCTTCCAACAACCTGAACGAACTTGAAATGTATTCATTCCCAGAGGCTCCAGAGAGAAAGAAAGCTCTTACACCTTGATTTCAGCCTTGTGACACCAGGAGCAGAGAACCAGCTGAGGCACAGTGTGCCTAGACATCTGAACTACAGAATTCAGAGATCATAAATAGGTATTGTTTATGCCTCTAAGTTTATGGTAATTTGTTATGGCGGTCATAATAAACTAAAGGATAAGAAAAATTTTTGTCCTGATGATTTGGCAGAAATTAAACAAACAAACAAAAATCATTGCTGGAAGATAGGTAGCTATATTCAGTATTGACAAAATATAAGTTATTTCTGATTTTCTAGAAACCAGTTTGCTAGCATGTATATAGAGCCTTAAAGATGTCCATACTCTATAATGCACTAATTCTATCTTTTAGAATCTACCGTAAAGACCTAATTAGAACTGTGGACCAAGATATAAGTGTAAGGATATTCATAATAGCAAACATTTGGAAACCACCTTTACTCTCAGATAAATAAGTTATGGTAACTCATAGAATATTGAATAGACTAATAATTACTCATAGAATAATTGGAATATTTTTCAGGCAATAACTTCATACTTTCAAAAATGACTTAAATAAATTTGATATACCCAGATATACTCAAAATATAGTGCTAAATAAAAAAGTGTACATCAAAAATAAAATCTGTCAGTATCTCTCTCTCTCTCTGTGTCTCTTTTTTCTATTTATATACACATACACCTCACACCACACTGAAAGGAGCTTGGGAAAAATTTAACCAAATGTTAATGGTAGATATTTCTGAGTGAAAGAAATATGACTGTGTTCTTTTTTATAATTTTCTGTATTTTCCAATTTTTATAATCATATGATTTTTGCTCATGATAAGAAAAAATATTAAAAAATAAATGTGTCATTCCATATGAATAAGTAGAAAAATTACCTGTGTGGATGTGAGAAGCAGCTAAACTCTGAAGTATACTATATTTAAAATATTATGCATTCCACATGATATTTCCTAGGTTTTTTTCTTTGGTATTTTCAATCAGAAAATATTGATTATATTTGATGTTTTAAACAGACATTATTTTTTAGAGCAGTTTTAGGTTCGTAGAAAAATTTAGAGGTAGGTACAGAGATTTCCTATATATCCCTTGCATTCACACAGTCTCTCCTAGTATACTTAGGTTCACAGCAAAACTGAGCAGAAGATACAGATTTCTCTATAGCCCCTGCCCCTGCATAGCCTGTCTCATTATCAACATCCCTCTCTGGATTAGTACCTTTATTACAACTGATAAACCACATTGACAAATCATAATCACCAAAAGTCCATAGTTTATATTAGGGTTCACTCTTGGTGTACATTCTATGGGTTTAGACAAATGTATAATGATAGGTATGCACCATTATAGTTTCATAAAAGTAGTTTCACTGCTCCAAAAATCCTTTGTGCTCCACATTTTCATCCTTCTCTCAACCCCAAACTCCTGTTATTATAAATATTCAAAACTACTGCCTAAAACAAGTACAGGATTAAGAGCTATATAAAGTATTATCAATTTGAGAGGCTGTTTAGAGAAGCTGTTCAGAGTATGGATTTTGATACAAGACTGACTGGGTTTAAATCAGTTCCAGCAACTAATAGCTATATGATACTGGGCAAATCAATTAACCTCCTTATATCTCAATTTTGTTTTATGTAACAGATAATAATAGTACTTACTTCAAGGTTATTATAAGAATTATGATAGTATTTCTAAAGCACTCAGAACAATGTCTAGCACATAGTACACAGGATGTAAATATTTGTTAAATAAAATAGAGATGAAAAATGGAACTATGGAACTATGAAGCTTCTGAAATATAAAAATGTTTTACATACACACACACATTCCAGAGCAATGAAATCATACTGCAAATTCCAATTCTCATTTGTTTTTTTAAAAATTGGAAAACAGAAAAGGAGTATGACAGAATTAAGATCAGTCATATCTGTCACATCAATTATGGTAAATGCACTTATGGAAAAAAATGTTTTTCAATTATATTGCCAAATAAGACACCGCTCTCTTTAGAATAGAAGAAATAAATCTAAATTAAAGTGATTCATAAAGCTTAAAAATAAACAGTATGGTTCATACACATAGAAAGTATAACATCAAGAGTGAGCGCTAAGGTAAACTGTGGACTTTGGGTGACTAGGATGTGTCAATGTAGGTTTATCCTCGGTAAAAAAAAATGCACCATTCTGGTGAAAGATATTGATAAATGGGGGAGGCAAAGCATGTGGGAGTGGGGAGTGTATGGGAAATCTATATACCTTCCTTGCAATTTTGTAAACCTAAAAGTGCTCTAAAAAATAGTCTTTAACAAAAAAAATTTTTTAAGAGTATACATAAATATAACAATCAAATATAAACCAAAACAGAGTGGTCCCCTATATAAATATTAATAATCAGGCCAGAAAGAATTAAATAAGAAAGAGCATTCTAAAATATTTCTATTCTCCACACATTTATAATAGTTTTGAATATCTATGCATGGAGTGCCATAATAACATTCAGAAAGCAGAAATTATAAGAGATAAAAGGAGAAATCAATAGGAAAACATAGAAGGAGACTTTAATGCATCGTTGTTAGTGCATTAAAATATCAAGTTGACAAAAATAAATAAGGCTATAGAAGGCATAGAACAGACACAGGTGGCCAAACACATGCACATTGTTCCCTGAAAATGGAGTGTATAATTTATTCTTAAGTGCCTGGGGAACCATCACAAAGAAAATAAAAAGACATATTAGAATCCCCAAAGTCAAAATTTTCACAAAGGATCACAATACAATAAAACTAGAAATGAATGATAAACACAGAAATTTCTCCTATTGAGAAATTAAAAAGAAAACCCACTCGTATAATTTGTTAGTAAGAAAAGAATAGAAATCAGAACTTCAGGGTGACTGAGCACATTTGTAATGAAAACACTTTGTAATAGAGCACATGGAATACAGTTAAAGTTGTGCTCAGAGGAAATTTTATAATCATAAGTACTTAAATGAAAAGATAATGAAAACAAAGGAAACGTTGAACTCAAACCCCCCAAAATAATAAAATAAACAGAAGAGAAATATAAGGAAGGGATTCATAATGATAAAAATACCAATTAACTACTTAGCAGAAAAGAACATGGAATTCATGTCAGAATATGAGAGTTAGAAGCCTGCATTCTTTCATATACTTTCTTGGCAAGTTATTTGACTGCTATTATTGTCTATTTTTGTCTAAAACTTCCTTCAAAGCAAAATTTCATTCACTGGAAACATTTCCCTTACTTTCCCTTGTGATAATGTACACGTGCAGTTCTCCATTAGGATTTACCTTTCCCATGGCGATGGTAATGAATGCTTAAGTGGTGTACCTTGAAAAGTGCAATTTGGCTCCTGACCCCAAACTTCTCCTTTTTTTGGCTGAAATTCTGCTTTTTAGCATTTATTCCACTGGATGACAGCAGTAGATGCTCGGGAGATCATGTGGAAGGAGGGGAAGACATTAAACTGAAAAATCGGGAAATGAAAGAGTTCCAGTTGCTTGACAAAATCTACTTTCCAAAGCTGCTAGTTAATCAGACCCACAAGCATCTGTTCAGTTAAGAAATGATTGGCTCACACATCCACTTTGAAGAGACTAGATAGGAAACTAGTCCTGAATCCCTGGTCCTTAACCACCTTCAATCTTGTTAGTCAAGTCACTGAGTCTCATTTTGTCTCTTAGAATTTCAGGGAAACAGAAGCTGCTTTTACCTATAATTTAATGTTTTGATAGATCCAGCAACACTCTGAAAGGAGCCATTTGAATAGTAAATCTTTTAACTTTCTCAGAAGATAGTCTTGATTTGTCCTTTTAATCACAAATTTCAAGCTTTTACATAAAAGTATAACAGCTCAAGCGTGCCACAGAAGATAGCATTCATGAAGACGAGGGTGTTTATAGGGAGACATATCTCTTAATTTATGATACAGTTGCTCTTGAATAAGTAATGAGGGGTTTCATAAACTGACTTGAAGAAGCAAAAGATATTATTGGTTTAAAAAATTTTATTTGTAACAGAAAAAATACAGTTTTATTCCCACCGTACTAGCCGTTAATAACAGATCTGAGGATAAAATCTGCCACTTGGAAAAATATTCATGTGCTATGAAATCCCATAACTATGTTGATAATTTAATAGTTTAGATTATCTGAAATATGTTTACGTGTAAATATGGAATAAAAAGAAACTGGGATTTATATTTGTTTGTGATGCAACCCAAATGAATATTATATAAAGTAATATAACGTTTATCACTTATTTTCAGATTGTGTAACAATTCTAATCATCCAAATGGCTGAACTATAAGGAATACTGAATTGTTCAAATGATTGATTTTTTGAAATTACAACGTTATTGAATTAACTCAATTTGATCTGCTTATTTTGATTACTGTTTAAAAAAAATCAACTGCATAGAATCAAGTGAGTTAGAGAGATAAAAATAGAAATAATACTGTATATAATAATACTCTAGAATATAGAAGTGAGACTTTTTGGAACCTCGATTACTCTATGGTCAAAAATAATGACCTAGAGGAATAGACTACGAGGATAATAATTTGTTATAAAATTTCATGTCAGAGTTCCATTATTGAAATGAGACACAATATATAATGTAAATAAAAACAATCAAAATATCTACTGAAAGGTCTAATATGCTCATCTTTGTAATCATCTTCTTTGGAAGTAAATAAAGAAGACATCCGGAACAATCTAAACAGGAAGAACTAGGCAATTAGAACTTTCTCAAAACCATTTATTTTTCTCTAAATTTTATTTTGATGCCAGTTACTTTAAAAAGTACAATTGTAATGTCTTTTATATTACTTTCTTTTTTCCCATTCTTCCTACTTTTATTATATATAGTAAGCATTATATTATTATTGTGTTATTGTGTTTGTTTTGATATTAAAAATATCTATTTTAATCAAAGTAATGTATGCGTTTAGCTTGAAAACCAGCTAATACTGCAAGACACTGAAAATAATAGTTCACTCTACTACCTCTCTCATCCCCATCTAATCCCACACTAAATGAGACATCCATTTTCAGCTTTTTAAACTGTTTCCTGTCTTCACCAATGCATTCTAAACAATATGTTATACTATCTTTAATTTATCAATTTTTGACATTTTCTATTGACTTTCTGTCTTGGTAAATGAGGCTTAGCTTTTCTACTACCTCCCACTTTTCTTCCCCTTATCCTGCCCATATATAACAATTAAATGAAGTCAGTGTTTGTATTATTAAATGTATTTAACATTTTCTGTTGTTGTATCCTCTAGTATATTATTAGTATGTTTTCTTTCTTACATGCTATTTTTTCCTGGATCTGAAAATTGCCTAATTTTATTTTTACTTGCATAGTTTTGCATAGTGACCCTATCCTTAAATGTATCCCATCTTATTTATCTGTTTAGCCTTTGTAATATTTTCCAAATGCTTACATATATCAGATAGTCTACCAATGTTATATTCCCCCTTAGATCTGTCTCTTCTTGAGCCTGTTGTGCTTTTGCTTCAATCTTTCCTGCTTTCTAGGCTTGGTTCTCTTTGCCGTGTTAACTCTGCTGAATTCCCTATATCCTAGATGCCATGTCTTCCTTTTCTGTGGTTAGTACTTGAATTTTGCTGGGTCCATGCGAACAATGTTCTAAGGTAAATTTATTAAATATTTGATGCTTAAAAATGTCTTTATAACCTTAATATTGATACATGGTTTGTCTGGGTATATATTTTGGGGTTAAAAATCAACTTCCCTTAAAATTTTAAGGCATTACTTTCATGTCTTCTGGCATCTAGAATTGTTTTTGAAAGGGTAATTCAATTATAGTCCCAAAGTTTGTTTATTATGCATTTGTTTTTATATGATTAGTTTTTCTTTTTTTTCTTTTTTGTGGGAGATTTTAGGATTTTTTTTTTCTTATTAGTGTTTTGAAATTTCATGGTGATGTACCTCCTTGTGGATCTTTTTTGATTCAAGCGTTGAACATTCAATGGAGTCTTTTAATATAGGGAATCCTGTTCTATAGGTCTGAGAAATTTTATTTAATCATTTACTTATTAATTTCCTTCCCATTTGGTTTTCTCTAGAAATCCTGAAGAGAGATTCTGTACTGATTTGACTGTTTTCTTACCTTTTCTATCTCTCATATTGTATAATTTTGAATTTTTGTTCTATCTTCCAGTAAATTTCTCACATTTTATCTTGTCACCTTTTTATTTTTAAAAATATTTTCACATGTTTCCACAAATTTTGTATTAATATTTAATTAGTTATATTTTAAAATCCCCTGTGTTGAGGATGTATTATCTTTATACTTTTAAGATATTAGAAGAACTGTTGCCTTTCCTCTATTAAGTTTCCCAGTTCCCTGAATTGTGTCTGTTTCCTCTGAGAATTTTCTTCCTGTTATTTATTTTGTTTCTGATGTTAGGTGTTTTCCTCAAATGTCTGGTGATTACTGTAGATGTGTTCATATTCAAGAGTGAAGAATATATATGTATTCTTATATATAATCACCATTCTTACATATAAGAAGATATATGTACTTACACACACACAAACTCATACATACACACGCACACTAATTGAGAGCTGTGTGTATTTCTGTTGGGGTAGTGTGGGCACTATGGTGAGCTCACCAGTGTGAGATAGAGGGTGACCCTGTCTTTATAGTTAACACTCTCACTACCACCACATCTCACAAGTGTTATGGGAGTCTTAAATTTTTCACTCTGAAATTTTAGTTTCTCAGAAGAAAAACCCTTTGGTCTCTTCTGTGGGGTTAGTAGACCTGGCTTTAAAAGTTCTTAGAGTAAGAAAGAGGACGAGGTTCCCAACATTCATTATATACAGGTATAGTTAATTTCCTTGTGTTTTGTCTCAAGACTCACCTGCTACACTATGTCTCCTGTCTTCAAGTCTAGAGTCTTGCTGCAGGGGGTGGCGGGCGGGGTGGGGAGGCGTGTATAGTCACATGACTACAAAGCATACAAGGGATCTGGGGATCTAGCGACTCCTTTTACAGTACTTACTTTCAACATATCTATTTTCAGATTGTGCTTCACCACAACCATTCGCATATATGAATCTTTTCTCAGGTTGGTTAGTTTCTCATTATTATCTCCACTGTCTCCCTACAAATGGAGTTGAGCCTGGGTTGAACTTCCTGTGTTCTGCTAAGTTAATACACATCTCTGCATCTGACCTCCAGAGATAAATAAAAGTCTTTCTCCAGGGAAGTCCCCTATTACTATTTTTTGGATTTATTCTTTTTTTGTTTGATTAAAAATTAATTTCAGTGTCATTCTATTGGAATCTAGGCATAGATAACTGACAAATAAACCCTGTCAATATATAATTTTGGATATATTAGATTGATTTAGATATATTTAAAGTTAAGAAATATTTCTATTTGAATTTTTATTTAAAAATTCTTTTTATAAATAAATTGTTCCTATCTCTAATTTTTAGTAAAGTTCTTTATGTTAATTACTGTCAATAAATTTCAGAGACCTTACCTTGTCCTTTTTCCTATCAAAGGAGAAGGAATTATTCTGATTAAAATCTAAAATGGCGCCATCCTATGTCAGAGAAGCACTACTTTTATATCTACCCTCTGTCGATTTTGTGGTCTCCAGACTTTCTGAAAAGAGATTGCTCTAATTTAAATTTTACTGTGGATAAAAAAGTATCCCTTTAGAAAGAAACGGTGCATGGTCTGTTCTTACTGAATCCAGCATCCTCTAATCTGTCCTTGACGTGCAATGTTCTTGTTTCCTGAGTTCACATTTTGTATTTCAGATCCTTCCATTTCGTCATTCAATTCACATTGTATCTATGTAAAAAATGGGCCGTTGAGCACTTAAAAAAATTTTTAGCCAACAGGATATTTTAGGAAATAAGATGTTCAAGACCTTTTTACCTGCCAGATGGAAGGGGAGGGGATAATATATATGATAATCACAAATATGAGAAAGCATTGACATCCTGTGTCCTGATAGTGAGTCAATAGGTTTCAATAGATATGTTAGACAAATTATGGCTCAAAGTAGCTTAGATCATTTCTGAAATTGATTAGTTACAAGTTTAGTAGAAACAGTAAGTAATAAAAAGCAAATTGTACAAATGTAACTATATGCTCTGATATTATTTCATAAGTCATTTAACAAACCTCTAGTTCTCTTATAATTTACTTCTGGGAGTATTCCTCACACCAGTAGTTCAAAAGTCCTAATCTGTGGTGTCTGTATGAATTATCTGTACTAAAAATGTTAAGAAGCCTGAGTAACACTCCTAAAGATTTCACCCTAAAAGTCCTGGGCTCTGGCCTGGGAATTGGTAATTCTAGTGCAGGTATCAATGAGCTAAACCGATGAGAAAGAACACTGCCATAGTTTCTTCTGTTTCAAACAGTGGGTTATTCTCTTCTATTTAATGTTATTCTCACTTGAAAAGTTTGGATTATGTTTAACATAAACAGTGCATCCTTATTACATCCTGTGCCTCTGCTTTGTTTCCAGCATTGCTTTGATATAATTCAACCAAGGACAGTTCTTTACAAATAAAAATTTACCAAGATAAGGAAGCTATAATGAGCCTCTTACCTTCCTTACATTTACCATAATATATTCCTTTACTAATACCAAAATCACTAAAAAGGAGACATTGTTTAATTCTCTTTTCCCTTTAATTCTAGTTATCGCCAGCCATAATTATTCAGTCTGTACCACCTTTAGTCAATCTGCATATGTCTTGAGTTATTTTACTTTATTGACCATCCAATATCTGTCAATTTCTTGAATATTTAATGTACCACAAACAGCAAAGCAGCATGAGATTGAAGTTGCTTGAAGTGGGGGCTTCTGTACGTGGTACAGCTTGAGGCATGACAGATGTTGCTCTAAGTAATAATAACAATAACAGTAAACATCTCTGGAGCATAAAGTCCCACTCTTTAAGCTTTCACTCATTTGTATTAAATATTATCCTCCCCAGATATCTTCTTCTTCAATGCATATACAATGGAAAGTCTAGCTTGCAGAGTATAGACTTAAGGAGTCTTTAGGGACTCTTGATATATGTGACTTTGAAAAAGTTACTTGTGTCAAAGAAATGGCATATGGAGATTAGGTACAAAATTTTTTGAGGATTAAATAAAATATAGTTGTGTAGGTAATTTTTCTTCATATAAAGGTAAATGCTTATTTTCAGGGTGAACTATTTTGCTATACATAATTTCTGAGGATGCCTGAAACACTAAGTAAAGAAGGAGGGAAAAATCAGGGAAAGAGCACAAGGAAGAAATGGGGCAAAGTCAGGAAGGATAATAAAAATATATATCATGGTGGATACCAATAAGCAAAGTAAAAATTTTGCCTAATTCACTGTTTTGACTAGGGTTAACTTTGTGTAGAGTTATATCAAATAATAAGATAAACACATTGGTCAGAACTTGAATTCGTGTTTGATGTAGTGAAATTAGTCACCTCAGTTTTTCCTGCTCATGATTGTGATGCTAGTCGAATGTGAGTGTGTCTGTAAAGCACTATCAGTTCTAAGAAAGTAACCGCCTTTCACCTAATAACAGAGTTGGGAGGATGAGGCTGATGGAGCCTGATCCATGGAGCTGCATGAGTGTGGCTAGGAGTTGTTCATTTCGGCACATTCATCCGCTGGGAACAATGTGAAGCTCAGGCTAAGAGACACCTCAGAATTCTGACTCTGTAATTAGAATGATGGGTTTTAAAGCAGAGGTGCAAAGCTGTTTGGTTACACATGGCCAGAGGTGCAAAGCTGTTTGGTTACACATGACCAGCTAACATTGGAAAGCAGAGCATTTAAATCATAATGTGATGACCCTGTTCTGGACTCTTAGACCCCAGGAGCTGGTGGAGCTATTGTCATTCATTCATTACCAAGAGCTCTTTGGAGGGTTATTTAAACTTCCTTACTTCAGAGGTCCCTGCTCTTTTCTAGCCCTTAAAACTATTGGAAATTAGGCAGCGTCTTGTCCCAGCCTTTTTTGTGTTCTGAGAAGAATGTTAGCAATGATCCAGTGGAGCAGAGATCTTTTTTTTTTTTTTTTTTTTTTTTTTTTGTGGAGTTAATTGTACATGCTTTAATTTCTAGGGAAACTACAAATAGGATAGGAACAGTATTAACAAGTTCAAAGGTGAAAAAGTAATTATAACCATATTTGGCTAATCTAACAAAACAAGAAAGGAGAGGAAGAGAAACAAGGAATAGATGGGACAAATAGCACAAACTAAGATGATAGAAATAAATCTCAGTAAGTCAGTAACTAAAATGATTAAAAGTGAAGAAAATTACGCCAGTGAAAAAATAAAGATTGTCAGACTAGATAAAAATAAAATCTAACATATACTGTCCATAAGGGAAACATCTAAAACATAAGTATACAGAAAGCATTAATATCTAAACATTAGCTAAAACAAGTTACATAAATATCAGATAAAATAAAATCTAAAGCAAAAAAAATTATTGTAGGTAAAGCAAGTCAATTATATAATAAAGGTTATTCTACCTGGAAGTCACACTAATCTTAAATATATATTGACCATATAATGTAGTCTAAATATAAATAATATGGAATTTGACAGAACTACAAGAAGAAATAGACAAACTGACAACTACAGTGGAAGATCTGAACACACATTTCTCAGTAATTGACAGACAATATTTGAATAAAATGATTAACAGAAGTGGACAAATATGGAAAGTGGACAAATATAGAACAGTTCACATAACACATGCTGAATGCATTTTCTCTTTAAAATCACAAAAACATTAACAAAAATAAGCAGATGGACCACAAACTAAGACTCAACAACAAATGTAAATGGATTGGACTCATGGAAAGTATGCTCTCTGACCATGAGAAAGCTAAGTTATAAATCAATATTTTAAAATATATGTTAAATTCCTAATGTAAATCAAGAAATACCTTTTTAAGTAAACTATGAATCAAAGGAGAAATTCTAATGGATATTAGAAAATAGTTTGAAGTCAGTAATAAAATACTACATATCAACACTTGTGCAATGCAGCTAAAGCAGTATTTAGAAAAAATTTATAGCCTTATGTACATAAGATAGACAAGAAGAAAGCCTGAAAAGTTAATGGGCTAAGCATCCATTTTAAGAAGTTACAAAAAGAAAAGCAATTTATACCCCAGGAAGGTGGAAGGCAAAAGTAAAAAAAAATAATGAAGTAAAAAAGTAACATAAAATAGAATGGAACAGTAAAGCCAATAGTTTCAACCTTGATAAAACTAACAAAATTGACAAAAGTGTGACATGGTTCATTAAGAAACAAACAAAGACACATAAAACCAATATGAAAAATGATAAAACAGGCATTATATCTGGGGCAGATAGTTAAAGATAACTATTGAAATCTATTTGAGTAGGCCACAGGGTGCTCAGACATTTGGCCAAACATTATTCGAGTGTGTTTGTGACTGTATTTTTGGATAAGATTAACATATAAATTGAGGGACTAATGAATGTTAGCAATGATCCAGTAGAGCAGAGATCTTTTAAAGTTAAAAGTAAGTCTATGTCAAAAAGGAAAGGACGGATGAGAAAGATCAAGGCAGAAAGTGGCTATCCGTTAAGGACAACAGTATTAAAATGGCAATGATGAAGGACATAAAATGGTGGACATAAAATGATTATAATGAAACTAAATTATTAAAGTGAAGTGAAAGAAAAGAGCTTGCATTGCATTAAAATAAATGAGGAAATAACATTGGATTTCCCCCCCAAAATCAGGGCACTGTATTTAAGAACTGGCACTATATAGGATGTTTACTATTTTAATATATTTTTATTAATAATTCTGGAAGCATATTCTTTCTTAAATGAAAAATTGTATATATTTTAACAAAAGCTATATTAAGCGAGAGGTAAAGAATTATTTTTTGAAATTTCAGTTTTTTCCTTGAATGAAAATATTTGTTTCCAAAAATCTGTAATATAATTCAAAATTTGTAGTTCCTAAAAGAAGCACTGTTTAAAAATGTGTATTATTTACCCAAAAGTTTAGAATAGTTATGGGTGATTACAAATGCGTATTTTCCATGCATGTGGAATAACATGTTAAAGGAGAAATTTCTAGATGAATTAATTTTAGATGAAATGATTCCCCTCACCATGTCTTCATGTGTGCCAGACTTTAAGGCCTGTATCTCTCTTCAGTGAAGATTTCGGTACCACATGGATAACTTTTCATCTTTTAAGGTATTGTGACTGTAGTGTTCAGCATTAAAATAAGGTTTTACTTGTATCATCTCAGAGAAACTCTACTTTTTTTAGTTTATCTTAATATCACACCCACACAGAGAGACTAATCTCTGACATGTTCTTTTACGGATCCCTCAAGCAGCAGTGAACCCACCCAGGCAGGCAGTGGTGGTCTAAGGTACAACTTTGTCAGGTAGCATGGCTGGATTAGCTGTGGAACCATGAGTCAGTTCCTCTAATGAATACAAGGGTGTCTGATCAGCATGCACGATGCAGAAGCAGCACTCCTAGGTTGCTGTGGTACACAGGCTGTAAATAAGAAAGGAAAATTTGTAATTTTACAAAGTGGAAAGTTATAAACACTACTGGTAGTCTGGAGTGCATAGTCCTCTACATTTTACTCTTTACATCACAGTGCATTTTTGTTGTTTTAAAGCAAATGGTGTTTCCTAGCTCACAGAGGTTCTGTTGATACCCAGCTGTTTTTATTAAATCAGCTTTTTACTTAAAAGAAAAAAGGGTACTGCATGATTAAAATCATTGCATAGTAGAACTATTTTTAAAAATCCTGTCTCTTTCTATTCTAGTTAAAGAAACTAAAAATAAAATAAAAGTTTGGTGTGAATTGTTTTTGGTAAAAATTAATAAATAAATTGTTGGTTTTGAACTAGCGTAAATAATATTTATAAGCTGGTACTTTTAAGATGCCTGAAAACAGTTATATTCCTGCAAGTATTATTTAATATACTTATAAAAAAAACTCTTGGTAAACTTCAACCTACAGTCTTTTTCAGTGATCACAAATACTAGTCAAATAGATGCCAAGTTAATTCCCTTTTATGGTACTAATAATATGGTATTAGGACGGAACAACTAAAATGCTGGTAGGAAAAAAAAACATATAGTAGCCTCTTATAGGTTTGATATGGCTAGATATATTTTAAGAAAAAAATCAAAATTCTCAAATTGTTGGTTGAGTTCATGATTTTGAGATATTAGGCTCAAAATCATGTAATTATTAATTATGAGACTTGATCACATGAATCACAGAAAAGGTAGGGAAAATTGGGAGTAGAGAATATCTGTTTTCACATGTCTGAATGGTTATAAGATTAGGGAGATACTATTTATTTTACTAGATAAATAACTTGATTGTGCTTAGGTATCACTTAACAAAATTTTATAAAATGGAGATTTTTAGGGCTCCTTCCAAGAACTAATAAATAAGAAGAGTTAAGAGTGGCCCTTAGGAATCTGTATTAAAAAGAAAAAATTATCCAGGTAATTCTAGTTAGACAACCAAGGTTGGGAACCCCAGTTTATGTGATTCAGGATAAAATCAGGCTTAATCAGTAAGTCCATGTACTGTTAGTCTCCTGGGAGCAGAAACAGGAATTAAATTAATTTCCATCCTCTCTGTCCTATATAATGCCTGTCCACACTAGTTGCTCAAATATATGTTCAATGAATGAGTGAACACAGTAGGAGGCATGTTTCATTCAAGTGCAATGAAAATATTTTCTATCACTTAGAAGTGTCACTTCCTAGGACTGCAGCTGTCAAAACAAAGGCTAGATGATCACTTATCAGATGTTGCTGGTACCAGAAAAGTGCAGAGATCAGCATATAGTAAGCACTCCATAAATGCTTCACAAATTAATGCATAAACTAAACGTTAAGTGTCTTATTTCATGAATTTCTTAATCAAACTACGTTGACTGTGAAGCAGCTCAATGGTAGAATTATAATCAGATTAGTAAGAACAAATAAGCTCCCTAAAAACTCATTCTATAGGAGAATATAGATATAACTAAAATGACTTTTTAGCATTTATCAAAAAGAACAAGTCTTCCACTTTAGCTGTATGCAAAATTAATCATTCACAACATTGTAGCATCAAAACACTTTGTATTTACTTTTCTTATATCATTTATCATTTATTTGGAAACGTATCTGTTTGTCTCTTGTAAAACCAACCTTCCTTGAGTACAAGGACACTGCTATCATTTCGTCCTCCTCCAGCCCATCTGAAAGCTGAGCGTAGGCTTGTTTGACTTGATAGTTAGCTATTGTTCACTGTTTAACAGACATGGGCTTCACCTCACTGCACCAGAGCTGCAATGCGTGGAGCACTTTCAGTAACTTGGCAATTCTCTTGACTATCAATCAGTGCTAAGCTTCTGTTATCATATATTCGGGCACTGAAATTGTATGCTGATTTAAATACAGAAATCCAATTATACCTGAATATTTTATGTCTGATTCTTTACCTCATTATAACACATGGATCTTATTATTTTTTCATTTTCTTTGGGCAGAAAGGACTTTCAAATATCCTTATTCTTCCTACATGGAAGAAAAACAAAAATTCGGTTTCATTTTAACAAAAAGTTGAAGATAACACAAATAACCAGGGACTGCACCTTTGACATAAGAACCGACCCTTGAGGCTTTGGAGAAGCCAGCTGCATGTTCAGTTTCCTTTGTCCCTGTTTCTAGGGATTTACTTGAAAGAAAAACATATTGGACAGAAACTGTTGCCATCTTGCACAAGCTGGTTACATGATCTTCAGGTTTTTTGATGGATTTTACCCGTTGTTTTGGGTAGTAGACTTGGAACAAGTTAGACAATATATATTTTGACAGTGGCTGATTTATGCAGTTCCAGGAATGATTGATTTGTATACTTTTACAAGGGTAAGGCTCACTTCATTTTACACAGCCCATTTTCACCATTGTCAGGGTTTAGTTTCTTGACATTCCAATAAAAAACTGAACCATGTTTTTTTTTATTTTTCAGCTCTATTAGTCTCTTCTCTTGTTTCCTTTCTTTATAGGATTGGTGAAAAGTATTTGGCTAATCCCTTGAAAGACACATTACCATTGTTTAAGTGGTTGGGGGCAACCTTTAGGCTCAGGGTACTGATGACATACAAAGTGATTGCATGATTTCTATAGTAAAAAGAATATTACAGGTGGAAGCTGTAACTGGCCAAAGTAGCAAGTGCTCTCACATCATATCCTTTTTCTCCCCTTAGCTGACAGTTCCAAGTATGCTCCTTGCATGTGTGGTTTAGATTTGGTAGAGACTTGGGTAGAGAATACACACAATTTTGAGGTGTTTCCATCTGTTGTTTTGTATCCTGGATTTCTTCACATTCCAGTGACTGTGGCTTGCCATGAAATCTTTCAGAGTGAAAGCTGAGAAAAATTGGAAACTCACATTCATGTGAAGCTCTTCTTCAAGTTTTAGAGTCCCTTCTAGAATCTGCTGATCCTGCTACTATTGAATCTAGAGGCTTCAAGTAGTTGTTTATTATATTTTGTTCAAAGTTTGTAGTTTTTATCTGCCAAGAGATTGGGACTTATTTGGCCATTTTAGAAGAACTTTCCCGGTATTTTTAAAATTTTAAGATAGAATAGCAGTTTATCAATCCTATATTTTGTTCTATGCTGTTGGTTTCAAAAAAAAACTTGAATAGCTTACTTTGTATAAGTAACCAGAGTAAAATATAAATTTAGTAATTTAGGTAAACATTGAGTAATTCAGTTGGCAAGGTCAGTGGTCAGGGAGATAGTGAAGGGAGAGTCCTCAAATCTGAAATAATCTGGAGTAATCTGCTAGAGGGTCAGACAGTTAAGAATTGAGGATGATGGAAATTATTAGAATTCCTGGAGTCATCGAAGACTGGTATTGGACAGAATCTTGGAATCAGTTCATCAAGCTTTGTAGCTAAAACTAGAATCCTTCCAACGGCATCTCCCTACAAGATAGTCACTACAGACTATGAAAGTGTGCTGAAAAGAATGTTAGATATGGCAATGAAGTAAATGGGAACAGTTGGCTACAAATGGTGAAATATCACACAAGTTTTCTCACATAAGGTACTCTGCAACATTTCCTATTTATTTCTGAATTTCAAATTTCTAGGCTAGCTATGCCATTGTACAATTTTTTACTGTGTAATTTTTGTACTTATAGGATAAAAATCAGAGTATTTCTGGGTGAATAATGTCTTATATGTCAAAAACTAGCATTATCTCTCATTTTTTGGAAGGGTAAGGTATAAGGGAGTCAACTGATAAATAATAAAAAGAAAAGGAACTATGGATCACTTTGGTTTGTTTTGTAATGCATACAAAGTCAAATCCAAAGAATTTATGAAACATAAAAAGAATTTTAAAAAAATGTATTGAGATGATATGAAAAGTTAATCTAATGACAAAGAATTATACAGTTTCTGACCATATATCAAAATTATAGTGTTAAGAAAGCATGAGAATCTTTATTTTCAGATCATAAATACCAACATAAATGAACACTTGAAATGAATTTTGACAGTTTCAAACCTTTGTCCAAGACTCATTAATTCTTATCTAAAAGAATTATAAACACTGGATCAGCATAATAATCATTAAAACACTAAATGTAAATAAACATGTACAAAATACATTTTTTTCAGATACTCTTACTATTTATGCAGTACATTGCTCCCAAGAACAAATATACATAGTAAATAACTTCTATATGGAACAGCACAAGATATCGAGGACAAGAACTGAGTCTAATCAGAGATTCATAATATAATTTTCTAAAGACAAATTTAATGTTGCATCCATACATTCCCTTAGGATCAGTGAGGCACTGATGTTTTATATCAGCAAGGACTTAAAATGCCTACTTAATGCACAATCAAACAAAATACCACTGCACCTCACCATCACCACTACCACTAAACCCTGTGAAGAAAAAAATATAGCATAATGCAGTTAATCTCAAAATAAACCTACTTTAACTCTATACTATTATAGGATACATATGGGATATCCACTATTTTAAAAAGGCCAGGGCTTTGCATCCCTTCTTTTTAATGTAAATGGCATTCTTGTATATTTAGTTCTAGTGAGAGTCTAAGCTACAGAGTCAACTCAATGGAGGAGAGTTTAGTGAATGGATTCATAGTAGCTAAGTCCCCTTAAGCACTGTGTTTCATGAGTGTAGACATGCAAACCCTCTCCCTTTATTATTTTCTAGAGGCAGTTTTTATTTCACTTCAAGTGAGCCAGTGTTTTAGTCCTTTCTAACATGTAAAAGGTCATTCATTACCTTCTCTCACCTTTCTCTTCAACCTCTCCCTCTCTACCCTTCCCTTTTAGCTTGTAAAAATGCTTGAGTACTGCCTATCCATAAACAACAACAAAAACCAAATTATTTTCCAAGTGTTTTCTTCCCTGTACTGTTACAATACTTTTCTCTTTCCTTTCAAAGAGAGCCACAGTACTCAAAAGTACAATATACAATTTAGATCTCTTCTTCACCTTCCTTCATTCCTCCGCACATTACAATTGGGGTTCTGCCCACATCACACTCTATCTAAATGACTCTTGACAGGATTACCAATTAATACCCAAGATATCTACTCTTCCTTCCTACTGGGAACTTTCATCCTCCCTAGGCTTCAGGTATATTTTTTTCTCTTTCATTTTATTCCTCTTTCTACCTCTTTTGGTTTTTATCCTCAGTTTTTTCAGTAGAATCTCCTTTCGGTACCTCTTGCTTACAAGCTACTGTTTTCTAAGATTCTGTCCCTGAATATTCCTTATCTCTCTGTCACTCTATCAAGACAGGATAAGCTAAATTACAAGTAACAACCCTTACAATCTCAGTGGCTTAAAACAATCAGTATTTATTTCTTGCTCATATTACATGTTTATCACAGTTGACGTGGGGGTACCCATCACATTGTCTTCATTCAGGTACACAGGTCAACAGATCCTCCATCACCAGGGATATTCTTGGTCATAGTGGCAGGGGGAAGAGAACCACCAACTTAGAAGTGAGCACCAACTTAGAACCTGCTTCTGCTCCAAAGAGGCATAAATTCCTTCCTCTCAATTTTGTTGGCAAAGTGAGTAATATAGTCAAGACTAACTTCAAAGGGGGCAGATCAGTATAATCCTATAATGTGCACAAAAAGTGCAAACCAAAATAGAAGAGAATAGTTCTAATGACCATTACAGTCTCTGAGTGATTTCATCCAACAAATGTGGTTTCAATTGCTACATAAATGGTAATGACTTGCAAATATATACCTTGAGGTCATGTCTTTTAACATCTATACCCATCTATACAACTTCCTACTTCACTTGTATCTCCAAACATTGAAGTCAACCCTCCCCAGTGAAACTTGTTATTAAACTTCTCATCTTGGTTACCTTCCAAGAATACAAGTTAGACACTTCTTGGTTATTCCTGATTTATTACTCTTCCTTAACCCATATGTCAATAGTTACCTACTTTAATTCAATCAATGGTCTCAGTACTGTTAGAATCTATCCCTTCCCCTCTGTTTACATTATTTCTTCCTTAATATAATCTCTCCATATTTATTACCTGGATTGCTGTAACAGCATTTTCTTGTGTTCTTCTTGCTAATGGGCTTAGTCCCTCCCAAACTATCCTTGTCCCTGCTGTCAAAGTTATCCACATCACAAATTTGATCATTTAATGTTTTAAAAGTCACTTATTGTTTGCTCCCTGTTGACTTTAGGATAATATTCAAACTTTTTTATATCACACCAGGCCTTTTCTGATGTGATCTCTGATCATCTGGCTAGTTTCGTCTCTCTCCACTTCCCCCAACTCATCTCATTCCATGATCTACTATTGATGATCAAGCTCATTTAGAGACAAAAGAGAAGTGTAACTAAATGATATGTTCAGAAGGAAAAAAAAAAGAGGAAAAAGAAAATGAAGAAAACTCTTAAGTTGGATATAGAACCTGGGATAGCCTATAGTCTCCAGCAGGAAGTTCTAACTCTGTCTTTTTGTTCAAACATTTCATTCACCTAGAAGGAGATCTGAGTAGGAGACTAGCAGAGGTAGTTTTGCTATTGGAGAAAGATAAGTAGCTTGTGGAGGCAGTAGGTCCTTGAATTCAGACTAGGAAGGTATGTCCAATCCTGACATTTATGATATTCATCCTTTGATGAAAAGCTGTGTCTGTAGGTAATACCAAGGTTATTGTGTGAACAGTGACAACACTTCTCAGCTACATGGCAGTGACCAACTCAGCTGGGTCATGTTGCGTATAGGGCTGCCCCTTACAGGGCTACAGAAGAGCATGTTCTTTATGAATGTGGTACAGGATTAGTTTGGAAATGTTTGACAGATATAATGATTGGCATTCTCTGCAATAATTTTAATGTTTCAAAGCTACAGATCAAAGACAGGGAAAAAAAAGAGAAAATCAGAGAAATTGCATCCTTTGGAATAAGAAAAAGAACAAAAAAGGAGACAAGTATATTTTCACATCTAAACAATTCTTGTACTAGATTTTAAACAATTTTAAGACTATAGGAAATGGTGAAGAGGGCGAGGTTTTTGTAGTAGTTGTTTGTTTGTTTGATTTTTTTCTTAATTTCTGTGTTTTTTTAAACCATACCCATCTCTTTACCTTATGTAATTTAAGGAGAGAAAAACACAATTTCTATAGTAGGCTGCAGTTTTTTAGAATGTGTCTTTTGTTTCCTACTAAGGGGGAATAAAATGCAAAGAGGAAAGTTTCCCAAGTTACTAGTTCAACATAAGTGAATGAAAAAAAAATATGTGTTTTTCCTTCAAGTGCCTAACATTTATAAGCAGAAGGATGAATTAACAGAATGACAGGTGTTGGGAAATGACAAAAGGAAACAGATTACTGATGGGAATCAAATTACTTAGTCCTCAGTTACATTCCAGGCATAAATAAAGTAAAACAATTAATCTTTTATTTCTGCCACCTGTAAATCTGCCAGGCATCGCATGCTCAACAGCATTAATGAATAGCGATGCAAAGACAGTGCCTAATTGTTTTCTACTCTGTAATTTCAGAGCCACAATATTTGACAGCTGAAATCATCTTCTGTAGTGTCTCTGTGCCAGTCCAAGAGGTAGAATGGCTTCTATCCTGAAAAAAAAGTCCCTTCAATTTCATTGAAAGGGGGTAGAACACTTTAACATTCACCAGAATGGAAGAGGAAGAGTACATGGTCTCACCCCTAAGTTTTAAGCACTAAAGTGTGGCTAATTTCTGGATTGTAAGGGAAGAGTAAAGATGGGAAACTAGAACAGAATGAACTGGAAAAAATTGTCTTCTGTTGTTTCTGTTTGTTAAGAGGTTAGTAAGTGTAATGATTTTCTATTACCATTTTGACATTTGGAAAAAATAAATGAAAAGAAACAAGCACAACTATTTTATGGTATATGCCACTGAATTTCCACATTTTTCTGGATCTCTTAACCAGAATTATGCATTATGCTTTTAGAACTATGTTTTCACATTGACAGGCCAAGAAATCTGATTAGGCACCAGGACATGAGAGAAAGTCTAGGACTCTTACACTTGGATCATAATAAATTAGCCTGAAAGAGTGATTGTGGACCTATGCCCCAAATTCTGCCTCGAAGCTATGATGTGTCTAAGGACATCCATCCCTGTTTCTAAGGAGAAATAGATATTTTTCCTTCTTCCTGGTACCCGACACAAATCTTCCTCTTTCTGTGTAGTTTTCTCTGATACATGCCTGGCCCCACTAGGTAATTGGGCATATGTTTGACTGTCACTGGCTTCCCTAACTCTGAGGTTATGCAGAAATGCATCAGTAGAAGACCTCATGGAAATTCTGTTAAATAGCAGACATCCTCATTTTTTATAAGAAAAGTGGTTTCTTTTTAATACAAGCAATATTTTCTTTGCAGCATCTCTAACTCAAATGCAAGAAGACTCTGCTTGTTTACTTACCTGGCATTTTCTTTCCCTGGGTTATCACCCAGAACATCTATTTCTCTTTAGTTCATCTCTCTTTTGAGTGACTTAGCAGTTAATCAGTCTTGTCATGACTACTGCAAGTGATTGGATTTTGTTTGATTTTTAATGAAGCGATGTTTCAGTTCCATTTTGGCTTATGGTGATAAATTATTTGCAAAGCACAATGAGGGAAAAAGGGGGGGAAAAGAGAGAGATGAAAGCTCCAGGGTCATTCTGGCTTATTCTGATTTTTAAATATGTTCTCAGCAGTTGTATCCCCCAAGTGTTTAAAAAATAACTGAAAGCTGAATACTGCCTAGAAACAAGAAAATATGAATTGATTCTGGCTTCTTAGAAATTCCATACCCCGTGGAGCTCCCAGTAGTGTTTTCATCTCTTTAAAAATGTTTCCACTTTGATTCTTTTTTTTTCCTTTAGAATCAAGCTTTGTAGTTAATTGCTGATAATATCCTTTTTTACTTAGTTTTATACTGAGCAATCAAGTCTGCTTTCTTCTCTATCTAGCTTCCAAAACTCTTGGCTATTTTAAGGATTTTTTCCCCTGAGGTTAGCTAGTTTCCTAGAGCTAACAACAAATGCATTAAATATCCATCCCAAGAAAAACTGCCATCTGACTTTTAAAAAAATCTTTCAAAATATGTTCTCAAACAGAGTTTTGTAATTATGACTCTGGAGAATAAGTTACCTTGTTTAAATCACCCAGGATATTTTCCCCAGGCATTTAAACATTTTAAGATGCTGACTAAGACAGTCTGAACATAGAAGCAATGGGTAGCCTCTGCTTGACCCCAGAGAGCTATGTCCAACCTCATGTGTTTCTAACACCTCTGCTACCTCTGCCCAAAGTCTTTTAAAAAATCAAAACAAGTACTAAGTATCGATTCCAGAGCCTACATAAAATATACAGACCTGGGACCAGGAAAAGAGATATAGCCCAATAATCAACTTTCCGGTTGTTGCCTTGGGACTCTGAGGGAATAAAAAAATGAATAGGTAAATGCTAGAGTGGGGAATGCAGGGTTTGACAGTCGGGCAGTGGCCCAGGGTACCAATGAGTGAGTGGCCTAAGTGTTGGCAGATATAAGAGGTGGAATGTGGATAAAAGTGGCTGAACTGTAAAGAACATGGCAGAACCAGCTGGCCGAGTCAGTATCACGTTACATTTATACTTCCCTTTCCCATCTGTATCTTGTCTTTATTCTCTAACCCATTGCTTCTAACCTTCTCCCTTGTGTTTCCCCAAAATGGTTAAATTAAAATAAAATAAAACAAAAGCACATAGACAAAGAGAACATTTAATTTGACAGAATAATTGAACAGTAAAAAATTGCATATTTCTCCCAAAAAACTATGAAAATATTCATTCAAAGCATTTCTAGCTATTTAAAGTAGAAGCATAGGCCTTCACAGAAATGGGAGCATTATAACAGACATTGAATAAAGTAAGCACGAGTACGTCCATTGCCTCAGATATCCTTCGCACTCTTTAGCTGTGTTAAGTAATCTTAGAAAAAAAAATTAATTTTCAACAGTGTTCATTTCCAAATTTTTAAACATATTTTTAGAGGTGATATACATGTTATTTATCATTATTATTTTCACATTTCTGTTACCAGCAAGGTATTGGAATTTGGAATGGAACCCTGAATGTAGATGATAAACTTGTCAAGTTGGTGGTGGTCTTTTGGCCCCTTCTTCCTCTGGTTTTTAAACCATTTACCCTTTGTGCAGTACTTCTTTGCCAGCCCTCCATTGGTGCCACCGTGCTCATCTTTTCACCCTGTGATCCCTATTAGGAAAATATTTGAATCACATTTATACAAAAAAATGAAAATTAAAGTTGACTTTCATGGTGTTTCTATTCCCAAGATGTCTACATTTTTAAAGGGTTCAAATCCATGAACTAAATGAATAATGCTTAGATAGTAGACTTTTAATGACCAATAACAAGACAGTAAATGGATTCCTCTGGAAATCAGCCATTGTAGGTATACATTACAACATTTCATTTTTAGGCAGATAATTCTTGAGGTTGACAAGGTCAGATGAGATTGCTGGAAGTTTAGTGGTTTTTAACTATTTCCTTATGTTTAGGGGGCAGGGTATTAAGCAAATACCCTTGCTCATCCTGTATGATCAAAGAGTAACAATTTCTAGATTTGTTCTCTTGGAAAGGGACCCCAGAATATTCTTAAGAAAAAGTGTAGATTCCAAAGTTGTTCAATAAAAAAATATATCATTTCTTTTACTTAGAAATGATAATCCATTCATCAATCAAAAGCTACATTCCAGTTCTCAATCTGTTGTGCAGAAATCATTAAAAAATGGGACAATCAATACATGCATATTCCCCTCAGATTTAGAATACATGCTCCTCCTAGAAAACTAATTTAGTTGGGTTAAAACTAAACTTATAGAGACAGATACACCCATTATTATTTTTTTAATACAAGGATATAACATGTTAAGTATCTTCAAATTAAAGGCTTGAAATTTTAAATCTATCTCTTTAAAATTACTCATGCCTCAAAAAATTTAATTGTTACTGTTCTTTGAAGAGATTTTCCTAATTTAGAATTTCTTTCACTAGCAAATCTTGCAAAACCGTATTATGATCATTCAAATGTAGAAGGATCATATTGGTGAAAGATTCATATGAAAACATTCTTGATGTGTTCTCAACATATTACACATATTTTCAAGTTTATTTGGTAATTTGGAGTTTTTCAACAAACTTGTGATACTGGAGCCACACCCTTTAGACATTTCTCCTTTGTCAGATGGTGCGAATGTTAGACTTTGTTAATTGAGGCTGCTGGAGAGACATTTCAGCGCGCTAGCCCAGAAAGGCACTCCATTTCTAGGCTCTGATCTTGTTTCTTTATTATTCAGCATGGTGGCCCAGTGGTCTGCACACACCAGTTCTAGCCCTACTGTCAGGTTGGGAGACCATTTCTGTCACATAGTTCCAGCCATATTCTCAGGCAGCTGTCTCCTCAATTGGTAAGCCAGTTCCACGTAGCAACTCCATCCTGCACCCTCTGACAGGTCTGTACAGACACCCTGGGTGTTCTCTTGTAGCTATGCCCACTTTGAAGAGATCTGAACTCATTCTTGGGGAAGAACTTCTTCTAGGTCCTCTGTTCTTTTGTTGCTCACTCTTCCCCAACCTAATGACAATCGCTGCTTTTGGTTTTTTTCACCTGATAATTCTTGGCTTTTTAGAGTCCACTTTAGCCCTTTTAATAGTTAACTATTTTTTAGTAGTTAACAATTTTTATATTAAATATTCTTATTCAACTTGTGGGTATGTTTTCTGTCTCCTGAATGGACTCTGACTGATATACTAATTCTATTTTTGAAATAGCTTATTACCATGTCATAGAAAAAGCAAAACTGCCTCCAGTCCACATTAAAGAAATTATATGATCATAATTATATGATCATTAATTGCCTTAACAAATAGGAAATACGCTAGCAGTTTACTGAAAACTGCTCAGAGAAAGGTTGTATTGTGATAGGCCAATGGTATTTACTAAAAATAATATGTATATTTGAAATTATTATGTTTTATTACTATGGTTTAGGGAACAGTGTTTTTTAAAAAATGATTTCCTATGAGAAGATGTTACCTCTTCTGAAATAGCTATCAATTATATAATTGTTCCTATATAAAGTGGTTACAAAGTATCATTGTTATAGCAAAGTAAAGTGAGATTATAAATTTGGGGGACTCAGTTTTATCTCTTTGGCAAGAATCATGATATTTAGCTTTCGGGTCATTTCTAAGTTATTAAGGTAGCGGGTTTTAGGGCATCTAGTGAATACCTAGAATATAATATGCAATAAAAGGACTGAATAATACATGTGAGACTAGGTACTAGATAAAAAGGAGAAGAGATTGGGGCAGAAGCTATGAGGTAAAGGGAGGTAATACAGCCTACTTTGGAATTGAGCAATGGCTTATTTAGCATAGCTAGAGTTAGAAAAGTGCTGTGAGCTGTGCTATTCAGAGAGCACTGGGTTTGAAAGTTCTATAATTAATAGAAAGGCAAATAAAACACAGAAGAGCAGACATTTGATCCCAGCTATAAAGTAATAGGAAGAACTTGAAACTCTATTGCAACAGATACATAAAAATGAAAATTAACATGCAATAAACACTGTCTCAAATGCACAGCTTATGCTATAAGGTCTATCTCAAGGAGCCAGTGATGAAAAGAGCGCTAACGACCAAAGCAGTGTGCTCCTGGGCTTACACCATGGTTGCATTGGGTGTTGCTACATGGTTTTGGGTTATCTTTCGGAGATACCTAGGTCATTCAGATAAGATCCATACAGAAAGGAGTCAAAAATTTTAGATTGGACTAATCAAATATTCAAACAGAAGCATGTGGCTGGGACTCTAAAGGGAGACATTCTCAGTAAAATGTTGCACTAGGGAAGAACTTGTGTTCACTACCATAGGGAGGTGCAGAAACTTTTAAGACTCAGCATATAAATTTGAACGCCATATCCCTATGAAGTTCATGCCTCTGTTCATGCACTTTTTACTGTAACTTTTTATTCCTCTTACCCAAAGTTAAAGAAAAAGAACCTCCATCTATTTGAAAATACAACAACAATATTCTAAGTAACTTATAATTTAAAAATTCAAAATACATAATAATTAGAAACAACTTAGTATTAATACTGAAAACTATGTGTAAAAACTTACAGAATATAAGTAAAGTAGTAGTTAGAAGAAAAAACATAATCTTTAATGTTTACATTACAAAAGAAGAAAGTCTGAAAATTGTTAACTTTCCAAGTCAAGAAGTTAGATAAAAGGTATATAGCAAAAGATTACATCATAATGTTGAAATTTATAGCCATTCCCTTTAGAGTCTATTCAACATTGTACTGCATGTGTTAATCTACGTAGTAAAATGGGAATAAAAGTAAATGAAAAGAAAAGCACACACGTCATTTTCGACTTGCATATGATTGTCTACATAGAAAATCCAGGAGAATCTTCAAACATATGATACTAATTAGCATTACTAGCTTATAACAAACATAGTTAGTTTGCTGCAGAAAACTAATTTGACCCTACACATATTCCATAAAATTCAAAAAATATATTCTTTCAATAGCATTTAACAAATTAGTAAGATACATATGAAACAGAAGTGTGAAAGATCTTCCTGGAGAAAAAGTATAAACTTTAAATGGAAGTCATGATGAAAAGATCCAAATAGAGAGTCCTCATTCATGGATGGGGATATGAAGTAACATGAAAAAGAAAGATATCTTCAAATGTTCTATAATCCAATGCATTTCCCATAAAATTACCAATAATATTTTTCACAGAAGTTGAACTGTTGAACAGAACCTTACATGGAGAAACAAACATGGTTTGGCAAATTTTGTAGATAAAGTAGGTGAGGGAAACTATACCCACACCTAAAGATATTCATTCCACAAATATTTATTGAAGACAATGTATGTACCAGACATTGGGTTAACTGCTTATAATAAAAAAATCAGTGAACAAGCTGATGGAAAATATTGATCCATTTGAATATAAAAAATAAACAAAATTCTCAGGACATCAAAATACACCATTAACAAAATGAAAATGTAAATCATAGACTTGGAATGAATATTTGCCATACATATAATAAGCAAAGAATAGGTAACCAGAATATATAAAGAACCACTAAAAAGCAATAAGGCAAACACTTCAATGAAAAAAGATAAAGGACATTAGCAAACATTTCACAGAAGTGAAAGCTCAAATGGCTAATAAACATGTGAACACATGTTCATTTTAATAGCAATCCATAAAATGCAAATTAAAACAACAAGGCATTATTTTACATCCACCAGATTGGTAAAAAAAAAAAAAAAAATGTTGATAATAACAAATGTTGCTGAGTGTCTAGCAAAAAAGTTCTCAGGAAAGGGTATGTGATTTGTTGCAATCATTTTGAAGAACAATGTGGCAAGATCTGGTAAAATAGTAGAAATTACCCTGTAAGCAGTTATCTAATGAGAGGGCTCACTTTCTGTCTATGTACCTTCAAGAAACTCTCATGCAAGTACATTATGAGATATCAACAACAATTTTTTATTAAAACATTATTTTTAATAGGTGTAAATTATAAGCCACCTTAAGCATCAATGACTAGAAGAAAAATAGTGATTTGTTTATATAATGAAACATTGTGTAGTAGCTAGTGAACTAAAGTTTCATCTATTGATATTGATGAATTGCAAAATATTTAACAAGTACACCAGAATGTCCAATACAAAATGATACAAAATAATATTTCATAGTTTAAACATGCAAATAATAATATATATTTTATTAATATATGCACATATATATGTGCACATATAGAACACAAAAAACACCATAGTCAGATTTTATTTGCACATAGAAGGAAAATAATGGGGCTGGTGGAGGGCACCTAAGGGGCTACAACCTCTATGTAGTGTTTTTACTTCATCAAAAATTATGAAGCAAATATTGCAAAATAAAATTTGATAAATTTAGATAGGTATTCAGCTACTTAATAGTATTTTTTTGCTTGAAATACATTCAAAAATTTAATAATATAATTTTTAAAAAATTAAAGAAGAGCAGTCATGAACTAAGTTGGATTTTAATTCTTAGAGAATCAGGCTAAGAGTAGGAAATTAGCCCCAATGGCCCAGCCAGACAATATTTAAGAAGAGATTAGAAATATACTTTAGAGGGAAAATAGACAAACCTTCAGCATCTCCTTAGATCTTTTTCCTGAATGACAATAAATAACTTTAAATACATGGATGGATTCTAGGTGTTATCTATGATAAAAGTGGGAAAGCTTCAGCTGAAAGAGCAGTCAGAGCCATTTCTAGCAATGCCAGCAATGGGCAGAGAGAAGGGGACAATTATCAAAAGTTAACTGTGTATCACTCAGGACTATAAGTACTCTGGTTAGGTTATTGCTTCTTATCTAGCAAACCAAGGGAATTTTTTTTTCCCTGTTGAACATGTGATAGTAGCAACAAGAATAGTCACAAATACTGGGATCTAGGATGGATAGTAGAAAAAATCCCTGATATTCAATTTCTTACAGATGTTGAGGCCCAGCAAATGCAGCTTCTTTGAATTATGCATTAAGAAAGGAAAAAAATAAATAAGGCAATCAAAGGAGCAAGGAAGTAGGAAGCAATAAAGTTTTCATCCCTGGCCTAGGAAACAGGGTACCTAGAATCTACTTCAGTCTATTCCATTAAATATTTGTTTTTTTCTTAGGCAAATAACTCACACTTTGGAGATTTTATTTTCCTCAATTATGGTATGAGAACATTTAATGTTAACTCACTTTCTTTTAAGGTTCATCTGCTTTAAAATACTAAATCTCTATTTGGAGATTATCATCTTTCTGACACGGAATTGGAGAGGGACTGGATAGCTATCATTCCTAACTGATGTCCCTAAAATTAGCTCTTTGTTAGTCCAAGCCTAGTACTTCCTTAGTCAACACAGTAATACCACACTCTCCTTGGCATCGGACATGATGTAGGTATTCCACCAACCCTTACTGCTTAATTAACTGATCTTTCCTGATGAGGCAGGATCTACTCAGTTACCTCTGTTTCCCAACACTGGAAGTCAGCTAGAAGTAGTTAAGGATGTTTGCTGCTGGTTATTTCACTAACTTTATAAGAATTTGGTATTTGAATAAAACACTCTCAGCAATCTTAAGAGCAACCAAGACATTTTCATTGTGCTAATACCCTTTTGACAGTTGCTGGAGTGTGATACACTCAGGAAAGCTCTGCTTTGTGGATCTTTTACAAGAACTGATTGTTTATGTAAATTACTGTCTCAATCTCAGGCCTGATAATTGTTAAGGGAGGCTCTCTAAGGACAGGTTTTCTCCTTTCTGCTTCCTAATATATTGAATTGTGCATATGTGTTGAGTTATTCGATAATAAGGCAAAGTTTGAATCTATTGGTTCTCTGGTCAAATTACAGACTTCAGAGTTCCCTACTATAAGCCATATCTGTGAAGCCTCTCCATGGACCACATTTCACGTCTAAATTACATGACTGACCTGTCATCCTGGCGTATCAACTCACTAATAGAAATGTGTAGGGATGTTCCTAGATATAGTTGGCACCTTAGTTTTGCGTGTAAGTGATATCTGTGCTTTACTGAAGCTAAACGCTTTTTCCACACTAAGCTGCACAATAACGATTGCAAACCAGAGAGCAACAACTTTGGTAAATGAAAGTAATACTATGGGAGTCCAAAAATGCTGTGTTAACAGTTCACTGATCATTTATGGGAATCACATCTATTAGATGTCTTCATACAGGGACAAGGAATCTTTTCTCAGTGAAAATAAGGCTAGACTCATAAGGGGGAAAGAAACCCTACAAAGACAGAATAACAAACACTTTGGACTCAGCTGATATGCAATCTGGTAATCCATTATTGTGATAGTCGAAATTTATCCCTCAGTTCTTATTATTTTCCAGGCTATATTCTAAGTGCTTAAAATGTGTATTCTTACTGAACACTCACAGCAATTCTATAAAGTAAGAAACTATTGTTATCCCTATTAAACTGATGGAGCAACCCAGAATTGTCAGGGAATTTGACCAAGGTCACACAGATGGTAAATGACAGCACAAGTATATGACCCCAGACAGTCTGAGATGAAAGTCACCACCCACAATATGATTCCTAGACATTTGCGTTAAAAAGTAATATTTGTCTCCCTTGTACAAAAACAAATATTGCTAGCCACATGAGCCAAAAAGAAAAAAATCCTTGAAAATAAAAATATTGTATGTGTTTGTTTATGTGTAATGAAATTCTTCTGGAGAAATGCTGAAACTATGAAGCCTAGGGAAAAGCCTTTATCTTTTGCATATCTTTTACAGTCACATCCAGTTTCAGATGACACACTGGCCAGTTTTTACTTCCTACCTGACTTGGACTGAATCTGCAAGTTAGCACATTAATCACTGGAAAAGCGAAGGACAAAAGAATATACTATGGTTTAAAATATCTAAGACTGTTACCGACCAGGGTTCTTGGCCTTCCTTAATCAATAGAAATTGCTAAGAGGCCAGACAAGAAATTCAGGCAAGGCTCTATTGGGGCCCCTGCTGCAAAAACAAGTAACAGGTTCCCTTGCTCACTCCCCCTGGGGTGAGGGGACTGCTTCCTTATATGGGATGAGGGTAAGGGTGTGTCCAGGGGTCAGCTGGAGGGCTGGCCTAGATGGTGTGCCCACCCCTTTGGTGATGTTGAATGTGCGGGCACGCACAGTACCCTGCTTTTGCTCCTGGCTCTTCAGGAGTGGCAGCTGGGTTTTTGGTCTTTTTGTATCTTGTTGTCCCCCGCTGCACATGCTCATAATTATTTTTAGTCCCGCTTAGTTTCTTTGTATTTTGTTGCTCGAGGAGATGTTTGTCTAGGTGCAAGCACTGCAGCAAAGGGTCCCAGGTCCCAGGTCCTAGCTTGTCTAAAGACTAGAAGTTTCTGAATTGTTATGAGACTTCCTAGCATTATCCCCCCTCAAAAGGCCATGGTCCTAGAATCAAAGTCCTTCCCCTACATGTTTTATTTTCCCTTTTGCCCTCTTCAGTAGAACACACGCCTACTCAAACATTCAAAACATTCTCTATTTTAATATGAATTTTACTGCATAAATTTTGTAAGGTGTCCTCAATTTATACATAGGTTGTTATAAAAAAGTTCTTACAAAGTTTATAATAGGAGTAGTTTTCCTCATAGAAATAATTTTATAAATGATAATAATGCGTTCAGGCCATACAAGACGATTTAACCTCCAATGTCTTTTGATGTTTCTTGCTAATGGTACAATCATTCACAAAATTTTCTTTTGTAGCATCTCATGGAAAATGCATTCTTTGCATGCAGAGGACACATCTTCCCTCACTGGGGGCAGAGTCAGACAGACTGACATGAGATAGCCTTCACTGGCACCAGTAACATGTTAAGGGTCTTCTTCCACTTACATATATTGTTTATATATATATATATATATATATATATATATATATATATATATATATATATATATATATATATATATATGTTTGTGTATCTATCTCTCCCTCTACATTTCCATCTATATATACCAGGAATCTCTCAGTCTGTATTTCCATCTATATACCAGTGCTTTAAAAAACTTAACTTCTTACCCCTCTCCTTCCCTGTGTCCTCAAGTCCATTCTCTACGTCTGCATCTTTATTCCTGTCCTGCCCTAGGTTCTTCAGAACAATTTCTTTTTTTTTTTTTAGATTCCATATATATGTGTTAGCATATGGTATTTGTTTTTCTCTTTCTGACTTACTTCACTCTGTATGACAGACTCTAGGTCCATCCACCTCACTACAAATAACTCATTTTGTTTCTTTTTATGGCTGAGTAATATTCCATTGTATATATGTGCCACATCTTCTTTATCCATTCATCTGTCGATGGAAACTTAAGTTGCTTCCATGTCCTGGCTATTGTAAATAGAGCTGCAATGAACATGATGGTACATGACTCTTTTTGAATTATGGTTTTCTCAGGGTATATGCCCAGTAGTGGGATTGCTGGGTCACATGATAGTTCTATGGACTTGTATACACTACCCAATGTAAAATAGATAGCTAGTGGGAAGCAGCCACATAGCACAGGGAGATCAGCTCCGTGCTTTGTGATCACCTAGAGGGGTGGGATAGGGAGGGTGGGAGGGAGATGCAAAAGGGAGGAGCTATGGAGATATATGTATATGTTTAGCTGATTCACTTTGTTATAAAGCAGAAACTAACACACCATTGTCAAGCAATTATACTCCAATAAAGATGTTAAAAAAATAAAATAAAAAACTCCTTGAAACATCACAACCTGACGGACTAGTTTCTTTTATATCTGCATTTTACAGATGAGGCAGTGGAGATGCTTCTAGGCTATGTGATTTGTTCAAGTTCACATAGCTGTGAGTGGTGGAGCTGGGATATGAGCCCATGCAGTCTGACTCCAGAGTCTGTACTCTAACCACTGTGTATCTGCTCTTTGATCTCTTTAAGACAGAGCTACTCACCTGATCCATTCAGCTTTGAGTGAGGCTAAGAGCTTTAATTGAGGTACTTCCAGTGTTTGATTTTATAAATGGAATATTTATATGTTGTGTTTAAAGGCTGGGGTTCTCACCATTCATTAATATACAGTCATGATTCTCTTCTCATTTCTCCCATAACTTGTTCTGCTGAAGTTTCTTCTGGCCACAGAGAAAGAATCCCAAGTCCAACTCTTAGTTTTAGATTCGAATGATTCTCAAAATCACCCAGGTTTTTATTTTATAGCCCACAGATGTTTTCCTCAAAGAATTTTTGTGAATGGGATCCCTTTCCCTCTCTGTACTCTGAGAAGTTTCAGGGGGTCTGGAAATGCCTGAAGTTATACCTGTTTCTGGGGAAAAGGTCACTGATGTTAAACTGATTATCAGAGTTACTTTCGGATCTTAACACCTGAAGACTGCATGCTCAATGATTTAAAATATGATCAATATGCTTGTCTGTGGTTATCACAACTGAAGACAAGGAGGTATGTATAGACTATTTAATTAAGCAATTCTATTTTATAGGTCTATACACACAGTATTGTTAGTAAGCAACAAGTATCCACAGAACACTCTAGACTATTTTCCCAAATTATGTTTTATGAAACACTGTGTTCCTCAAGATATTTTACATATCGTATACACCCCTCCATACACACACACACACACACATATAATTCTATAATCAGCAGAGGAGACATTTCCTACCATATTCTCCCCTCAGATATTTACAACTATAGTCTCTGAAAAGCCTTAGGCAGTAGAAACCAATTTAACTATTTAATTTAGCATTCTCCAAAACCACTTGATTTATAGAGTACTTTTTATGTGAAATAATACGAAAAATTCTTTTTTAGCTAAAAGAATTACATATAAGGATTTGTGATGTATATTTTTAACATACATATAATTTATAAGTTAGGATATTTCAAAAATTGTGTTTACTGTTGTCATGATGGTAATATTTGAACCAGGTGATAGGAACACAGATATCTCTACCATTATTCAATTTAAAAGATATCTGTGAATATATGATCAGCAGGAGGAAAGTGGCATTTCCCTTCATCTATATTTAATTGCTGGTCAGGTAGAAGTGGGCACTTTTCAAAATGCTGCTGTATGCAACAGCTGTGCAATCATTCATTTTAATTAAATCATTTCTAAAAAGTGTTCTTAGAAAAATGACATAACGCCCACTTAAATATTTTCTATAGATCAGGTCCACTGTGATGAATGGTGTGCTCATATATTCACTTGCTCCTTACCTAGTTTACAGGATAAGGAAATTTATTCATTAGCACAAAAGTTATGTAGGAGTGCAAACCAGGCTGGAAAAAAAATGAAGCTTTTATCATCCTTCCATTATTTCCAGATGCTGGAGGGATTTTTTTCAGTGTCTTTTCATTGCTACATTTTTTTTGTTTGCATCTGTCTCCTCAGAAGGATTTTAGAAAAGCTAAGCAACACCATAAAACCTTGTTGGTTTATTCTCTCCTTCTGGCTTCACATGGCTCAAGACTCTGCCTTGCAGAGTCACTGTGAGGGAAAAACCTCCCTTCATACCCTCCCTAGAATCTGTTCCATTTGAATAGATAATCATTCAGCTGTAGCCAGCAGCTGCTGTCTAATGCAGTCCCTAAACCTAATGCAGATTCCTAAGGGAATTACAGAGTCATCTAAATGTCTGTCTTGGTGGAACATGTGAGAGCTGTTCAGAAGACTGGAGCGTGTCTGAGGCGGCACATTGCCTGTCCCTTATTCATGACAATGCCCCTGAATCACTACAAGTATTTTAGTGTTCAGTTGAGGTTGACTTCGTTCATCTTAGCTCTCAGCAACAGTTCATGGAGGGTGAAAGCAGGCCACAGTTGTGCCCCCATTTCTCTCTTGTAGGTCAAAAAGTATCTAGCACAATGATGATTCTTTAGAATCATCATCATTTTTTTCACAAAGAAAGTCTTTGGTGGAATATAAAGCTGGTTGTAAACCGAATTGCCCTGATGGCAGGGAGGCTTGGACACTGGAACCAACCTATTCGCCCTCCTGTGTATCTCCATAGAATTCCAAAATTCTGAGAAAGAAAAAAACTTCAGAAAGCAGGAACCTAGAAAATTTCACTACCTGAAAACAAAATTCCATTATATTCTTTTAAAAATAAAATTGTATTCTCAGCTTGTATGGCAGGATAAAAATTTATATGAAATATCGTAACCAAATTGTTGTTTTGATTGAGTCAACTTTGTGATGATTATTTACAGAAATAAGCTAAATCTTCCAAGGATCTAGAACCAAGAAAACATGTGAATGTAGTTTAAATGAGTGACCTTTAGATGATAATTTTTCACTCTGTTCCTCAGTGACACTAAACTTTGCACTGGTGCTAGAGCATAGCAGTTAATATCAACATGTTGTTCACTTTTTATGTTATGTGCTTTCCCTTTGATTAGAATGCCTTCAACTTCTTCTTCACTTGGTAAACAATGGCTTATCCTTAAGACCTAACATAAGTTTCATGTGGATAAGAGATCCCTTAACCATCAGGCAGTTTGATGCTTAACCACTGTGCTCATTGTTGTTGTCTCTGTAATAATAACGATGGTGAAAATGGGATGAGATTGTTGAAAATCACAAACCTGAAAACTAACACAAATTAGCTTACTATGTGCCTGTTATTGCTATGAACCTTAAGTGCAGAAAGCATTTAATCTTGTAAGGTAGCTACAGTTATTATCCCAATTTATAGATGAGGAAATCAAGGCATAAACAAGCTAATAAACTTCACCAGTGCAGTGCAATAAACTAGTAAGTGCAGAGCCAACATTTGAGCCAAGCTTCTCTTTGGAACCCGTAGTTACAACCATGATGATATACTGCTATTGTAACTTAATAAGTTCTATAGCTGGTATCTATTTATAGGTCCTTCTCAATTAAAAGATAAATTCCCAGAGAGTAAGAAACATATATATCCATTTCCAAAGCTTAGCCTAATGCTCATCACAGAATTAGTATGTAAATGGATACTGAATAATGAATGGATGAATGTCAAAAATAAATGGACCATTTTTATGATAAATCTCAATTTATTTAAGTATGGAGATATAATAAGGATAGTGTTTACTAAAATGGAATTTCATGAATTCTAAGAAATAAATTTAGTCTGATGTAGTACCATTTTGTTTGTTTTTACTTTTGTTGTCCTTGCCTGAGGAGACATATCCCCCCAAAATATTGCTAAGACTGATGTCAAAGAGTGTACTACCTGTATTTTCTTCTAGAATTTTTAAGGTTTCAGGTCTTACATTCAAGTCTTTAATCCATTTTGAGTTTATTTTTGTATATGATGTGAGAAAGTAGTCCAGTGTGTTTCTTTTGCATGTAACTGTCTAGTTTTCCCAACACCATTTATTGAAGATGCTGTCTTTTCCCCATTGTATATTCTTGCCTCCTTTGTCATAGATTAATTGCCCATAAAATTGTGGGTTCACTTCCGTACTCTCTACTCTGTTCCACTGATCTATGTGTCTGTTCTTGTGACAGTCCCATCTGTTTTGATTCATATAGCCTTGTAGTATAGTTTGAAATTAGGCTGCATGATACCTCCAGCTTTGTTCTACTTTCTTAAGATTGTTGGTTACTCATGGTCTTTTGTGTTTCCACACAAACTTTAGAATTATTTGTTCGAGTTCTGTGAAAAATGCCTTTGGTATTTTGAGAGGAATTGCACTGAATCTGTAGATTGCGTTGAGTAGTAGGGTCATTTTAGCAATATTAGTTATTCCAGTTCATGATCATGATTTATCTTCCCATTTCTTTACGTTATCTTAATTTCTTTCTCAGTGTCTCATAGTTTTCTGAGTGCAGGTCTTTTACCTCCTTATTTAGATTTATTCCCAAGTATTTTATTCCTTTTGATGTGACTGTAAATGGGATTGTTTTCTTAATTTCACTTTTTGATTGTTATTAATGTATAGAAGTGCAGCAGATTTCTGTATATTAATTTTGTATCCTGCAACTTTACTGAATTCATTGATGGGTTCTCGTAGTTTTTTGGTGGTATCTTTAGGATTTTCTGTGTATTATCATGTCATCTGCAAATAGTGACAGTTTAACTTCTTCCTTTCTAATTTGGATTCATTTTATTTCTTTTTCTTGTCCAATTGCTGGGGTTAGGATTTCCCATTCTATGTTGAATAAAAGTGGTGCCAAGAGTGAACATTCTTATCTTGTTCCTGATTTTAGAAGAAATGCTTTCAGCTTTTCACTATTGAGTATGATGTTAGCTGTTGGCTTGTCATATATGGCCTTTATTATGTTCAGGTATGTTCCCTTTATACCCACTTTGTTGAGAGTTTTTATCATAAATCGATGTTGAATTTTGTCAAATGCTTTTTCTGTATCCATTGAGATAATCATGATTTTTATTCTTCAATTGGTTAATGTGTTGTATCACACTGATTGATTTGCAGTTATTGAACCATCCTTGCATCCCTGGGATAAATCCAACTTGATCATGGTGTATGATCCTTTTAATGTATTGTTGAATTCACTTTGCTAATATTTTGTTGAGGATTTTTTCATCTGTGTTCATCAGTGATATTGGCCTGTGATTTTCTTTTTTGTGATTTCTTTGTCTAGTTTTGCTATCAGAGTGATGATGGATTTATAGAATGAATTTGGAAGAGTTCCCTTTCTGCAATTCTTTGGAATAGTTTGCAATGAATAGGTGTTAACTCTCCTCTAAATGTTTGATAGAATTCAACTTTGAAGCCATCTGGTCCTGGACTTTCGTTGGTTGGGAATTTTTTAAATTACTGATTAAATGTCTTTACTGGTAATTGGTCTGTTTATATTTTCTGTTTATTCCTGATTCAATCTTGGGAGATTGTACATTTCCAGGAATTTGTCCATTTCTTCTAAGTTTTCCATTTTATTGGTGTATAACTTTTCATAGTAATCTCTTACAATTGTTTGTACTTCTTGGTGTCAGTTGTTTTCTGTGGTGTCAATTTTTCATTTCTGATTTATTGATTTGGGCCCTTTTTCTTTTTTTTCTTGATGAGCCTGACTAAAAGTTTATCAATTTTGTTTACCTTTTTAAAAACCCCAGCTCTTGTTTTAATGATTTTTTTCCATTTTTTTAGTCTACATTTTATTTATTTCTGCTCTGGTATTTATGATTTTTTCCTTCTACTAACTTTGGGTTTTGCTTGTTCTTCCTTAACTAGTTCCTTTAGGAATAAGGTTAGGTTATTTATTTTAAATGTTTCTTGTTTTCCTGAGGGTTGTCTCACTATAAACTTCCCCCTTAGAACTGTTTTTGCTGCATCCCATGGATTTTGGATCACTGAGTTTTCATTTTCATTTGTCTCCAAGTATTTTTTAGTTCTTCTCTGATTTCTTCAGTGGTTCATTGATTGTTTAGTAACATATTGTTTAGCCTCCACATGTTTGTGTTTTTTGTGGTTTTTTTCTTGTAGATGATTTCTAGTCTCATAGTGTTGTGGTCAGAAAAGATGCTTGGTATGATTTCAGTCTTCTTAAATTCACTGAGACTTGTTTTGTGGCCTGTCCTAGAGATTGTTCCATGTACATTTGAAGAATATGTAATCTGCTGCTTTTGGATGAAATGTTCTATTTATATCTATTAAGTCTACCTGGTCAAATGTGTCACTTAAGACCACTCTTTTCTTATTGATTTTTCTGTCTGGGTGATTTGTCCATTGATGTAAGTGGGGTGGCTATTAAAGTCCCCTAGTATTATTGTGTTAATGTCAATTTCTTCCTTTTTGTCTGTAAATATTTGCTCTATGTATTTAGGTGCTCTTATTTTGGGTACATACATATTTATAATTGCTATATCTTCTTCTCCGATCAATCCCTTTGTCATTATGGGATGTTCTTTTTTGTATATTGTTACAGTATTTTTTTAAGTCTGTTTTTTTCTGATATAATTATTGATTTCTTTTTATTTCCATTTGCATAGAATACTATTTTTCATTTACACATTTTAGGTCTGTGTGTGCCTTTGCATCTTAAGTGAGTCTCTTGCAGGCAGCATATATAGGTCTTATTTGTGATTCCATTTAGCTACTTTATGTGCTTTGATTGGAACAGTTAGTCCATTTACATTTAAAGTAATTATTAATAGGTATGTATATACTTATTTGCCATTTTGTTCATTGTTTTTGTAGTTCTTTTTCATTCCTTTCCTCTTCTTTTGCTCTTTTGCCTTGTGATTTGATGACTATCTTTAGTTTTATGTTTGGATTCCTTTATCTTGTGTGTGTATGCATCTATTATAGATATTTGGTTTGTAGTTACCATGAAGTTTATATATAGTAATCTATGTACATACATGATTATTTTAAGTTGCTTATCTCTTCAATTTCAAAAGCATTTTAACAACCCTACATTTTTACCTCTTCATCCCACCACACATTTACTGTTTTGACATCATATTTTACATCTTTCTTGTGTGTATGTCCCTTGACTACTTACTGTGGGTATAGGTCATTTTAATATTTTTGTCTTTTAACCTTTCTACTAGCTCTGGTGGGATTGGGGCCCACAGGGTACCAGGGATAGTGCCAGACCACTGGTGGGCCAAGTCAATTCCTAGGTCTCTGACTAAAGGGCTATGGGGGTCCCAGAGTTGGTGTCAGCCCATTGATGGGTGGGGCTGGGGCCCAGGGTGTCCTGGTGCTGGTACCCACTCACTGGTGGCCAAAGCTTCATTTCAAGGTCTCTGCAGGGCCCTGGGAGCTGGTGTTGGCCTGCTAGTGGGTGGGGCAGGAGCCCAGGGGTTCCCAGGGCTGGTGCCAGCCAGTCCTGGTTCAAGTCGTGGGCCCTCTGGTGGGAGGGGCTGGGTCCTTGGGCCACTGGGGGCTCAGGGAGTCCTAAGGCAGCCAGCCTGCTGGTAGTTGGGACTACATCCCCACCCAGCTAGCTGATTGGCCTGGGGCATCTCAGGACTAGTGACAACTAGCAGTGGGCAGGGCTGGGTCCCAGCAATAAGGTAGAGGGAGGATTCCGAAATGGCATTTTCCAGCACCAGTGTCCTAGTGGTTGGCTGAGTTCCCAAAAATGGCTGCTGCCAGCATCTCTGTTCCCAAAGGTGAGTCCCAATTGCCTCCTACCTCTCTGGGGGGCTCTATAAGATCAGTAAGTGGGTCTGACCTAGATTCTTTTCAAATTACTGCTTCTACCCTGGGTCTCAAAGTGTGTGAGATTTTGTGTGTGCCCCACTGACCTACAATGCCAAATGTTCTGGGGGCTCACCTTCTCAGTGCAGGACCTCCAGGCTCAGAAGCCCATTGCAGAGGTTGTCCTCAAGTAGCAGGGAGTGGGGCTCAGACCCTTTGCTCCCTGAGGAAAACCTCTGCAATTGCAGTTATTCTCCCATTTGTGGGTCACCTACTCTGAGTGTATAGATCTTAACTGTACAATACTTCTGCCCCTCCTACCCTTGCTGTGGTTCCTTCTTTATATCTTTGGTTGTAGAGTTTTTTTTCTGCTAGTCTTCAGGTCATTCTCATCGATGGTTAGTAAAGTAGTTGTAATTTTGGTGTGCCCAGAGGAGGAGATGATCTCAGGGTCTTCCTACTCTGCCATCTTGGCCTCTCTGCTGCTTTCCATCACAGGGCAATCACATTTCAGATAGCCATATCCTCTGACTCCCACAGTGAGAAGACTGAAAGGTAACATCCTATAGCAATGCCTCAGCACACAGCCACAGCCACTGATAAGTCCTGCAAAAGAGACATAAACAGTTGTTGCTTTAAAGCCACTGAGAGTTTTGAGGTTATTTTTCACAATGCATTATCACAATAAAAGCTAAACAGTGACTGGGAATTGCCCCTCCCCCCAAAAAAGGATTTAGATCCCCAAAGAGACTGCAATGCAACAAATACTAATTGTCAAAGATAGAATATATAATAACTATGTGTGAAAAGTGTGTGTAAATAAGGACATAATTATTCAAATGGGCAAAGAGGAAGACGTAAGGTATAAATAGGAAAAACTGAAAAACAAAACCTACAGAAAAGAAAAATATAGCTGTAAAACAAGTAGAAGTGTCAAATAGTGGATTAGACACAGCTGAGTAGAGAATTAGTGAACAGAGAGTTTTATCTCAGGACATTAATAGAAAGCAGCAGAAAGATAAAGAAATCTGATTCTATAAGACAGAAGTTAAGATATGAACAGGATTGAATGAGATGCTTGAAATATATTTGAGTCCCACAAAGAGAAAACAGATTAGTGAAAGAATGTATGTGAAGACATAATGGCTGTCAGTTTTCCAGAACTGGTTTCCACCAGTTCCACCAGTATGGATTCACAAATCAGGAAGCATAACATACTCCAAGCAAAATAACTTTTAAAAATTACCTTGACATACTATAGTAAACTGACATAGAACCAAGAAAAAAATCTTAAGAGCAAGTAAATCACCTATATAGAAACATGTAGAATGAGAACAGAATTCTTACAGACAACAATGGAAGCTAGAAAATCATGGAGTAATAGCCTCAAGTATTTAAAAGGAAATAATTGTTGACTGAAAATTATATTTTAGTCTATTTTCCAAGAACATGAAATAAAGAAATTAATAGGTGCATAAAAATCAGCATTTTACATAAGGAGATATCAATGGGACCTTTCCTTGTTGGTGTACTTAAGGAAGTGGAAAAATTATCTGAGAACAATCTAAGAAGTGAGAATGTGAACATACATATGAAAGGATAACACATGTCAAAAGAAATACAATGAAAAATAATATTTATTTGTGCTCTGAAGATTTAAGGTATTACATGTACAGGTATGGATATATGTATATTATATAATAAGGAAAACTATCAAAGTTGACTGTTAATTAAAATAAATAATATATATATTCCTAACCAGTAAAGAGTAAAATAAAAAAATTGGAAGAATATAAAGTGAATTTTATAACTAATTTTTTTTAACATCTTTATTGGAGTATAATTGCTTTACAATGGTGTGTTAGTTTCTGCTTTATAACAGTGAATCAGTTATACATATACATATATCCCCATATCTCTTCCCTCTTGCGTCTCCCTTGCTCCCACCCTTCCTATCCCACCCCTCTAGGTGGTCACAAAGCACTGAGCTGATTCAAAGGCAAAAAAGGGAGATACTAAATTTCAAAAAAATAGTATTGTGTAAAAGTTCTATAAGTATTAATAATAATAACACTCATAAATAGACTAAACTCTTAAGAGACTGTCAAATTGGATGTTTTTAAAAATCTAGCTATATGTTGATATCAAGATACATATTTAAAGAGAAATAGCAATTGAAAGTAAAAAGATGGAAAAAAACTGGGCAAATATTCACCAAGAAAAAGAAGCAATTGGTTAACTATGCTATATGAGAAAAATTTAAGAGATAAAACAATTTTAGGAAGAGCAGGTCATTAGATAATAATAGGTTCATTCCTTGAGGCAAAACACACAGGTGCGTGCGCGCACGTGCGTGCGCATGCGCGCGCACACACACACACACACACACACACACACACACACTAATTTATGTACCTAATAAAATTAGATTTATATGCTTAGCAATGTAGCTAATATGTACTAAGAACTCAAGAAACGTCAATGACTACTGTCATCTACCTGCCATTATTGGAGAAATAATCCAAATATCTAAGAAGAGAAGATCCATAATATAAATTATTGTTGTATAGTATGGATCAATAAGACAGAAGAGAAAACCCAGAGTTAGACTTTATTACAAAGAAGATGTAAATGTTTGATATTCAAATACTTAAATATTTGAATGCAGGGTAACAAATAAATAGAAGTATTTGAAAGAATATGCATTAAAACAATTGAGACAACTTTTTAAACTTACTGTATAAGCCAACAAAATACAAAACAAAAAAAAAGATAATATTTCTAGTGAGTATATATGAAGATTGCACTTCCATGAATATTTAATGTGGGTAGAAAATTGGTACAAACTAATAGAAAACAGTAAATATGCATCAGTGGTCTAGTCATTCAATTATATTTACAATATGAATAGAATTTCCATAACTTGAAAAAGGGAAGAATTTCTTTTAATAGAACTTTTAATAGCAAAATTTCTAAAACAATATGTCTAAAATAGGGCAATGTTTCAGTAAATCTCTGTTTATTAGCAATTATTATGATATTAATAAAATATATTTTCTAAAAATATCTAAGAAATAGAAATCACTCATAATGACAAAAATTCCAGGATATGAAGCTGAATATAATGTGTGATCTAAATTTTGTAAAACTTTAGACAGATATAACCATAGATATAATATAGACAAATTATAAAAACCAGCCCCAAATATTGACTGTGATTAATAACTTCTGAATGGTGAAGTTCATAGTTTTCTTTTTTCTTTATACTTAAATGATCTCCATTATTATTTATATAATTTAAAAAATCATATTAAATAAAAAAGATAATCTTATTTTTTTACCATACTAGATATATATTTCTAGCAAAAGAGTAACCATAAAGATGTTAGTGTGTAAAGCTTTAATGATTTTTACTAAATATTTTTACCTCAATGTACAGTTTCAACTTTACATATATCTATTTGAATGTCATAACATTCTACTGTTTTTGTCTCTGATCTGTTATTCAGTAACTGCTTAATATTCAGAATGTATAGTTTTGCACAACGCTGATCTTTATACATTGATAGGAAAGAAAATGCAGTTGAAATCAGTTAGAATACTTGAATAGTACTTAGTCTTGATACTTTGCCTTAATCATGGGTATTTTCTTTTTTTTTTATACGTCTTTATTGGAGTATAATTGCTCTACAATGGTGTGTTAGTTTCTGCTGTACAACAAAGTAAACAGCTATATGCATACATATATCCCCTCCCTCTTGAGCCTCCCTCCCACCCTCCCTATCCTACCCCCCTAGGTTATCACAAAGCACCAAGCTGATCTCCCTGTGCTATGCAGCAGCTTCCCACTAGCTATCTATTTTACATTTGGTAGTGTATATATGTCAGTGCTACTCTCTCACTATGTCCCAGCCTCCCCTTCCCCACCTGTGTCCTCAAGTCCGTTCTCAACATCTGCATCTTTGTTCCTGCCCTACCACTAGGTTCATCAGTACCGTTTTTCTAGATTCTATATATATGCGTTAGCATACTGTATTTGTTTTTCTCTTTCTGACTTACTTCACTCTGTATGACAGACTCTAGGTCCATAATCATGGGTATTTTCTATGCTAAGTCATTCTTGAAAAAAAAAATCTTGCAGCTCATTTTTTCCAATACCTAACAAATTATTGCTTAAGAATTTCAAGATGATTAAAGATTGCTCAATGTTTCCCAGATCATCAGAACATCATCTGAAAATCATTGCAGCCATCTGTTCCCAATCACAAGAGATGTAAGAGAACAGTTAGTAAAGATACATTAAACATCCCAGGCTGTAACAAGAAAATATGTCTATGTAGTTTGAAAAAGACTTATTTCATTGACCTAAAAGCCATTCTATTTTTATCAAAACTATATCCTACATACTCCCTGTATCAATTTATTTTGGGTAAGTTGGGCTGTGATAAGATACAACCTCCAAATCTGAGTGATTTGTAGTAAAAAGTTTATTTCTTCTTCTTATAACATATCCAAAATAAGTCACTTCAGTCAGGTCTTTACTTCAGGATCTGAGTTGGTGAAGCAGTGCGCTTTCTGGACGTTACTGGTCTTATGGTAAAGAAAAGAGAATGAGTGGGTGAACCAAGAGCTGGCTTTTGTGGCTTCTGCTTAAAATTGGCATTTAGTATTTCTACCCACTTTCATTTACCAGATCTAGACAAAGCCATTCTGAGTTCAATGGTCATAGCAATAGGGAGGGGGTCTAGTCTTCCCCCAGAAGATTGTATCACAAGTCACAACATCAGGCATGATTTTAATGAAGTAGGGAACTATCTTCTCCAGAAAGAAGCAACCAGTATTTTGAAAGATATTATAATCTACCAACCCTCTGAAAATCTAAATCTTTGGTAATATTTTTCATTCAAGATTGAAATGATATTTATTTAAAACCTGCTATGTTCTTGGAAATGTGTACAGTGCTAAAGGTTAAGACTTGAGTAATACAGATACATCTCTGCTCTTATAGAGCTCACAGATAGTCAACAGAGAAGCATATGTGAATATAACATACTGTCAGATTGTACTCCGAGTCATGGCATAAAACACTGGTTGACAAATACTTTCTTAAAAGGCCCAATAGTAAATATTTTAGGTTTTGTGGACCCTTTGCTCTCTGCTGCAAATATTCTATTCTGATTTTGTGGTATAAAAGCAGTCATACATAAACAAATAGCATAGCTCTGTTTTAATTAAACTATATTTACTAAAATGGGCAGCTGAACTGGGAGCTACAGTTTGCCAATCCCTGGAATAGAGAATAAGTGGAGGTGAGGGGCTTCTTCAAAGGACTGTCGAGGAAGACCTTTCAGAGGATGTGAGTGTGAATGCTAAGTGGCCAGGCATGTGAATATCCAGGAGTGAGGTATGTGAGCAAGGGGTGCATCATACGCAAAGGCCTTGGGTTGGGAAAAAAAAAATTCAGTGTTTTCAAGAACAGAGAAAAGGCCAATGTTGCTAGAATATAGTGCGCTATAGTTTGTGGTTATGAGCTAAGAGAGGTGCAGATTATATCACGTTTCATAAGCCATGTAAGGGATTTAGATTTTATTCTAGTTGGAACTGGGAGTCACTAGAGTCTGAAACACGGGGTAGCATAATTGGATTGGCTCTGAAAAATGATCTTTCATGCTGCTATTTAGAAAAGGATTGAGGGGAGGGCAAGAGCAGAAGCAGGAAGGTTATTGTAGTTATCCAGGAGAAAAGTAGTGGTGGTTTGGACTAGCCATGGAGATGGAAGGAATTGGGCAGATTCAACATACTTGAAGGTAGAGTGGTTGACCTGACTGAGAGTATGGTAAGGAAAGATGTGTAGGACTCTCGAGTTTTGGGTTTTAGCACATGGGTGGGGGATGGCATCTTTCAACTTTTCCTACTCATACAAAATAAATTTGAAAGTTTAAGTAATTATCTGGAGATTTTAAGCAAGAAGAGCACTTCTATTCAAAATACAGTCATGATATGTCTTATGATTGCTTCAATTTTCTATTTCAATTTTCTTTTTCTAAGTAAAGATTAAATCCCTTGTAGCTCAGTGAACTTCTCCAATCAGCAAAGTTTAGCTTTCTGATTTCAGAAACCAATAGGTGCCCTAGACAGATAAAACTGTATTTTTTAACGTATACTCCAATCAATATGTATGTATAAGTACCCTCAAATCCAAGAAGCTAGTGTTTTTTTGCCATTTTTTCCTGAAGAGTAGACATGTACACATTTATTCAATAAATTATTTATTGAAGATATTGTATATGCAGAGAATACAGTGGTGTGGCAAAATCAAAGCCCATACATGGAATTTATATTGGGAGTGTTAGATAATGTTTAATTAAATGAATAAAGCAATAGGTAATTGTAATTGGCATTTACTGAGAAAGTAATATGTCTTCAGTAACAATTCTTATTTCTGAATTTTATTGCTTCACATATGTCCCTCATTCAAATCTATTATAGATTTTCTAAATGTATTTGTTTTTTCTACCCCACCATTTATTATCTTTATGTTAGATATTAGATTATAGTGAAAATGAGGAGGGGTGTAAAATTAGTAAAACGTTTTAACATGATCACACTTCCTCAAATGCATGAATCTTTGGCCCTAACTGACAAGAGTGTGTTGGTTGAAAAACTTCATGCTTCAGATAATAAGAACACACAACACACAAAGTATATATGCTTAAATCAGTTCAGTTTCATTATACTGCCATAGTCAATTTGTTTTCCCACTTTTAATAACATTTCTGTGTGGAGAATAGATGATGGAACAATATTTCCACTATAATAGCCACTTTATCAGTTTAATAATGTCTCCCTTTCCAAAGTGATTTGTTGTCACAATTATTGAAAGATGATGTGACAAGCACACAGATACTTTGATTATTTTCATTACAATTATCATATGATAGTATTTTAAAAATGAAAGAAAGGCATGAAAGTTGAGAGTCTCAGGGCTAAATTTTTGATTGTGAATAGAAAGCCTTTCAGAGGGGAGAAATTTTTTTTTCTATTTTAGTTATAAGAAATCAAATAGAGAATTTTGAGGAGGTTGAAATTTGAACTGGGACAAATAGGATTGAGCAGAATGAAAGTGGAAACCTCAGGCCATCTCTTGTATTGACATGCTATCAGTTGGTTAATATGAAATTCAGGTGAATAATGTCTGAAACCTCTTTTCTTTTATTTCTTTGTTTATTTCTTATTGCCTCTTTCTCAGTCTTTCTACCCATATACACTTACTACATCATTTATTTCTCATTTACTTTTTCTTTGGTGTATATTGCATCTAAAAATAAATTACAGCTTCTCTTTTTCTCTAAAACAAGACCAAACAAATAAAATCAGTGTTCTGCAGGTACTAACCCACCACCCACCACTTCAACCTATTAGCATGAGAAAATTCCCTGACAACTTATACTACCTACCAATTAATCCTAGAAGAAGTGAAATAGAAATCAATCTGACAGAAAAATGTTGATGTGCTGAAATAAATAATTGACATGTACATATATTAGACTGATCTAAAGGAAGTTACACCAGAGAAAATGGAGCTGGCCAGTGTACCCAAAAAGTCATTTGAGCATTTTGGAAATTAGTTACAATCTTTTAAATTATTATTTTTATATTATATTTAATGTTAATTTTTCCCCTGAAGAAAAAATGCAGTTTCCCTTATGCAACATAAATTTTTTTTTCCCTTTTAGTAATTTTGTTTTATTCTATTCATGAGGACTCTTGTTTAACCGGGAATAATTTTAAGAACTACATCTTCCTCCCTGAAACACATAGTCACACTACAATTACTTTTCTTTGGTACTAAATCAAATTAGCATTTGATTAGTGCTTTTTTTCTGGCCCCAGTTAAAATATATTTATGAAGGCAACACATACCCTCATTTTCATTCCCTAGCATCCTCTGTATTTTTTTCCCTCCCTCGATCTCTCTTGTGCCTTCCTCATACTCTATACAATGTTCAGGTTCCAATCATTCTTATATTTCGATATTCACTAGTTAAGTAAATGATTCTTCTGAATCTAAAAATTTTCTTCAAAATCTGACTGAAGTAAGTATCAGAACATGAGTTGTCTAATACATAAAGAAATAGATTGCAGTAGTAACAGATGATCTCATATGTAATTTTTATTTTTATTTTTAAATTAATTTTTATTGGAATATAGTTGCTTTACAATGCTGTGTTAGTTTCTGCTGTACAGCAAAGTACAATTATACATATACATTTATCCCCTCTTTTTTAGATTTCCTTCTCATTTAGGTCACCACAGAGCACTGAGTAGAGTTCCCTGTGCTATACAGTAGGTTCTCATTAGTTATCTCTTTTATACATAGTAGTGTATATATGTCAATCCCAATCTCCCAATTCATCCCACCCCCTCCTTCCCCCATTGTTATGCATAAGTTTGTTCTCTACATCTGTCTCTATTTCTGCTTTGCAAATAATGAAAATAAAAACAAAAATAAACAAATGGGACCTAATTAAACTTAAAATCTTTGCACAGCAAAGGAAACCATAAACAAAACAAAAAGACAACCCTAAGAATGGGAGAAACTATTTGCAAATGAAACAACCGACAAGGGATTAATCTCCAAAATATACAAACAGCTCATGCAGCTCAATATCAAAAAAAGCAAACAACCCAATAAAAAATGGGTGGAAGACCTAAACAGACATTTCTCCAAAGACATACAGACGGCCAACAAACACATGAAAAGATGCTCAGCATCACTAATTATTAGAGAAATACAAATCAAAACTACAATGAGGTATCACCTCACACCAGTCAGAATGGCCATCATCAGAAAAATCTACAAATAATAAATGCTGGAGAGGATGTGGAGAAAAGGGAACCTTCCTACACTGTTGGTGGGAATGTAAATTGGTACAGTCACTATGGAGAACAGTATGGAGTTTCTTCAAAAAACTGAAAATAGAACTACCATATGACCCAGCAATCCCCTACTGGGCATATACCCAGAGAAAACCATAATTCAAAAAGATACATGCACCCCAGTGTTCATTGCAACACTGTTTACAATAGCCAGGACATGGATGCAACCTAAATGCCCATCAACAGAGGAATGGATAAAGAAGATGTGGTACATATGTACAATGTAATATTACTTAGCCATAAAAAGGAATGAAATAGTACCATTTGCAGAGATATGGATAGACCTAGAGACTGTCATACAGAGTGAAATAATTCAGAAAGAGAAAAATAAATATCATGTAATATCATTTATATGTGGAATCTAGAAAAATGGTACAGATGACTCATATGAAATTTTTAAATATCTCTACTTGTATATTCATTAGTAAACAGTCAGAAAAAAATTAAAACACAAAGTTCAGTATTTTTTTTCTTTTGGAATGTAAAATTTTTACCTTCTCCCATTAGATTATACTAAATAGTCTAATTCCTCTCCATAAGGAAACAAATCTTTTTTTAAAAAAACTTTGGAATTAATTAAAGCAGTAATATGTCAACCTTTGGTTAAGTAGTTCCAATAAAGTACAGAATAAAATGTTACTGAGTCCCTATTATGAGCCTGGCATATATAACTTCAATTACTACTCAGAAAAAACTTTGCTAGGCAGTTAATATCTGCAGTTTGCTAATGAAGAAACTGAGGTTCAGAGTTCAATGAATTTGTTCAACATTGTATTGTAGGTAGTGGATGGAAGTGGAAATTCATCCTGGATCTATTTGTCTATGGTGGATTTGTCCTTTGTTTTATTAATAATTCGGCCCTGTAAGAGGCTTGATTATTATTAAACCTTATTATTTAATTTCCTCCAAGTTGGGGTTTTGGAATTTATGTTTTCCTTTTCCTGGAACACTCTTTTCCAAACTTTTGAGTACTTCTTCAGTATTTTGGTCATAGCTCAATTGAAATTACCTTAGAGGACTTCCCTCCCTACCTCATCTAATTTACGATGAATGCCCTCTACACAATGCCTTTTTTGTTTTTTGTTTTTTTGTTTGTTTTCCCCAGCTTTATTGAGATAAAATTGACATGTAATGTTGTATAAGTTTAATGTGTACAACACAATGATTTGATATGTGTATACATTGCAAAAATTTACTGCAATAGTTTAATTAACATTCATCATTTCACACAATTACAATTTTTTTCTTGTGATGAGTACTTTTAAGATCTACTCTCCTAGCAACTTTCAAATGTATAATACAGTATTGTTTACTACACCATGCTGTACATTAGATTCCTTGTTTCTGGCAACCAGTCTGTTCTTTGTATCTGTGAGTTAGCTTTTTTAAGATTATACATATAAGTGAAATTATACAGTATTTCTCTTTTTCTGTCTAACTCATTTCACTTAGCATAATGCCCTCAAGGAACATCCAGGTTGTTACAAATGGCAGGATTTCCTTCTTTTATGACTGAATAATATTCCGTTGTTATATATACCACATTTTGTTTATCCATTCATTTGTCCATGGACATTTAGGTTATTCCTATGTGTTGGCTATTGTAAATAAAGCTGAATTTGAATGTAAAGGGACAAATATCTCTTTGAGACAGTGATTTCATTTCCTTTGTATATATACCCAATGGAATTGATGGATCATATGGTAAATAGAAAATAGATCATTCGATCTATTTTCGAATATTTGAGGAACCTCCATACTGTTTTCCATATTGGCTGTACCAATTTACATTCCCACCAACAGTGCACTAGAGTTCCCTTTTCTCAACATTCTCACCAACACTTAACCTCTTGTCTTTTTTATAATATCATCCTAATGGTGTGAGGTAATATCTCATTGCGGTTTTGATTTGCATTTGTCTGGTGATTAGTGATATTTAGCACCTTTTCATGTACTGGTTGGCCATTAGACTATCTTCTTTGGAAAAATGTCTATTCAGATCTTTTGCCAATTTTTAAATTAGATTATTTTTGTTGTTATTGAGTTATATGAGCTCCTTATATATTTTGGATATTAACCTCTTATCACATATGCAGTTAGCAAACATTTTCTCCCATTCCATAGGTTGCTTTTTCATTTTGTTGGTTGTTCATTTTGTTGTGTAAAAGCTTTTTAGTTTAATGGAGTCCCATTTGTTTATTTTCGCATTTGTTGCTTGTGCTTTAGATGGCACTTCCAAAAAGCCATTGCCAAGACTTAAGTAAAGGAGCTTTTCCAGCTATGTTTTCTTTTAGGAGTTTAATTGTTTCAGGTCTTACATATAAGTCTTTAATCCATTTTGATTTAAGTTTTGTGAATGCTGTAAGATAGGGGTCTGTTCTTATTCTTCTGCATATGACTGTTCAGTTTTCCCAATACCATTTATTGAAGAAACTGTCCTTTCCCCATTGTATATTCTTGGCTCCTTTGTCATAAATTAATTGACCACATGCATGGGTTTATTTCTGGACTCTCTATTCCATTCCATTGATCTATGTGTCTGCTTTTATGCCAGTACTATGCTATTTTGATTACTAAAGCTTTGTAATATAGTTTGGAATTAGAAAGTTTGATGCCTTGTTATATCTTTTTGATGGATTGACTTCTTTATCATTATTTAATGACCATGTCTCTTGACCATTTTTCTCGTTAAGTTAGTTTTGTCTGATATAAGTATAGCTACCTCTGATTTCTTTTGGTTACCAAAAGAGCTCTATTAGTTTCCTTTGTTGGGCATCATGTTCACTTGGTTCTTCATGAACCTTGATTCCTTCTATTGGTATCTGCATGTTTGAGTAAGTCATCTCCTCTTCCAGACTTTATAGGTTCACTTCAGCAGAGACAATAGTCCTTCACCAGTCAGCTCAGCCTAGAGTTCTGGATAAGTCAGCTGATAGCATCCTTAGGCAGATGGGGCTTGCTATCAGTGTCTCTATTTGGGTGGGGCCGCTGCTCATGTTCTGAGGTCAAGAGCAGTGGTACTGGCTGGGTACAGTTGTATAGGAATGCTGGTTTGATTCCTTACCCAAGTGTTGCTGTATGGTGAGCTCTGTGGGTGCCTGGATGCTTTGATCAGGCTTTCTAGCCAGCTGGGACTGTACATTATATTCAGCAGTTGGACAGGGCTGCAAATTTGTTTCCCTGCCTGGGCAGGGCAATAGAAATGGGTCCATGGCTATTATGGCTTAATGGCTAGGACCCAAATGTGGCAGAACTGCCCAGTGAGCTCCCTGGCCAGATAGAGCAGAGGATGCAAGTAAAGTATGCAAGTATCCTACAGCAGCTGCTGTGAAGTTTCAATTCAACTTGAGAACTCTTAACTGAGGCATGGCAACTCTGACTAAATATTTTGAGTATTCCATGATTTTGAATCCTTTTAAATCTGAAAGTCTTAATTATCTGAGACTTTAGAACACAGGGTCTAATCTAGATGCAAGAATAATTTCCACTGATTTCTTCTCTACTTTTGCAGATAGCAAAACAAACAGGGATAGAATAGCATAGGCCACAAATGTATATTACAATATTCATTGCCTCTTTTTTTAAACAAAATATATTTTTACAGATATTTTTGCATATTTTGTTTTCCCAACTGGTTTTCTTTTATCTAACTAAAATTATATCTATAAAATTAAGTTATGATGAAATAATTTCTTAAAGAGTTTAATTCAGCCATGAAGTTAGACTGGAGACACAATTTACCTGATACCCAGATAATTTACCATATTCCACGTCTCTTTCTGTCATCATAGTTTTACATGCATAAACCTAAGTTTACTTACTTTCATTTTGGTTATGTCTATATCATATCATTAGGTTGGCCACAGCATGATTAATTTAGAAGTTTTAGCCCTATGAATGAGCCATGTATTAAAGGATATACTATTATTATTTGAATATTTTTTCTATCTATCTATTTATCTGTTTGAAGTTAGCACATTTATGCCCTCAATTGAACATCTTATTATTTTTCTCTTTTCTTTCCCTTGGGAAAATTTCTGTAATACATAGCGTTCCCTGAGTGATTTACAAGGACTTATCATTAATTTAGATTTTTTTTACTGATACCTAAACTCCTATATTCTTTTTAATAGAGATTTTAATATCAGCCAAGTATCACTTGGTAGTAAGAAATTGCTTTCTCTTTTCTGCTGGAATCATCTAACACATATGACTGCTTAATTCATATTTTAATATATAATAGATTTTATCTATTTTATGCTAGGGTCACTAGGTCATTAGGAAAAAATTAATTTATTTTAATCATAAATTTAATATATTTCCGTAGTAGTTGGTGCAAGAGGTCTAAATAGAGTTAAACTTTTTTTCCTTGACCTTACCAACTTTTCTCCCAGTGATTGTTTAAATAATTAAATGTTCTATGCTTATGATTCAAATTTTAATACTACAGGGACACATGCACTGTAAACTTTTGTAAATAGAAGAATCCACCTACATTATGCAAAATCTAAATACATATGATTAATTAAAATAAAGCTGATCTATTTGACAAGGAGGGAGGACACTTGGAGCCTTTTCATGTCAGCCATACCCTTTGGCAGCTTTCTGGTGTCCATTTGTTGGCCTTGAAATACCTCAGAAGAATCCTAGGGTCCTTTAAGTACAGTTTGAAAGCCACTAGTAGTAGAGAGAAGGACATAAACTGGAAATAAAGAGATTCAAGTTCTTGACTAAACTTGACCACTGATTTGCTATGTGGTTCTTAGCATCTTTCAGCTTCTATTACCCTCAGGAATTGAACCTGGTTATCCTCCAATTTATGTGGTACATATACTTCATACATTTTCAATTAAAAAATATTTATGCCTATACACCGCTTACAAGTCAACTGAGAGTTAGAACCAACTGATCACTGTACTTAATTTGGAATTTGTATTTTAAAAACCTAGAAAGATATAGTCATTTTATCCTAATATAGGTCAGCAGAAACCTTACCACATTCACATTATAATAATTGCTGTTGTTATTATTATTGTTATAACTAAATGCAAACATAAAGATGCATTTTATTTAATCCTTGCCACAAGCCTGGAGGAAGGCACATACTTATTTTTATTATATAAATGAGGAAATTAAAACTCAGAGAAGTTAAGTGATTTGTTCAAAATTAGTTATAGACATGCGTAGGATTTGAATTCAGGCCTACTCGTCTATATATTTGTTACTCTTAGCCAATTAATTTGATCTCAAGAATGGTCAAAAATAGTAACTTTTCCTAATAAAAAACAATAAGAAAAAATTTGCCTTAAATTTTACATAATAAGCTTTAGGAATCCACTAGGAATTGTACCTATAAAATATGTAATTAAACAGTTCAGTTATTTCTATAAAAAAGTTGGAAAATGTTAAAGCAGGCAGTTGACACAGGAGATTAGATTTCTAACCCTAATTTCACCACTGATTATTCGTACCATTCAGATAAGTCACTTAACTTCACTGGGTCTAAATCCCTCATTTATAAAAGAAATATGATTTTCTGGGATATGTCCAAAGACCATTCTAGCTCTCAAATTATAAGATCTCTAGAAATATTGGTTAATTTATATTAAGACTGAGAAAAAAACTGATGTAATGGCTTTGCTTATTATCTAATTTAACATTTATTTTAAAATAATTTTTACAAAATTTTTCTTAAAAAAGAATATGACTGCAGTTATGGAAATATATAAAAATGAATCTATATGAGATTTCACTAGTTAAAAAAATAATTGAAACATTTAATTTTTAACATCTTAAAATTATTTTTCACCACAGTTTTCACCTTGTAGCTTGACAAATAGATTTCCATTTTAGCATGTATTGCATAGGCTGAATGAGTTTTAATGTAATTATTTTATGACATTATATATGCTTATATTTGAAGAATTCCAGAAGTGGCATTCTGAAAACAAAGAAATTGAAACGCCTTATAATTCAGTAGAGGTATCTTTTGAAAATTTTGACCCATCCATCTATCCAGTTTTATTCAAATAGAGCTACATAAACTTTGGCTACAATGATGTATAGTTGAGCCTTGTCCCAAACATATTTGGAATTTTAGTACAACCAAAGAGCTCCTCAAGTCTAAGACTGAGACTAAGTTGAAATATGAAATTTTAGTATACTAATTTTGGGTCTTGTCCCGTTTAATGTTTTTTAACATGTTTTGCAAAATGTTCTAAAATAAATTTAAGAAAATTATACATTAGTGAAGTATAGTTGCTAATCAGCCAGATGTGGATTATAATTGTATCATTTTCTAGATTAGCTGTGGGGTTGGATCATTTTATGTAGGGTAAAAAAAATGTCAATTGCCTCAAGCATATTGGAAGTAGAAGAAAGGTTTCTCAAATCAAAGTCTAAATATTTTTTCAGTTCTGTCTTCTAAAACCTCCAGTAATTCTTCAGATCATATAGTAACTTCCTTTCTTTTTGTTTTCCAAAGGCTTTGTGTAGTCAACTTTTAAAGAACCGCACCTGCAGTTTAACCCCAGTTCCTACAGAAAAAGATTCTTTCCTCTGCCTCCCAAATAGTATCTGCATAGTTCCTCCAAAGATGAAGACAATCTCCTCTTCCACTGACTCTAAATATAGGAAAAGATTATATACAGTGTTTGGGACATATTCCCAAACACCTTCTTTCCAGTCTACCAAGAGTATTTTGGGATGATATGACACTATACTCAGAGAGAAAACATAAATGTTTTAAGTTGTAGGTTTTGAACTATACTTACTAGTTGACATTGGATCAGATGACATAACCTGGATCTCTGAATTTCCAACTGCAAAAAAGAAGAATTCAGACATACTTTAAACACATAATAAATCCTAGGTATCTGAAACCAAAAGGTGAAATTGGTTCTTTTGTCTTGGTTAAACTGCTGAATAGACATTGTGCAAATACAAAGGAATTGATAGCGTGGAATAGTACTGTAGATTGAAAACTTGTCTCAGATGGCATAACGACAGCTGGAGAAGTTTAGATAAGGAAAAATGAAATGTCAGAATTCTTGTCTTAAAGTTTTGTAGTCAGCTGACATATGCTTTTGTTGAAGCTGTGGGAATCCGTGCCTTAATCCAATTGTTGAAAAGTGCTGGTTAAAAAAAAATTCGTAATTCACTTCCAACTAGGATGTACAAAATGTTCCTATTTAAAACTATAAGACAACGAAGAACAGTTAAGTGATACATATTCAGTTTTTCTAGTTTAGAAAATTAGAGAAAGGAACTATCTATATACATAGTACTCAAAGCACAAGGCAATTTGTGAAAATGTGTGCAGGGCTATTTTAATACTAAAAGAGAGTAACACTTAAAAAAATTTTAAACCCAAACAATTCTACCTATTCTATGTGAAAGTATCATTGCAATGCCACTTTTATTGAGGCTTTTCAAAGACAGATATGGATGAGTGCTACTACACTGCCACCTGGTGATTAGGCAGGTGGGAGGGATTTGAATAAAAATGCCCAACAAAGAAAATGTCAGAGTTTGTTAATGAGTATTCAATATGCTGAGTTTGTCTGATCTAAACAAATTTTCTAATAACATGAAGATGCTTTGTATCACATTATGTTTTTTTAAGAGCATGTTTCTGGTAACTTTTAAGTTGATTTATATCAAAATGTGTGTGTTCTTTATTTCATATCTACCTGCAACTAAATCCTTTATTATTATTATTATTATTTTGTTTGAGTAAAGTAAATGAGGAAACTCTTTGCAGAGGTTCAGGGGTTCGTGACCTATTCCTGGAAATGGGAGGAGAAAGGAATGACATGACCTAAATTTCTATTTCAAATGGTGCATTTTATGTTAGCAATCTTGACTTACACTGTCAAACTACTTATTCAATTTAGAATTACTCATTGATTTTTATAGTACTGCCTTTTCTTTTTAAAAATGATTTGGCCTACAAAAGAATGGTTTCAGCAATTTGAAGTTGGGTGTCAAAGGCAACAATAGCAAATGACGGGACCAAAAGATGTGAACTTCCATCCCATGAAGTTGTATTTTTTTTAATGTTAGCTTTTTTTTTTTTAAAGTTTGAGTCTACATTTATTTTATTCCATATGGTCTACTCTGGTTTCTCTTCAGATCGTATAAGTCTTTCTTTTTTCTTTTTTCTTTTTTTTATAAGTTTATTTATTTATTTAGGCTGTGTTGGGTCTTCGTTTCTGTGCAAGGGCTTCCTCTAATTGCGGCAAGCGGGGGCCACTCTTCATCGCGGTGCGCGGGCCTCTCACTATCGCGGCCTCTCTTGTTGCGGAGCACAGGCTCCAGACGCGCAGGCTCAGTAGTTGTGGCTCACGGGCCTAGTTGCTCCGCGGCATGTGGGATCTTCCCAGACCAGGGCTCGAACCCGTGTCCCCTGCATTAGCAGGCAGATTCTCAACCACTGCGCCACCAGGGAAGCCCTAATGTTAGCTTTTTTAAACCTTTGAGAGTTGTAAAAAATTTTAATAAGCAAATATAGGTGTTGAGACAATAAAATTATTAGACAACTCATTTTTGGACAAATTTATTTATCTAGTCATGAGTATAGAGATTAAATTTAATATTTGCATTCATTTCTCTGTTTCTATGCTCATTCCTACTAAACTATAAGAGAATATAGTTAAAAATGAGGGATGGAACAAACCATGGGAGAACCAAAGTGGCAGAGCCATGTTACAATGAGTCAGCTCTTCCTCAGTAGAGCTAAAGTAACTTTAGAAAGTCAAGAACTGCAAAATGTAGACCCTTCTTGTCAGTGTTTTTATAGACATAGTATATTCTTAGTGACTGTCATAAACTATGAGAAAGGAGTTAACCACTAATGTGGATTTCCAGGTGATTTAGATCGTCTTTTCGGACCACTATAGAAATTGTCATATCATCCAAGCTTTTTGTTAAGAGATGAATTAGTAATTTACTTATAACCACCTTCAAGCATGTTATTTTTATTCCCCATTATTTCACATTAGTATATTCACTTATTAACTTGACTAGGGTACAAGTCAAAATTGGAAAGCTAATTTATTTGAGCAGAGATTTGTTCATTGTACTTCAGTATTGGATAAAATGTTTAGAAATAGATCTTTTTCTTACAATGGACAGTCACACTCAAAATACTGTGGACAGTTCTATTCATTGGTCTTCTGAAGGACAATGAGAGATAGACTATTTATTTTCTCCTCAAACTCGGGCACACCTGCTCCCAGTGTTTCTCCCCCAGGTCCATATTCACAATACTCAGCCAAGAGCGAATTTCAGCTGAATAATTTTAGAAGCACTGAATAAGTGACAAGGAGGTTAGAAAGGAAGTATAGAGATGAATCCTGCTATGTTCATCTATGCATTATAAACAGCCAGTGAACTGCTCAGTAGATAGTGGGCACAAGTAAGTCTTGGTTTGACTGACATTTCTAAAAGGACAATTGAAAAAAAGCAGAGGTTTTCAGTTTGAAAATATGAAGGCTAAAATAATGTGATTTATTTCTATAAAATCACAAAGAGCTGGACATGTTCACCAAATTTCAGAATCTCCCTTAAGCATGATGTTTGTGGGCAGAGTGCTTTATAGCACACAAAGCACTTTAATATTCTTTATCTTATATTCTTTCTCCAACAATACTGAAAGATGTGGTGTAGTATTCTCTTTGTAGACTTGAGGAAGCAGGATCTTGGGAGAACTCATAACTCAAATTAAAATCGGTCGTTTTCAAACATATTGTAACTGTCTGAGTGGAGATTTCTTTTAAGACAGATAAAAGAAGTGGTACTTTACACACCATAATTTGAATTTATTACTCTGAGAAACTCTTTAGGTACAAAAAGGAATTAATTCAACAAGATTTTGTAGATAATAGAACTCTATTATATTTAGAGTTATTGGAGCTGTTTAGTTAAAATTCCTATTTTGAGATTTAAAACATGGAAGGCAGATTCCCACATTGAAACATGTCTCTTGATAACACTGGTAGTGCACATAGGGCTTACTCTCTATTTCTAAGTCAAGAAAAATTTGTAATGCATTATTTTCAAAAAAAGGAATTATGAGCCATAACCATTATATAGATACTTTTTAGAACATCATTACTCAACAAACATTGAAAATACTTTGAGAAAGTTAAAGTATAATATTGACTCTTCTATAATGAAAACACTGTGCATAGTTAAATGAAGAATATCAAATCACCATTTGATAATTTTTATAATTGGTCTCTTAGATATTGAGCACAAGGGGATTTATTTCTTCCATATTATTGTAGAATCCAAATCAAAGAAAACTATTCAAAAACACCATCATGTTTGTCAAACTTTGCCTTAATATAAGAAAATCAGTTTAATTTTTAATTTTGCTCTGAATATGTACTTTGAATTATTTTAGACTGTGTATAAAACACTTTGAATAGGAAATAAACTAAGGTAAATTACCATAGGAAACAATCTACATTGCCTTTCCATTTCTTCTTCAGCTACTTTTAATTGGTGAGCTTTGTCGGTTGCTGTCACCATCCCCCAAACAAAAGGAATGGAAATATTTATGAGTGACTCTTAAAGAAGTAATTGTCCCAAGCCTCCTGATTCTTTGTTACTAGGTAAATGCTCTCTTGCCTTAATTTTGCACATATGTAGCATATATAACAAAAAAGGAAAACAAATGAATCAGAATAAATTAAAATGTGCTTTGTAAACTCTTTTATACAAATTTATTCTCTATTTACAGAAGAAAGAAACCAGAAGATGTGCACATAATCAAAGTGGCATGATGGTAACTTGCCTAAGCTTTTGTGCTATATATACCTTTTCTTTTATATACAGAGATACTGTGAAAAAGGAATATTACTTCCTCCCTAAAGGAAAATACTTTCATTAAAATTACAGAAGCAATTTAATGCTTTTAAAATACATTGTTAATGATTAAAACTTGAGATAGAGTAGAGATAGAATGGTAGAACAATAAATAACAAATTAGAATGAATTTTTACCCTATATTTATTTCTTCATCTCTGTCGCTTATACAAATATAAGCTAGAATATTAATAATGTTTTATTTCTTTTTTTCTTTGTCAGTTTAGCCAGAGGTCTGCAAATTGTGTTGACTTTTTCAAAGAAACTATTTTCGGTTTCATTGATTCTCCCTATTTTCTGTTCTCTATTTCATTTATCAGTATCAGGTATTACTTTATACCCACTACAACAACAACAAAAAGGAAATGTGTTGGCAAGGATGTAGGGAAATTAAAACATGTGTACATTACTGATGAGAATGTAACAAGATTCAGTTGTGGTGAAAAAGCATTTATTGGTTCCTCAAAAAGTTAAGCATAATTACAATATGACCCCACAATTCCATTTTAGATTTAGATATATATCCAAAGTAATTGAAAATGGATAGTCAAATAAGTATATATACATGTAAGTTTACACCAGCACTATTCACAATAGCCAAAAGGTAGAAACAGCTCAAATGTCCAGCAACAGATGAATGGATAAATACATTGTGATTATATAAATATTATTAATCCATAAAAATGAATTTGTGGTACATGCTGCAATATGAATGAGCCTCAAAAACACTATGCTAAGTGAAAGAACCCAGACACAAAAGCTCACATATTGTAAAATTCTGTCTATAAAAATCATCCAAAATAGACAAGTCCATAGAGACAGAATACAGATTGGTGGCTGTGGGGGATGCTATTGGAAAGAGACAGAACTGGGGAAAAACTGGTTAATGGGTAAGAGGTTTTACTCTGAAGCAATGGAAATGTTTGTTTTTAAAAGAAAAAATATATGTTGCCATCAAACAGAAGTGAGATAACTCAGAAGACTTAGAAGGGCACAGCTCCATTCTTTTTTTTTTTTTTTTTTGCTGAATTTTATTTTATATATTTTTCTATACAGCAGGTTCTTATTAGTCATCCATTTTATACACATCAGTGTATACATGTCAATCCCAATCGCACAATTCATCACACCACCCCCCCAACCCCCCTGCCGCTTTCCCCCCTTGGTGTCCATACGTTTATTCTCTACATCTGTTTCTCAATTTCTGCCCGACAAACCGGCTCATCTGTACCATTTTTCTAGGTTCCACGTATATGCATTCATATACTATATTTGTTTTCCTCTTTCTGACTTACTTCACTCTGTATGACAGTCTGTAGATCCATCCACGTCTCAACAAATGACCCAATTACGTTCCTTTTTATGGCTGAGTCATATTCCATTGCATATATGTACCACCTCTTCTTTATCCATTCGTCTTTGGATGGACAATTAGGTTGCTTCCATGACCTGGCTATTGTAAATAGTGCTGCAATGAACATTGGGGCACATGTGTCTTTTTGAATTATGGTTTTCTCTGGGTATACACCCAGTAGTGGGATTGCTGGATCATATGGAAATTCTATTTTTAGTTTTTTAAGGAACCTCCATACTGTTCTCCATAGCGGCTGTATCAATTTACATTCCCACCAACAGTGCAAGAGGGTTCCCTTTTCTCCACACCCTCTCCAGCATTTGTTGTTTGTAGATTTTCTGACGATGCCCTTTCTAACTGGTGTGAGGTGATACCTCCTTGTAGTTTTGATTTGCATTTCTCTAATAATTAGTGATGTTGAGCAGCTTTTCATGTGCTTCTTGGTCATCTGTATGTCTTCTTTGGAGATATGTCTATTTAGGTCTTCTGCCCATTTTTGGATTGGGTTGTTTGTTTTTTTAATATTGAGCTGCATGAGCTGTTTATATATTTTGGAGATTAATCCTTTGTCCGTTGATTCATTTGCAAATATTTTCTCCCATTCTGAGTGTTTTCTATTTGTCTTGTTTGTAGTTTCCTTTGCTTTGCAAAAGCTTTTAAATTTCATTAGGTCCCATTTTTTATTTTTGATTTTATTTCCATTACTCTAGGAGGTGGATCAAAAAACATCTTGCTGTGATTTATGTCAAAGAGTGCTCTTCCTATGTTTTCCTCTAAGACTTTTACAGTGTCCGGTCTTACATTTAGGTCTCTAATCCATTTTGAGTTTATTTTTGTGTATGGTGTTAGGGAGTGTTCTAATTTCATTCTTTTACATGTAGCTATCCAGTTTTCCCAGCACCACTTATTGAAGAGACTGTCTTTTCTCCACAGTATATCCTTGCCTCCTTTGTCATAGATTAGTTGACTATAGGTGTGTGGGTTTATCTCTGGGCTTTCTATCCCTTTCCACTGATCTGTATTTCTGTTTTTGTGCCAGTACCATATTGTCTTGATTACTGTAGCTTTGTAGTATAGCCTGAAGTCAGGGAGTCCGATTCCTCCAGCTCTGTTTTCTTTACTCAAAACTGCTTTGGCTATTCGGGGTCTTTTATGTCTCCATATAAATTTTAAGATTTTTTGTTCTGTTTCTGTAAAAAATGCCATTGGTAATTTGATAGGGATTGCATTGAATCTGTAGATTGCTTTGGGTAGTATAGTGATTTTCACAATATTGATTCTTCCAATCCAAGAACATAGTATATCTCTCCATCTGTTGGTATCATCTTTAATTTCTTTCATCAGTGTCTTATAGTTTTCTGCATACAGGTCTTTTGTCTCCTTAGGTAGGTTTATTCCTAGGTATTTTATTTTTTTTGTTGCAAAGCTAAATGGGAGTGTTTCCTTAATTTCTCTTTCAGAATTTTCAACATTAGTGTATAGGAATGCAAGAGACTTCTGTGCATTAATCATGTATCCTGCAACGTTACCAAATTCATTGATTAGCTCTAGTAGTTTTCTGGTGGTGTCCCTAGGATTCTCTATGTATAGTATCATGTCATCTGCAAACAGTGACACTTTTACTTCTTCTTTTCCAATTTGTATTCCTTTTATTTCTTTTTCTTCTCTGATTGCCATGGCTAGGGCTTCCAAAATTTGGTTGAATAATAGTGGTGAGAGTGGACATCCTTGTCTTGTTCCTGATCTTAGAGGAAATGCTTTCAGTTTTTCACCTTTGAGAACGATGTTGGCTGTGGGTTTGTCATATATGGCCTTTATTATGTTGAGGTAGATTCCCCATGTGTCCATTATCTGGAGAGTTGTTATAATAAAAGGGTATTGAATTTTGTCAAAAGCTTTTTCTGCATCTATTGAGATGATCATATGGTTTTTCTTCTTCAATTTGTTAATATGGTGTATCACATTGATTGATTTGCATATATTGAAGAAACCTTGCATCCCTGGGATAAATCCCACTTGATCGTGGTGTATGATTCTTTTAATGTGTTGTTGGATTCTGTTTGCTAGTATTTTGTTGAGGATTTTTGCATCTATGTTCATCAGTGATATTGGCCTGTAGTTTTCTTTCTTTGTGACATCTTTGTCTGGTTTTGGTATCAGGGTGATGGTGGCCTCATAGAATGAGTTTGGGAGTGTTCCTTCCTCTGCAGTTTTTTGGAAGAGTTTGAGAAGGATGGGTGTTAGCTCTTCTCTAAATGTTTGATAGAATTCACCTCTGAAGGCATCTGGTCCTGGACTTCTGTTTGTTGGAAGATTTTTAATCACAGTTTCAATTTCATTACTTATGATTGGTCTGTTCATATTTTCTATTTCTTCCTGGTTCAGTCTTGGAAGGTTATATATACCTTTGTAAGAATTTGTCCATTTCTTCCAGGTTTTCCATTTTATTGGCATAGAGTTGCTTGTAGTAGTCTCTTTAGTTGCTTTGTATTTCTGCGGTGTCTGTTGTAAGTTCTCCTTTTTCATTTCTAATTTTATTGATTTGAGTCCTCTCCCTCTTTTTCTTGATGAGTATGGCTAATGGTTTATCAATTTTGTATATCTTCTCAAAGAACCAGCTTTTAATTTTATTGATCTTTGATATTGTTTTCTTTGTTTTTCTTTCATTTATTTCTGCTCTGATCTTTATGATTTCTTTCCTTCTGCTAACTTTGGGTTTTGTTTGTTCTTCTTTCTCTGGTTCCTTTAGGTGTAAGGTTAGATTGTTTATTTGAGATTTTTCTTGTTTCTTGAGGTAGGCTTGTATAGCTATAAACTTCCCTCTTAGAACTGCTTTTGCTGCATCCCATAGGTTTTGGATCATCCTGTTTTCATTGTCATTTGTCTCTAGGTATTTTTTGACGTCCTCTTTGAAATCAAAGAGGACGTCAAAAAATACCTAGAGACAAATGACAATGAAGGAATTTGTTCAGTGATTTCTTGGTTAATTAATAATGTATTGTTTAGCCTCCATGTGTTTGTGTCCTTTATGATTTTTCCCTTGTATTTGATTTCTAATCTCATAGTGTTGTGGTCAGAAAAGATGCTTGATATGATTTCAATTTTCTTAAATTTACTGAGGCTTGATTTGTGACCCAAGATGTGATCTGTCCTGGAGAATGTTCCATGCACACTTGAGAAGAAAGTGTAATCTGATGTTTTTGGATGGAATGTCCTAAAAATATCAATTAAATCTATCTGGTCTGTTGTGTCATTTAAAGCTTCTGTTTCCTTATTTATTTTCATTTTGGATGATCTGTCCATTGGTGTAAGTGAGATGTTAATGTCCCCCACTATTATTGTGTTACTGTCGATTTCCTCTTTTATAGCTGTTAGCAGTTGCCTTATTGAGGTGCTCCAATGTCGGGTGCATATATATTTATAATTGTTATATCTTCTTCTTGGATTGATCCCTTGATCATTATGTAGTGTCCTTCCTTGTCTCTTGTAACATTCTTTATTTTAAAGTCTATTTTATCTGATATGAGTATTGCTACTCCAGCTTTTTTTTCTTTTTCATTTGCATGGAATATCTTTTTCCATCCCCTCACTTTCAGTATATATGTGTCCCTAGGTCTGAAGTGCGTCTCTTGTAGACAGCATATATATAGGTCTTGTTTTTGTATCCATTCAGCCAGCCTGTGTCTTTTGGTTGGAGCATTTAATCCATTCACGTTTAAGGTAATTATCGATATGTATGATCCTGTGACCATTTTCTTAATATTTTTGGGTTTGTTTTTGTAGGTCCTTTTCTTCTCTTGTGTTTCCCACTTAGAGAAGTTCCTTTAGCATTTGTTGCAGAGCTGGATGGTGGTGCTGAATTCTCTTAGCTTTTGCTTGTTTGTAAAGCTTTTGATTTCTCCATCGAATCTGAATGAGATTCTTGCCGGGTAGAGTAATCTTGGTTGTAGGTTCTTCCCTTTCATCACTTTAAGTATATCATGCCACTCCCTTCTGGCTTGTAGAGTTTCTGCTGAGAAATCAGCTGTTAACCTTATGGGAGTTCCCTTGTATGTTATTTGTCGTTTTTCCCTCACTGCTTTCAATTATTTTTCTTTGTCTTTAATTTTTGCCAATTTGATTACTATGTGTCTCGGCATGTTTCTCATTGGGTTTATCCTGTATGGGACTCTCTGTGCTTCCTGGACTTGGGTGACTATTTCCTTTCCCATGTTAGGGAAGTTTTTGACTATAATCTCTTCACATATTTTCTCTGGGCCTTTCTCTCTCTCTCCTCCTTCTGGGACCCCTATAATGCGAATGTTGTTGTGTTTAATGTTGTCCCAGAGGACTCTTAGGCTGTTTTCATTTCTTTTCATCCTTTTTTCTTTATTCTGTTCTGCAGCAGTGAATTCCACCATTCTGTCTTCCAGGTCACTTATCCGTTCTTCTGCCTCAGTTATCCTGCTATTGATTCCTTCTAGTGTAGTTTTCATTTCAGTTATTGTATTGTTCATCTCTGTTTGTTTGTTCTTTAATTCTTCTAGGTCTTTGTTAAACATTTGTTGTATCTTCTCGATCTGTGCCTCCACTCTTTTTCCGAGGTACTGCATCATCTTCACTATCATTATTCTGAATTCTTTTTCTGGAAGGTTGCCTATCTCCACTTCTTTTAATTGTTTTTCTGGGGTCTTATCTTGTTCCTTCATCTGGTACATAGCCCTCTGCCTTTTCATCTTGTCTGTCTTTCTGTGAATGTGGTGTTTGTTCCACAGGCTGTAGGATTGTAGTTCTTGCTTCTGCTGTCTGCCCTCTAGGTATAGTCTTAACCAGGGATAATTTTAATGGCTAGTAAGCAATTAAACAAACAACTTTTTGCAAACGTATCATGGTTAAATGTGTATTCTTATTTACCATTGTCTTTTATTTTCAAAAGCAATCCCACTAATGGTGCTGGTAACTACGAATATCATTGTGACTAAAGTTTCTAGTTAACGGCAGTACCCTCCTGGAATCCTTTCTTAAAGTTTTTTATTCACAGCAACAATTTACTGAACTTTGAATGTAATTGTCTAACAGTGAAAAAGTAGGGAGCAAAAGCAAATGATAGACGTAACCAAAAGAAAACCCACCTACCATCCCTGGGTAAATGACACTTTATGTTGTGTCTAAGACCCATAACATTGAGAAATTATTGGCCTGAAAACAAAGAATGTTATCAGTCTTTAATTACTGAAAGCTATTTAATGAAATTCAATTATATTAGGTCAGCACGTTCTAGAAACAAAAGTTCTTCATAGGAAAAAAAATGTATATTTTCTATATAAAAAAAAACTTTTAGAAATTTATTTGAGACTTCTGGTGCAGAAAAGCTAATATAAATCTGTTTCCCTGCTCTCTGCTAAGCACAACTGTAAATCTTGGAAATGGTGTAGGGACAATGAAAGGAGAACTATGAAATGTGGTAAGAAGAAGGTGAGTTGGTTTGGTACCCCAGGACTGGAAGAACAGTACAGTAGCAGGTTGTCTTGCATATGACCACCCCATAGAGCAAGGCCATCCACAACTGACACTTTCTGACCTCTATCTGATGAACATAAGTCAGCTCAGGTAGGCTGATTCCTCCAGCAGACCAAAAGAGTCCCTCTGACAACATCAAGAGAGCACAGCACCACTATTAAGAGGGATTGATTAGAAGTCCCACCAAAAATAAGCATCTAAGGGAAGTGTTTTCTATCTCTGCCAGGACTGAGACTTCTCTTTTCCACTGAGACAGGCAGGCAGAAGCAACAAGAGAGACTCAACCATAGCAAGTGTCCCAGGCCAGACACTTCTTTCTCCATAAGTCTCTCCCACCCTGCAGTAGACAGTGGGTCAGGGGTGGGAGGGAGTGCAACTGGCTAAAAGGAAACTGGGGAAACAGAGATTTGAAAATGGAGGCAGAGATCAGGGTGATATGCCTACAAGCCATCAAACCACCAGCAATTAGGAGAGAGGCATGTAGTAAATTCCCATCACAGCCTTTGGAAGGAACCAAGTCGGCCAACACCTTGATCTTGGAGTTTTAACCTCAAAGATTGCAAAACAATAAATTCCTATTGTTTAAGTCACCCAGTTTGTGGTAACTTGTTACAGCTGCCTTAGAAAATTAATATATCTGATACTCAAGACAATGATATTTGAACATTGGGAATATAAAAAAGATTTAAGTGAAAGTGAGTTTTCCACACTTCACTCAAAGAGGTAAATACTAAGTCAAATATATATATTGTAATACCCAGGACAATCGCTAAAATTACTAATACAAAGAGATACACTCAAAAATACTATATATAAATCAAGATGGAGTCCTATAAAATGTTTAAGTAGCCCCCAGGTAGATAAGAGAAAAAGAGCAATAAGAATAAAAGAAAACAAACAATAAAATGCAATATTTAATTGCAAACATACCAGTACTTAACCTTAATATTAATGGTCTAAATGCATCAACCAAAGACAAAGATTGGCCATGGCAATGAAAGTGCCGAGTCCTAACCACTGGACTGCCCTGGGAATTCCATGGAACATCTTTTCAAATGCTTCAATTTTTTAATTGCAAAATTAATGTAAAACACTTTGAGATAAAGGCTTAGAGCTTTCATATATATGTAATCTTCAAAAACTTCAAATAGACAAGTTAAATACGAATGTCTACTTTACATTTTTGCAGCACGTAATTATATACAAAATTATGAAGCAAAAGAAGATACACTGAAGAAAAATATAAAATGTGGCTGACATTTTTGACATTTTTAGTTAGCTTATAAGCAGTATGATATTAAGTTAGTGCTAAGATAGTAAGTAGTGATTTTTTCCTCCCTATGTATACCACACTCATTAATCCATTTCCTGGTTGAGTATAATTTTTAAATGTCATGGTTGATTTGTGAATCAAAGTACACTGTAATAGTTAGATGCTGAATTCCACCATGAAAATACTCATTTTGTACAATTCTTTCAGTATAGGTATAGCTTTAACTTCTTAATGTGATTCTGCAGGAATCATCATTATTTTAATGATCTTCAGAATGTGACAATTTACTATATGATAAATGTATTATTATCATTCCCACTAAACTATCTGCCACATGAGTGTCATTTAACGGAAGGAACGCAGAGGACCCCTGGGGTTTCAATAAAAAAAGCCACCTGAATTGTAGATACACCTACTGTGGTAAAACATTGAAAACCATATCTTTAAAGATAGAAGAATGAGAATACCAAAAGTGAAGAATGATTGAAAATGAATATAACTTATTGTATTATATTCTCTTATTATATTCTTTTCAATTTCTACCTGGACTTATTTAAGAATCCTTGTAACTTCTTATTTTTAAAAATTTTGTTTTTTATCTTTACCAGGATGTTTCTATTTGTAAACTCCTTTAAATAACTGTGCCTAATTTAGACTCTGTGTGTGTGCACGTATCTATACGTGCACATACACATACACATATATGTGTATATATAAATATATATATATTCCTAACAAAGAATTAAAAATACATACTATGGACTATGGTAAATGCAGCTTGCCCATTACATCAGTGGATAAATGACTAGATGGTTGATAACTAAGTTGCCAAGCTGTATTGCTCCCTGAGAAGACTAACTGCTCAGAAAAGCCAACCACATCACATAACTCTCATGTAGTTCATTCTTCCTCTTCTGATAGTGGCTACTTCCACATGTCAACCTAAACCTCAGGAATTCATGAGGTTTAACAATGGAGCTGTGTCACAAGCCGCTTAGATAGCCTCATCCACCAGAGGGCAGACAGTAGAAGCAAGAAGAACTACAATCCTGCAACCTGTGGAACAAACACCACATTCACAGAAACATAGACAAGGTGAGAAGGCAGAGGGCTATGTACCAAATGAAGGAACAAGATAAAACCCCAAACAAAAACAACTAAATGAAGAGGAGATAGGCAACCTTCCAGAAAAAGAATTCAGAATAATGATAGTGAAGATGATGCAGTACCTCGGAAAAAGAGTGGAGGCACAGATCGAGAAGATACAAGAAATGTTTAACAAAGACCTAGAAGAATTAAAGAACAAACAAACAGAGATGAACAATACAATAACTGAAATGAAAACTACACTAGAAGGAATCAATAGCAGGATAACTGAGGCAGAAGAACGGATAAGTGACCTGGAAGACAGAATGGTGGAATTCACTGCTGCAGAACAGAATAAAGAAAAAAGGATGAAAAGAAATGAAAACAGCCTAAGAATCCTCTGGGACAACATTAAACACAACAACATTCGCATTATAGGGGTCCCAGAAGGAGGAGAGAGAGAGAAAGGCCCAGAGAAAATATGTGAAGAGATTATAGTCGAAAACTTCCCTAACATGGGAAAGGAAATAGTCACCCAAGTCCAGGAAGCACAGAGAGTCCCATACAGGATAAACCCAATGAGAAACATGCCGAGACACATAGTAATCAAATTGGCAAAAATTAAAGACAAAGAAAAATAATTGAAAGCAGTGAGGGAAAAACGACAAATAACATACAAGGGAACTCCCATAAGGTTAACAGCTGATTTCTCAGCAGAAACTCTACAAGCCAGAAGGGAGTGGCATGATGTACTTAAAGTGATGAAAGGGAAGAACCTACAACCAAGATTACTCTACCCGGCAAGGATCCCTTTCAGATTCGATGGAGAAATCAAAAGCTTTACAAACAAGCAAAAGCTAAGAGAATTCAGCACCACCATCCAGCTCTACAACAAATGCTAAAGGAACTTCTCTAAGTGGGAAACACAAGAGAAGAAAAGGACCTACAAAAACAAACCCAAAAATATTAAGAAAATGGTCACAGGAACATACATATCGATAATTACCTTAAATGTAAACGGATTAAATGCTCCAAGCAAAAGACACAGGCTCACTGAATGGATACAAAAACAAGACCCATATATATGCTGCCTACAAGAGACCCACTTCAGACCTAGGAACACATAAAGACTGAAAGTGAGGGAATGGAAAAAGATATTCCATGCAAATTGAAATCAAAAGAAAACTAGAGTAGCAATACTCATATCAGATAAAATAGACTTTAAAATAAAGAATGTTACAAGAGACAAGGAAGGACACTACATAATGATCAAGGGATCAATCCAAGAAGAAGATATAACAATTATAGATATATATACACCCAACACAGGAGCACCTCAATACATAAGGCAACTGCTAACAGCTATAAAGAGGAAATCTACAGTAACACAATAATAGTGGGGGACTACCACCTCACTTACACCAATGAACAGATCATCCAAACAGAAAATTAATAAGGAAACAGAAACGTTAAATGACACAATAGTCCAGATAGATTTAATTGATATTTATAAGACATTCCATCCAAAATCAGCAGATTACATTGTCTTCTCAAGTGCGCATGGAACATTCTCCAGGATAGATCACATCTTGGGTCACAAATCAAGCCTCAGTACATTTAAGGAAATTGAAATTATATCAAACATCTTTTCTGACTACAACACTATGAGATTAGAAATCAATTACAAGGGAAAAAACATAAAGAACACAAACACATGGAGGCTAAACAATACGTTACTAAATAACCAAGAAATCACTGAAGAAATCAAAGAGGAAATCAAAAAATACCTAGAGACAAATGACAATGAACGCAGGACGATCCAAAACCTGTGCAATGCAAAAAGCAGTTCTAAGAGGGAAGTTTATAGCTATAGAAGCCTACCTCAAGAAACAAGAAAAATCTCAAATAAACAATCTAACCTTACACCTAAAGGAACTAGAGAAAGAAGAACAAACAAAACCCAAAGTTAGCAGAAGGAAAGAAATCACAAAAATCAGAGCAGAAATAAATGAAAGAAAAACAAAGAAAACAATATCAAAGATCAATAAAATTAAAAGCTAGTTCTTTGAGAAGATATACAAAATTGATAAACCATTAGCCATACTCATCAAGAAAAAGAGGGAGAGGACTCAAATCAATAAAATTAGAAATGAAAAAGGAGAACTTACAACAGACACCGCAGAAATACAAAGCAACTAAAGAGACTACTACAAGCAACTCTATGCCAATAAAATGGAAAACCTGGAAGAAATGGACAAATTCTTACAAAGGTATATATAACCTTCCAAGACTGAACCAGGAAGAAATAGAAAATATGAACAGACCAATCATAAGTAATGAAATTGAAACTGTGATTAAAAATCTTCCAACAAACAGAAGTCCAGGACCAGATGCCTTCAGAGGTGAATTCTATCAAACATTTAGAGAAGAGCTAACACCCATCCTTCTCAAACTCTTCCAAAAAACTGCAGAGGAAGGAACACTCCCAAACTCATTCTGTGAGGCCACCATCACCCTGATACCAAAACCAGACAAAGATGTCACAAAGAAAGAAAACTACAGGCCAATATCACTGATGAACATAGATGCAAAAATCCTCAACAAAATACTAGCAAACAGAATCCAACAACACATTAAAAGAATCATACACCACGATCAAGTGGGATTTATCCCAGGGATGCAAGGTTTCTTCAATATATGCAAATCAATCAATGTGATACACCATATTAACAAATTGAAGAAGAAAAACCATATGATCATCTCAATAGATGCAGAAAAAGCTTTTGACAAAATTCAATACCCTTTTATTATAACAACTCTCCAGATAATGGACACATGGGGAATCTACCTCAACATAATAAAGGCCATATATGACAAACACACAGCCAACATCGTTCTCAAAGGTGAAAAACTGAAACCATTTCCTCTAAGATCAGGAACAATACAAGGATGTCCACTCTCACCACTATTATTCAACCAAATTTTGGAAGCCCTAGCCACGGCAATCAGAGAAGAAAAAGAAATAAAAGGAATACAAACTGGAAAAGAAGAAGTAAAAGTGTCACTGTTTGCAGATGACATGATGCTATACATAGAGAATCCTAAAGATGCCACCAGAAAACTACTAGAGCTAATCAATGAATTTGGTAATGTTGCAGGATACAAAATTATTGCACAGACCTCTCTTGCATTCCTATATACTAATGATGAAAAATCTTAAAGAGAAATTAAGGAAACACTCCCATTTACCACTGCAACAGAAAGAATAAAATACCTAGGAATAAACCTACTTAGGGAGCCAAAAGTTCTGTATACAGAAAACTATAAGACACTGATGAAAGAAATTAAAGATGATACCAGCAGATGGAGAGATATACCATGTTCTTGGATTGGAAGAATCAACATTGTGAAAATGACTCTACTACCCAAAGCAATCTACAGATTCAATGCAATCCCTATCAAATTACCAATGACATTTTTACAGAAACAGAACAAAAAATCTTAAAATTGTCCAGAGATACAAAAGACCCTGAATAGCCAAAGCAGTCTTGAGGGGAAAAAACGGAGCTGGAGGAATCAGACTCCCTGACTTCGGACTATACTGCAAAGCTACAGTAATCAAGACAATATGGTACTGGCACAAAAACAGAAATACAGATCAGTGGAAAGGGATAGAAAGCCCAGAGATAAACCCACACACCTATAGTCAACTAATCTATGACAAAGGAGGCAAGGATATACTGTGGAGAAAAGACAGTCTCTTCAATAAGTGGTGCTGGGAAAACTGGATAGCTACATGTAAAAGAATGAAATTAGAACACTCCCTAACACCATACACAAAAATAAACTCAAAATGGATTAGAGACCTAAATGTAAGACCGGACACTGTAAAAGTCTTAGAGGAAAACATAGGAAGAGCACTCTTTGACATAAATCACAGCAAGATGTTTTTTGATCCACCTCCTAGAGTAATGGAAATAAAATCAAAAATAAAAAATGGGACCTAGTGAAATTTAAAAGCTTTTGCAAAGCAAAGGAAACTACAAACAAGACAAATAGAAAACACTCAGAATGGGAGAAAATATTTGCAAATGAATCAACGGACAAAGGATTAATCTCCAAAATATATAAACAGCTCATGCAGCTCAATATTAAAAAAACAAACAACCCAATCCAAAAATGGGCAGAAGACCTAAATAGACATATCTCCAAAGAAGACATACAGATGACCAAGAAGCACATGAAAAGCTGCTCAACATCACTAATTATTAGAGAAATGCAAATCAAAACTACAATGAGGTATCACCTCACACCAGTTAGAAAGGGCATCATCAGAAAATCTACAAACAACAAATGCTGGAGAGGGTGTGGAGAAAAGGGAACCCTCTTGCACTGTTGGTGGGAATGTAAATTGATACAGCTGCTATGGAGAACAGTATGGAGGTTCCTTAAAAAACTAAAAATAGAATTACCATATGATCCAGCAATCCCACTACTGGGCATATATACCCAGAGAAGACCATAATTCAAAAAGACACATGCACCTGAATGTTCATTGCAGCACTATTTACAATAGCCAGGTCATGGAAGCAACCTAAATGCCCATCGACAGACGAATGGATAAAAAAGAGGTGGTACATATATACAATGGAATATTACTCAGCCATGAAAAAAATGAAATTGGGTCATTTGTAGATACATGGATGAATCTAGAGACTGTCATACAGAGTGAAGTATGTCAGAAAGAAAAACAAATATCGTATATTAATGCATATACGTGGAACCTAGAGAAATGGTACAGATGAACTGGTTTGCAGGGCAGAAATTGAGACACAGATGTAGAGAACAAACGTATGGACACCAAGGGGGGAAAGCAGAGGGGGTTTGGGTGGTGGTGTGATGAATTGGGAGATTGGTATTGACATATTTACAGTAATATGTATAAAATGGATAACTAATAAGAACCTGCTGTATAAAAAAAAATAACATTCAAAAATTCAAGAAAAAAAAAGATTAAGGTTAATAAAAAAATATATACCTAAAGTTCTGTCTCCCAACTCAATAGAAATAAAAGCAAAAATAAACATATGGGACCTAATCAAACTTTTAAGTTTTTGCACAGCAAAGGAAACCATAAACAAAGCAAAAAGACAACCTACTGAATGGGAGAAAATATTTTCAAACAAAGCAACCAACAAGGGATTAATCTCCAAGGGATTAATCTCTATACAAACAGCTCATGCAATTCAATATCAAAAAAACAAACAGCCCAATCAAAAAGTGGGCAGAAAAAAAAAATTGGGCAGAAGATCTAGGTAGACATTTCTCCATAGAAGACCTATATATGGCCAAAAAGCACATGAAAAGATGTTCAACATTGCTAATTATTAGAGAAATGCAAATGAAAACTACAACGAGGTATCACCTCACACTGGTCAGAATGACCATCATCAAAAATGTCTACAGGTCTTCCCTGGTGGTGCAGTGGTTGAGAATCTGCCTGCCAATTCAGGGGACACGGGTTCAAGCCCTGGTCTGGGAGGATCCCACATGCTGCAGAGTGACTAGGCTCGTGAACCACAATTGCTGAGCCTGCGCGTCTGGAGCCTGTGCTCCGCAACAAGAGAGGCCATGAGGGGCTTCCCTGGTGGCGCAGTGGTTGAGAATCTGCCTGCCAATGCAGGGGACATGGGTTCGAGCCCTGGTCTGGGAGGATCCCACATGCCATGGAGCAACTAGGCCCATGAGCCACAACTACTGAGCCTGCACGTCTGGAGCCTGTGCTCCGCAACAAGAGAGGCCGCGATAGTGAGAGGCCCACACACCGCGATGAAGAGTGGCCCCCATTTGCCGCAACTAGAGAAAGCCCTCACACAGAAACGAGGACCCAACACAGCCATAAATTAAAAAAAAAAAGTCACCAGAGCCTCGGGCTGGGCCCACTTCTCTTTAAAAAAAAAATGTCTACAAATAATAAATGCTGGAGAAGGTGTGGAGATAAAGGAACCCTTCTACACCGTTGGTGGGAATGTAAATTGGTGCAGCCACTATAGAGAACAGTATGGAGGTTACTTAGAAACCTAAAAATAGAATTACCATATGATCCAGCAATCCCACCCCGCGGCGTGTATCTGGAGAAGACACTAATTTGAAAAGATCCATCCACGCCTATGTTCATAGCAGCACTATTTACAATAGCCAAGACATGGAGTCAACCTAAGTGACCGTCAACAGAAGAATGGATGAAAAAGATGTGGTAGGGAATTTCCTGGCGGTCCAGTGGTTAGGACTCAATGCTTTCACTTCCAGGGGCCCAGATTCAATCCCTGTTTGGGGAACTGAGATCCTGCAAGCTGTGCAGCACGGCATAAATAAATAGATAGATAGATAGATAGATAGATAGATAGACAGACAGACAGACAGACAGACAGACAGATAGATAGATAGAAGTGGTATATATACACAATGGAATATTACTCAGCCATTATAAAGAATGAAATAATGCTATTTGAAGCAACAGGGCTGGACTTAGAGATTATCATATCAAGTGAAATAAGACAGAAATACAAATATATGGTATCACTTATACGTGGACTCTGAAAAAATGATATAAATGAACTTATTTACACAACAGAATTAGACTCACAGATAGAAAACAAACTTTCGATTACCTGAGGGGATACTGGCGGGCAGCTGGTGGCAGGAGAGATAAATCAGGAATTTGGGATTAACATGTACTCACTACTATGTATAAAATAGATAAACAACAAGGACCTACTGTATAGCACAGGGAACTATATTCAATGTCTTATAATAACCTATAATGGAAAAGAATCTGAAAAAGAATATATATATTTATATGTATAACTGAATCACTTTTCTGTACACCTGAATCTAATAAAACATTAACTATACTTCAATTAAAAAATGGTTAAAAAAATTGGGCATAAGACCTGAACAGAAACCTCATTAAAAAATGATATACAGGTGGCAAATAAACATTTCAAAAGACACTCCATATGATATTTCATCAGGGAAATTCAAATTAGAAAAATGAGATACCACTACATACCTATTGGAAAGGCCAAAATCCCTAACACCGACAACCTTAAATAGAGGCAAGGATGTGGAGCAACAGGAACTTTCATACATTGCTGGTAGGAGTGCAAAATGGTGCAGCCACTTTGCAAAGCTATACATACTCTTACCATATGATCCAGCAGTTGCACTCCTTGGTTTTTACTCTAATGAGCTGAAATCATTTGTACACACTAAAACTTGCACATAAGTGTTTACGGTAGCTTTATTCATATTGCCAATACTTGGAAGCAACCAAGATGTCTTTCAGTAAATGAATGGATCAACTGTGGTACATCTAGACAATGGAATATTATTCAGTGATAAAAGGAAATGAGCTATTAAGTCATGAAAAGACATGAAGAAATCTTAAATGTATATTTTAAGAGAAAAGTAAATCTGAAAAGGCTACACACTGTATGATTCCAACTATATGGTATTCTGGTAAAGGCAAAATTAGAAAGGAAAAATATCAGTGATTCCCAGAGTTTTGGGGAGAGGCAGAGAGGGATGATTAAGTGGAGCTCAGGGAAAGTTTAGGACAGTAAAACTATTCTCTGTGATACTGTAATTGTGGATACTTGTCATGTGTTTGTCAAAACCCATAGAATATACAACACTAAGAGTGAAACCTAATATAAATTATGGACTTCAGTTAATAATAATGTATCAATATTGGCTCATCAATTTTAACAATAGTGCCATACTAATGCAAGATATTAAAAATAGGGGAAACTGTATGTCTTTGGGGGCATGCGGGTATATACATTCTGCTCAATTTTTTTGTGAACTAAAGCTGATCTAAAGAATTCTAATAAAAAACAAACTGTGGGGGCTTCCCTGGTGGCGCAGTGGTTGAGAATCTGCCTGCTAATGCAGGGGACACGGGTTCGAGCCCTGGTCTGGGAAGATCCCACATGCCACGGAGCAGCTGGGCCCGTGAGCCACAATTGCTGAGCCTGCGCGTCTGGAGCCTGTGCCCCGCGACGGGAGGGGCCGCGATAGAGAAAGGCCCGCGCACCGCGATGAAGAGCGGTCCCCGCACCACGATGAAGAGTGGCCCCCGCTTGCCGCAACTGGAGAAAGCCCTCGCACGAACCGAAGACCCAACACAGCCAAAAATAAATAAATAAATAAATAAGAAAATCCTTAAAAAAAAAAAAAAAAAAAAAACAAACTGTGAAACATTTTAAAAAAAGATAGAGGGAAAGAAAGAATAAAATGTTTGAAGGAGTACATTTAAATAATGTTCTATTATCTAAGAATGGTTGGCAGTTACTATGTCTTTAAAGATTGGGGGTCTTTATAAAGTTATTTTGTAAAGGTCTTCTTTTAAAAAAAAGAATGCAGGTTCAGCAGTAGTCAATGCTAGTTCACTCCAAAATTTTCCACTGTCAGGCTTGGAAAATTTGCTTAATTTTCCTATGTATTTTATAGCTTTGTTCCTTTAATCTATTAGATAATGCTTAGAAAGTGTTTAATTCTTTGCCTAGAACATAATAAGTACTCAATAAACATTAGTTTTGTTATTTGAATATTGCCTTTCTCTATCTAAGTCTCCTCATTTAAAAATGACCATAGTGAAAATCAGCACAGGGTAAGGGAAAATGCTGTAAGTTTCTTAAAAGTACTTTTAATCCAAAATTTCTATTTCTGGTTTGTTTAGGAACTTATGTCTTCTGTTTCTGTCTCCAAATATGACTAAATGAGGGCCTAAAATATTCCATTTAAGAGTTCAGTTTACTTTGTTTTTAATTAATAAAGATTTTACCAGAAATGATCTACATTAATCAACATTATATCCACAGTCCAATTATATCACCCTATTAAATCAAAGCGATTCATAATTTATTTTTTTAACATAACAAACGACACCTTTATTACTCTCATCACATAATTTATTTCTATAGTTGGTTATGCTGATTATCACCTTACATATTGAGTAAAAACTATGACTATTTGTTTCTAAGTTTTATCATCGATTACGTATGCATATAATGTAAATGTTGGGATGATTTGCATTGAAAAAGAAAGTTGTAGATGCTTGAAAAAATAGGACAATAATTGTATTTTGAGGAAAGTCATTGATATCATTTGTCCTTTTGGCCAAGTCTACAATGAACACTGTAGTACCAGTTAAACTAATAGATATTTATCAATCATCTATCATAGTCATCATTCTAGTATGCATGCATAACAATGGTTGTGGGTCCTACTTCAAGCAGTCTAGTTGATAAGATGAATTCTGAACAGTTGACAATCTAAAATTCTCTGGAACTAAGTGTTACATTGTGTGGTTTGTTGCTAGAAAATAAATGAACTAGAAAAAGTGAGATGATTTTTGCAACTTCTCTGCAATGTGTAGATAAACAGTAGCCATTAGTTCACTAGTTTATGGTGGAGTCTTTTTTTTTTTTTTTTTTTTTTTTTTTTGCAGTCCTCATGTCGTGCTATGATTCTTTTCTTTTTTTATTTATTTATTTATTTATTTATTTATTTATTTATTTATTTATTTATCTATTTTTGGCTGTGTTGGGTCTTCGGTTCGTGCGAGGGCTTTCTCCAGTTGCGGCAAGCGGGGGCCACTCTTCATCGCGGTGTGGGGACCGCTCTTCATTGCGGTGCGCGGGCCTTTCTCTATCGCGGCCCCTCCCATCGCGGGGCACAGGCTCCAGACGCGCAGGCTCAGCAATTTGTGGCTCACGGGCCCAGCTGCTCCGTGGCATGTGGGATCTTCCCAGACCAGGGCTCGAACCCGTGTCCCCTGCATTAGCAGGCAGATTCTCAACCACTGCGCCACCAGGGAAGCCCATGGTGGAGTCTTAAGTACCATTGAGAGGGCGGGGGAACATGCTGTCTAGCATTTGACAAACTGATTATAAGACTAATATATGATAATAGAGGGGCCTGTTGCAGCAAATTCCAATGTTAATTTGTGAAGAAAAAATTATTTAATGAGTTCTCCTTATTCTGCTAAATATATTAGAGAGTGAGATACTTGTAAAATTTTGATGTTGCAAACTGAGAAGTGCTTAAATGTCTTACGTCATTTTCAATGCACTTTGACCAACAATATAGCTAATTGCACTCTGGCTACATGACATGTGAAAAACTGAAAAAGAGAAAAAAGTGCAACAAAGTTAGTCATACAGAATTTTGTATGATCGAAATCATTTTGGGTGTTATTTGGATATAACATATGTAATTTAAACTTATTGCCTTAAAGGACTATGAATATTTTTCTATGGATATTTTACTTTTATAGATGAGCCATCAAGTTATTTGGTAATTAAAATCAGATAACAGATGTGAGAAATCAATAGTATGGGCAAATATGTATTGTTTTTATGTACTATAGACAATTTACACAATTTGCCAATATATGCTAAATGCCTGATACATGTTCATTAGATCTTGAAGATTGTATTAGGAATTTGTCTCTCTTTTCAATCATAGTAAATATAATTGTACACTCAGAAATATGGATGCACAGATGTATCATTTTTAGTCTGCTTTTTTTGTCCTTGAGATATCATCTGCACAATTATTTCTATGTTTAATTCTACCAAAGCAGACTATATCTGCTCATTCTTATGCTATCAAAATTTATAACCTAATTGAAAGCCTTTTCTCTGGGTCCATCTTTATCAACTATAAAAATGATCACTGTGGTTTCAGGTCAATGAATACATTCTCTTTGGTTGTGCCATGTTTTAGATGACTCAGCCAATTTTATCTGCAGTTTGCCATGAGCCTCGGGCACATCTTGGAATACCAAAGCAAAGCCAAAATTGGTATTAGACTCCTAGCATGTAAATGCAGAAATAACAGGGCAATTACTCAAATATATCTGAAGCCAGTAGAGACAGAGGCTTGGTGGAATATCACGTTTTGCAAGAAGTGTCAGAAAACGGTAAAAGAAAAAGTGCCATATCTTTCATTAGGCCAAAGGATGAGGGTAGGGCTGAAAATAGCAGTAGGAATTAGAGGTTAGAAGTCAAGCAAACTTTGGAATGGAGCAAAGTGGGAATGAAGGAAGAATGACCAAGGATTTTTTCCTTATAAAGGCTGTCATCTGGAACTTACTATTAACAGAGGCTGGTAAAGAGATGTTTGAATAGGTTAGCATGTATCAAAGGCACATATCAAGGCAATTACTATTAAGACTATCAAACATTATGCACATTATACATAAATATATAAATATATACCCTAAGAGAGTTTGAGACCAAGTTGGGTTTGGTAAGATGCCCAAATGGGAGTTTGGCCGTCCCAGTTTTGGTACAATTCACAAGATAATAGTTCCAACTGCTAATAGTACAAAAAGGAGTGGCCACCAAAACAATTTGTTAAAAACTAATTTTGTAACTCTTAGCTGTTAATGCAAAATTGGTTACAGAGTGAGGGAGAAGAAGTGGCTATTAAAAAATGATTACGGAGAGCTATTGGGGTCCTGGGACTTATATCTTCTTCCATGCCCCATTGGGAAAAGTTAGATATTTTAGAAAACCATTTGACAAAATTCAACACTTATTCAAGATAATAGCTAATAAAGGTAATTGGCAAAAGTCCTACAGGTAGTCTCACTTTTAACAGCAAAATATTGAATATTTGTCTTCATAATTTTGACAATGAGGTAAGGATGCTTGTTCTCATCACTCCCTTTCACTATTATATGGGGGAGGGAGTGGGGAGGGCATAGCTATTACAATATGGAAAATAAAAAGAAAGAAGAAAAACCATACACATGAGAACTGAAGATGTAAAACTGCTTCTATTTTCAGCAGATATGAATGTTCACATAGGAAATCCAAAAGAATATACAAAATGATTACAAAAACTAATAAGTGAATTTAGCAAGGTGAATAATTACACTATTAAATTACAAAAAGTATTCACTAGAGGCAAACAATTTTAAAATAAAACATTTACAAAAGTGTTGAAAACATAAAATACTTAGAAATAAATATAACCAATGACAAATAATAGTTCTACTCTGAAACCATAGGATACTGCTTAGAGAAATTAAAAAATACATAAATAAATGTTTATGAATGGGAAGACTCAGTATTGTTAAGATGTCAGTTTTCTCCAAATAGAGAAATGTCTAGATTCTATAAAATCAAAATAAAAATTCTAACATACTATTTTGGAGAAATTGGCAAGCCCATTCTAAGTGCATATAAAATTTCAAACAACCTAGAATAACCAAGGTTATTAAAACAAAAGCAATAACAAAATTGAAGTGCTTACACTTCCTGATTTCAAGAATTGACACAGATATAGTATTCAAAACAGTGAAAGAGGAATTTAGATCAATGGAACAGAATAAGTGAGTTCAGAAAGGACCCATGAATATATGGATATTTGCATAAAAACAAGTGAACATCAAACTTTACCTCATACCTTACACAAGGGTTTACTAGTCTTGTCACTTGTTATTTAAGATCAGATAATTCTTTGCTGTAGGATTTTTTCCTGTGTATTTTAAAATGTTTGCCTGGCCTCTATCAGCTAGATACCTGTAACAAACTCTCCCCAGGCGTCACAGCCAAAATGTCTACAGACCTGGCCAAACACCCCTAGGGGGCAAAATCATTCCCACTGAAAACCATTGCCATACGCAAAAATTATTTTGAAAAGGATTTATATGTTAACATAAAATCCAAACCATAAAATCTTAGATAAATATTTAGGAGAATATCTTCATAATAGAGGTAGACAGAGACTCTTTAGATAGGAACTAATTAGTTTGAACAATAGGAGAAAATATGAAAAACCAGATTTGATCAACATTAAAAACTTTTGCTCTTCTATCACAACTTATTTTCAACATTTAACTGTCAAACCAATACCACATGATAAAGGGGGAAAATAAAGCTAATTGTCTCAGCAAATTTTGTGCATTACTGTCTGTAAATTGACATATGTATTATATTTATGTATAATATATATTTGTATATATAGAATTATATATATACACACATATATGTATATATGTATACGTGTGTGTGTGTGTGTGTGTGTATATATATATATATGAAAAGCCAAGAATAGCTTTATCTTTAAAAAGAACAGATTTACAGAATGTACACTACCAGATATCAAGTCTTATTAAGTGATTAAAATAAATTGGCATTGGCACAAGAATAGACCAAAGAACAGTGGAACAAAATAAAATCCAAACATATATAGTAACATTTTGACAAAGGTAAAAGATGTGAATTTGCAGATTCAAGAAGCTAAGCAAATCCCAAATGAGATTCATGTCTAGGTCATGATAACACAAATCCAAAGAAAGCTTGAAGACTATATTAATATCAGAGTAAGTAGTCTTCAGAAAAAAGGAATATTACCAGGGCTAAAGAGAGACAATACATAATGGAAAACGTATCAAGAGCAGGCCAGCATGGCTGAAGTGCAGTGAGCCCCAGAGGGAGGTAGCGGATCATGTCAGAGAGAAGCAGAGGGGGAAGCCAGAGAAGATAGTGGGGAATTTGCATTTGAGCCCAGCCAGTTAGGCTCTATAGTCCCCATATTTATACTCTACCTGGTATTAACTCTCAGCTTAAAAATGGGTGCCTTATATTCTGCAAATCATTTGTGGAAATTTGGACCTTCTGAACTCTTTGCAGAGTCTGCAATTTTTTTCATTGTAGTTGATATACAATATTGTGTTAGTTTCAGATATACAGCAAAGTGATTCAGTTATATATTTTTTCAGATTATTTTCCATTATAAGTTATTACAAGATATTGAATATAGTTTCCTGTGCTCTACAGCACATCCTTGTTGCTTATCTATTTTATATATAGAAGATTGTATCTGTTAATCCCATACTCCTTATTTATCCCTACTCCCCTCCTTTTCCCCTTTGGTATCCATAAATTTGTTTTCTATGTCTGTGGATCTATTTCTGTTTTGTATATAAGTTCCTTTGTATCATATTTTTTTTAGATTTTACATATGAGCAATATCATATAATATTCATCTTTCTCTGTCTTCCTTCACTTAGTGTGATAATTTCTGTTGCTGCAAATGGCATTATTTCATTCTTTTTTATGGCTGAATAGTATTCCATTATATATATATACATCCTCTCCAGCATTTATTATTTGTAGACTTTTTGATGATGGCCATTCTGACCAGTGTGAGGTGATACCTCATTGTAGTTTTGATTTGCATTTCTCTAATAATTAGTGATGTTGAGCATCTTCTCATGTGCTTATTGGCCATCTGTATGTCTTCTTTGGGGAAATAGCTATTTAGATCTTCTGCCCATTTTTTGATTGGGTGGTTTTCTTTTTTGATATTAAGCTATATGAGCTGTTTGTATATTTTGGATATTAACTCCTTGTCAGTTGCATCATTTGCAATATTTTCTCTCATTCTATAGGTTGTCCTTTCGTTTGCTGATGGTTTCCTTTGCTGTGAATTTATAAGTCAACAGAACTACCAGTTTGGCCCTGAGGGACACGTCAGTCCATGATAGAATTTAAGTTCTCAGTATAGATTCTCTTAGACCATCAGTCTGGTCTTCGTTAGGAGCCAATGAAGAATTTTTGAATAAACAAAACAAGATACTATTTAGATAAGATTATACAAATATATAATTGGCTATTACTACTACTACTGCTATTACTGCTACTACAGATAATAGAAATAATGATAATAATCATCTCATAAGTTTCTTTTTTATTGAATTATAATTGATATACAGTATTATATTAGTTTCAGGTGTTCGACATAGTGATTCAATATTTTTATATATTATGGAATGATCACCACAGTAAGTCTAGTTACCATCTGTCACCATACAGAGTTATTACAATATTATTGACTATATTCCCTGTGCTATACCTTACTTTCCCATGACTCATTAGTTTCTTATGAGGGAAATGGCTGTTAATTCTCTACAACAAAGGCACATAAACTCTCACAAATTCACCCACAAATTATAAGGTAATAGGCTAGGAAAGATGGAGTGATTGTTGTTATATATTCATTAGGTATAAGTATTTGGCCACCCAGGGGTAGGCCTCACCAAGAAAGGACCCAGTATCTCTTAGACAAGGTGATGATCTCCTAATAAGTGAAGTTCAAATAAGCTCTAAGGCTAAGATTAATGAAAGGTTTTGATTTCAGTTTTATTAGGGAGACACACACCCACATTTACATACACACAAATCCTCCTTGTTATCTTTATTAAAAGACAAACACAAAACTTGGAAAGGATTCAAGTTCATGTTACCAACTAAAACCATTCATACTACTTGTGTCCACTGTTTCCAGTTGTCAGTTGCACTCTTTTCTCAAATTCACAGAGGATAGCAGATGACAATGACTAAATCCAGGTATAAGTTTCCCGCTTTCCGAAAATAGAGCATGCCTATGAAACCTTTTCTAAGCTGAAATGGTGTGAAGCAAAAAAGCATTTACCTTAGGACACATCTTGCTAATGGCTGCACAAAATAAATTGAGATCAAGCACGGAGGCTCACAAACACAGTTCAGAGTTACGGAGGCTTAATGCTGAGATGTTGAGTATAGTTTTGGAGGAGGGAGCTTAGCGGTGCCAGTCTCACTGCCTCTTATAACACCTGCTACAAAACAAACACTGAACACTCTTATCACTTTTTGCCATTTTTTGTAAAAGCAAAAATCCTCTTCAGATTTCTTTTGGTTAGTGAAAACATGTACTAATGTAGGTCTTTTGTAAAAGTGAAGTGACATAAAGCGAAATTTCAAAAAGCGGGGGTTCCCTGTAATAACCAAAACCTCACTTGTGAAAACAGATCCCACTGCCAGCTTTTCCCAGGTGTTATTAGCGCTTGGCAATGTCTCCTATTTAAAGAACAAAGGTGTTTGCGAAGTTTTTACTTTACTCGTTACATATATATCTTTAGCCAATTTCCACTTTTCTTTCTTTCCTCTCCTTAAAGTTTAATGATTCAGACTTATTCAGAACTTCGTTTATCTCTCAGTGCAACATTGTATCAAAAAGTTAATGCCGAAGAAGTCAAAGGCATTTCCCTACACACTTCGATCCTCCCTCTCAGATTCATCCGTCATTTTCTTTTCATATGTATTCACAGCAAAACTGAGGCACAGGGCTTTAAGTTCTGTTTCTCATGGGCAAGTTAGAGGTATAACTCCATCCCTGAAACTTTTCAAAAGCCGTGAGAAAAAATGCCCCTGTTCCTCCAAATTGGTTCCTCTTTTCTGCACGCACTGTCATGAACGGAGGTGAAAAAATATTGAAGTTTTGGTCTCATGCATTGATAACATATAGTGATATGAGCAGTGTCACTTAGGAAGCAGAGAGGATCAGCTCTGAGAAATGCCAGAAAGGCTAGTAGCTTGGACCAACACAGTTAAGTTGCTAAGTTGGCAACTATTTTGTTCAGTTATTTGCCATATTAATTATAGAACTTAGATAGATGATAGATAGATAGATAGACTACTTGGTAATTGCCTCCAGATTAATAGATTACATTAGAGAAGTGACATAAAAAAGGACACCATATCCTTTAGGTTTTCACGCGTTTTGCAATTTGAAAATGGGAATGAACTCTCTTTTAATTTCAGTTTCACAATTTAAATTAAATCACTCAGACAACTAGACTTATTACAGTGAGCCTAAAGAGGTCAAGAATAGATTTCTCTAAAATGCTGATGCCCTAAGTAAAGGAGAAACAAATTTCCTGAATGGAAGAATTTAATATCATAAAAAATCTATTATTCCCAAATGAATATATTAACTTAATACGTGTTGGTAAGAATAACATTTTTTGTTCATTTTGGTCAATTTGAGAGTGATGACTTGTCAAAATTACTTTTAAATTCAAACTATATACTTGAGAAATGACAAAAGATTTTTGCAAAAGAATAGAGAGGAGCCTTTTTGCCATAACACATTCGAAGACAAATCTACGGTACATAAAATGTATAATATTTGTATATCATTAAACAAACAGATGAATGAATAAAAACATTGAGTCCAAGGATAGGCCCAAGGATATGAGGAAACCGCATATGACCAAAAAGTGATGGACAATGAATGTTTAACAACCAGCTCTCTGGGGCTGAAATGAGGTGGGGGGAGCCTGATGTAGTGATTTCTAGTTTCTGTGATATAAATACTCCTACCTTGGTCAATATTAACGTACCAATGTGATGACAATCAGATTCTCCTAAACATTAAACAGTTGGTGTTTGCAGCACACCACTAGCAAAGGTCAGTTGGAAATGATAATTTGCTCAGTAAATGGAGCAGGAATAATTGCCTATCCAACTTAGAGAAAATACAGTTAAATGTCTAGCACACTTTACACAAAAATAAAATCTCTGTTGTTTAAGAATCCACATGTAAAATATCCATATTTTATTACATGAAAAAAGTAAAACTTGATAACCAAAAAGGTAAATATACACTAAGAAAGCTAAATTTCTTTAGTCTATTATTTAATAGACCAGGAAAGAACCTGCAGCATTTATTGAAAATGAAAGTTAATATCACTAACACATATATACAAAAAGCTCTATAAATTCAAAAGCAGAGAAAATTCAAAAGTGCCCTGAAAATTACAAAAAAAGAAGAAAAGAAAGAAAGGAAAAACATTCTTAACTTCATGGTAGATAAATCGTAGTGAAATGCCATTTTTTTAACCATATTAGATCAGCAAAGTTTTAAAAGACTAATAACACCAGTATCAAACGGAGAGATGTGTATACTGGGACATTTTGTGGGGAAATGTGATCTCCTCACTTATTCTATAGTTAAAAATGTAGGTACTCTGACTTAATAATCCTATTTTGGTGTGTGTGAGGTGGAGGTGGGGACATCTCTAGCCTAGAGGAAAACCAAACAGACAAACACAAGTAGAAAAGGGGATGTCTACATGGACATTTTTAAAACAGGAGTAAAAGATTTGGAAACAGGATGCGTATATACCAATAGCATAATGTGTGAATTAATTATGGAGGATTAACATTGTAAAATATTACCCAGCTACTAAACTGAGTTATATCTCTCACTGTTGATGTGTAAGGGACATAAATGATATACTAAAAAAATATAATGGTGCACTGTATATTTGTAAAATTCTATTTTTCTAAGATAGCAGTAGGTAAAGTGCCTATAGATGCCTGTAAATGTTGGCACACTTGCATTTAAACATGGAGAAAGATATGTGATACCTATATTAATAAAGATAAATTCAAGGTAGTTATATTTGAAGAGGGAAGGGAGATTATTACCATTTTGTCATCTCAACATTGTTTGGCTTGTTAGAAAGTGCATATGTGACTTTTATAATTTAAAATAGACTGAAAGTTTGAAATAACTAGCTAGATCAATTACATTAAATTGGAAGATTGCTATTACATAATATTTTATAAATTAAACAAAGTGAATATAATAATGTATTATGAACAAATAGGCTCAATTCAAAAACAAAACCAAAAGAATGTGTGTGTGTGTGTGTGTGTGAGAGAGAGAGAGAGAGAGAAAGAGAGAGAGAACACTAGTGTTATGTTAATTTTAATTTATTATTATTATTTTATTCCTCTGCTTTTTTGAGTGGTACAAAAAACATGATAGAAAGATTCAGAAAAAATGCAGTCTTCTATATTTGTGAGAATGTAATTGGTACAAGCATTCTGGGGCTAATTAGGCAGATACATATGAAATGCTTAAAAATATTTATGCTTGTTTCCCAGAAATTTAACTTCCAGTCATTTATCCTGAGGAAATAATCAAACATTTATATGGCAAATACATTAAGCAAAGATTTAGGCATTAGTGTTTCACAACTTAGCAGTTATTTATTTGCTAAGAGATTAATTGATTAAATGCACTGTTGAAACAACCAGGACACATATGCAGCTGGTACTCAGCAGCAATACCAGTTGTTTATGTTGGCATCTGTTTCTGTTATTTGCTTTATGGTCATTTGTTGATGGTTGGCAACCACAACATACCAGTTGTTAAACGTTCTAAATATTACCTCGGAAAATAACCTTATGAGGTTATAGTATACAACCTTTAAAAGTGATATAGTAGAGAATGGTGTTTCCCAACTTTAGTTATTTGCTATTCCACATTCAAGATTTTTGCCATATGCGTGTGCCAACTGAATTAATATGTTCTTAATATATCTTCCTAAATCTACTATCTTATCAAAAGTAGAAACCAATATTGCTTAATATGAATGAAGAGTAATGATAAAAAATAATCAAAACAAAATTATTAATTTTGAGCTAATAAGCCTGTTAAGGCATTTTTTAAAAGGGTGATTAGCACAAATTAGATAATTATTTAAGTCAGACTAAGACCCTCTTCTTTATATCATCTGAATGATCAGAATAATTGAAATAAAATAGAAAGTGACATAAAGTTTTGCTATATGATTTAATATTATTTAGTGCCTTGTCCTAAACAGCTTGAAATTCAATTTTGTAATTATAGCATCAGCAATACGTATCCTATTTTTAAGGAAAATCTGAGGTAGATTAAAAATAGAAGGCATGTATTTGACTTCAAGTAATAGAAAACTCAATCACAATGGCTTTAATAATTTATATTTATTTTTCTCTTAATAAACATAAAATAAATAAAGGAATCTAGAGGTAGGCAGTGCTGGCTTAGGTTCAAGGATGATACCTCTGTGCTCCTCTTTGCCTTTCTCTCATTCTCCCAGGATGGCTACCATAGCATCAGCCTTCACATCTATATGCAAGTCAGAAGAAGGAAAGGGAGGGGAAGGGAAAGAAGCGAGCCAGTTGCATCTATCTTATTTAATCAGAAAATCAAAAGTTTCCCGGAACCCCTCAGCTCCCTTCTCTCAAACCTTATTAGTCTGAACTGGAGCATGTGCTCACCCCAGGTCCTAAGGAAGCTAGAAAATCAGGTAAAAGGATTGCTGTGCGTGGTTTGCACCAATTCTCATCCAGCCTCTTGAATTTCACAAATACACTGCTGCTTCATGCTATGTCCTTTTCAGCAGAAAAAAAGGGATAAATGTTAGGTAACTAGGTTGTAGGTAACTAACAATTTCTACCATAACCTGCAAGGTATTCATGATATATTTTAAAGTTAAGAAAGTAGTTTACAAATGCTATGTACTGTATGATTTTGTTTTTCAAAAAAAGGATTTGGTGTGTATGTATATATACACACATGTGTCTTTATGAATGAAAATGTATGTGGTTCTCTATGTTAAATGAAATGATGGTTGACAATTTTTTAAAACTCAACTCTATTTTAAATACTGGATTTATAGTATTTAAGAAAAATAAGATCGACATATTTTGTTGGATCAGATTTTGTTAGATTTTTAGAAAATAGTCCAGGTTTTCTGAAAGGCTTTGGTCTGCTCACCTCATATCTTAGTGTCCCAACTACCAGAATTTCTGTCTCCTGCACGAAGCCCTGAGAGTTTCTTAACTGGGGTAAGAGGCGTTATATGCTTCTTGCTCAACAAATGCGTTGTTTCATTTGGGAAAGTTTAAACTGTAGATTGAGATCTGACTTCACCTTCTATTTATCCCTTCATAGCAGCATAAAGGGCTGTGAAGCTCGTGCAGGGCTTACAGTTTTGACTCAAGAGCTTTCTCTCTTATCTAATTCTTCCAGAATCCAGATTTGGTGACCTTTAGACACAATGTAAGCTACATCTGTTTGATTTAACAATTGTATAAATTTTATTACTGTTGAGACAATGTATACTGCAAGAAAAATAATGGATTTCCAGTGTCACATCTGTGTGTATTTATATGAATTGCACATCTCTGTTGTTTTGTTCAGTTATCTGAGGGGCTGTCTGGCTGATGGTACCCTGGGATTTTAGTGCTTTTTAAACATGCTGGATAAGAATTTCTGAAAACCAAGTTGATATTGAAACAAGGTCACTGGTCCCTGTCAGTAGTTACAGCTCACTGCAGAGTCAATGAACGTAAAAGACCACTTGATCTGGCATTGGATCGCTACTTTTTATTTAATGACACTTGGTTTTCTTATTAACTGGTGGAGGCAGGAACTTCTCAATCTTTTCTGAAATTTCAGACAGGTATAAGGCCAACTTCAAAATAATGGCTATCTTGGCAACTTTGTTGATTAGACCTCATTTATTATATAACACAGAGGCACAAATGTACATCTATATCTATATATATATTCATATATAACCACGCAGGTGGAGAGAAAAGCGTTGCCTAAACCAGTGCATTAAAAGCTTTAAGCATGGTCTGACTATAAGCCATAACTACAATTATTTCAAATTCAAAATTCAAAATAAAACATACTTCATCCTTTCACACATCTGTTTTCTGTCTGCCCTGCTTATCCCAGGGGAACATCTGGACTCAGTATTTAGAAATCATTATATTAGTGAATTGAGCGCCAAGGCAGCCAGCATGAGGGAGATAAGATCCAATGAATCATTCATATCCGGGAGTTGAACTGATTCATTTTGGAGCCACTGAAGTGGACACAGGGCTTTTCATAGAAGACCAGCATAAAATACCTTCCAGTTGTCAAGCCAGATTGAGAAAAGAAGCAAATTATCTGAGCATCATTTCAGAACGTGTCAAAAGAAATGCCAACCGAGTGGCAGCAGAGATTTTTGAGTTTCTAAACTGCATGATTTGTCATAACGGAATTTTAACCATTTTATTTTTTATAACTTATTCCAAGGATGGAACTATTACAAGTATTTCTTCCTTATGCTGACATTTAAATGATATTTATGTGTAAATATGTGCTTCACTTCTTTATATGGAATAGTAAACTCCATAGAATTTACTTTTGAATATGATTATTGAACTATAAATTAAAGTTTTAATGAAAGGAAACTGGAGTGACAAGCAAGAATCTGCAAAAATGACCCCAGATTCTTATGTCAGGTTGCCTTGAAGGATTCAGGCTCTAGAGGGAAAGTCCACTTCCCACTTCCTTGGATGCTGGCTCTTGTGCAGTCTCCTTCCTCTGAGCATGGGCTGCACCTAGTGACTTGCTTCTAATCAAGAGAATAATGGCACAAGTAATGGGGTATCACTTCCAAGATTAGGTTACAAAAGACTGTGACTCCCGTCCTTCTAGCTCTTGATCTCGCTTGCTTTCTGGTCTTTTTTTTTTTTTTTTTTTTTTTTTGCTTTGCTGAAGCAAGCTGCCATGTTGAAGAAGCTCATGAGATGAAGACCTCGGAGGGGCTGCTACCCAACAGCTAGTGAGGAAATAAACCCAACAGCCCACAGATGACTGAATCCTACCATCAACCGCTAAGGGAGCATGGAAGTGACTCCCACCCTAGTTAAAACTGGAGATGACTACAACCCTGCCTGATATGTTGCTTACAGCCTATGCGGGCTCCTGAAGAAGAAAACCCAGCTTAGTTGTGCCAGGATTGCTGGCACACAGGAACTGTGAGATTACAAATGTGTACTGTTTAAACTGTTAAGCTTTGGGGGAATTTGTTATCTAGCAATAGATAACTAATACACCCACCTAAGCTCCTGTGTGTTCCTCAGGTCTCCAAGTGCTCAGCAACTCCTGTCTCACAACTGGCAACTGCTGACACTATGTTCAGTTAGCCTGGTGACCAGTAAATCTGTCGGTATAAGGCAGCTTTTACACTTGCCCCATGTTTAGGTCAAGTTGTCTAGTAGCAGATTCTGACATGGGTTAAGGATTATCCTGTGCAAGTGATTTACTAAAGAAGCCCTCCTGAAGAAGCATGTAAAGAATTGGAGAAAGCTAGTTAGGGAAGAAGACAAGCCAAGATGTGATTCCAGGCAAAGTCTGGAGGGGAGTAGCTTTAGCCTGGTCCCACAGAGGAACTCTGGAGTATGTTACTCCTCAGATTTGTCCTGCATGAAGGCAAGAGAGGTGGGCCTTCATATGCTCACAGCTGTTAGTCATTGACTAAGGGCAGCTTGATTGGGGATGGAGATCGTGTGGTGGGATGTAACCTCCCAGGTACTTTTTGCTCTTTGTGCTTTTGGAGGGGCCTCAGGTACTAGCTGTTAGAGACAAAAGCACACCAAAGCTGGAGAAGGGGAGCGCTGAAATGGTTAAACACGTTTGAGGAGATCTGGATGGAGTACCATCAGTGTTTACTGCCACGCCCTGTAGAAAGTTGTACTGAAGTGCGGTACATCTAGCCTTGCCCTGAGGCAAGCGCACCTCCCCGCAGGACACTGAGAGATGGGGGACCTGTGCCACCACTGCTCTTCTCTGTGTGATTTACAGCCTGGGTAGGTAAGACTGTGTTTTTTCAGACCTGAAAACATGACAGAAACTTTACATGATGCCCTGAATTTATAATGAAGTTCTTTCTGGGCAGCAACTTGTGAACACTGGGGGCTTAGCACAGATGTGGGAGCAGAGCACGTCTGCACTGTGCCTCTGTAATCTGAACATCCAGCATCCTTCACACAGAATTAGAACCAGCAGATTTTATTTGGTTTTTATAATTATATAACTAAATTATCATAGTCATGGCAAGACACGTTATCCTCCTTATTTCAAGCAGTGTGTTTGGTTGTCAATCAGTGGGTCTTCTAGTTTCTAAAGGAATTTAGCAAAGTGAAAAATTCTCCAATAGATACACTCTGTAAACTGAGCTACACGTGTCTGAGTCTCCTGAATGCCTGTGTGGCTGACTTTCCACAGACCCACATGCTCAGTTCCTGTAAGATTCCGGGACATCAAAGGTGGGGCTAGAGGCTTCCCTGGTGGTGCAGTGGTTGAGAGTCTGCCTGCTAATGCAGGGGACATGGGTTTGAGCCCTGGTCTGGGAAGATCCCACATGCCGCGGAGCAACTAGGCCCGTGAGCCACAAATACTGAGCCTGCGCGTCTGGAGCCTGTGCTCTGCAACAAGAGAGGCCGCGATGGTGAGAGGCCCGCACACCACGATGAAGAGTGGCCCCCGCTTGCCACAACTAGAGAAAGCCCTTGCACAGAAACGAAGACCCAACACAGCCAAAAATAAATAAAAAATGTTCATTTAAAAAAAAAAAAAAAGATGGGGCTCCTCCCTGAATTCTAGTCACAGAATATAAAAATGAAAAACATCAAAGCAGGAGTGAAACAAAACAACAAATGAACCAAAAGAGCAGCGTGTATAAGGACACTCTCACTCTAGCAGGTAACGTCTTCCACATTTGCCTTCATCTGGTGCCAATCTATAGGTTGATGCTGACACACAATAGAATCTCAGCTGTTGTCAAGCTATCTTCAGCCCCTGCCAGTCCGTCTGTCAAAAGAAGTTGCCTCTTGAGGGAATGGGACATCAGAGAGAGAGACCAGGGAGCTGACCACCACTCCACACTGACCCAGGATTGGCAGTAAAATGAGCATTACAAAAAAAAAAAGAGAAGTCACCTCTGAGTGCTGAGAATGGCTGCACAGTCTTGGCCAGAAAACTGATGTCACTGAGGGGAGGACAATCAAAATGTTTAATAGATCAAAACTGACAATCATCCCCCACTTACTTGCTGGCCATGAAGAAAGAACATTCAGTACAACTTTGCCCGATTAAAGGGGGTTGCAAGTGCTCTCTGACAGAGGATTAACCCCAGAGAACACAGTTTTCAGGCACTTTCCCAGACAAAATAGTCAGTGAAGTGTGGCTTTAGAACTGCTAGCCTGCCAATTTGACATTTGAAGTCTACAGATTGATCTGACAAATAATTTTAAACCATCACCTTTTAATACATTGCCAACTTTGAGTAATTTTATTTTCTTTCTCTTTTTCTGTATATCACTCTATTAAGATAAAAATTTTGAGTTTCACTTGCTGTCAGAAGAAAAAATTGGGGAACATTCCCAGAAGCCAGTAGGTGGTGGTTCAGGAATGATTCCGGTGAGAAAGAGAACAGGATAAAGGAGAGTATGTCAGTGAACTCATGAGAACTACATTTACATTCTGAGTGTCAGCAATGTAAACATTTCTGGGATGGCCCAAAGCAGTCCTAAAACTTCATGTAGAAACTCTGTGAGAACTTTATTTTACTTAAAAAAAATTTTCCTTTTACTCTTCTTGTTTGTAATCTCAAACTCAAAGACCCTCAGATGTTTCTCAGGAGGCAGGTTTTTGGCTAAAAGGCCAATATGCATTGATTTTTAACGGGGCTTCTCACAGCATTTTTGTACCTGGATAATGAATCAGATGATGATTAGCTTACTGCCATCATAAACATTTCACTTCCTCATTATCAGTATCTCTGGGCAGGTTTGACCTCTGGTTCCCATAGGCTTTCTGGAAAAGGCTTGAGTCATTATTTTGAAGCACCTGCTCAATTGTTATCTTATTGCAATCATTTGCCTGCCATCAGATTGTCACAAGTCTTTAGAACACACAACTGATATTGTGAATGTTAATACTGGCTCAGTAAAGTATTGTTCATTATCTATAGACACGCATTTTCACCATTTAATGGGCCCTACAGATTGTACGTTTCTTTGTTGTAGATGCTATTTTATAAACATGTTCTTCAGAATGTCTAGTCCTTGCACTAATGCACCAAATTGAAAGAACAGCTTAGTAAATATAATGAAAAGCGTTATTTTATTGTCACTGTAATGACATACCCTGGGGGAAACAACTATTGATTTTACCTACAACTAATTATCTGAGAGACCAAGAGGGAATAAATGGTAAAGCAATTCTGGGTTGTCTGTGGTATTAGTGTGTATCATCTGTGAGAGAATAAGTGGCTCCAGGATTGGATCCTTCTCTCAAGAAAACAGCCACCAATGAGATCAGCCATACAGTTTCCCAAGGAAAGCTGTATCCCATAATTATTTTTCCTATTTTACTGCTTAGAAAATGATCCCAAAATGGTATCTCAAAGACAAAGTCCGTCAATATTTTAAAACTGAAAACTTTTCACTATTAAAAGACCTCATAAATTAATCATTTGTCTTGAAATTGTACACTGTACACTACAAGTTATCTGTATTAATACCTTATATACAGAATATTTTCCAACACTTAATTATCCTTGTTTGATTTGGAAACTAAAATTCTGCATGTCATGTCAAAGGGAAAAATTAAACATATCCTTATATTCTTATTTTCTACCTATTAAAAAAATTTTCCTGTTTATCACTGCAAAAAAACCTAAAAAATATACATTTTTCTTACATAGACTCTTGATATTTCATTTTTTTCTATATCACTATACACATTTTTATGACAAAATTCAAGTTCTAGTAATTTTTAGCTTGAAAAGATCTATGTAACTCTTAATCCTCAGCCCTTTGTGTGAATAAAATTGTCAGTATCAATATATCAAGGACTGCTTGGTTAACATAGTTTTTAAAGTTTTGTTAAAATTCCATTTCAAATAAAGAACATACTTTTATATACCAGGTATAAGGCACTGCCTAAGACAAAATTATAATAATAATAATTAGAATAATTTCTATCCTCATGGAGTTTAGGGCAGCCTTGCCAACAAAATTTGCAAGATAGTGTAAGTATAAGAGCGAAGGTATGTCTGGTGATCGTACAATAGAAGGAAACATCAGCTCTGCATGGCTGGAGTCGTTTATGGATGGCTTTATGGAGAGGCATATGTGAAACATGAGCAAATATCCTGCAGTGAGTGCGGGTTCAAATGTATTCCAGAAAAAGGGAACCTGTAGGTTCAAAGACATAGTACAGGCGAGGTGACTTAGTAGGGCATTGCAGAGAGGGTCTGAGGATTAAATGGGGCCTTAAACTACTTTTTGGCTCATTGAATCTAATTTATCTCTAAGAAAACCAGGCTTTGGGGGGTATGCAATACATTAGTGAAATCTAAATAAGTACTCCTGTTAACACAACTTGGAGATGATGGTAATAGACAATATGATTCTGAATATGATAGTAATGTTGATGCAAAAGGAAATAATTTTTACTTGTTTCTGTGGTGAAGTTTATTCTGCTAAAAAAATCACCTGAGGAGTTCTAAAAATGTATATTCTTCATACAATACCATAACTATTGAATAAAAGTTTGGTAGCATAAGAAATTACATTTTTAATAAACATTCTAGTTTATTGACAATGTAATTTTGGTCATGTGGTCCTTGGAACACACTTTGAAAAACACTGATCTAAGGAAAATTAGCCAAAAAAACAAACCAAATAAAAAACTAAAATGAACACAAATCAAAACTACAATGAGATACCCCCTAATACCCATTAGGATGGCTACTATCAAAAAAAAACAAAAATAAAAACAGAAAATAACAAGTGTTGGCAAGGATATGGAAAAATTGGAACCATTGTGCACTCGGTGGGAATGTAAAATGGTACAACTGCTGTAGAAAACATTATGGCAGTTCCTCAAAAAATTAAACATAGAATTACCATATATATGATCCAGCAATTTTGCTTCTGGATATATACTCAATAGAATTAAAAACAAGGTTTTGAGGAGATATTTGTATACCCATGTTCACAGCAGTATTATTTTATGATAGCTCAAGCGTGGAAGCAACCCAATTGTCCATAGATGGATGAATGGATAAGCAAAATGTGGTATATACAGACAAAGAAATATCATTCAGCCTTAAAAAGGAAGAAAATTTTGACGTATGCTACAACCTGGAGAAATCTTGAGGACATTATACTAAGTGAAACAAACCAGTCACAAAAAGACAAATACTGTATGATCCCACTTATATGAGGTACTTAATATAGTCAAAAACATAGAGACAGACAATAGAATGGTGATTGTCAGGAGCTGGGGGGAGAATAGAATGAAGAATTATTGTTTAATGGGTATAAAGTTTCAGTTTTACAAGATGCAGAGTTACGGTGATTGGTGGTGGTGATTATTGCACAGCGTTATGAATGTATTTAATATCATTGAACAGTACACTGAAAAATGGTTAAAATGGTAAATTTAATGTTATGTGTATTTTACCACAATAAAAAATTTAAAAACAAACAAACAAACAAAAAACAGGAGCAACAATCTGTTGTTTACATGCCAAGAACATATTCAACATCATCTTCTCCATAAAGCTTTTTGAAACAGCTCTAGCCAGAGTATTACTCAGTCCCTCTTTTTGTCTTCCCATATCATTCCATTCATAGTAATTATTGCTTTCATCACACTGTATTAAAATTACCTTTTACTTCCATATCTGCCCAACTATATAATTCCTGAATACAGGCTTATCTTTATAAATCCAGTCCCTAGATTAATGCATAATGCATAGTTGGTACACAATAAACATCTATTGAATTGATTGCCAATAATTATACATTATAATATAAAGACTGACAAGATAGAAAAAAAGGAAAAAATAGTTGAATGAATAAAGAGAATGCGTCCATTAACAAGCCTCAGAGAGATGCAAATGGCTTTCCTCTCACTGACTGCAAAAATGCCAAAAATAATTTTTAGAACATCATTGCTATGTTCTTGTATATAATGTAATACTGAACTTTAGTGTGGTCAAAGAGTTCAGAATCAAATTTTTTGCTGTCTTTAGTAAATTAAATGTAAATATCAGGGCACCCACCAACTTTGCAAAATTACATCCTTGGAGCTTCATCAATATAATTACGTATGAATGAAAGTGATTATCTACTTTTAGATAAACCATTTGCTGGATTTACAGAGGATAATTTCCTGAAAAATTATGAAAAAAATGCTTTGCAATAAAATAATACCTTAAATTCAATGGCGTGGCAGACTATGCAAAGAAATTAAGCAAATTAATTTCCAAAGTGCAAAGTAATTCTATACAGAGGATAAATAACCTTTTGATTACATGAAAAATTGTATGTATCTAGTTTGCTTAATGATAAGATGCATCTCTACAAAAAGGCGTGGACTGATCCCAGCACTGAACGGACAAAGATCACCTTGATGTGGTTTCATTAGATCAGGGATATTTTAGGACTAAGGAAGGTTCAGAAGCTGAAATATAAAACAACTAAAATCAAAGATGATCTTTTAACATGAAACAATAAATTATTCTGTAAATGTTGGCAATAAATACATGAACAGCAGAAATTTAAAAATCTATTTTAATGTATAATACTGCTAAAATGATCCCAACTTTTCCTTGAATACAAAACAATCATTTCAAGACACTATGTTAACACGTAACTAAAACTTTTCTAACATCAAATTCCTTAAGAACTAATTATGACCCTTGTTTTTCCTAGATATTTTTTCTTTACATTTCCATAGACTGGTGGAGTCAATTATTTCTCTATGTACAAGAAAAGAAATGCATGTCTACAACAGATTGATCATGACTGAGTATCATCTTTATCTGTGGCAAGATACTGATACTTAAAAATTACCACTGTAGTTGCTTCAGTCCTGAACATATAAAAATACAGTTTCCCCACAATGCTGCACCAAATATGGTATATAACAGGCAAGATGCTGAGGCTCAGGATCCTGCTAAAGGCTTTGGTAACTAGCACATAAAGATAATGTACAATGAATAGTCAAGAAGTAAAGAGTTGAACTTGAGAGGGTAATTTTTACCCTTTCTTTCTGTTATAGTAAAGTGTGGAATCTTTAAGAATGTCATCTTAATAGGAACAATTAAAAAATTGAATTTAAACGAATTCCATAGTAAGTTTTACCTCCTTCCAGATTCTTACTGTCTTTCAACCATATTAGTGTGCCTATCGATTTTTTTTTCTTTATAGCTAATTATGATATTTATTTTGGATATTAATAAAATCAACTATAAAGGATCTTTGTTCAGATTCTATTAAATGGGAGTTAGTTTCTTCAATTATTCACATAAATGTTTGTGTGGAGATTTCTTATAAGCCATTATCAAATGCAGAGAAGCTTCCTGTATATATTTTTATATACAGCTATATGTGTGTGTAAACACACATACATATACACAAAAATCCAAATGCATAAGTATAAGGAGGCCCAATTATTTATACCAAAAAATTATTGTTTTCCATTGACATCAGATTTCTCTAAAATGTCCAGCTTTCTTTATGCATTTTAATTATACTATTAACAAATATTGTATTTGCCATTTTGCCATTATGCACTCCTTTGGTAAACTGGTGTGAAATGATGCATTTTCCTTGTCATTTAGTTCAAAATAATTTTTAATTTCCTTTTTAATTTCATCATTGACCTATGAATTATTCAGGAGCACATTATTCAAATTCCAGAAATTTGAGATTTTCTTACATGCTTTACTGCTCTTGATTATTAGTTTAATTACTTTGTTGTCAGAGAATACAATCTGTAGGATTTTAATCTTTTAAACTTATTGAGACTTATTTTAAGGTCCATCATGTGGTCGATTTGGGGAAATATGCTATGTGCTCTATAAAAGAATGTATGTCCTCTAGTTGTTAGATGGAGTTCTATAAATGTCATTTAGAGCTAGGAGGTTGTTAATGTTCAGATCTTCTTTATCTTTACTAATTTTTTATCTAGCTCTATCATTCTGAGAGAAAGATGTTCAGATTTTCTACCATGATTATGAATTTTCTGTTTTGCTGTTCAATTCTACCAATGTTTGCTTCATTCATTTTGAAGCTTTGTTATTGGACACATACAAATTTATAATTGCTGTATCTTCCTGATGAAGTGTACTTTTTCATTATTATGAAATCACCTATTTTTTGCTATTAATAATCTTTGTCTTGAAGTCTATTTTTTGTTATTAATATAGCCATTCCAACTTTCCTATGCTTGTTTTTTATTTGAGTAGTGTATATGTTTCTACCCATTTCATTTCAATCTATCTATTGTTTTTAGCAAGCAGCCTATAGTTGGGTCTTGCTTTTTTATGTAATCTTTCATTCTCTGTATTTTACTTATAGTGTTTAATCAATTAGTACATAATGTAATTCCTACTATGCTTTGACTTAGGTCTACTATTTTATTACTTGTTTTCTATTTATCCCTACTGCTTTTGAGTACTTGTATCCCCTTCTCTTCCCTCTCTTAGGTTACTTCATTTTTAGTGTTCATTTTAATCTATCTACTGGCCCCTTGGCTCTATTTTTGTGTTATCTGTAGGGGTTGCTAAAAATTCTATCTGATATATTTCATGAATCTCACCTCTGCCATCCTGATTTTGAGATGTACTCTTCCTTTCACACTTTAATTTCTATTGTGAGCATGTTCCACATTTGGAAAGAGAACTAATTTTCATAAAAATCTATGGTGTGACACAAAAAAAAGTGAAGGTAAATAAGGAAACTATTTAAGGTATTCTACAACCAAATATTTGCAAAGACTTGTCATGAGAAGGAAAAAAAATATATGTATATATATTATATGACTGTTAAGGAAAAATATATTATTCAATGCTACCAAACTGGTAGCATACTTTGGTATAATCTCGATAAGTATGAAAGAATTAAAGAAAGGACTAGCTAAAATAACTCTATATTCATTGCTAAGGAGTTTGGACTTGATTCTGAGAAGATGAGTGACATGATAACATCTTTTTGTTTGGAAAGGTAATTTGTAGCCAGTGTGATTAATCATTGATTGATAGTCTGAGTGGCTATAAACAGGAAGTCAATAGGAGGATATTGATAGAATTAAGGTGAATGATAATAGACAAGGATAGAGAAGAGTAGGTGAGAATGGAATAGAAGAGGGAATGATTGGGAGGAGTGGGGATCTATTTGAATATATTAATCTGGAAACTCTGTAGCAATAAATGTGCATAGCTCAAGAGAAAAGATGAGATACTAATATGAGGATTATTATATAAGACCTTAGATATTAGAGTTATGGCATATACAGTGAGAAATAAAGGGAACAATGATATTTAATAGCTAGATAGAGTAAGGGGAACAGAAAACAGAAAAATACATAATCTTCATTTAGCATGTGTTTCCCTTTCATATTACATACACATATTTATTTCATTTTTTTTCAAATAACCTATGAGAAGCATAAATTGACCTTTTGAATCTCAAAATTTTTGTTTTTCACTAATATCTGAAGAAAGAATAATTCTTTCCTGTTAATATCTTGGTTAAATCAGGGAGTGGGGGAAAAGAAAGAGAGAGAGATGAATTTTGTATGTTTGCAGTATAAAACTGAGGTAAGTAGTTGCCACAATAATACTATATTTTCTCACATGTTTCCATGTACGCAATATTTTTTTTTCAAGGACCCACCTGATTTTCATCAGAGTCATCCATTTAGACTAAGTAATTACTTTCAAGAGGCTCTTGTGTATGCAGATGTCTTACCTCTTTAGTTTGTAAGTCATGATGAACAATTTTGTGTTAGTTAATAGAGAATTTTGAAAAAATATTGGCGGGAATGTGACATATGACATATATTTAGAGGAGAGGGCAGGTAAAGCAGATCCTAGCTCTGATATCCTTCTTGGAGATAAGCCTGTTGAGTTAGGCAGTTAATTGGTAAGGCCTAGACCACTGCAAAGCGGTATGCTCTGGGAAACAAAGCAGTGTAGTTGTTCAAGAACCCAATGACTTTCATTCAAAATTCTGATTTTATCACTTCTAGCTATGTGAACTTGGACAGGTAACCTCTCTGTGCCTAATCCATGAAACAGAGATAATAATGGCATCTACCTCTCAGGACTATTAGAAGAATAAAAGGAAATTTGGGGGGCTTCCCTGGTGGCGCAGTGGTTGAGAATCTGCCTGCTAATGCAGGGGACATGGGTTCGAGCCCTGGTCTGGGAAGATCCCACATGCCGCGGAGCGGCTGGGCCCGTGAGCCACAATTACTGAGCATGCGCGTCTGGAGCCTGTGCTCCACAACAGGAGAGGCCGTGGTAGTGAGAGGCCCGCGCACCGTGATGAAGAGTGGCCCCCGCTTGCCACAACTGGAGAAAGCCCTAGCACAGAAACGAAGACCCAACATAGCAATCAACCAATCAATCAATTAATCAATAAAAAAATAACATCTTAAAAAAAAAAAAAAAAAAAAAAGGAAATTTGGGGTACAGACTATTTAACAGAGTATCTCAGTAAATGATGACTATTATTATTAGAGAAGCTGATAAAAGGGATAAAGATAGTTCAAAACAAGATGGACACATATAGAAAAAAATCACAGTATAAATTAAACTAAAATATTGAGGGATTATAAAGTGAGTGAATGAGAATGGATAAATCAGAGAGACTAACAAACAATACATGCAGAAAAATAGAACCTCCCAGTGGCTCCTTATACACAGTAAGTGATCAGTGCTAATAAATGAATGACTAAAAAGGTAACATGTTTATGCCTGACCATACATTTGAAACTAACATAGTAAAGAAATGAAAAACAAAAAAAAATACATAATTAGTAAAACAGGAAAAAATGCAGATATGTTTTTTAAAATTACATTTACTGTTTTATGAACCATTGACAAAGAAAACTATATGAATCTACTCCTAAACTATGGACTAGGTAATATGATATTATCATTGAAAAATTTAAGAAGTGTGGCAATCTCTATTATCATTGAAAAATTTAAGAAGTGTGGCAATCTCAATTTAAGAAGCGTGGCATCTTTTTAAACTGTCTTCCCATATAGGTTAATCATATCCAGTAATATTTGTGAGGTTTCTCATATGGCATTACCAGTGGTGGTCGTCTGTGCTAAAAATGTGAATTTAGACATTAATGTCATTTCCATAGTGATCTGTTCTTCAATAAAAGAGCTAAGAAAAATTTTTTAAAGGTGTCAAGTTCTTCATATTAACTTATCCCAAAAACTCAAGTATTTATCTAATGTCAGCAAACCAAACACCAAATACAGTTTCCATGCTTGACTTTCAGTATAAACGGCATTCAGTCTAAACCAATTTTAGTTAAGAAGGACTGTTAGAAGATATACAGATGGCCTACAGACACATGAAAGAATGCTCAACATCATTAATCATTAGAGAAATGCAAATCAAAACTACAATGAGATATCATCTCACACCGGTCAGAATGGCCATCATCAAAAAATCTAGAAACAATAAATGCTGGAGAGGGTGTGGAGGAAAGGGAACACTCTTGCACTGTTGGTGGGAATGTAAATTGATACAGCCACTATGGAGAACAGTATGGAGGTTCCTTAAAAAACTACAAATAGAACTACCATACGACCCAGCAATCCCACTACTGGGCATATACCCTGAGAAAACCATAGGTCAAAAAGAGTCATGTACCAAAATGTTCATTGCAGCTCTATTTACAATAGCCAGGACATGGAAGCAACCTAAATGTCCATCGACAGATGAATGGATAAAGAAGATGTGGCACATATATACAATGGAATATTACTCAGCCATAAAAAGAAATGGAATGGAGGTATTTGTAATGAGGTGGATGGAGTTAGAGTCTGTCATACAGAGTGAAGTAAGTCAGAAAGAGAAAAACAAATACAGTATGCTAACACATATATATGGAATCTAAGGAAAAAAAAAAAAAAAAAGGCCATGAAGAACCTAGTGGCAAGACGGGAATAAAGACACAGACCTACTAGAGAATGGACTTGAGGATATGGGGAGGGGGTGGGGTGAGATGTGACAGGGTAAGAGAGTGTCATGGACATATATACACTACCAAATGTAAAATGGATAGCTAGTGGGAAGCAGCCGCATAGCACAGGGAGATCAGCTCGGTGCTTTGTGACCACCTAGAGGGGTGGGATGGGGAGGGTGGGAGGGAGGGAGATGCAAGAGGGAAGAGAAATGGGAACATATTGTATATGTATAACAGATTCACTTTGTTATAAAGCAGATGCTAACACACTATTGTAAGGCAATTATACTTCAATAAAGATGTTTGAAAAAAAAAAAAAGAAAAAAAAAAAGAAGGACTGTTAAGGACAGCCTGAGTTTTATGTATCTGCACATGTTAGTATTTAAATTTATTACTATTCTGTAGTATGATATTAAAAATTCTGAAATTAGAATGCATTGAAAATCTTCTTTGAGGTAAATCACTCCCACAGTCCTTGAGGCAGTTATTCATGAATTGCAGTAAACTGATGATTTTGCCCCACATTGCTAACATAAGATGACACAAACCAGATTATATTTAATTTGATTTTGTTGTGTTCATACAGCAGTTCTAATTAACAATCAAATAGTTGAGATTCACCTCTCCTCTGGCAAAGCTACAAAATCTTTGAGAGAAAAGAAAGTTGTTAGCTGTCACTGAATTTCGCTTCTGATTTTTTCCTTTGCTCTGTCAAATGTCAGAGCTATACATCAGGAATTTGAAAACCATATCAAAGAAAGGCAAGCACATGTTATGGCAGGCTCGTGCTAACACTGCATCAAGATTCACACCAGCACAAAGACTCCTTGACCCGAGGTGCCCTGCAACCTTCCATTGAGATGCGAGGCATTGACCTGCTCTTTCTGTCATTTTCAGTCACTCCTTCAGGTTCAGCAGGGACCCATTAGGTATAAAGATCAAATGACAAAATAAGCCTCCAATCATGAGTGGCTACAGCACAGGCACATCAGTATGTCCACTGTATGTCATTTTGACGGGGCTTGTCACACAAGGGTAAAGACTGATATTAATAAACATTTCAATAAATGATTTTTTAAAAATGGTTCTTTTCTATATACCTTCACAGGAGAGTATCAAGGACAAACAAAGGTAAATATTTTAAACTGATACTAGGGGAAAAAAATATTGAGTTGGAAAAGAAAATTTTTCTTAAAAATATTTGTGAAAGTGATAATATTCACCCTCTCACTTACCTCCTTGAAAACTGCTCATTGGTGAAAGCAAATGCAACATCTTATGTGTATTTTGTTGGTAGGACCCCTCCGGAACTGAAGTCACACAGGCTTGTTTGTACGTCTGTCCTAACTGTGTCTGTCATTCAGTCATGTGTTCTGTGTTGTTTCCTTTCCCCCTCCTGGGTATCTGTTAAGCTTCAAAGGGATAAAGGAAAACAAAGCTGAATATCAAGTTGAGTGTCAGCTCCTCTTCAAGCAGTGTACGAGGCATAGTAATGAGTTTGTGAGCAAAAAGGGTAGTATCTTTGCATGGGATTTGACTCTCCTGAGAACGAGTCTTCCTGAAAACTCCTTGAAAAGTGGCACATTACACTGGCATGCCTATCTCAGTGCTGTCTCACAATTTACCACCATTTATATCTGCAAGACCAGTTCGGAGCTTCTGCAGGTTCTGGTCAGCCAGAACTTTTTTTGGAACATGCTGTAAGTCCTGTATTGTATGAGAGACCAACAAAAAATAGTCAACACAGCCAAGAATAGAAAAATTTCAGTCATTAAAAATTACTTATGGGGGCTTCCCTGGTGGTGCAGTGGTTGAGAATCTGCCTGCCAGTGCAGGGGACACGGGTTCGAGCCCTGGTCTGGGAAGATCCCACATGCCGCGGAGCAACTGGGCCCGTGAGCCACAACTACTGAGCCTGCGCGTCTGGAGCCTGTGCTCCGCAACAAGAGAGGCTGCGACAGTGAGAGGCCCGCACACCGCGATGAAGAGTGGCCCCGCTCGCCGCAACTAGAGAAAGCCCTCGCACAGAAACGAAGACCCAACACACCCAAAAATTAAAAAAAAAAAAAAAAAAAAAAAAAAAAACTGACTTATGCTTCAACAACGATTCCTTAAAGCAACAAACATGATCATTTTAATATAATACCCATTGCTACAGAAAAAGTAACTTCAAGTAAAAACAAAAAAGGTATCATAAACCTAAAACAGTGTATCTAACTACACAATGATAAAAAGATAAAACTACACAATATTTAGGTGGTACTATATGAAATTGTTAATATCCAGCTGGTTTTTTAAAAATGCCAATTTCATATGGTTTGATCTAATATGAAAATGTTATCTGTATGAATATCTTCAAAGATCATGTATGCATCCATCCGTTATGCTGTTAATAGATCATTTTCATTACTAAACATCAAGATAAATCATTATATTTCAAAATTCTTCCGAAGTAGGCATCTTTTTCAAATTATTAATAAAACTGCTTCACTTTGTTTTATTTGTTTTGCTCTTTCTCACCTGTGTGTCTATGGAAAAGCTTGATGGCATTTAGAAATTGCATCTAATTCATATAGTGTATCACTTGTAGGAAAAAAAAAATCTATTTTATGCAACTTGAGAAATATACCTCAGTTTGGTTGGGAATTCAAACATTGTTAGTGAAGGATTATTTACCAGAGAGCAGGTAGACTTTCCTCAGAAGTCAAAGCTTGAGCCAGTTATGCTGAAGACACAACCCTCTAACCAGAGCAGTTACAACTGGGAGATAATTAGGATTCTGGTCTCTGACATCCTGCACAATGGTTAGATGTGGGGCTTGAAAAGATGCCCTTCTGACACCCAAATCCTTTATTACTTCATGAATAAATGTTAACCCCCTGACAAGAGTGCTAAGTGGGTGATATCTTCTATTTAATGTGGTCACTGCATAACTGACAGGAATAAAAATGTCCCTTTGTTTCATGCCACACTAATTCAGTTAGCAGGTTACCACAACAAAATGTGAAATTATACAATAGATGTGTGAAATACAGTTCACAAACAATGTGACACACTGGTCTCATGGTACAAACAATGTGAAGAATAACTTACTTGCTACATGCATACACATCTTTATATATAAATGTCATATTATCAGAAGTGTTTAGGTACTTGTAAGATAGAAATGAATTAAAATACCCCCCATTCTTAACGTATTTTCAATCTCTTATAAAACTGCATCTGACTTTTGTAACTTTTTACAATATAGACTTGTTAATTACCCATCTAAATATTAATTACCCATCTACATATTTATTGTTAAAAACAATATCCTTAAGTTTTTAATTTTCATATTTATTCTCTGAAAATAATAACATGGATTTCTACTCACCAAGGCTCACCAATCTATGACTACTGCTGAATGTTCCATCTACCAAAGCAGAGATCAACACTGAATCCCCAATATGGCTACCTGGTGTCAGGTTGATTACGTTGGACCACTTCCACCATGGGAAGTGTTTTGTTCTTACTGGAATAGACGTTTACTCTGGATAGAGATTTGCCTTCTCTTCATGCAATATGTCTGGTAAAACTACCATCCGTATCCACCATCATGGTATTCAATTATGCATCATGACTTCCACTTCCTTATATGTGTAATAGTTTTTTATAGGATGCTGGTCACTGTTTTGTGTACTGATTTCATTGTTCTTCTTCAAAGGATATTGAACGTTTGTTTGTTTGCTTGCTTGTTTTTCCTGGCAGGTATTAATTTATTTTGGTTTGCAGCTTGATTTTTCAATTATTACTTTACCTCTGTATCATCTTGATGATGATGATGGGGATGACGGCGATGACGATGACAACTTTACCCTAAAGTAGCTTTCCTCTGGGGAGAGTTTTAATCCTCCTCTTAAAGAAAAGAAAAGGGTGTTTGGGGATTCTCTACTAAATGTCTCAGGTGTTTAACAAGGTTTCTCTACTCTGTTTTGTCAGCTCTCTGACACCTCCCAATCCTGTGCAAGCTATAGGAAATGTTCCATTCATAATTGGTCATTGTTTTCTTCCCTGGTCGTTTTTCTTTTCCTGACCACACAGAGTCTTGCCTTCAAATGCCCACATCAGGATTCTGCAACAATTCAAAGGAACACCTATGCAGATTTGGTAGTTACTTTTCAGTGTGTCTTCCCCTTGACAAATGCTTTGCTGCTTTAATTCACCTAAACCCTAATCTCTATCTCTTCAGTTTAGCAAGACCACAATGTTCTGCATGAGTTCCCCTTCCAATCTGTGCTTTGGTAAAACCCTACTATCAAAAAGTTAGTTGCAGGGCTTTACTTCATTTATTCTCTACTCTGAGGGCTCATAATCCTATATTGCCTTTGTCCAGTGCTGGAAAACAGGATTTATTTTTCATTTATTTTGCTCAGTTTTCTATTTGTTTATGAGAGAGGGCTAGTTTAGTTCCCATAGTTAATCTTTATGGCCAGAAGAGGAAGTCCCAGAGAATAATTTTTAAATGACCAATTCGATCTACACAGGGCTTTATGAAGAAGTACTATTTAAAAGAAGGTTTAGGGTAGCAAAAATAAGAAGAAAGTGTGATGGGTGGAATTTGAATAAATGTAAGTGATTGGCAATGAGAATAAAGTAAAAGTGACTGAAGTCATTTGATAATGCTTTATTTGGCATGACCAATTAAACCCACCCTAAGTGTTTGTTCCTTTCCTTTTTCCATGTGCTAGCTCAGAATTACTCTTCCTTAAAGGTCTTAGGAGATAATTTTTTTTTTTAAACTTCATCGGCTTTGTTTGTCTTTTAAAATTTATTTATTTTATTTTTATTTATTTTTGGCCGCGTTGGGTCTTTGTTGCTGCAGGCGGGCTTTCTCTAGTTGCGGCGAGTGGGGGCTACTCTTCATTGCGGTGGCTTCTCTTGTTGCGGAGCACGGGCTCCAGAGCGCAGGCTCAGTAGTTGTGGCGCACGGGCTTAGTTGCTTCGCGGCATGTGGGACCTTCCCGGACCAGGGCTCGAACCTGTGTGCCCTGCACTGGCAGGCGGATTCTTAACCGCTGCGCCACCAGGGAAGCCCCTTAGGAGATAATTTAATGAAGCTATTGGATAGTATAGCTATTTAGTCAGCATTAATAGCAGCAGAGATAGTGCCCAACATGTGATTGGTATTTTGCTCCTGAAAACAAGTGGCAAATTGAGAACTATTGGTAATAATGCTTCTAGTATTAGCAGTTCCATTAATAACATCATTTGGAAAACAAGTTTTACTCTTCAAAGTGATTTTATATATAATATTTTATTAGTCTGCTTGGGCTGTCACAACAAAATACCGCAGACTGGGTGGCTCAAACAACAGAAACTATTTTCTCACAGCCTGGAGACTGAAAGTTCAAGATCATGGCGCTAGCACAGTTGGTTTTCGATAAGACCTCTCTTCCTGGCTTGCAGATTGCCACCTTCTAGGTGTCCTCACATGACCTTTTCTCTGCATATGTGAAGAGAGAGAGCTCTCTCTACTTTTCTTCCTTTTCTCATAAGGACACCAGTCCTATCAGATTAGGGCCAAACCTTTATAATCTCATTTAACCTTAATTACCTCCTTAAAGACACTATCTCCAAATATTATCACATTGAGGATTAAGGCTTCTACATGTGAATTTAGAGAGGACACAATTCAGTCCATACAAATACCTTATTTAAGGATCACATTTTATTTCTTTATTTTAAGATATGGGTCTATATGTTACACAGTTAAATAGTTTTTCCATTACCAAGCAAATATAAAGAATCCACTTTCAAAAATGTTACATTGATTGCACAGATGTTTCTTATTTTAAAACATTTTAATAATGAAATATACAGAAAAATTGTATGAAGACTATATGTAGTATTTAAAGAAAGATACTAATGTGAACACTGCTGTAATCCTGCTGATTTAGGAACAGAACTTTCGTGTTCCTTAGATACCACATCATCCAGTTCCAAGCTACTGCATTCTCCCTCCAATCTATCACGTCTCTTTTCTTCCCAAAGATAACCCCTACCTTAAATTTTATGATAATAATTTCCTTGATTTCTGTAGATTTGTTACGTAAGTATGTAGACATAAGCAAAAATTAATGTTGCTTATACCTAATTTCTATTAATGGAATAATAGTGTGTGTATTTTTCTGAGGTTTTCCTTTTTGCTTAACATATTTTTGAAATTTATTCTTTTTATCTCATGTAGCTGTAGGCGTTCATTTCCAACACTATATAATATTCTATTGATTGTGTACATTGTCACTGATTATTTTAATACTGATGAAGATTTGGGTTGTTTTTGCTATTGTTTTTGTAATGAATATGCTCCTGTAGCTCCCCTGATGCATTTGAAATAATTCCTCTAGGATCATTTCATAGGTAGGAGTTGGATTGCGGGAAACCAGTGATACACATGAATGCCAAATTGTCTCCAATATGGTTACCAATCTGCACATTCACCAGCAGCATGTGAAATCCAATATATGAAAATCAAGTCGTTCTGAACTTCCAATCACATCTATGTTGAAACTTTTCTTTCTGTGTATGAGTGATTTTTATGTGTTCCATGACTGGCTTCAAGATGGATCAGTTATTCATATCTATCTTTGAATAAATTTATACTTTCTTCTCTTGAGTTTAACATGCTGAGTAAATCTATCCATTGAGTTACTATTACCAGTTATATACATATATGAATATATTTCACTCTTTATGCTCTATTTGGTTTATTTGGTTCTATTTGAAATCTGCCTCCTCTTTTACTTTTTACTATCAATATACCTCAATTTTATAATCAAGGGTCTTCTCCTGACCCTTTTATATACTTTGCTTGACTCTCTTTTTGCTCAAAATTGATTCCTTTTTTTAAAATTTTTTTTAAATTTTTATTTATTTATTTATTTATTTATGGCTGTGTTGGGTCTTCGTTTCTGTGCAAGGGCTTTCTCTAGTTGTGGCAAGTGGGGGCACTCTTCATCGCGGTGCGCGGGCCTCTCACTATCGCTGCCTCTCCTGTTGCGGAGCACAGGCTCCAGACACGCAGGCTCAGTAGTTGTGGCACACGGGCTTAGTTGCTCCACAGCATGTGGGATCTTCCCAGACCAGGGCTCGAACCCGTGTCCCCGGCATTGGCAGGCAGATTCTCAACCACTGCGCCACCAGGGAAGCCCTCAAAATTGATTCTTAATTCCAAATAATTTGCTTTTTCTCTTGCCTTTTTTGTTTTTAATATGATTCCATGCAAGTAATTTTACACTATTTTCCTTATGCTAATAGTCTTCCTTAATTGCCTTGAGATGTTTTGTCAAGTATCTCTGTTCCCACATTTTCTCATTAAAATTACTCTTATTAATATTTAATGTTCTATAAAATATTGCTCATTACATTCACTCTGAAATTTTAAAGACTTTTTAAAAGTCTTCATCTCCTTTAAGCTATCAGTTTCATTTGGTTAACATAAAAGTATAAAAATAATCAGGTATCTATCTATCTATCTATATATCATTTTTGTTTATTTTTAATTTTTTTATACATCTTTATTGGAGTATAATTTCTTCACAATGCTGTGTTAGTTTCTATTGTACAACAAAGTGAATCAGCCATATGCATACATATAACCCCGTATACCCTCCCTCTTGAACTTTCCTCCCATCCTCCTTATTCCACCTCTCTAGGTCATCACAAAGCCCTGAGCTGATCTCCCTGTGCTATGCTGCTGCTTCCCACTAGCTATCTATTTTACATTCAGTAGTATATATATGTCAATGCTACTCTCACTTCACTCCAGCTTCCCCCTCCTGCCCTATGTCCTCAGGTCGATTCTCTATGTCTACATCTTTATTCCTGCCCTGCAAGTGGTTCATCAGTACCCTTTTTCTTTTTTTAGATTCCATATATATGTGTTAGCATATGGTATTTGTTTTTCTCTTGAGAATTAGAAAATATAAACAGACCTATCACAAGTAATGAAATTGAAACTGTAATTAAATATCTTCCAACAAACAAAAGTCCAGGCAGATGGCTTCACAGGCGAATTCTATCAAACATTTAGAGAAGAGCTAACACCAATCCTTCTCAAACTCTTCCAAAAAACTGCAGAGGGAGGAACACTCCCAAATTCGTTCTATGAAGCCACCATCACCCTGATACCAAAACCAGAAAAAAGATATCACAAAAAAAGAAAATTATAGACCAATATCACTGATGAACATAGATGCAAAAATCCTTAACAACATACTAGCAAACAGAATCCAACAACATATTAAAAGGATCATACACCATGATCAAGTGGGATTTATCCCAAGAATACAAGGATTCTTCAGTATACTCAAATCAATCAATGTTATACACCATATTAACAAATTAAGGAATAAAAACCTTATGATCATCTCAATAGATGCAGAAAAAGCTTTTGACAAAATTCAACACCCATTTATGATAAAAACTCTCCAGAAAATGGGCATAGAGGGAACCTACCTCAACATAATAAATTCCATATATGACAAACCCACAGCAAACATCATACTCGATGAAAAAATGAAAGCATTACCACTAAGATCAGGAACAAGACAAGGATGTCACTCTCACCAGTCTTATTCAACATAGTTTTGAAAGTTCTAGCCGCAGCAATCAGAGAAGAAGAATAAATAAAAGGAACACAAATTGGAAAAGAAGAAGTAAAACTGTCACTGTTTGCAGATTACATGATACTATACATAGAAAATCCTAAAGATGCCACCAGAAAACTACATTGATTACTATTAATCAATGAATTTGGTAAGGTTGCAGGATACAAAATTAATGCACAGAAATCTCTTGCATTCCTATACGCTAACAATGAAAAATCAGAGAAATTAAGGAAACAATCCCATTTACCATCACAACAAAAAGAATAAAATACCTAGGAATAAAGCTACCTAAGGAGGCAGAAGACTTATACTCATAAAACTATAAAACACTGATGAAAGAAATCAAAGATGACACAGATGGAGAAATACACCATGTTCTTGGATTGGAAGAATCAATATTGTGAAAATGACTATACTACCCAAAGAGATCTATAGATTCAATGCAATCCCTATCAAACTACCAATGGCATTCTTCACAGAATTAGAACAAAAAATTTTACAATTTGTGTGGAAACACAAATGACCCCGAATAGCTAAAGCAATCTGGAGAAAGAAAAAAGGAGCTGGAGGAATCAGGCTTCCCAACTTCAAACTATACTACCAAGCTACAGTAATCAAGACAGTATGGTACTGGCACAAAAACAGAAATATACATCAATGGTACAGGATAGAAAGCCCAGAGATAAACCCATGCACAAAAATGTCACCTAAATTATGACGAAGGAGGCAAGAACATACAATAGAGAAAAGACAGCCTCTTCAATAAGTGGTTCTGGGAAAACTGGACAGCTATATATCATTTTTAAATTAGAATGTAAACCATTTTCTTCACTCCTAAAGTGGTTTATAGGCATTTTCACTTAAAAAATTGCCTTCCAAAATGTGTCACTTCCTTTCATATGGTTCATCTAGAAATAATACTACACTTTCCTAACAGTATCCAGAGCTGGTAAGGCTTTGAAAGATTTGTCATATAATACTAAATAAATCTGACATATTGTTGGCAGGCATATGCCCTGTATATAACACTACTCTAAGTAACCAAATATGACATAAGGTGATACTTAATTGCATATGCTCCTTTTCTGAGATAAGAAAAATATTGCCAATAAAGATGACTATGTTGTGTCTGTGCTATATATTTAATAAGACTAAACATCAGTGATGACTGAGGAAGAAAATTAGACATTAAAAATGACAGATTTCAGGGTTAATAACATAGTTATTTGTTTTTGTTCCTTGGAAATAGTAAATCCTAACATATCACTTCACATTTCATTGTTTTTTGGTCAATACAGTTCACAATTTTAAAACCTAAATATTAGTTAATCAATAAAAGCTGCATTAAAAATGAACCTCAAAATGCGTAACTCAGCATCTAATGTGTCAACATGTTGTTAATTCAAAAGTTTACGGATTTGAGGCAAACTTTCATTTGAAATTGGATGACAGGTGTTTGCTAAGTAAAGTAACACCATTTTTGGTGAGGGTGATTTGAATCTATGCTTGATAGGAATCACCGTGTCCAAGGGTAATTACAGTAAACACGAAAACTGTAAAAGTAAGCAGAAGTTCAAAATGTTGTACTTTAATCAAGTTGTAAACTTATCTGCTAGTTTGTTTCTTTACTCATTCACTCGTTCATTCATTCATTCATCCTGTATTCCTTCTATAAAAGTAGCATACCTCAGTCAGGCCGAATAATGGAAGACATCCTGGCATAAATATTCTAGTTTTTATAGGATCCTTTGCTATTGAGTCTGTTTGTTAAAGACTCATGGGGTATTCTTCCTTCCATACTTTCACTACATTTTCTTTGATTAGTGGGGTCATTAGTATGACAAGTAATTTATAATATCAGTTATGCTCAAATGCATAACTTAATATCTTTATGGTGGAAATGATATACTTTTCTCCTAAGCTAAAAACTTTGTTAAAATTGCATATAATTACATTAATTTAAACAAAGGCAATAAGAAAAAGTCAGTCTTCTCTGGCATAATATGTCAAATTACTAAGAAGCAAACAAATTTCTTATTGAAATATATAAAATTACTCTTCATGATTCTCAAATGCATGTTCACCACAAACGTTAATATTTCTGTCAGGAAAGTTACCATGTTTTGCCCTTTGAGCAAAGTACCTCTGACAATAAAGGAGAGTTACTCAGGCTTCCCTGGTGGCGCAGTGGTTAAGAATCCACTTGCCAATGCAGGGGACACGGGTTAGAGCCCTGGTCTGGAAAGATCCCACATGCTGCAGAGCAACTAAGCCCGTGCGCCACAACTACTGAGCCTGCGAGCCACAACTACTGAAGCCTGCGTGTGTAGAGGCCATGCTCCGCAACAAAGAGAATCCACCGCAATGAGAAGCCCGTGTACTGCAACAAAGAGTAGCCCCCGCTTGCCTCAACTAGAGTATGTCCGTGCGCGGCAATGGAGACCCAATGCAGCCTAAAATTAAATAAATAAATTAATTAATTAAATAAATTTATTAAGAAAGGTGAGTTACTCATTAAAGCTCAAAGTTTTTCAATAGACTGATCAAATTTAATTTAGGTAACATAAATTCTAAGATGATTATAAAATGCTACTTAAGTAAATATTTTACACATGGTTAACTAGTTGGTTTAAGAAAAGTCTGAGAATTAAAATTATTGTGAGAATAAGTTCTGTCTACATATTTAAACTTAAAATATTAGGCAATTTCTATGGAAAAGTCACATATTAGCAAATATATTTAGAGTTTTTATTTGCAAACTCTGCCTCATGTTTGGACAAGTTAGTATGAGATTGAGCTGCCAATCCCCATTGAGACATCAGGGACTGAAATCGGAGACATTTTGTATGCCAGTGCTGGACTACTGTGTCATGACCGTGGACATGTTTGTATATTGCCAGCCCATGCTATCTATTCTTGGCACCATTGAATACAATAAATCTTCACCTCAGAGACTCTAAAATGCATTATATAGCTTCTCTTTAAAAAATACTACCACAGCTTCCTATAAAATAGGCCTGCTTGTAAAACCTAAATGATGCCGCAACAGTAGACTTCCTGTCAAATAACGTGTGACCAAGAAAAGAGTAATTGACTTCACTAGCAATGCAGTCAGCTTTAGATGAATTGTGTTTGTATATATACATATGAACCTCCTTCTTATAAACACGTTTTATCAAGTAAAGTTTGTTGATGAAATGTCTTTATTCTGATAACTTGGAAAGGATTTTTTTAATATTCTAATAGAGTTATCTAATATTTAGAAAGTGAATTTTACTTCATTCTGAACTTTTAAAAATGCCTTCATTTTGGCACCCTATGACTGCATAATTATGTAAAGGTGTGATTGGATCTATTATGCATTCTTACTCCTCTAAAGCTTAGAAATGTCATGAGCATTGCTCTGATTAATAAGTAGAGGAAAATCCCCTATACTCATTCTGAAGAATACTTTTCTCCTCGCTTAATCTTTGTTTTTTTTTAACTGTTTTTGTTATAATAAATTTATTTATTTTATTCATTTATTTTTGGCTGTGTTGGTTCTTCATTGCTGTGCCCGGGCGCTCTCTAGTTGCAGTGCACGTGCTTCTCATTGTGGTGGCTTCTCTTGTTGCAGAGCATGAGCTCTAGGCATGCAGGCTTCAGCAGTTGTGGCACGAGGGCTCAATGATTGTGTCTCACAGGCTCAGTAGTTGTGGCGCAGGGGCTTAGTTGCTCTGCGGCATTTAGGATCTTCCCGGACCAGGGCTCGAACCCGTGTCCCCTTCATTGGCAGGCAGATTCTTAACCATTGCACCACCAGGGGAGTCCCATCCTCACTCAATCTTGTAATCCATGTGTGTCACAGCTTCACTAAGAAAGGACAAGCTTTCATCTGTGTTCCTTCTTCAGTTCTTATCCATTTTTTTTTATAAACATGTGCTATCATTACCATCATCCAGACATTTTAGGGATAACATGTAACTGGCTTAATAACATATGTATAACTTTTTAAAATATTCTTCGGTATCTACAACCAGTACAGTGTTCTGTTTAAAAGAGGAGCCAGATAAAAAATGCATCCTTCAAAAACACAAGCTTCCATCACTAATCATCTGTGATTTTAAATGTAGGTGACATCATTTACACTTAAGCCTCATTATGATGCTGTTCTTCAAGTATGAGTGAGGGTTGCTCGTCATAGATAAAATTATCTAGTATTGGGGAAATTAGTAATGATGTTTTAAAAATTCTATTCTCTGACAAGTAGACACATGGCAAGTTTTCAGCATATCTTTCTGGTATGACAAGGTAGAATAAAGTTTCTTGAGACATTTTCCCATTATATGGCATCTTGTACCATATATGTAAGTGTTGGAAATGGCTGGAAGTGAATTGAAGAACTGTTTTCCCCCTTAAGGGCTGAACTATAACCGTCTTGTGACCCACAGATATTTTTAGGTACTCAGAAAAGGCATATATTGAGGCATTGAAACTAATGCATTAGATTACATTAAATCAGTGAGTTCGTGGAACTCAGAGTATATTTCTTTCCCCCCAAAAATGCTAGTTGAACAGTTGATAATACCCTTTAATAGATGTTTGAAGGCCAAATGTTGGATGGTGGTTGGCACTTGCTATGCTCAAGATTTTCTTTTCAAGTCAGAATGATTGACATGGTTTTTGGTTGTGAATGTTGATTTAAGCTTTGAGATTGCCTAGTTATTAAAATAAAGGCTGAGTCTAATACCTTTTAACAGAGGGAAAGACAGTTGCAATGTAACAAGTATTCTTGGCAGCTCAGACACTCATTTTCTTCTGCATTATATTGCCAATAGCAACATTTTAGTCAAATTAAAAAATATTTTATCACTTTTCTTGGTTCAACTAATTTAGACTTCATTTTTTTATAAAGGTGATTATAAGTGTTAATCTCCCTGATGAATTCGGAGATATTTTGCTACTGAGAATTATCAGTCACAAGTGATAATTTAACTTTAGTGGATTTGATGATACTGAATCCGCTGGTGGTTCACTAATAATATTTTAATAAAAGATGGAAGAGTGACCTAAACTAATTACAGAAGAACAGTTCAAAATAGAAAGATATTAGAGTTCTAGGAAGGAAACATATGATATTACAATACAGTAATTGTTAAAGAATTATTAACTGGGAAAATTTTGATGAAACCTCAGCACAAAGATCTTCTACAAAGTTTTTCAGATCCAGTGAAATATATATGTATAATGCAGATGTACATGTATAGATGAACAAAATGTAGATGTATGAAATGCAGATGTATAGATCTTGCAGATGTATACGAAATTGGTATGTTATTGTCATGGTCAATCACTTTTTACACTTAGGTAGAAGTAGGTAGAAAAAGCAAACATAGGAGTCACTGGGATCAAATTTTGTCCTGCCTTCACCTTTCATATTATTTTCAATTCAAGCAAGTGACTTGCCTATGTTACCCAATGGCCGGTTTCCACATCTACAAATAGGGGATAATAATGCCTACTTTATTATATGAACATTTTAATTCAATATATTTCAGAAGTGTTTTTAAAACTAGGTTATTAAGTTGTCATTATTTTAATTATTACTATTATTATTAAAGTTGTCAATTCTATACTTTATTCAATAATGGAACACAGCTGTACAGGTATTATTGTTACTCCAAAATGAATTGCTAAAAACCATTCTACTCACGAATTTTAAAGTGACATCTAAACGTTTTATCTTAGCATAGTTGAAATTATAATATTATTTAAGTATTGACAGCAATGGAACATAAATACTATAATAAATTGATATCATCATCATTCATTTAAAAACCCAAAAACAAGTTATTATTTAATAGTAGGAAATTTTATACCATTGATTTTGTCTCCTTGAATTTTTACTCCCGTTCTAATTCTGCAACACTAATTTATCCCAATGTATGATTTTAAACTTGAAGGTTTTCTACTGAACATCTCATCATACTTTTCTATAGATATTTATTTTTAAATTTTAATTTCCTGTAGCCATAAAGCTCTATATATCTTTTAGAGTGACTTTTTATTGCAGTTATTATGTGTACTTAATTTATTTAAAACAGCAAAATACATTATGAATTCCAATAAATACTATTTTTATAAAGTAAAATTCATTTGAAAAAAAATTTTATGAGATGACTGTGAATTCCTTGCTTGAAACAATTGTGGAAATATTCCTTTATTTGCCATTCTGGAGATTTTTCCACATCAGGCCAAGCACTGAAGGAAGTTTTGAGATTGCCTTTTTTTAAAAGGATCGTTGTTAAAGGGGGAAGGGAAAGGAGAACCTGCAGGGCAGACAAATTTTCAGGCTGATCAATTTTATAATAGACTACAAATAAAATTTAAGAATATGATATCTGACTTCTTTTAAACTATTAATATTGTTACTTTAATAGCCCTTTTGTTAAAACTTTAGGAGCTGCCAAGGGTACAAATTAGAAAACCATTTTCCTAGCACTCCGTTGCTCCCTCAGAACATAAAACCTCTCACACTCTTTATTGATTCTGAATAGTCAGTCATCTTTCCAGTCTGTTTTCATCAGTGACTGAAACTGTCTCAACTGTAATTGAAATGGAATAATATAATTCAAGAGAGGTCAGGTGAACCTAAGTAAGTCTAACCTAAGTAGAACATAGTCAGATCAGCTACAGAGAGAACATTTGTGTGTCTGACTCTTCTCTCCAATTCTCTCTAGCTCAGAGAATTTAAAGTCTCTGAAATACAGAGATGGAAAGAGCCACCATTATAATTAACAGAAGATAGTATTTATTGAATAACCTATCACATAGGTGGCTTGGCAAGAGGCTCTAAAAACCCTCAGGTTTTAAATCAATATAGAGTGGTAAGGAACTAGCTTTAAGTCCAAAGAGCAGCCTGAGGTGAAGAAATCTCTGACAACATTGTTGTGGGGGCCTCAGCAATAATTTTATAACATGATAAAGAAAAAACTGAATTTAGAATCACATACCCATTAAAGTATATGTTTAGTTCTGTTTGTTTGTTTGTTTGATTGTATAGCTCAAGCAGAAACATTTTGAGCTCATGTATAGTCACCTTTGCAGTGGAAGCCAGGATGAAGGGAAGAGTTCCTCTGTAACTTAAAAAGTATTTTCAAACCTTTGTCTTCTGTAAGACCTTTGAATCATCCTAATTAAAGGGCTTGTATGCTCCTTCGTGGCTCTTGATTTATATTCATAGATTCTGGGGTAAAACTCAAGGAAATAAGCAATCACCTGGGCCAACGCTCTCATTTGAAAAAGATAAAACAGTAAACCTGCGATAGTAAATGCCATCTCCAAGATCACACAGTTAATGGCTAAACTAAGTTAAGAACTTGACCTCAGTTCAGTGCTTTTTCCCTTTGTCTTAATGCTAATGTAGGAGTTCTCAAAATGTGGTCTCCAGATGAGCAGCATAAAAATCAACTGGGAACTTGTTAGAAATGCAAATTTTATAGCTCCACCACAGACTGGGTGGATCCAAAACTCTGGGTCTGGTAACCAGCAATCTTTATTTTAAAAAGTCTTCAAGTGATTCTGATGTAATATAACATTTGAGAACCACTGTTTAGAAAATAGGGATCAAAACTTTAAAACAATTCCTAACAGGGATGTCTTAGATGTCCTTGGTTTTGGTACACCGAGGCAATGTTTATGTCCTGTCTCTGGAAGGACATTGGTCATCTTCTTGTGAAAAATTAGAAGTTGTACCATGTAGTGTTAAAATTTTGACCTATAAATATAAGTTTCTGTGTCCACCTCTCATGCATTTCAATTTCTATATTATCTTTTTTTCTTTAGCAACTTTATTGGAGTATAATTGCTTTACAATGGTGTGTTAGTTTCTGCTTTATAACAAAGTGAATTAGCTATACATATATATATATATATATATATATCCCCATATCTCTTCCCTCTTGCGACTCCCTCCCTCCCATCCTCCCTATCCCACCCCTCTAGGTGGTCACAAAGCACCCAGCTGATCTCCCTGTGCTATGCGGCTGCATCCCACTAGCTATCTATTTTACATTTGGTAGTGTATATATGTCAATGCCAGTCTCTCACTTCGTCCCAGCTTAACCTTCCCCCTCCCCGTGTCCTCAAGTCCATTCTCTACATCTGCATGTTTATTCCTGTCCTGTCCCTAGGTTCTTCAGAACCATTTTTTTTTAAGATTCCATATATATGTGTTAGCATATGGTATTTGTTTTTCTCTTTCTGACATACTTCACTCGTATGACAGACTCTAGGTCCATCCACCTCACTACAAATAACTCAAGTTCATTTCTTTTTATGTCTGAGTAATATTCCATTGTATATATGTGCCACATCTTCTTTATCCATTCATCTGCATTAGGTTGCTTCCATTTCCTGGCTATTGTAAATAGAGCTGCAATGAACATTGTGGTACATGACGCTTTTTGAATTACGGTTTTCTCAGGGTATATGCCCAGTAGTGGGATTGCTGGGTCATATGGTAGCTCTGTTTTTAGTTTTTTAAAGAACCTCCATACTGTTCTCTATAGTGGCTGTATCAATTTACATTCCCACCAACAGTGCAAGAGGGTTCCCTTTTCTCCACACCCTCTCCAGCATTTATTGTTTGTAGATGTTTTGATGATGGCCATTCTGACTGGTGTGAGGTGATACCTCATTGTAGTTTTGATTTGCATTTCTCTAATGATTAGTGATGTTGAGCATCCTTTCATGAGTTTGTTGGCAATCTGTATATCTTCTTTGGAGTAATGTCTATTTAGGTCGTCTGCCCATTTTTGGATTGGGTTGTTTGTTTTTCTGATATTGAGCTGTATGAGCTGCTTGTAAATTTTGCAGATTAATCCTTTGTCAGTTGCTTCATTTGCAAATATTTTCTCCCATTCTGAGGGTTGTCTTTTCAACTTGTTTATGATTTCCTTTGCTGTGCAAAAGTTTTTAAGTTTCATTAGGTCCCATTTGTTTATTTTTGTTTTTATTTCCATTTCTCTGGGAGGTGGGTCAAAAAGGATCTTGCTGTGATTTATGTCATAGAGTGTTCTGCCTATGTTTTCCTCTAAGAGTTTTATAGTTTCTGGCCTTACATTTAGGTCTTTACTCCATTTTGAGTTTATTTTTGTGTATGGTGTTAGGGAGTGTTCTAATTTCATTCTTTTACATGTAGCTGTCCAGTTTTCCTGACACCAGTTATTGAAGGGGCTGTCTTTTCTTCATTGTATATTCTTGCCTCCTTTATCAAAAATAAGGTGACCATATGTGCGTGGGTTTATCTCTGGGCTTTCTATCCTGTTCCAATGATCTATATTTCTGTTTTCATGCCAGTACCATACTGTCTTGAATACTGTAGCTTTGTAGTATAGTCTGAAGTCAGGGAGCCTGATTCCTCCAGCTCCTTTTTTCTTTCTCAAGATTCCTTTGGTATTTGGAGTCTTTTGTGTTTCCATACAAATTGTGAAATTTCTTGTTCTAGTTCTGTGAAAAATGCCATTGGTAGTTTGATAGGGATTGCATTGAATCTGTAGATTGCTTTGGGTAGTAGAGTCATTTTCACAATGTTGATTCTTCCAATCCAAGAACATGGTATATCTCTCCATCTGTTTGTATCATCTTTAATTTTTTCATTGGTGTCTTATAGTTTTCTGAATACAAGTCTTTTGTCTCCTAAGGTAGGTTTATTCCTAGGTATTTTATTCTTTTTGTTGCAGTGGTAAATGGGAGTGTTTCCTTAATTTCTCTTTCAGATTTTTCATCATTAGTGTATAGGAATTGAAGAGATTTCTGTGCCTTAATTTTGTATCCTGCTACTTTACCAAATTCATTGATTATCTCTAGTAGTTTTCTGGTAGCATCTTTAGGATTCTCTATGTATAGTATCATGTCATCTGCAAACAGTGACAGCTTTACTTCTTCTTTTCCAATTTGGATTACTTTATTTCCTTTTCTTCTCTGATTGCTGTGGCTAGAGCTTCCAAAACTATGTTGAATAATAGTGGTGAGAGTGGACAACCTTGTATTGTTCCTGATCTTAGAGGAAATGGTTTCAGTTTTTCACCATTGAGAATGATGTTGGCTGTGGGTTTGTCATATATGGCCTTTATTATGTTGAGGTTAGTTCCCTCTATGCTTACTTTCTGGAGGGTTTTTATCCTAAATGGGTGTTGAATTTGTCAAAAGCTCTTTCTGCAACTATTGAGATGATCATATGGTTTTTCTCCTTCAATTTGTTAATATGGTGTATTACCTTGATTGATTTGTGTGTATTGAAGAATCCTTGCATTCCTGGGATAGACCCCTCTTGATCGTGGTGTATGATCCTTTTAATGTGCTGTTGGATTCTGTTTGCTAGTATTTTGTTGAGGATTTTTGCATCTATGTTCATCAGTGATATTAACCTGTAGTTTTCTTTCTTTGTGACATCTTTTTCTGGTTTTGATATCAGGGTGATGGTGGCCTCATAGAATGAGTTTGGGAGTGTTCCTCCCTCTGGTATAGTTTGGAAGATTTTGAGAAGGATAGGTGTTAGCTCTTCTCTAATTGTTTGATAGAATTCGGCTGTGAAGCCATCTGGTCCTGGGCTTTTGTTTGTTGGAAGATTATTAATCACAGTTTCAATTTCAGTGCTTGTGATTGGTCTGTTCATATTTTCTATTTCTTCCTAGTTCAGTCTCTGAAGGTTGTGCTTCTGTAAGAATTTGTCCATTTTTTCCAGGTTGTCCACTTTATTGGCATATAGTTGCTTGTAGTAATCTTTCAAGATCCTTTGTATTTCTGCAGTGTCAGTTTTTACTTCTCCTTTTTCATTTCTAATTCTATGGATTTGAGTCTTCTCCCTTTTTTTCTTGATGAGTCTGGCTAATCGTTTATCAATTTTGTTTATCTTCTCAAAGAGCCAGGTTTTAGTTTTATTGATCCTTGCTATCGTTTCCTTCATTTCTTTATTTCTGGTCTGATATTTATGATTTCTTTCCTTCTGCTAACTTTGGGGTTTTTTTTGTTCTTCTTTCTCTAATTGCTTTAGGTGTAAGGTTAGGTTGTTTATTTGAGATGTTTCCTGTTTCTTGAGGTAGGCTTGTATTGCTATAAACTTCCCTCTTAGCACTGCTTTTGCTGCGTCCGATAGGTTTTGGGTCGTCGTATCTCCATTGTCATTTGTTTCTAGGTATTTTTTGATTTCCCCTTTGATTTCTTCAGTGATCACTTCGTTATTAAGTAGTGTATTGTGTAGCCTCCATGTGTTTGTATTTTTTACAGATCTTTTCCTGTAATTGATATCTAGTCTCATAGCGTTGTGGTCGGAAAAGATACTTGATACGATATCAATTTTCTTAAATTTACCAAAGCTTGATTTGTGACGCATGATATGATCTATCCTGGAGAATGTTCCATGAGCACTTGAGAAGAAAGTGTGTTCTGTTGTTATTGGATGGAATGTCCTATAAATATCAAGTAAGTCCATGTTGTTTAATGTATCATTTAAAGCTTATGTTTCCTTATTTATTTTCATTTTGGATGATATGTCCTTTGGTTAAAGTCCCTTACTATGATTGTGTTACTGTCGATTTCCCCTTTTATGACTGTTAGCATTTGCCTTTTGTATTGAGGTGCTCCTATGTTGGGTGCATATTTACAATTGTTATATCTTCTTCTTGGATTGATCCCTAAATCATTATGTAGTGTCCTTCATTGTCTCTTTTAAGAGTCTTTATTTTAAAGGCTATTTTGTCTGATATGAGTATTGCTACTCCAGCTTTGTTTTGATTTCCATTGGCATGGAATATCTTTTTCCATCCCCTAACTTTCAGTCTGTATGTGTCCCTAGGTCCATAGTGGGTCTCTTGTAGACAGCATACATATGGGTCTTGTTTTTGTATCCATTCAGCCAGTCTATGTCTTTTGGTTGGAGCATTTAATCCATTTACATTTAAGGTAGTTACTGATATGTATGTGCCTATCACCATTTTCTTAATCGCTTTGGGTTTGTTATTATACGTCTTTTCCTTCTCTTGTGTTTCCTGCCTAGAGAAGTTCCTTTAGCATTTGTTGTAAAGCTGGTTTGGTGGTGCTGAATTCTCTTAGCTTTTGCTTGTCTGTAAAGGTTTTGATTTCTCCATCAAATTTGAATGAGATCCTTGCTGGGTAGATTAATATTGGTTGTAGGTTTTTCCCTTTCATCACTTTAAATATGTCCTGCCACTCCCTTCTGGCCTGCAGAGTTTCTGCTGAAAGATCAGCTGTTAACCTTATGGGGATCCTCTTATATGTTATTTGTTGTTTTTCCCTTGCTGCTTTTAGTATTTTTTCTTTGTATTTAATTTTTGATAATTTGATTAATATGTTTCTTGGTGTGTTTCTCCTTGGATTTATCCTCTATGGGACTCTGTGTGCTTCCTGGATTTGACTGACTATTTCTTTTCCCATATTAGGGAAGTTTTCAACTATAATCTCTTCAAATATTTTCTCAGTCCCTTTCTTTTTCTCTTCTTCTTCTGGGACCCCTATAATTCAAATGTTGGTACCTTTAATGTTGTTCCAGAGCTCTCTGAGACTGTCCTAAATTCTTTTCATTCTTTTTTCTTTATTCTGCTCTGCAGTAGTTATTTCCACTATTTTATCTTCCAGGTCACTTATCTGTTCTTCTGCCTCAGTTTTTCTGTTATTGATTCCTTGTAGAGAATTTTTAATTTCATTTATTGTGTTGTTCATCCTTGTTTGTTTGCTGTTTAGTTCTTCTAGGTCCTTGTTAAACGTTTCTGGTATTTTCTCCATTCTAGTTCCAAGATATTGTATCATCTTTACTATCATCGCTCTGAATTCTTTTTCAGGTAGACTGCCTATTTCCTCTTCATTTGTTTGGTCTGGTGGGGTTTTACCTTGCTCCTTCATCTACTGTGTGTCTCTCTGTCTTCTCATTTTGCTTCACTTACTGTGTTTGTGTTCTCCTTTTCACAGGCTACTGATTCATAGTTCCCGTTGTTTTTGGTGTCTGCCCCAGTGGCTAAGGATGTTTCAGTGGGTTGTGTAGGCTTCCTGGTGGAGGGGACTGGTGCCTGTGTTCTCGTGGATGAGGCTGGATCTTGTCCTTCTGGTGGGCAGGACTTCGTTCGGTGGTGTGTTTTGGGGTGTCTGTGACCTTATTATGATTTTAGGCAGCCTCGCAGCTAATGAGTGGGGTTGTGTTCCTGTCTTGCTAGTTGTTTGCTGCAGAGTTTCTAGCACTGTAGCTTGCTGGCCGTTGAGTGGAGCTGGGTCTTAGCTTTGAGATGGAGATCTCTGGGAGATTTTTCGCCATTTGATATTATGTGGACCTGGGAGGTCTCTGGTGGACCAGTGTCCTGAGCTCAGCTCTCCCACCTCAGAGGCACAGGCTGGACACCCAGCCGGAGCACCAAGACCCTGTCGGCCACACGGCTCTGAAGAAAAGGGAGAAAAAAAGAAGGAAAGAAAAAAAATAAAATAAAATGAAGTTATTAAAATAAAAAATTTAAAAAATTATTAAAAATTAAAAAATTAAAAAGTAATAAAAAAAAGAAGGAAGGAAGAGAGCAACCAAACCAAAAAACAAATCCACCAATGATAACAAGGACTAAAAAGTGTACTTAAATTTAAAAAAAAAATTGACAGGCAGAACCCTAGGACAAATGGTAAAAGCAAAGCTATAGAGATAAAATCACACAAAGTCCACAGCCTGAATTTTGGGATGATTTGTTGTCTGTTCAGGTATTCCAGAGATGCAGGGTACATCAAGTTGATTGTGGAGATTTAATCTGCTGCTCCTGAGGCTGCTGGGGGAAATGTCCCTTTCTCTTCTTTGTTCACACAGCTCCTGGGGTTCAGCTTTGGATTTGGCCCCACCTCTGCATTTAGGTCACCTGAGGGCGTCTGTTCTTTGCTCAGACAGGACGGGGTTAAAGTGCGGCAGAGGCCAGCATGACTTTGCACCAGCCTGAGGTGCACATGCGTTCTCCATGGGAAGTTGTCCCTAGATCACGGGACCCTGGCAGTGGCGAGCTGCAAGGCTCCCGGGAAGGGAGGTGTGGATAGTGAATTGTGCTTGCACACAGGCTTCTTGGTGGCTGCAGCAGCACCCTTAGCATTTCATGCCCGTCTCTGCGGTCCGCACTGATAGCCGCAGCTCACACCGGTCTCTGGAGCTCGTTTAGGTGGTGCTCTGAATCTTCTCTCCTTGCACACCCCGAAACAATGGTCTCTTGCCTCTTAGGCAGGTACAGACTTTTTCCCGGACTCTCTCCCGGCTAGCTGTGACACACTAGCCCCCTTCAGGCTGTGTTCACGCAGCCATCCCCAGTCCTCTCTCTGGGATCTGACCTCTGAAGCCCAAGCCTCAGCTCCCAGCCCCGACCCGCCCCAGCGGGTGAGCAGACAAGCCTCTCAGGCTGGTGAGTGCTGGTCAGCCCTGATCCTCTGTGCGGGAATCTCTCCGCTTTGCCCTCTGCACCCCTGTTGCTGCGCTCTCCTCTGTGGCTCTGAAGCTGCCCCCCTCCGCCACCCCTCGTCTCTGCCAATGAGGGGACTTCCTAGTGTGTGGAAACTTTTTCTCCTTCACAGTTCCATCCCAGAGGGGGAGATCTCATCCCTATTCTTTTGTCTGTGTTTTTTCTTTTTTCTTTTGCCCTACCCAGGTACATGGGGAGTTTCTTGCCTTTTGGGAGGTCTCAGGTCTTCTGCCAGCGTTCAGTAGGTGTCTGTAGGAGCTGTTCCACATGTAGATGTATTTCTGATGTATCTGTGGGGAGGAAGGTGATCTCCGCGTCTTACTCCTCTGCCATCTTGAAGGTCTTCCCCTTCTATATTATCTTGTTTAAAAAGATTATAAACTTTGAATTTTAACAATGATTTTTATAAAGGTCTATATGAAGAAGAAAAAATGGCAACAAACAATAGCCAGAAGGCAAGGAAGACTGTACCTCAACTCTTAACACATAAATATAACAGGTTATTTTTTATATGTGATGGAAGCAGGGATTACCTCTACTACCAGTCCTTCACGAAGGGACAGCCTTATGCTCACAAGTGAGAAATATTTCAAAAAGCTATTTGAAGGGAAAAATCTGATAACGTGTATGTTTCAATACATCAAATTTACATTTTTTAAAGTTAAATGTATTTTGAAAAGAAAACAGTTATAGTAATTGTTCAAAAAAAAGGAGGTGAGAATGATATTGAAGTTCTATGAAGGGATCCTGATTTTGGAATTAATTTTTTGTTTTTTATAATTTGTGACATCAAGTAAGTTTGCTTATGGAGAGACTGATTTCCTCACCAATATCCAAGGGATATGTGTACAATATTGAGAGAATAGAAGGAAATATTTTAAGGTATTGGACAAGTGCTCATATAAAGTGCAATAATCTTTGATGCTCAGCTACTATAACTATAATCATATTTATAATCAAATAGAAATTTTAAATTCTTGTTTTCAAATCTTTACTTAATTTACTGAATTATTCCTGTCACTCAAAACACTTTGTTATACCATCATTTCATAAAATAAACATAAAATTAGTGTACAGTGCAAATGGATTCTTCATACATTAAAAAATGATATTTTTAAACTGTTAACATGTGACATTGTAATGTTTTCTTTATAGCCCCAGATTTTCAAGCATGAAATGTGTTGTAATTGAATGAGTAAATTATCTAAAAATGCCTTTAAGAATTATCATTTTTTTCCTAAAAATGAACACATCCATATACCTTTCTCATCCCTATTTATTTTTACTATTCAATAAATTTAAGGATACATAAAGAAAAAATGAATACAGGCTCTTTAGCCATCTTTCCCATATGCTTCCAGTATACAATTTGGAAGGCAAAAGAGTGGTTGGTAGCTAAATTACTGAATATATTTCCTTGCAGTAAAAAGAAAAGTGCCTTTGTAGAAATGCTGTGGAATTTTCCTATTAAACATGGTGGAATAATTTCTTACCATCTGTAGCATTCATTTAAAATATGTAAACAGTGGTATATTTGCCATCTGTTTAAAAGACTTTTTATGATACTTTTGAATCTGTCATTCAAGGATATCACCATTTTTATCATCTAAGGTTGATGCTTAAAACTAGGATCAGTGACATTTTTGGTAGCCAGACTTGCATGCTGTGGAAGTGAAGCAGCAAAGGGCTATAAAAAAGGCCAGTAACAGCCATAATAGTTCTGTTAACATCAATAAAACCATACAGAATAGCTATTTAAAAGCATTTAATATCTTGCTGAAGGTGAAGAGAAGAATAACTGCAGAATGAGTCCTGCATATCCGCTTACTCCAGGTAGCTATTAAACAGGTAAATTACCATCCAAGACCTTCCCACATCCTTGGAAACAAGTTGAAAAATGATACTGCCCATAGAAGTTTTCACCAGGTTTTCTACCCAACCTAATTTTCCAAGATAATTAGTTTCTCTACATATTTGAGGAAGCAAAATATGGACTAATTGAAAGTTTACTGAATAGATAAAGTCAAAGTATATAGATATAGACATTTATCTTCAAGAAAATGCCAGTGGATCCATTAGGATTTCCTGTGCTGAGGTGACATAAACACTCAGATACTCATAGACTAAGTTTCCAAGGATAAGTTAATAGTTAGTTCTCATGGAATTAAGAGACCTACCAAGTTATGAGGCTTGGAATATTTAGACAAGAGCAAAACAAAATCACTCCCTTATGATAGGACATTATTTAAAAAGAAAAGTTTTAAGATGAGTTTTCTTCAAATTATAAAAATCTCAGTAAGTCTTGGGTAATGGTTCACCACTTACTATTATTGTCCTGGCACAGGGTAGTGAGGCAAAGACAGCTTAACGTCAGTAGAATTAAGAACAGAACAGAGAGGAGAGAAGGTCATATCCTTACTGAACTTCACTGAATTGTAAATAAAGCTTCAACCTATGTTGACTGATCTTCAAATTAATGTCTAAAAAGTATTTTTCCTTTTTTTTTCCCCCAGTTTTGGACTTTAGACATCTTTATAAAATTCTCTGTTAAAGATGAACTTTAGAGATTCCTGTTATATATGCTGGACTTTTCCTGAAGTTAAGGATTGGGGTTTCCTAAAGCATTTACTATTTCATGATGGTTGGATATCAGAATAATACAGAATGACTTTAAAATGCAATTCACTACTATTAGAAATCAGATTCAAGAATGGTCTGTATACAAACACAGAGAAAAAATATAAATTAAAAAAAATACATATTAAGACTCTATAAAATAAAATGTTTATGTGATATTGTGGCTGTGTATTGTCAACTGAAAGAACAATGCACAGCGTAAGAGCTGTGAGTTGAGTTTTATTCAGGGTCTTACTGAGGACTATAGCCTGGGAAACAGCCTTTCAGTAAAGTAGCTCTGAGAGAACTGCTTCCAAGAAGTTGGGGGAGAAGCCACTATATATACAATTTTGCCGAGGGAATACATGCAGTCAAGCATACATCTCTGTAAGAGGTTATTGCTAGTTACAAGGAACAGCGATCTCAGTTAATGATTTTAGTGCTTTTATATGTATAGGAAGATTCAAGAATCTGGGTTCATTAAAGTTCTTCCTGAGATTTATCTATCTTAGAGTCCTGTTTTTCCAAAGCACAGAGTGCCTCATGCTGTTTTTCTTCCTGAATTCCTTTCAGGTTGTCCTGTTGGTCAGCAACTGCAGTAGCTATGATTCAATCCTTGTAGAACCAGATGGTGAGCAACATTCTTTGTTTTACAGTATTATTTGTGTTACTAAAAATATATATATTTAAATAGCCATTTATATCTCCTCTTATGGACATGGGTTTTGTTGTCATTGTAATTTCCCCAAACCCAGTTAGACAGTATGTTTTCCAACAAGATAGCACTAAAGTAAATTTGTCATCCCAGGGGAGAATGTGGTTGGGAAAGATTAGCTCTCATAATATACTGATAAATTTATTTGAATGTAGTAGTTTATTTGGGAGAAGACACAAGGTAGATTTTCAGGCAATATCATTTTATTCCTAAAATATCAAGAAAAACATGATATAATAATGTAGTATGAAGGACTACAGTAAAATATCTTGACATAAGATAAATGCACAAAAATCAATCATTTTCCTGTATAATAGACAGTAGAAATTATAAGAAAAATGTGAATTCATTCACAATGACAATGAAATATAATTTTAAAAAAATAAAGCAACTAGGAATCAGAGTAACAAGAAAAGATGAAAACTTTACCCAGAAACAAAAAGGCTGAATAAAAGGAAAGACATATCATAGATTTGGATGAGTGATAAACTATAATAGATTAAGTACACTTTAAAGTCTCTTTGGGAAAAACAGGAAAGGTGATTCTAAAACTATTTGGAAGAACACTCATCATAGCTCAGGCATTATTGAATATGATGAATGCAATATTGTGACTTATAAGAAATACATACATTCAGATGACCAAAATATATTTCTCATATGTATTTCATCTTCATCCACAGTTCCTGGCTTACACCTCTCAAAACCCTTGGAATTTCCTAAGTGTTGACAGTGACAAATGTGTCTCTTGTTATGTTAATGAAGTGACTTTTGGACCCCACCTAAAGATGGGGCTGGTTGCTAGGAGAACCAACCATGAAATTAGAGTGGAACATTCAGTCCCACCCCCTGACCTCCAGGGAGGGGAAGGGGATGGAGGTTGAATCAAATGCCAATGGCCAGTAATTAACTGATCATGACTATGTAATGAAGCTTCTATAAAAACCCAAAAGGATGGGGTTTGGAGAACTTCTGGTTTGGTGCACACATAGAGTTTGGCGAGAGTGTTGCTGCTGGAGAGGGCATGGAAGCTCCTCACTCTCTCTCCCACACCTTGCCCTATGCATCTTTTATCTGGCTGTTCCTGAGTTATATCTTTTTATAATAAACTGGTAATTTAGTAAGTGAAATATTGCTCTGAGTTCTGTGAGCCACTATAGTTTGTGAGCCAAATTAATTGAACCCAAGGAAGAAGTGGGTTGTGGGAACCTCTGCTTTATAGCCAGACAGTCAGAAGCACAGGTAGCATCCTAGGCTTCTGACTGGCATCTGAAGTGGGGGGTGGGGGCAGTCTTGTAAGACTGAACCCTTAACCAGTGGAATCTGATGCTATCTCCAGATAGAGAGTGTGAGAATTGAGTTGAATTGAGTTAAATTCTTGGACACACTATTGGTGTCTGAGAATTGCTTGTTAGTGTGGTAAAATCCTCCTCCCTGCTCCCCCCACGTGCACACTGGACTTGGCTCCAGAACTCTTTTAATGAGGTATGAAAGGAATTTATTCATTCTATTGGCTATTTAAACATACAGTGATTAAAACACTGCAGTATTCGCATAAGACTTGAAAAGTGGACAGAATAAAAGAAATTGCCTCTAACTGGATATTAATATATATAATAACTTAATATTTAAGTAAAGAAAACATGTTTGACTAATAATGTTGGGGAAATTGTGCTATATTTAGAAAAGAAGTAATTTAAATCTTCACCAGAAACCACACAAAATAAATCTTTGATAGATATATTAAAGAGCTAAATATGAAAGTTGAAACTGTAAAACTCTAGAAGAAAGCTTTAAACAGTTAAATTACCATCGAGATAGAATTTTCTAAATATGCCAAAGAAGTTATTCAATAATACTAAAACTGTTTTAAATTATGGTACATTAAAAATATATCATAAAAGCTAAAAGAAAAACTAGTAAGCATATTTGCAATAAATATGACTTTGCTTAATACAAACAGCTTTTTAAAAATCATTAAGAAAGCACTGTAAGAAGTAGTGTCACACTGACCAGCTGGCTGAAGGCAAAGGGAATACAGAATGGGTGGTAGAAAAAAGGAATTTATAAATATCATCTGTGGCTTTGTGACCAGTTCCAGAAATAAAGTAGCAGATGTGAATTGTTTCTTCAAAAAAAAAAAAAAAAGTAGTGTCAGTTAACATGAAAAATAATAATTCACAACAAAAATGGGAAACAAACAAGAAAAAGCATGTAATTTTATTGGTAATTAAAGAAATGGAAAAAGGAATGAAATTGTGTCATTTGCAGAGACATGGATGGGAATAGAGATTGTCATACAGAGTGAAGTAAGTCAGAAGGAGAAAAACAAATATTGTATATTAATGCATATATGTGGAATCTAGAAAAATGGTATAGATGATCTTATTTGCAAAGCAGAAATAGAGACACAGACTTAGAGAACAAATGTATGGATACCAAGGGGGAAAGGGAAGGGGGGTGGGATGAATTGGGAGATTGGGATTGACATATATACACTACTATATATAAAATAGATAACTAATGAGAACTGACTGTATAGCACAGGGAACTCTACTCAGTGCTCTGTGGTGACCTAAATGGGAAACAAATCCAAAAAAAGAGGGCATATATGTATATGTATGGCTGATTCACTTTGCTGTACAGCAGAAACTGACACCGCAGTGTAAAGCAACTATATTCCAATTTTTAAAAAAAAGGAGATTATAACAATGAGAGAGGGCTTTTTTTTTCTTGTCATATTATAAAGGTTTAAGAATTTTACACGCTGAAATCTAGTAATTTCAATTTTAGCAATCTTCCCTAATAAGCTGAGGATCCAAAAATTATTAAAGAGAAAAATTCAAAATTTTTAAGACATCCAAGACTAGAAGAATGAATTTTAAACTGAGGCACAAACACAGAAAAGAATGCAGCCATTGAAAATTGTAATATTGTCTTTTCTTCATCTTTCCTTCCATTCCTGAACAATTTGGACTCAAAATCATTAGGTAAGGAAGAGAAAGGTAAGCATTTCAATATCTATATATTGAAAACCACAAGTTTATTCCAATATCTTCAATTCTAATCCAATACCACATAGTTTGTTTTACTTTTTCCCTTTCCAAATTTTTCAATCCCTTTTCCTTCAGTGAAAAACCAGCTGTCACTATCCTCCACAGATACAATTTCTGTGTTTAAAACATGTCCTAAGGGGAGAATTTCAGATGCCCTGAGTGGGATATTGGTGGCCAAGTAGGGTAGGGAGGGCATCTTTGGCGTCAGAGCCTGGGCAGCATAAGGATGGTAGGGTTTTAGAGCTGGAGCAGGGTAAGGAGAGCATATATGTGTTGGGTCAGGGTGGTCATGTGTGAGGTGTCAGAGTCCAAGTGGCATGAGAAGGGAACCTGGCTCTGGGTGCTAGAGCCTGAGCAGGGTGAGCAAGGCATCCATGTAAGGGAAGTAGATACAACAGAAAGTATAGCTGTGAGAGATAGTGAAAGCTGGTTTCTCACTGAAGGAGAAGGCATTACCAAATTTGGAAAGAGAGAAAAGCAGAGTAAAAGCAGAATAAACTACTGGTATTGGATTAGATTGAAAATATTGATATGAACTTGTGGTTTTCAATATATAGTTATAGACAAGTGTAGAAGTAAGTGTGTGTGTGTGTGTGTGTGTGTGTGTGTGTTTGGAGGAAAGAAAGAAAGAGGGATGGTTACACTGCATTTGTGTGGAAGAACATTCTTTTTGGTAGAAAGTACATAAAGGAATTTGGAGGTGATAGGGTATAAGGTCAACACTGTACTTTTAAAAAATACAGTAAAATATTTTAAAACATTTTAAAATTTCAATTTTTATAACCTAAAGATTGTTTCAAAATTTTTAAAATATGATTTTAAAAATACTTAATAGCATAAGTAAAGTGTTATATACATATAAACACCCTCATATATGTATGTGTGGGAACATTAGAAGTAAAAATGATGGAAATAGTTTTCCACGTAGATGGTCAGAGCTTCAGTTCTCTATAAACTTAGAGCAATGATGAATGTTAACCAACAATGCCACATGCATTATTAATAAAACTAACTGTTTAGTTTATGAGTATGCTCAACATTTCCCTTCAGCTGTGTTTTATTATGAACTATTACTCTATGGACCAAACATTAATGAGAGCTACAGTTTGAGATTTTCACAGTTTGGGTTGATGGATTTACCCAAGACTAAGGATATGATTTTGTTTGTTTGTTTATTTGGTACACCAAGAAATTAACTACAGGCATAATAGGAAACAGGTTAAGAGCACACATTGTGGGTTCAGTTAGAACTAGTTTGAAGTACTAACTCCCCCACTTAGCAGCCATGTGACAATTTTGAAGAGGAAAGTTAATCTCTCAGAGGGGGTTAATAAAACCTTTATCATAGGCTTGTGAAAGAATTAAATTTGCTAATATATGGTATCTATCATATGATAAGTACCAAATAAAATACAGTTATAAATTATTGTGATCTCTATATGAGTCAGGGAAGGCTAGTTGCTGTAACAAACATCTCAGAGGTTTAACAAGAAAAAAAATATTTATCTCTTACTTTACAGTCTAACGAAAGTCAGAAGGAAGGCTTTGCTCTGTTCAGTCATTCAGGAACCTAGACTCTACTCATTGCACACCTTTGTCATTTTCTGAGGTCTTGGATTCTTTGTAGTTAGCTGTCACACAAAGGCAAAAATGCATAACATGTGGAAGGTATATCCCCTCTTAATAACTCTGGTAAGTGTTAACACATAATTTCAGCCCATGGTCCATTGACGAGAACTAATCACAAAGCTCCACGTAGTTACAAGGACCCTGAGAAATGAGGTCTAGTGGTAAATCCCGGATGAAGAGAAAGAATGGATATTATCCAGCATTTGTGGTCTTTGTTACAGTCTGCCTTTCTGGTCTCCAAATATGTAACTCCTTTCTTTGCAGAGAGAGGTCATCCAGCCATCCTTAAAGCAGACAACTCCAAATCCCACTAGGTTGCTACACCAGTTGGAAGTACAGGATTGTTGAGAAACAGTTCTCCATGAGTTTCTCATGTTGCTGCACATCGTGTTTCAGCCTTTGTTCCAAACTGTCATGGATGTTTGTAGAGCACACAAGTTGGGAAGATGGAAACAGTGTCTCCCTCCAGGGCAGAGGTCAGAATTATTTGCTGTCCAGAAGAAAATACAGGTAAATTATTATTTTTTTTTTTACAAAATCTTGGCTAGTATTTATTTCTGGGTAACCTTTTGGGCTGTTGATAGTTTTCTTTCTCTTGTACTGGATAAAGCAAATAGGTGTTCATTTTATAAATATTATTTTGCACCATACCTACATATTTACTCACTTTTATGTAGGCATATTATCTAATTTTTTAAATATAAAAAATAAAACAACTGGGAAAGATATACATGTATATTTCTCCACAAATGCTTATCAATATACTGTACTATAATCTATTAGTTAAATGGAGAAAATCCACATGTCCCTTCAATAAATGCAGAAAAATCTGTTGATATAATTCAACCTTCATCCATGAGAAAATAAAGCCTTTTTGTGAACTAGGATTAAAAAGGATAATTCCTAAACCTATTAAGGTTATTGATCAAATACCTCCAGCAAACATTATACTTCAATAGTGAAATTTTTTAAGCCTTTCCTTTAAAATCAAGAACTGAGTGAGAGAAAGACATTGCCAATCACTGCTCAAATAAATATCATACTAAAGGATCTAGTTAAGGAAATACAGTTAATAGATAGAAGATGAGCTTAAGTAAATTATACTAGCAAAACAGAAGTAAAATTTTAAAAAGGAATTTTTTTCACAATAATAGGTTAAAATAAAAATGTGTGCCTAGAGTTAAATTTAACAATAATGTTTGTGAATTCGTGGAGAAAATAATAGAATTTTAATGAAAGACATTAAAGAGATACAAATAAATTGAGAGAAACTATTAAGTTGAACTATATGATACTGCTGTTTTGGCAGGTCAAAAATGATCAAATATCAGCAATTTGGCATGGTTCAACTTCATATATCCATGAAGAAGACACAATGTTATGAATCTGACATTTCTCCCAATATTAATCTATATACACATTTCTTTTCCAATCAAAACCCAACATAAGGTAATTCTAAAGTCTGTAAAGTTTCAAGAAAATATTTTTATTAGACTATAAAAGGACATTATTTGACCCTACCAAAATTATTATAAAATTATAATAATAACTAAACAGTAGCATTGGTATATGGGTAGTCAAACAGCCAATGGTAGGATACTAAGATCCCAGAAGCAGACTCCCCAGTATTGCCAATCTTGGTATCAATCTAAATTGTCTCTGAAGATCAGCTGGAGGAAGAATGGACTGTTCAGTGAAGGATGGTTGCACAACTGGGTATCAATTTGGCAAAAGATCGGTTTGGATCCCACTTTAGACTGTACACAAATATCAAATCCAGACAACAAAAATCTGAAAATGTGAAAAACAGAACATTAAAGCTTTTAGAAGTAAATATAGGAGACGATGTCACGAAATTAAGGTAAGAACTTATTAAATAAGATATAAAAAGTACAACTCATGATAAAAAATTTACACACTTAAAGCCTTCATTCATCAAAGAGACCATTTTAAAATTAAAAGCCACAAATTTTTAACATATAAAACTGGTAAAGGCATTGTATCAGAATAAATCATTTACTCTTACAACTGAGGGGGGAAAGTTAACCAAATTAAAACTTGGGCAAAAATCAAGGCCATGCATTTTAAATGAGAGAGGCACACATAACATATAACAGTACAAAAACGTGATGAAATTTATGGGAAAATTTGTGGGAAATACAAATCAAAACAATACTAAATTACAATTTCACATGAATCAGATTGACAGAACTTTAAACATTTTGCCTATTTTAGGGGTTATTTTTGGATGTGGTGCATTGAGAACTATCACACAGAGCTGGCAGGAATGTAAATTGGGAAACATTGTAAATAAATCTAAATTCAACCAGTGAAGTTGATGATGTGAGTCTTATGGCCCAGCAAGTTCATTCCTAGGCATATACCCTAGAGAAATTCTGCCCCAGATGCCCAAGGAGTCATATAAAAGAATATTCATAGCAGCATTATTTGTAGTGTCCAAAAAACTAGGAACAATCCAAATGTTCATCACCAATCATACTTTTCACGTAAAGTTCAAAAACACGCAAAACTAAATAATATATATTTTAAGGATACATACATGTGAAACAGTTCTTTAAAAAAAGCAGTTGTATGATAAATGCAAAAGTGGGGATCATGGTTATCACTGAGAAGAGGAGTAATGGACCAGGGTCAGGGAGGAGTACACAGAGTGTTTCCCTAGTATTGATAATTCAATTACTTGGATTATATTATTATCTATACCTTATAAAGGTATTAAAACATTCCCATGTATTAATGAAATGTTTCACAATATATTCTAAGAGAGAAAATGAATTATTTCCCAGAAGCCCAAAGTGGGTTAGGAGACAATAGTTTCAAGTCACTTTAAATTAATTCCACTTTCTTGGATCTCATAAATCCAGCTGTCTTTAAGCATGATTTAAAATCCAGGCCAGCCCCATCCCTGACATGGCACACAGAAACACTCATATGTCTTTTGTTCTACAACTGTTTCACTTATAAGACACTTAAAGTATAATCTTAAAGTAATTTTGTCCCCCTTTGTCTTTTTAAAATTAACTCAATGAGTTATACAATATCTGAGATTTGCTTCAGTAAATTCAAAGCTGACAGTATAGATGAAACAAGCTGAGCATAAGTTGATGACTGTTCTAATTGGTGATAGGCACATGTGAGTTCTTTGTACTATGATCTCTACTTTTCTATATGTTTGAAATTTTCTTTAATAAAAAGTTTAAAAAATTAATTCAGGGGTCAAAATTTTTCCTTGAGTGTACATGAAAGCTAAGTCTGTTGACTTTTCTAACCACTCATAGGTAATAAAAATCATATGGCTGCTTTAAATCAGGAAATAATGTCTCAATTCAAAAATTCTAATTGCAAGACCTATATGATAAAACTCTTATATTATAAACTTAAATCTTCCCCTCCCTAGTTATGATATTCTGCAGGCAAGAGGCCAGAAAATAGAGTAGGGTGGTATTGTGCTTCATTTTTCTTTTCCTATTCATTTGTCCATTTGCAAAAAGAGGATTTTTCTCTCCCTCAGGTTTAGTTTAGAGAGGAGAGTAAAAGGGAACAGAAAAATTCTTACTTGACTGCTGCTGTTTTTCGATGGCTTTATAGTCTCTGGGTATTGCTGGTATTTAAAGCCTACTCTTGTAGGGCACTTTTGTATGGGTTTTTCAGAGGTCCCACTGGGTATATCCACTGCATTGCCCACGAAGCATTTTCCTCTCACTTTCACTCCTCTCCTCATCTTGTTTTTTGCTGGTCCACTGTAGTCTACAGAGGCCCCTTCAGATTAAAATACTAACAGGCCAACCCTCACCCCTTTGTAGCCCACCACTCATTCTGGGAAGCATTCATGTATTTTTTTCTCCAATGAACTCTGGAAATGCATATACCTCTTGTTCAACTCATCTATCAGCTGCTGGCTAGATCATATATATAACCCTTGTATTTTTCAGATAGAAGCCAGACAGAAACCCACCATTCAACATTGTAGGTCACGTTATTAAACTTTCTCAGAAGTTTTGTTGAATACTCTCCTCACCAGGCTTGAACAATTTCCACTCTTACGCTACAGGTCTCAATTGCTGTCTCCAAAGAAATCCTCTTTATAAATCTACCTTTCTTCATCTGAATAACATGAATGATGGCTTTTGATTTGCAAAACCCAGTTTTGATTTTTTATTTTGAAAATGTCCCTCCCAGGGAGACCCCACACTGATATCTAATCTCTTTCAATTTACTGTTCTGTAATGAAGAGACATGCTGAAGCAATCTCGGTGCTGATTTGGATGGTCTTTGAAAGATGACAGTGAACAGAAATATAGTCAACAGAATTAAGATTAGTAAATAGCATGATTTTTTTAAAAAAAGAGCCTTCTGGAAACTAGAGCTAAATTGTAAGAGTTGCTTGTTTGGACTGCTGTCATGGATTAGCAAACATAGTTTGATTAATATTTAGGCAATAAAAAAATGAGGATGAGGAGCCAAAGTGGGCTATTATTAATAAAAACAGATGTGTTCATACATATGGATCTAAATATAGATCATTGCCAATAAAAGCAGTTATGTTTATCATGAGATTAGTAAAGCATTTCACAATTTCTTTGGTACCCTCAATTTTCAGATTAGGCTTAACATATGTGCTGAAAGACAGTAATATGAGATATTTCGTATAATATTGTTACAAAAAAATGTTAATTATGTCAGTATAGAAGGAAGTCACCCATGGAATACTTTAATACTCATCATTTTAATTGATGATTTAGGTAAAATATATCTAATGTGCAGATAATACATTAATATATTTTAATTTTTATGTAAAATGTAACTTGCTTCATAACTAAATTACCAATCAAACTTCATTTTTCACCATTTGTTGTTTTGTCCTTGACCTTTGAAACTTAACTGTTTAAAATAGCAAATTACCTTAAATGGCAACTGTTGACTAATTAGTTCCACACACATTATTTGATTAGTCTATACTATTAATAGATAGCCTGTATTTCTCAAACATTCTCGAAATCAAATTCTTAGCTCAATTACACAATAACAAATCCAAATGTGTGGTGATATAGCAAACAAGGCTAATAAAAATGAGACCTTGCAAATGAGCCAAGGTATTTTAATGAAATGTGTTCCTCCTGGAATTTGGAGCACATGGTACATTGGAATGCCATGTGATAGAGGTTCTGTGGAGGAAAACCCAACAGTAATAGATGATACCTCTCCTTTTTTGTCAGTAAGGTTTTTTCCAAAGGTGTTTGTACTCTAATAAGTTGTAGACCATATGGCATGTAGACTACCAAAGCTAGTTAAGTTACCTTTATTGCTCTGCTGTGAGCAAGACTAAGCACTTCCTCCAAGTCTTTTCCAAATATAAGTTCAGACAAAACTTAGGCATTTTTGAAAACTGAGGTAACAGAACTCTATATTGAGTAGATTGTTAGGCGGAGAAAAAAGTCCCACCCTGATTTCCTCTTATCTAATCAACACTGTTCCACAAACCCCTCTATATCTTTGAATTTTATAGCATTTAAGAGAATAGATTAAAATAGAAAAAAAGAAGCAAGAAGACAAAAGTAATAGAAAAATAATTTTAAAAAGCAGAAGTAGCAGCAGTACAGTCAAGAAAAGCATGAAAAGAAAAATGCTCAATTTATTGGTAAAAATCTTTAGAAGTACCAAGGTCAAAACAAGTAAAACAAAAGTGTGTTTCTACTCTCCCTTCCTCTTCACAGGGCTCCCAACTCACAGGCCTGAGACACTGCTTCTAGATGAACAACATCACGAGACACTCACATGTCAGATTACCCAGGGACTTACGCTATTCTTTCAAAGAGTGATAATTGTGCAATTGTGCTTTTTAAGGCAGCGGACTGTATATTCAATTTTGTTCTAATCTAAAATGCACTGTCCAAAAACACCTCACATTGCAGACTTTTTGAACATGGAAACTTATTGTACAGTGAGATCACAGTCCAATTAACATTGAAAAGCAATATCATTTTTTTTAAATAATGGGAATGCCAGGTTTTTTGCCTATATTTTTGTTTTTTAATAACAATGTGATATTGAGGTATAGGCTTGTTTCTTTTTTTTGGTAAAGAATTTCACTTATTTATTTATTTATTTATCTATTTTTGGCTGTGTTGGGTCTTCGTTTCTGTGCTAGGGCTTTCTCCAGTTGCGGCGAGCGGGGACCACTCTTCATCGCGGTGCGCGGGCCTCTCACTATCGCAGCCTCTCTTGTTGCGGAGCACAGGCTCCAGACGCGCAGGCTCAGTAGTAGTGGCACACGGGCTTAGTTGCTCCGCGGCATGTGGGATCCTCCCAGACCAGGGCTCGAACCCGTGTCCCCTGCATTGGCAGGCAGATTCTCAACCACTGCGCCACCAGGGAAGCCCCAGCAATATCATTTTAATCAACATTTTCCATCTGTCTATCAAAGGGATGTGGCTCTGTGTGTGTGTGTGTGTGTGTGTGTGTGTGTGTGTGTGTGTGTATGTATGTGTATGTCTGTGTGGTTGGCATCATCTCACTGCATTGCTTAAATAGCATAAAAAGGCTAAATCATATACATTTCAAAAGTACACTTAGCTCAAGAATGAAAGTAATTAAATACTTATTATTATGTCAGAAAGTTAGAATATCTCTGGAAATCCTAGTCATGTGACCATAATTCATAGGTATAACTCTGGGAAAAAGGAACAAATTAAATAATTAGATAAAAGCCAATACACCCTAAAGCACAGAAACATCATGACGTGCTATAATGAGGGTCAGGTTGGGAGAGGGGTTAGCAGGAGGAGTCATGAGGCAAAACAAGTGCTAAATATATTCATAGGCTGATCAAAATAAAATATTTTTGTATTAATTAAATTCCGCTTGATAATACATTATAGAAACTTTACCCCTATCTGGGTAAACCAAATAATAGAAAGAACATCTGCTGGATAGAAAAAAGAGGTTATTTTGAATTTCTGTTTTTGTGGATTCTAAAAGTTCAAAAGATCTACCCCAAATTGTGCAAAACAATAGATAAGAATGAAGTATCAAGTAAGATGCTATGACAGAGATTATGAGGGATTCAAGTATTTATATGATCAGATTGTTGGGACTGGAGCACAGGGTCTAGTTGTCAAGGTTAAATTAGATGAAATAACTTTAGTAATATAGTCCAGGTGATCCAAATGGCTTGGCAGGTAGTCGCAGTGTTAATAAATGGACTTTAAATTTCCCAGTCCTTAAATTCCCTGGAATAAAAGAAAAGGGAGACAGTAAGAGCTTGAGTGAGACCATTAAAATTCATTGCTGCACTTAATCTGGTGATAAACTCAAGGGAAAATAACCTCTGAATCTATGTTCTTTAAATCAAGCTATAATTTAATGTAACCTGCTCAATAACTTTGAGGTTCCTGGCTTTCAAACTTTTTTGACCACAAACCAAAATAATATATATTTTCAGAATCCAGTCCATATGCATGAGCACACTACTACTGAAAAAAGGTTTCATGAAGTGACGCTTAGTGTGATAAAGAGTGTGACTCAACTTTTGATATGTGGCCACCAACAGCCTTCATACCCCAACATTCTCCCTTTTTTTCTTACCCCATATCCCTCCTTTTGAGCTAAGAGAGGTGTGGGATTTCAAATCACCCAAGGCCCAGTCTGCCTATGGGAATTTTTGCCACATCTCCCCTCCTTAACCACTATAAAAACCCTATGCCACTCCCCTTTCATGACTCTCTCAAGTCATTTTTTAGCCTGCTTGGAGCTTCTCTACTCTCCCCAGAAAGCCTATTATGTGTGTAATGTATTTTTTCATACTTTCCTGTTGCATGTGTGGCATCATCAGTCACCACATCTGAACCAAATCTGGGGGCTGTTCCGCGTCTTTAGAGTGACCACAGCACTTACCTAATGACGTGTAATGAATTTTCATATTTTCTATTCCATTCCATGGTATTTCATTTAAAATAATACTGATCATAACCTTCTACAGTGATTTTATAACCCATTAATTGTAGATTTCATTTGAATATTCTAGTTCAATTTCAATTCTATAATTGAAAATTATAAGAAAAGCATAAAAATTCTGACTCTAAATTATTTTTAGGTCTTCTGATTTTTAACATATTATATACTTGGATAACAATAACAATAAGACCTGGCATTCCAAACATATTCCAAGGATGGCATATCTAAGCATAGCAAGACTCCAGCTTTTCCCACCTCACTGTTACTCCAGCCATTCTATACCTGTCATGAAGGTGACAGAGCCATGCTTCTCAGAAGTTCATAATCACCTGATGACCTTATTAAAATGCAAATTTTCAAACAGTAGTCTTGGGTAGGAGCAAAAGTTCTGCATGTCTAATAATTGTCCAGCTAGTGTCCGTATTGCTTGTCCATGGAGCATACTTTGAGCAGAAGGTCAGAGAAGATCGCTATGTAAATCTCCCTCCAACTGTGTGTTGTCCCTGTGCCTGTGCCTCCTCTGTGCTCTAGTGCTGAGTAGCTTTGTCCCAAACTCTTCATTTCTGATATGTAGACACTTGCGTTGTCATTTCCCTTATTTCTCTGTCTGTGAATCCTTTATAATATCTGAATCATTTAACAGTAAGTTGTACACCTGATGCCCTTTTACCACTAAACACTTCAGCATATAGTTCCTAAGAATCACAAGTCTCGTATATAATCGAATTCAGGAAATTGACATTAAAACAGCACTGTTATCTAATTTACATTCCTTATTCAAATTCTAATTGTCCCACTAATGTTCTTTATGGCAAAAGAAACAAATTTCTGGTCCAGGATCCAAGCCAGGATCCCATGTTGCATTTAGTTGTCATTACTCATTAGTCTTCTTTAATCTGGAACAGTTCTTTACTCTTTCCTTTTCTGTCATGTCCTTGACATTTTTGAAGAGTGCAAGCTCTTTATTTATAGGAGTTTGTCTGAAGTATCTTCATAATTCAATTCAAGTTACACATTTTTGGCAGGAACACCAGAAAAGAGATGTTGTACTTTTGGTTAATCATTCATCAGGAGGCAAATGGTACCTATTTATCCCATTACCGGTAAAGTTAGCTGTGATCACCTGGTTACAGTGGTACCTGCCAGGTTTCTACATGGCAGAGATGCTGTTATTGCACTTGTAATTAATACGTATTTTAGGGAAGGTACTGAGGATATTCTGTTTCTTATAATTCTCTCAATTTAGTAACTATTGATATCTCTTGTCTAAACAATTTTTATTGTGTTGCTTGCCAAATGGTAATTTTCTAACTTCATGTTTCATTCTGCCTAGGTTGATATTTTTACTTTTAATAGCATTTCAAGATGACAGTGCAAGGAAGTTGAAAACTGTCTTGAATTTTTCACTTTCATCAATTATCATACATCTAATCATGTAGTAACCACTTGAGGAATGTAGAGAACCTAAAGAAGGTAAGTACTACCATTACTATGAAATCAATGTTATATGGAAAATTTTAAATGGCTTTTGTGAAGTCATAGGGCAAAAGTACTTAAAAACAACAATAGCAATAACAAACAAACTAAAATAAAACAGTCTATGCATGGAGTGATTTCATACCATCAGCCACCTGAGAAAACCTGACACTTTGTTGAAGAATCAGCTAGAGACTTGGGATCTATGCAATGGGTCATAATCAAGGGATTCAAGAGCCTGAATCCTTTTATCCAAATATATCCTGCACACAGAATAGTCATCCTTGTCTAAGGTGGGGAGGTCATTAGATGTGCCCAGAGCAATACTTTCCCTCTTAGACACTAAACTAAGTGAGAATTGATTTTACCAAATGTGTGCAATTATTTGTGAAATGCTCAAACCTTCATATCACTGCCCCTGAAGTTTTTCAAAGTTTACAAATCATATCCAGCTCCTTGTTGGATAAGAAATTGGTTTAACTTAGAAGTAAGAAAATCTCCGTAACAGATACCCCCAAAACAGCCATTGCGGATATCACTTAAAAGTTACCAGAATGGATGTTCTCTCCTCAGGATTACTATCATATGTTTTATTGATTTAAAAGGCATCCTCAGAAATAAAGAAGAAAAAAAATCCTCAGTCTTTCCTCCAGCAGCTCACATAAAATGCCCACAGAGCTGTAACATCTGCTTGGCAGTATTAGCATAATACATTCGAAAATCAAGTTATCAGAGGCGTTTCAGTCCACAGTTGCGTTGTTTTTCTTGTTAATGTCCTATAGCTAATGTAATATTTCATCTCTTAAAAAGCGAAGCTCAGGTTATCTGATTAAGTTTGGCACCAAGAAGAATAATGACCTGAATTTTCTGAAGACGTGAGGGGTATATTTGTGCCTAGACAGAAACCGCCAAACGATTATGTACTTATTAAGCAAAGCTGTACTGGATAAGAAACTCTATTTTTACTGTATAAAAAAATATTTTAGAGATCAGGAATATCAACTTATGGATAATGATCCCAAATCCCTACTAGCCAGAGGACCAGAAATGAGTACTATTTTGATGTATGTTGGAGTGAACACAATGATATATTTCAGGAGAAATTGATGTGAAGATATATATGATATTTCAATGTTAAAACTCAAGCACATCCACATAAACATCCTAAGAAACAGATTGCCCCCTTGTGTGAAAGGTAAGCAAGTCCACACATTTCAGTACCCACTGAGGGCATTGCTGCAGGATAGTAATTCATTCATGGTGATGATACAGACTTAGGAACAAAAGGTAAAACAACACTTTCTATTTTCTGTACAAGAAGATAAAGGGATTTATGGTTTATCTAGAAGGATTTCCTTCAAAATATGTTTTGAAAATTAAAAGAGAATTTGCTGCTCAAAGGGTAAGCTAGAAACTGGAAACGGTCATTTTGTCCAAAAAAGAGAATGATTAATTATAACGTTTTTTTAAAAAGAGTGAAAAGAATTATAGCAAGATATCAAAAAAAAAGTTGTTTATGTATCTTTCTTCTTTGTCTTTCAATCTTTTTATTTTTTTCTATATTTTTCTCAATTTCTGTTATCACCTGACTAGAAATATTATCCATAACTCTCACCTTTGACAATTTGGAAAGTTGATTTATTAGAAATGGGATATAACATAGTAGAAAAAACAAAGTCATTCCACCTTAACTTCCAGAAAACCCTTCAGTGAAAACAGCTGGCATACTTCTTCTATGGAATTGCAGCATATTCCTTTGCTGAAATAATAAAATATTATAAAATAACTGTGAGTAGGTACAACATTTTAAAATCCACATAGCTAAAGATGTTAAACATAAATTAATTAATTAAATAAAATCCACATAGCATTTATGTATTAAACATTAATTATAAATATACCTGATCATATGCAATTAACTATGAAAACTATTTTTTAAAATATATGTGATTATGTTTCATCTGCTATGAAAACTATATGGAAATTGAGGTAAAACTGAGGTCTGTAATTCTGATTTTTTTTTTTTTATAAATTTATTTATTCATTTATTTAATTTTTGGCTGCATTGGGTCTTCGCTGCTGCACGCGGGCCTTCTCTAGTTGCAGTGAGCGGGGGCTACTCTTTGTTGCGGGGCGCAGGCTTCTCATTGTGGTGGCCTCTCCTGTTGCAGAGCACGGGCTCTAGGCGCACAGGCTGCAGTAGTTGCATCAGGCGAGCTCAGTAGTTGTGGCGCACGGGCTTAGCTGCTCCGCGGCATGTGGGATCTTCCCGGACCAGGGCTCGAACCCCTGTCCCCTGCATTGGCAGGCGGATTCTCAACCATTGCGCCACCAGGGAAGCCCCTGTAATTCTGATTTTTTAACATCTCCTTACACCAACTGCTGCCAACAGAAAAACAAAACAAATTGACCAAAAGCCTCATTGTTTAATCACTAATAAATAAGCAAATAAGCAATAGATAAGTAAACAAGTAAACAAATAGATAATGACACTAGAGACAGAAAAGGCACAGAGCTACAGAGAGGTAGGTTGGCCAGGCAGGAGCCCCCCAACCAGCCAGTATCAAGGCCATGCCTTTGGCACAAGGAGCAGCTCTCCTGGCTGGAGGACAAGATTCTGAGTTCCACAAGGTCCTGCAGGAGAACGCCCAGAGCCTGCTGAACGTTAGCCACTTGGACAGCTCTAAGGGTGAAGAGGAGCCGTTCCACTCCTCGCCAGACCTGCAGGAAGAAGCAGTGAGGAGGAGGAAGCTGAGGAGGGTAAGGACGAGGTCCCCAGAGTGAAGAGGGCTGCTGCCCCAGTGACCCTCACCAGGGTCAAGACGTGGAAGTAGGCAGCAGGCAAAGCAGCCCCTTACTCCAGAGCTGTGCCACCAAGTTGTGCAAGTGTTCCAAGCTGTCCTGCCCACCACCCAAGGAGACCAGCAAGGTACCGAGGCCAGCAAATTCCAGGTCGTCGACAGTGCTGTGTTCAGTGCTCTGCCCACCTTCTCCATCAGAGCTCTCTTCAGCTGCCTCCACAAGCTGTTGTTTGGAAAAGCCCTGAAGGACAGCAGTTGAGTGCTGCGGCCATCCAGCAGTCCACTGGGTGAGGGAGGGTAGTTCCATGTGGACCTCAAGGCTTACCAGAGCTCAGTCATGCAGTTGGTGGCCGTGGTGCCTCATGCTGCCCACAAGGACGGTGGTCCTGTGGAGCAGGAGTGAAGAGAGGCTGCGAGTGCTGGCCTTCCTGGTGCTCATAAGAGTCTGCGGCGCAAGAAGGATGCCTTCCTCATCCAGCCCTCAACAAACGTACGTCACGTACTTGAGGAACTGCAGGTTCACCTCTTGGAGCGCTCTGCCCCTCCTCAGCTTCATGCAGCTGACCCTAGCCAAGCTGCTGGCCCTGGGCCCCAGTGTCTGCTACCAGCGTGCCTTCCTCTACACCCGCCAGCTTGCCATCCACCTGGGCAACACTGTGACCACGTGCAAGAAGAAGACACACCAGTCAGGGTCTGACTGGCCCTTGGTGCACTGCCTCTACCTGTGCTGCCGCGCCCTCAGCACTGCCTGCCCCACGAGGCTCTCCAGCCCTTGATTTAGCCCCTCTCTACGAGTTTCTTAGAACTCCTGGGTTTATGTAATATTTACTCTCTACAGCAATGCCAGTTATTTCTTTTTTTTTTTTTAATTTTTTTATGTTATGTGTATTTTTTTTACAATTTTTATTTATTTATTTTTATTTATGGCTGTGTTGGGTCTTCGCTTCTGTGCGAGGGCTTTCTCTAGTTGCGGCAAGCGGGGGCCACTCTTCATCGCGGTGCGCGGGCCTCTCACTATCGCGGCCTCTCTTGTTGCGGAGCACAGGCTCCAGACGCGCAGGCTCAGTAATTGTGGCTCACGGGCCCAGCTGCTCTGCGGCATGTGGGATCTTCCCAGACCGGGGCTCGAACCCGTGACCCCTGCATTGGCAGGCAGATTCTCAACCACTGCGCCACCAGGGAAGCCCCAGTTATTTCTTTTGAGTGTGCTTTTTTAAAAAAAATAAGCATTTATAAATTTGTTTTGTTTTAAAATCGCAACCTCAGCATTATAGCATATGAAATAATGTATATGGAACAAAAAAGCCACGTGGCATTTCGCTTGCTGGGCAGGCAGCTAGCTAGGTTTACTCACTAGCTAAATGTGCCTCTCACAAATTATTGGGGAAAATGTTAAATCTGCAAATGTGCAATTAGTACTTAGATCAGTGAGGTAATCATTTTTATTTCTTTTCACTGGATAATGAATTGGCTCTAGGCTATTATATTTCTGAGTGCACTGCCTTCTTTTTGAGTCTTGGCCTACGTTTATGAAAACATTTGGGCAACGTACATCTATAATTTTCCCCAACCTTTCACAGCTAGTAAGTATTCTGAATCAAACTTTCAATTCTCTTATTCAATTTATCACACGTCAGACTTCCTTGAGAAAGCATTTCAACTTTCCTTAAACAGATTATCTTTATTTCAAACAAGGTTTTACTTATTTAAATGATTATTGTTGATAAAATTTTATATGGAATACAAAAAACTTACTCTTATATAACTATTTTGCATTAAGAACTTTTTAATCCTACTCTACCCAGACTAGTAAAGATGCTGCCTTTCTTTTTTTTTCCTTCAAAAAACATCTCAAAAGCAAATAGCTACAAAAGTTGCCCTTGACAATTTGAATGGGATCTTTAAAATGTAAATATTGAATCTTTACACAAATTATCTCTTGAAAAAGGAATAGTTGTAAGTCCCATTTTACAAATTAGGGAATTAGGAGAAGAGGGGGTAGGTAATTTGCCAAGCCTCTTTCTATCCACTTGCCATCTAACCAGCCTTTCAGGATACTGTTGGCCACAGGTTTTATTTTTCAAGTTGAACCTGCTGCAAGTCCTGCTTTATTTACAAACTGCACTACAAAAACAACATGTGACTAGGAAAAGTTACCAGATGCAAACCACCACTTAGACAGTATCTCAGAATAAAGGAAAAAATAAGATAAGAAGCACATTTAACTTTCACATTATTTAAATAATGGTGCTATGTATTCATTCCGCATTAATTGGCCTACCTATTAGGAGATGTTTGAAAACTATTAACATTAAAAGCCCAGGCCATTTTAAATCTTCAATAAAATGTATTATTACATCTAATTTAGATATTTAAATGCTCATGAATTAGTGATCTTTTGCACCTTAAAAATCAATCCCACCTTTAAAAAACCTGATTTCATGGTATGAATCTAAATGTCAAATTCCTATACTTAATTACATTTATCCTTTCAAAGACAAAGGAGATTTGGGGAGTGGGGGAAGAACACTGGCTAGAAGTCAGGACACTTGACTTTTTGTTTTGAACCTGCTTCTAACTACAGTGTAAGAAAAAGGTCATAGAATCTCCAATGGTCTTTATCTTCTTCTCACGTGTAAACAAGTAAATGAGTGCTAGAGAATTTCTAAGATCTCTTTTGTCTAATCCATTATATAAAATTATTGTGCCTGCATAAATATACATCTTTCTTTATAAACCCTATCCTAAAACATGTACTTAAAAAAATAGAAACCAATTTCCTTTTTACTTTACAAAAGGATATAAACTACAGAGTTTCTTCTTACATCTACCTCTGGTAGGGCCCTTACTTTATTTATAATCTTTGTGATTTAGACAGAGCTTTTTAATATGATAGCTATCCATCAAACTGCACCTGTTATTGCACCTGTTATAATGATAATTCTGCCTGTTTTTTTTTTTTGACAAAGAAGCTACATGGTATGATTGCTAAAATGACAAAGAGAGAAATAGAATAAGAATCTCATGCCTTCCTACTATTATTCATGACCTGCTTCATGAATGAAAAGAAGTCACTTATGACATTTTCCTGAAGACTACACTTACTGCACCATTTCCTCCACTTGGAATATGCTCCATTTCTCCAAAATGAAATATAGTAACAATCCTGTGAAGGCAAGGAACAGTGGCTAAGGATAATGAATCCAAAAGCAAGATATGTAAGAGTATAGCTGGGAGTTGTTCTCTTTCGATTCTGAAGATGGGCATTTCTTCACTGGTCTGCAATTATAATGACAGAATCTATTTGGCTTTCGATGAGCAGAGAGGGAGTTATTAGGTGAACATCAGAAAAAGGTTAAAGGTGTAGAAAGTGCTGTTACTCAGGATGGCAAAGCACCAATGTTGACCTGATTATTTTCATGTAGGGAGACTCATTTTGTGATCACCAGTTGCAGGCTATGTTAGCCAGAAAACTGGTTAGAAACACTATAGGACATTTAATACTGATGGATGCCCATCCCCACTCCCCAGACCAAATAAATCAAGAGCACTGGGCTTGGAGCATAGTAGAGTATACTTGAAAATGTCCTCACGTGATTCTAATGTGCAACTAGGGTTAAGAAGTAATGCCCTAGAGAAGTGGTTTCCAGACTTGGTTGCGTATTAGATGTTCATGGGGAAACAGAAACAATGCCAGTTCCATCCAGTGATCCTCATTTGTTGGGTATGGCCAAGGTACCTGAAATTTTGACAGGAATACCAGGTACCTGCAGGTGGTTCATGGACCTCAATGGAAAACATTGCCCTGAACATTAGTCCCTAATGCATGCACACTGTGAGGTAAATTTCTGATAACAGAGAACGAAAGAAGGTGTTCATTGGCCAGTCTATTCAGTCAGTTCCTAAACAGGCAAAATCACAGGTTTGAATAAAGCCAGGTATAGTGAATTTATCTGTAAAAGAACAAAGAACAGTCCATTTTAAAATGCAGATTCCTGGAGAAATCAGCCTTTGGGGCATTGGAATCTTTATTTTTATAATCTTCTTATGCCCTGAAAATATGCCCTGGTCTTGCAGGGATCTCCAGTGCTTCCTCTGAGACTCTTAAATGACTTTTTGAGTAGTTGTAAGGAAGCAACCAAGGTGGCTAGTCTTCCTGTATAGAATAGAAAACAAAGCAAAACAAACAAACAACAACAACAAAACAGGCAATAGGTCTTATTTGAGATCTCTGTTTTTATAAAGACCTAAATCCTGAAAGTGACTTACTTGTCTAGATATACTCATTACTATTTATAGACCCACAATAAATGGGTCTGTGCTTGGGAAAATTTGTGACTAGGAGGCTCTAAGGATCCGAGAAGGGAGAATAAAATTCTAAAATGCTACCAGGCCTAATTGGTCTAGTCCTCCTGCATGTATTTGGTTACTATTCATTTCCAGGGGTTGTGTCAAGAATAGGCATTCCTAGGCTATATCACAAGGTCAAGGTCAATACCTCTAAACTTTAATATATGTGTGAATCACTTGGGCATCTTTTTAATTTTTATTTATTTATTTATCTATCTATCTATCTATCTATTTATTTATTTATGACTGTGTTGGGTCTTCGTTTCTGCGCGAGGGCTTTCTCTAGTTGCGGCAAGTGGGGGCCACTCTTCATCGCGGTGCGCGGGCCTCTCACCATCGCGGCCTCTCTTGTTGCGGAGCACAGACGCGCAGGCTCAGTAGTTGTGACTCACGGGCCCAGCTGCTCCGCGGCATGTGGGATCTTCCCAGACCAGGGCTCGAACCCGTGTCCCCTGCATTGGCAGGCAGATTCTCAACCACTGTGCCACCAGGGAAGCCCCTCCTACACATTTTAATTATTACTATATTTCTAAAATCAGTGGAATTCCCATCATTAGACAGATGTTTCCCTCTGCAGTCCCTGTGACCTGTGTTGGAGTGTCTACTTCTCCACTAGAGGAAAAAACACACAGAAAGAGGGAATTGAAGGCAGAGGACTAGAATGAACTCATTAACTCTGTACCAAATTATTATGGGAAAATGAGGCCTCATGAAACCTTTCCACTAGATTTAGGTCTTTTCAATGTATCATCAAGCCAGTGATTTGAAGCACAGTTAATGATAATATGTTTCATTGGTGGTTATTTTGACCCATTCTTGCACTGTCACTTCAGTGGCTCTGAGTGGATGAGATTTCGTATACTGTCTATAGAAAAGCTTAATGCCAAATTTCTCAGAGATTGTTCACATTCTTTGAAGTTTATTGGCAAGGACTTCATCCTTTCCGGACAGTGAGGAATTAGCCATGTTCCATGCCTTGGTGCAGTAACCTCCAAGTACTTTCTTCCATATGTAGTTGTAATATTATCCTTAGTTATTTTTGTTTTTTCTTTATAGCAGACTTACTAAATTTGAAAACTGGAAACCATGAAAAATTATCTGAGACAACAAAGCAAAGAAAGGATACATTATATAATGTTAGTAGCAGTTTGGGCTGTATAAAAAAGATTGGAATAATGTGCATCCTCAAAAAGTTGAGAAAGGAAAATATGTATGTGTGATATCTGGAAAACATTTTATGCTGTATCTGGTATTATCATCCTTTTTCCCTTCTTCCTTTATGATTTTTGCTTTCATTTTGCTCATTTTACTTTTGTTTTACACTAAGAGTAGTTTCTCTATCATGTGAAAATGAACTTTTAGTTGAAATTTTAAAAAATATATATCATCACAGTTACATTACATTGAATAATTCAAACAAATTGCTTAAGTAAATTTAAGCTGCTTTATTCCCTGAATCATTTAGTCAAGCATAATGAAGTTAACCCAGCAGAAGTGTACTTTACTTATGGTTTAAACACAACTGAGACACATTAACATTATCCAGCCCGTGGAAAAAATAATGAATTTTGCTTTGTTATGATGCATTTCACTTCCAACTTCCAAGGACAATTACTGTGCACTTTTGTTTATGATGTAGAGTATTGTCTGTGACACTGGGCCATTTAGAACACTACATTAAATTGAGTATTGTAAATTATTTCCTTTTATTTAGAAGAAAGAAAGACACATTGAAAATAAAATGTAGAGCTTTCTAAATAAAATGGGACTTTATGAGTTTGTTTCCTGTGTTCCAAATTTCTACACTTTTCTGCTATTTCATTTTAAAAGAACTCTTCATTTAAAAGAGTAGATTCCATTTTGAAAATGGGTCTCTGGACCCATAAAAAGCAAAAAACATTTTCATTACCCGAACACTGGCCGAAAATGAAATAGCTGTAAAGTATAATTATATGCATGTACTATAAAACATATTTCTAGTTTGATACTAGTTTCAGGTAAATAAAATTCCCAAGACACATTTGCTTCTGTATTTCGTAGACTTCTTTATATGCTCCCAGCCAATTTTTTCTTTGAAGGATGTTTGTTAGTTTGAATTTAATGCATATAGATAAACTTAATTTCCAATGTCAATAAATTGTATATCAATATGTATTAACACTAAGAGAATTCGGAAACATGACGTGGTATAAGAAATAAGTAAATGCCACATTACTGGATGTCTACAAAAGACTACCTTTCTCCTAACACAATGATGTGTGCATTACAAATAAAAATAATAGTTTGTGCTGAGATAGTTGTCTAATGAATTTCTGAAAATCTCAAATGACTTCAATATAGATCATGCCTCAAATAGAAGGGTGTTTGCTACCAAATTCCTGGTTGAAAATGCATGAAGAATACTAATAAGTTATTATATACCAAAGGAAGATAGAGGCCTTCCTAGTTTCTTTGAACAATGTAGGCAGCCAGCTTTATCATGCTAGTCCCCAGAGCTATTTGGGGGAAATTTTTCTTTTTCTATAAAATTCCATATGATTCTTATTCTGTGAATACCAACCAGGTCTAGATATGCAATTGCTAAAATGATTGCAGTGTCGGGCTTCTTTTTTTCTTTCAGGTGACACCAATCTCAGTTTTCTTGGACAAGGAGATATAGACTAGATATAGCCTCTCTCAACTTGCTAAAATACTATAAAACAAATATCATAAAAAATCCAGTACGAAAGAATAGATGTTGTCTTGAATATTGGAGGACTTTGCATTAAGGCATATGGATCTGGAATAAGAAAATAATCTTCAAAATACAACCATAATTTTTTTCTTGTTGTACCCATTTCCCACATTAAAAAAAACCCAGATTTTCAGGAAAAAAAATCAAAGTGAACACTGCTCCTCCTCCTTTGTCTTTCTTCCTCCTCTGACTCACAGAACAAAGATATCTAACAACAAACCAAACAGGGGAACTCTTTCAATAATGTGTGGAAACTGATTCTGGGGGCAGCTAGAGCACATGTTCCAAAGAGATTTTTATCATCCAAGGTTTGAACCATATGAAATTGCCAATATCTGAATGCTTTTTGCCAAAATGACAGAATAACTCACTTTAATCTATTATGGCCTTTCAGAGGCACCAATTCCCAAAAACCACAGGTTATGAAAGAAGAGGAAGTCCTTAGAACTATTTCATCCAAGTGAGGTGATGCCCTTGAGTTTTGTTGGGAGTAGGCATTTTTTGTTGTTTTTTTTGAAGAAATTTTATCTTTCTGGGAGAAAGAAATTCATAAGGTCAGAAATAGAAAAGAATAAATAACTAAAAATCCTGTTCATTTTTAAGAAAAAATTACAAATTCGGCAAACCATTTATCTAACCTAATCAATCAAAAAATGAGAAGTCAAAAATACACATGGTTGGTATAATTTTTAAAATATAAGAAATTAATTAAGACACTACTTTGCAGACCTGCCTGAAATGAAATTGAAAATTGTATATATAATGGATAATTTCAAAGGAAGGTATGCTGTTAGTCAAAATCTACCCCACTAGAGATAGAAAGTTCAAATAGACCATCTCCCACTGAAGAAAATTTTATTAATGAACCACCTACAAAAAAATCATCAAGCCCAAGTAGATTCAAAAGGAACTTCTGATTATTGCAATGCTACACAAGTTGTTCCAGAGAATAGAAAATGAAGGGAAATTTAGAAACTCTTTCTTTTTAATGAGTAAAATAAAATGAGATTATGATAGCACACACACAAAAAGAAATTAATAGGCCAATATCATTTATAAATATTGATTTTAAAAATTATGTATACTATCACAGCAAGAAAACAATACACTATGATAATGTGAAATTTATTTCAGGAATTAAAGTTTTGTTTTTAATAGGAAATCCATTCATATAATACATCAGAAATCAAGAATTAAGTATGCAGAAACAAACAAACAGCAACAATAATATACATATTATATATTATATATGTATACATATATATGAATATTACATATATGTATAATATATATACATATATTATATAACAACTATATATATATATAAAATTATAGCAAAACTATCACTTACAGTATCACCAAAGAAGATGAAATATTTTGGAACAACTTTAATAAGAAGTCATCAAACCTGTGAAAGGAAAATTTTTAGGCACTCATGAAAGGCACAAAAGTAGACTTGAACAAATGGAAAAATATCCCTTCATTCTTGGATAAGATGAATCTATATCATAAAGAGGTCAGTTCTCCCCAGTTTAAATTATACATTTTATACAATCTCAATAGAAATAGCACTTTTTGAAGAAGGCAGACAAATTGATGCTAAAGTTCATATAGAAAGAAAAACAGACAAGGATATCTGGGGGAAAAAAGGAAAAAAAAACAGCTATGCGGAGGGACAGGGGAGGACTAGTCCTGCCAGATATTAAGGCATTTGAAACCTCTGTAAATAATACGGTATTGTACTGATACATGAATAGAGAGGCCAGTGAAATGGAAGCCATAGAGTGACGTACATACATATATATATATGCAAATTTAGTAAATGATAAAGAAGCCATTTCAAATCACAAGGGAAAAGATGAGTGTTTTATTTATTTATTTATTTATAAATTTATTTATTTATTTATTTTTGGCTGTGTTGGGTCTTCGTTTCTGTGCAAGGGCTTTCTCTAGTTGCGGCAAGCGGGGGCCACTCTTCATCGCGGTGCGCGGGCCTCTCACTGTCGCGGCCTCTCTTGTTGCGGAGCACAGGCTTCAGACGCGCAGGCTCAGTAGTTGTGGCGGGCTTAGTTGCTCCGTGGCATGTGGGATCTTCCCAGACCAGGGCTCGAACCCGTGTCCCCTGCATTGGCAGGCAGATTCTCAACCACTGCGCCGCCAGGGAAGCCCAAGATGAGTGTTTTAATAAGTGGTGCTGAGGCAACAGAATAGCCACTTGGAAAAGAGAGCAAATTAAATTACCTATCACAACATATCCAAAAATATGCTCCAAATAGGTTATAGATCTAAATGTAACAAATGAAACCATACAGGTCCTGAAGAAAATATAGGTGAATTCTTCTATAACTGGGCAGTGGGAAAGGTTTCTAACTATGACCTAAAATCCAGATGGACAAACAAACAAATATTTGACTAAATTGAGATAATAAAAAATATCTTTGCATTGGAAAGAAAAATAATTACAGACTAAGAGACAAACTTGCAAAAGTATTATATAACTTCACAAAAAAGTATTTACAACATATCATAGGAATAGGATACTATGCACAATACACATTTTTTTAATTTAAGGGAAAAGTACAAAAATCCTATAGAAAAAAATGAGCAAATGAAATTAACATAATTTTAAGAAAAAGATATTAACACCATCCTTAAACATATGAAAATATATTCACCTTCACTCATAATAAGAGAAATACAAATTAAAACCAAACTGAGACTTCAGTGCTTTCCCACCAAGATTAACAGAAAACAGAAACAAAATTAAAAAACAAACTTGAAAATATCTTCTGCTGGTGAGGCTGTCACACATTGCTGGTGGAAGTGTAACATGGTACAACTTATATGGAGGAGAATTTGAAAATATCTTTTGATCCATCAATTTCTTTCACAGGGATTTGCTCTAAAGATTCAGCCCTATCATAAGAAAATACAATTGCACAAGATAATTCACTGAAGCATTATTTACATTGGAAGAATATTGGAAATGACCTAAAAGCCCATACTTGGGATATTGGTTGAATATCCTAAGGTACAATGGAGTCCTAGGCAGTTATTTTAAAGAATGAGGAAGATCTCTATGATCTGACGCAGAGAGATTTCCAGGTTATACTGTTAATTTTCTTAAGTGCCATACTGATTTCATATCGTGCTAACTTTTGAGTAAGAAATAAAAGGGGGAAATAAGAAAATGTCCATCTATCTAGTCATCTATTGTGAAAAAGAAATACAAGAGATAAACTGGAAAGTGAAGTGAGTTAATGTCAAAAGTGGTGTGAACGTGGACTTGGTGGTGGGTGGAGTAGCTCTTTTTGTAGCGTACATTTTGTAGTTTTGTTGTTGGGGACCACACTACATTCTACATACTTAAAAACCATAAGCAAAACAAGAAAATGAGGAAATAACCAAAAAAACCCAGAATAGAATGCAAACAGAAACATATGAACCTAAACAAATTCCAGATTGATAGTTTAACTCCAGTAAAAGGAGAGAAAAGAGTACTAGCTCAAGTAACTTTTGAACTCACTGTTTTGAGTCCATATACTCAATCTAAAGATAGGGGACAATGTAAACATACATTGAACTCTAATTAGAGTTTTTTTCCTCAATGGTATAGGTTAGCAATTCTGAAAATACATTTTGTGTATGGCTGGTGGAAATAAATGATAAATATATTGAGATTGGTGGGATCCGGGTTCCTCACCACCGGATAAGAGAGTTACTAATATGCTTAGAGGATGTGCTGGATGAACTTTGGGTTGTTAAATTGGAATTGGAGAGATCAGCATTAGCTCACCGTTTATGGTTTTAAGAGAGATAGGTGATAGATAATGAATAGATGTATATATCTTTTAGGTCTGTCTTCTAATCAGTCTAGAAACAAAAATACCACAGTAGCATTGAGCACAGAAATTCTCAGATCTGTTTCTAAATGGAACCGGGGCCCTTTGAAAAAATCGGTGATTCCAGAATCGATACAAGACAGTACAAACCATTAGAGGTAACCAGAGAAGAACAACAGTCACTTAAATACACTGAGTTGTCAAATAATGAATAAACAAACAAACAAACAATAAAGAAGTCACCATAGGAGAATATTTGAATTCGTGACTTAGGAAAGTATACAACACTTATCCTAAAATAAATATTTTTTCTTTTTTAAAATAAAGGTCATCTACAAGAGAAAAAAGAACAACAAAAACGTTTGGCTTGTGATTTCTCCTTAACAACAATACAAAGAGATAATGTAACAACACCTACAGTATTTTGAATATAAGGTATGGTGCTCCAAAAGTAAGTCATCTTTCAGTTATTACGGAAAGAGAAAGAAATTCATATCAAATTCACCTGTTCTATTAAGTCATTCACCTGTTCTATTATGGACATCATAATAACCATATTTATGGCCAAAAGGAAGTGTCATTTGGCTATATCACTTTGGTTGTATCGACCCACCATTATTTGGCTTAATTGAGTAGTTTACACACTGCATAATAACTCATAATATGTTAAAAGTTAAGGGAAAGTAAAACCCTGTGAAAACAATGGCAGTGTTTTATTAAAAATAAGTACTAAGTTATTTATTGAAAAAAAAAACTGTTTCATCTAGATTTTTTCCTTACTTCCAATTAATACACCTCCATGTTCTAAAAGATTATATTATTCTCTTTCTGGAGGGCAAGGATAGCAATTCTGAACAGGTCACTTAATAAAGATGCTTCTGTCAATTCAATAAAATTTTTAAAAAAATATAAAAAAAAGGAAAGATGGCAGTCAGTAAAAATATATGTGGCAGGTGCAGGTATAATTTCCTTAAAATATGATATAAAATTTCTTATTACATAACATTTTAAATAATTTAAAACTTTAAAAATCAATAAAATCCCTCTATTATTGCAGTAAAACATAATGTAGAAATAAATGGTGTGAAAAATAAGGAAATAAATGATGTAAAGAACAGGTGATCATCTACCCAGAGAAAAAAGATAATCATTTAGCCAATTGTGAGAAAGTTGCTGAATTCAAGAAGAACATCAGATCTCTAAAGCTTCCTACTCACCAAACATAATCAATAGAAAATATAATTTAAAATCTCACAGTAGCAACAAAAATATATAGTACATAGTTATGAAGTAAGGAGTAAACATTCAGCACTGTAATGGGAAAAAAATACAAAAATATAAATATGTATAAGACCCAAATAAATATAGAAAATATAGCATGTTCATGAATGGGGATACTTAATGTTATAAGTAATTATCCCCAAATTAATCTCTGCGTTCAGTGTATCCCTGTCAAACCCTAAGTTTTAATTTACGGATGGTAACAAAGGGAAGATAAAATTCATATAGAAAAGTGTATGCAAAAATAGCAAACCTTTTTGAAAGAGAAAAATCATAGAACAAATGTAATATGAAACTTTAATAATTGAAATGCCATGGTATTTGTGTGTATTAGATAAATAGATCATATATGCATGTATAGAAATGTATTACATTAGAAGTGTTCTGCTTAGAAAGAACAGACTATTCAATAAATTATGTTGAGACATGTTGCTATATATTTGCCAGGTAGATTCAGGTTCTAAATACAAAGAGCAACACTATAAAGTATTAGAGGAAAATATAAAATAATATCTATAAGACACAGGGTAGGAGAATTTTTTTAAAAGTAAGATTTTAAAAGCAAAGCTCTAAGAATTTAGCTACATCAAAATTTCAGACAAATCCTCTGTATGAAAAACCACCATAACCAAAGTAAAAAGATTAGCTATAGACTTAGAAGAAAACAAACTTGAATCCAAAATTTATTTATTTATAGCTAAGTTAGACATAAGCAAACAAATAAAAAATTGCTGAGGAATAAAAACAAATAAGTTCCCTATAAAAATTGCAAATATACATATGAAAAAGTTGCTCAATCCAGCTAGGTGACATGAGCATGCAAATTAAAATATCTATGAAATGATATCTCTAACCCATTATGTTGGCAAAAATCAAAAAGCTTAAGAATATAAACTATAGGTAAGTATGTAGAGAAGGATACAGCCATACAGCGCTGGTGGCTGTGGAACTTTATGCAGTCACTTTGAAGGGCAGTCTGGCAATATTTAAACATTCTAAATATACATATTGCATGACAACAATTCCTTCTAATTTTTCCTACACCAGAGAAACACTCATATGTACACCGAATGAAGCATGTACAGGACACTAATTTTAAACAACCCAAATTACTATCAGAAGAGAAAAGCCTAGCTAAAATGTATTTTGTACAATGGAATAATATGCAGCAGTTAAAAGCAAGAGGTAGATCTACATGTAGCTACATAAATAAAACTTCAAGATATTGCTACAAACAAAAAGCAGGTTGAAGGACAATTCATAAAGAATAATAATGCTTATGAAAAACAAAAACATACACAAACAATCTTATGGTTTTGTTTTGTTTTGGCTGTACCACGCGGCATGTGGAATCTTTGTTTCTTGACCAGAGATTGAACCTGTGCCCCCTGCATTGGAAGCACAGAGTCTTAACCACTGGACCGCCAGGGAAGTCCCCCAAACAATCTTATATTTTATGTGTATGTGTATATGTGTATGTGTGTGTATGTGCATGTATTAAAAGGTAAGTAATAAAAATAATAGGATTGAAGTTGGTGATCTGAGGGCATATATGCTTTATCTGTAGTATTTTATTTTTATAGTAGTAATTATTCACGTATTACTCACCTATGAAGGACAGAAAGAGATAGTATACAAAATAGAAATATGCATGTTTTTAATCATAGTAATATATGCTAAGTCATGTATACTTGAGAAAGGCAAATTACATCAATCACACCTGTTTTATCTATTACTCTCATAAAGATTACAAACATTAATTATATACTGGGAAAAGTTCTGTTAAGAGGAAAAAGAAAAAGTTCTGTTTCAAACCTTCTTGGTTTGAGTATATATTCCTGCATCTTCTTTGGACAATGGCCCTCAGGGTAACTTACTTTGCACCTAAGCACATTTATAGTCTTAAGAGTTTTTGCTTTTTTTTTCTTTTTACTGCATGCATGTGTCAATGTTAACAGAAAATATAAAAATAACAATTAACTATTAAATAATTAAAACTAAAAATTAAATAGAGCAAGAATAACCATGTATTGCATAGGTAGAGATAATACCGTTAATCTTGAACATATAAATAAATCTTAAAAACCCAAAGGATCCATTAGTATTGTGAATGATTAAGGATATCTCTAGAGTAATATGGTAACAAAGATACTTTGCTTGAGCCAAGCTGTAATCAAGCTCCTGAACCTTCCCCTAGGCCCATCTGTGCATTTCCTTGTAAAATCCAATCCCTGCTAACTCAGTTTAACCAGAACCCTCGCCCTGGATACCTGATCCCGGTAATATCTGATCAAATTCTTCATTTTCCACCATCTCCCAGGTGATGTCTGATCATCCTGGACTGGTAGGTAGGTTTAGCCAGAATCCCTCCTTACCGCTCAGGTTTCCTGTTAGTAGTTTTTCATCCACTGACCCACATCCTGCTCCTTGGCTCTAAATTCCCACTTGCCCATGCTGTGTTCATATGTGAGACCAGTTCTATACTCTTTTCCCCTATTGCAATAGTCCTGAATGAAATCTGTTTTTACTACTCTACTGCCCAGCTCTCCTTTTTCTTTTACAACAGGATGAACACATACACACACACACACCACATAATCAAGTAGGAAAATATAAAAGGGAATCACCTCATTGAAAATGGCAACAGAAAGGCATTTAGGGATCATTTTAATTTATAAAAGATGTGTGAAACAAATTGGAAGAAAACTTTAAAAGCTGACTAAAAGGAAGACATATTAAGTCATCACATACCAGGACTGGTTTCCCAAAGTTGGCTTGTGCCCAGTATCCATTCTGGTTCGTTATTGGTTCCATTCTGAGTAGTCAGTATCTATGCTACACTCTGTTAAACATATTTTAATATCATCCTGACTTAGAAATATATGAGGAAATATATGTAAATGGAGAGAGAGAATGTGAAATATTTTCCTATATGTGATTTCTGAGTTCATTCAATACCCAATGATGGAGGATGAGAGATTGACCTTTGCTGGTAAAAATATAAATCCTCTCCTCAAAGTGAAACTTCCTATACATTTGTATTTCATTTTAGAGCTAAATACTTTTTAAACACTTAGGGTCAAAATTTAATATTTTAGGAGTTGAACATAGCATTTGTCTTCTGGGGAAAGAGTTGTTGTTTTTTAAAAGAAAATCTTGATAAATCATTCGGAAGAGGGTGGCTTTGTTGTTTGGCAGCCAAAGTGAAAAAGGCAGTAACCAAACAGTGTTGCTTAGCAAGGAACCAACATTTGGGGAAGCTGGAGAAAACAAAGGACAGATAAGAAGAGAAAGCACAGGAGAGGAGGAGGCAAGATGGCATGAGGTTGGGGTACTGTGTAAGAAATCTGTAGTGGCTGGGGGCTACAGAGGCTGAGCATTGCTGGCCCAGGAAGGGCCCAAGACGTGGTGGGACTGACTCAAATGTAGTATGCAAACAGCAAAGGTCCAGAGTTGCCGGGAATTATGATGGAAAATTCATCTGAAATACCATTTCAGACTTCCAAACTTTCAGAGGTCTACTAGAGGGACCTCAAAGAAGACCTGCAGACCTTGGAGATAATGAGATATTAAGTTTCAGATCCAACTACTTGTGTGACCTCATTCTCAGCCACAAGGTCTGGGGTACTTTGGTTTCCATAAACCTTTGTATGTTGATGCTATTATTAATGATAATAACAACTTAGTTCATGAATTGCTGACAGTAAAAGATAGGTGAGATAAAAGCTAAACAAAGGTGGCAATTTTAGCATCCTGCAATTCTCTGAACAGTGAACAAAGTCTACATCAACTCAAATTGCACAGAGGAAAGTTAATCACCAGAAAATTAAAGTCAAGCCTACTCATCGGCTCTGTTTTTGCCAGTGCTGCACAAGTGTCAACTTTATGGCAAGGAGGAGATGTAGCAATCAATACAAAAAGTAAACAAATAAGTCTGAATGGAATCAGAGTGAATCCTAAACACCTATCCTCTCTGGTCAACAATAGATCAGTGAGACAGTGAGCTGGGGGGAGGGGTGTGCATGCACAAACATCCATGTGTTCATGCACATGCATGTGTGTAAGTGCAGAACAGGCTGGGGAAAATTCAAACATTAAGAGCCATTAAGTGACAAGGTACTGCTAATTGTCAAGACTTATTTTTAAAAGTTGCATATGCTCTGTTAGATGTAGGACATTTTTCTTTCTTCATTCAGTCCTGTATTCGGTCCTTTCTTCCTTTATTATGTGTTATTTCTAAAGTAAAAATTACAGTATGAATCTATTAGGTACTATTTCTAAAATAAAAATTACAAAATGAACCTATTAGGTGCTATTTCAAAAAATAATTAACAGTATGAAATTAATTAAGCCAATCAGAGTGCACAGGCAATGTTCCTACCCTCATGGGCCTTATCAGTGTGTTCAGTGCCTCAGAGAAACATAGCTGGGGTGTCTTGGGGATATGGGAGAATGACCTCTGCTCTCACAGAGTCACACATTCATATCTACATACATTGTGGCTTTGTGGTTACATAAACAAAAACACACTTTTTCAAGATGAATTAAAAGGATGAGGACCTCTCTTGATATTAAGAATATATAAGCAAAAATAGCAATGAAGCCCATATACTCTTTCTCACAGAGTAGGAAGGAAGCATGGTATAGCTTTTGTTAGTATAAGCTTAAATGAAATAATATAATAAAAAACACCATTTACATTAAATAAACATCTTCAAGTAAATGCAAGTATATACAATTTTCCACTTGTGTGTGTGTGTGTGTGTGTGTGTGTGAGAGAGAGAGAGAGATAAGGGGCAAGAAGAGAATAGAACCACCAAAACATTGAGCAGTGCACCTATTCCAAGCACAGTAGGTGTGTTTAGAACAATTCTGTGAAATAAAATGCATTACCTGCATTTTACAGATGAAGGAACACTTAAGAGAGGTTGTAAAGGCACTGGCGGATTTACATTTCTAAAATTTTCAGCTTGAAAATGACTTTGAAAATATGCTAAGTATTTTCCTGTCAGCTTATAAAATCTGTTAATTGCGATACTGAAGTTACAGTGTGGCCTGAATTTGAAAGAAAATAACACATTTCTGCCTGACTCCATGTAGTGCTCTATTTCTTAAAACCTTCACAAGTGGAAAAGGCCTGACAAGACAAACAAAAGGAGTGCTAGAAGGAATCATTGTTGGAAGGATTAGTGAAGGTAGTGTCCCCATTTTCAAAAAGCATCTATGTCTAGCAAAACAGTCAGTCATATCCATAATAATTTGGTGGTGATTTCAAGGTTTACCTAACCAAAACCATGAGCCTCAAGGTTTTCAAGTATCCTAATACGATCACTCTAAAAGTTCTGAAAGAATATGCTTTTTAACTGACTTAATAGATCTGATTGCTTAAGTGAAGTAAATGTCAGACTAAGACACCAGGAGGACTTGGATTTTTACTCTTACCCATGTTCACCCAACAGAAAGGATTGGTTTTAAGAAATGGGTCACTGGTTTTGACCGCGGATGGAGATGCAAAAATGTTGTCTCATTAAGTGCTATCCTGGCACCAGCTGAGACTAATGGCAACAAGTCAGCAATGTGACAGTGCAGAACACATAAGAGAGATAAAGAGAGCAGAGCAGGAAAAAGAGGCCAAAACAAACGGTTCTCTCTAGGACAGCCTTGGGACTAAATGAGACATAAAAATTGTAAGTGGAGGCTGATTATGGTAAAAACAAAAAGTTTTTAAATGGCATCTTTGAGGAGAAATTAATTGGATAATAAATAAATAGATAGATAATAACTGAGTGTTAAAATATTTGCCTTTATTGTAAATGAAGTATCTGGAATCAGATAAACCAAATCTTTCGGGGAATGTCTTGGAGAACATTTTAAAATAAAGATATAGGAACAATTTCCGATTAACATACGATTGCCTTTGCAAGAAAGTGGGTGATTACAAATTATTTGATGGTGAATGAAAAGTTCCATCTGTAAAGTATTTTAAGAAAGCCCCCTAGCGACCTGTTTGTGGTTAATTTGCTTTCTAAATTTTTCTTTATAGATAGTCTACAGGAAATAGTGTATAACCTCTTTCAAAATTATAAAAAGTAGAAACCGTTGAAATAGAAATTAATGAGCTTTCACTATATTACATTTGTGACTCAGGATAAAAAGCTACTTAACTGCTAGAATAAGCAGAGAATTTAATAAATATAGTAAGGCTCTGGGTATTCTGCTGAGTGAGCCATGCTAAAAAAACATTTCCATCTCCATTGTCTGGGCCATCACTCTTGCATTGGCATTTGCCAATGAACTCTAGTGGCTGGATTAGTGAGTTGAGACATCCATGACGGTATTTGAATTCTTAGTAAGACACAGGGTCTGCTTAAATCGCTTCACCTGTATGTGCTGATTTTGTGAGCTCCTTGCCCATAAGTATGCTCAGAGGGTTAATTAGACACTTTTCTGTGAGGATTTTATATTTTCTCAGAAAAAGCTACTGCAAAATTTAGTAATATCACTTTATTATCTATTACCTATTATTCCCCATTACCTATTTTTCTTTTCTCTAACACCTTGTAGAGAAAAAAAAAAATTGTAAAGTTTCCAGTTGAATCTCCATTGAGACAGTTACCAGTGCAAGGAAAATTCTTTATGGCATCTACTTTGGTGATAGTACCATGTCGCCTCGCTTCTCTTTTTCCACTTGCCTATCAGCCTGATCCCTACGTTTTTGTTAGTTTGTTTGTTTTTGTTTGTTTGTTTTTGTTTTTGTTTCCTTCAGAGAGACTTCAGATACATTGGAAAGTGTCTCTTCTTTGTAGTTATTGGGCATGCTCAGCACTGAAGGTCATTCTGAGTTCCTCCTGGAATCTTAAAATTTTAATAAAATATTCCAGATAACAGATTTTTCTCTTCATTTGCATATCTCTTTTCTTCAAAGATTCCCCCTGGGAAATAGAAATGAAAAAATTTTTTTCAAAGATATGAAAAATTTTTCCTACTTTTAGTAAGAGATTTTTTTTTTCCCCAAAATCAAGTAAAGATTAAGACCTTCCCCCTTTGTAGAATTAAAATATCAGCCAAAGCAATGACTGGGAGGAAAGGAAAAAAGAAGAGAAGAGGATGTCGCTAAAGTAAAAACTAAGGACTTCATGAATCTAAGTAGAACATAGTAGTGAAATTTGGTTCACTTCCTCATGAGAAACTGAATTAGATTAGAACTCTAGTTTTAACTTCAAATATTAACTGGTAAACTGGATTTCCTATCAAGATGTCACGTGCATCAAAAGTCACATATGAGAACATGTAAGTGTATTACATTGATCAAATAGTTTTCTTAACTTTTTTAGTGAGTCAACTTTTCCCTATAGAAGGGTAACTCACACAAGAGTTTGCAGGTAATTTATGTCCTTTGCAAATGGAACGATTTCAATATATGGATTTTAATTTGTATCACATGACTTTAAATAACAAGATTGTTTATCACATGTACTTTAGACAATGAGTTTCCTGAATATGAGTGAGATACAAATCTCTAAAAAAGTCTTAACAAAGACAATAATTTTCTAAATACCTGTGCAATAAACAGTTTAAAAATTTCTAGCAATTTATACTTATTAGGTGAGAGAAAAGCAGAGAAATAATCAGGAAGGACATAGAACTGCATTGGAGGATGGAAAAAGCATGTGCTCTGGAAACAGAGAGATCTGTGGCAATTTGGATTTAACTTCTGTCTCTGCCACATGTGAGTTGAAGAAGCATGGCATCTGAACCTCAATTTCCTAATCTTGTATACAGGCATAGCCACTCCAGATCATGGCATTGCTTCCTTTTTTAAAAAAAAAAATACTTTAAATGATTTAATATCATTTCAAGGTGCCTGTATCTCACAACTTTGAGCTGTAGGTAGTAGTATGGAGAAAAAAGAAAGATCTTCTATTATGATGCATTTTAGAGACACCATTGGGGCTGCTATCCCAATCCTTTCAAGAGGAGAGGAAAGCCTATTTTGGCAATGGGTATAGCAAGAGAAATGTAATTAGATGGATTCAAATCATCTTTTGATGCCAAACTTGTCACTTTCTCTGTGAAGTTTTCTCAGATCTTATTGGTTTGGTTTATTTGGTTCAAAGTAAATAATGTTTGTTAAATTGAGTTGAATTGACACTTGAAATTGTTCCACTGACACTTGAAATTGTTCCAGCCATTGAAATGCAAGTCCAGGTCCAATCTTGTAATTCTCATTATTTTCCCCCTCTGATTTCTCTCCAAACTTTATGGGTGAATATTTGTCACTAAAGTCCCAGAATGTATATGTAGGCATATCTTCATGTCTATCAGTGGGACTTCAGGTGGCCCACGTGCTCTGTTCCGATGGCATTTTCATAACTTAGATAAAGACATATGGGAAGGAGAATGGACATCGCTAGAGAGATGAGCATCATTGAACTGCAGTTCTGTTTCACTCATGAGGGGGAAAACTATGAATTACTGTTATGGTACAGATTTTCCAGATTGTAAACCCTCATCTGCTTTCCTTAGAGTTTTATTTACTGTGAAGTTAATAAAGCTTAAGCTTCAGGCCTCCTCAGTTAGCATGGCTTCTTCTAAGGCCCTGCACCTAATTTTGTTTTTTGTGATTTTTAGTTTCTTGAAAAAGAAAAACCCATAATTATATAAGATTCACGTTCTGTAAAACCTGGATGTGCCCCAAATACCAAATAAATGGTGCTTCTTCTGAAAAAGATTTCAGAAGCTGCTATTGCTGAAAATGACAATGACCATTATTCATAATCATAATTTTATTATTATTTCTCATTAACTATTTACTGAGCCCCTTTCTTTTTGCTAATCACTGTGTAGATATTTTATAAACATGATGCCTAAGCCTCAGAATAATTGTGCAGTATAGGAAAATAAGGGAAATGTACAGTGGTAAACAGGAGCTGGCAGTGATTCAATCCATGGTCTGCCTTACTCTAAAATGTTTTCTAAGTATCCACACCACATCATTCCTTGGTGTGGTAAAAGTGGCTACTTTAAAACAATCCTTTTACATGTCACTAGGCACTAACTAAAAATCCACAGAATAGCACAGTGAATTGGCATACGGCTTTTAAATTGTTTATTTAGTTATAGGTCATGTTATGTCAAATCACTTCTGACTTTAAAACACCAAATAATTCATTTACAAGTTGGGTAATAGTGTGTCAAGTCCGCATGCTGGAAACATTCATTAGTGGAAGATGAATTAACCAGTCAACAAGGTAGTTAAAATGCTAGTAGCTGTAAGATCTGAAAGGGTGAGTGTTAATTCAAATAATGTTAAATGGTATTCATGGGATAAGTGAACTATACCTAACACTTTAAAAATGACACAGGTATGGAATGGTTCAAAAATGCTCCCTCGAGCATATTTATAGAGACACTACAGTTTTATTTCTCACTTGAGGTGGCTTCCCATTCAAGACATTACACTTAATGTGTATGTGAACATTTTGTGAATCTGGCCAATGGAAAGGATTTTCCATAAATTTTTGAGTGATATAAAACCCTGAGTGTACACTAATCTCATTCTTTGAGACTCAGAGAGCTCAGCAGGCTGTTAGCTCACTCCGAGTGGCCCCATATATCTGGGATAAATTCACATTTTCTAAGCTGAGGACACAGATACATAAAGCTAGAATGCAAATTAATTATGTTGCAGTGGACATCTAAATGGCAAAATGTCTCCTGCAAACTCATGTTCTTTGGATAGCCCATTTTTTTCCAGTAGGAAAGCTACATAAAGTCCAAATTATGAATAAAAGGAGAGTGAATAAGCATGGTATCAGAAAACGAGTAGCATTAGATGATTCTAAAAATCTACACTTAAACTTCCCGGCACCTGGTGCTTAATAAACATTTCTGTTGAATGAAAGCCACTAAGATAATATTTGTTCTGCCATTTGTTTTTGATTGTTTTGTTTTGCCATGCGGATTTCCCCACCAATCAGGTTATGACCAGAGAACATGACTCCTTTCCCTGGATAGTAATTGCGAAGCCATTGTCCACACATGCCTCTCTGATTCTTTTCTTGTGCTTTCAGGATTCACTGACTCCCTTTCTAGACTGCTGCATCCTTTCTTTCTATATACTTCTCCCAACTCAGCCCCTCCTTCGGCCCAACACTGGTCCTGCTGCACATTCTGTTTCTCAGTGAATGGTAGGTCTATTCATGTTCAGTTGCAAACCTGAGAGTCAGCTTTGCTCTTTCTCTGTCATCTCCTACATTAATTTATCCCGAAGTTGTCTATTTTTGCCTCATAAATATTCACTCCTCTTCATCTCTACGGTCATCCAAATCAAGCTACTGTCTTACCTAAATTACCACACCGGCCTGCTAATTAAACCCTTATATACTCTATCCTTTTCTACTCAGTTCCCTCACTGCCACTGGAGTGTTTTACTTTTCCCCAAAGATAAATTAAACCATGTCACCTCCCACGTTTCTACTTGCCCAAACACTTGGATTGCTTCATTTGCTTTTGGATACATACAAATATTCAGCATAGCCTATAACATTTTGCATGGGCTGGTCCCTACTTGATACTCCCATTTCAGGTTACACTTCACTCCTCCTTTCTCTCGGGCCTCTAGCCTCACTGAACTTCTTTTCATTCAATGGCCACGCTCCCTTGTCAAAGGGTACTTACATTCTGTAGGAATCACCCTGCCACTCACACACTCACCTGTAATTAGTTACCTGTTAGAAAGACATTCCTGGAGTGTAAAACGGGCAAAAGGCTTTTAAACAGATTTACATCTCAAAGGGGCAGAGAAAGAAATTACAATTATAGATTTTCAAAGTGAATACTCTAAGAAAAGGGAGGCCAGAGACCTAGAGGCAGGAAGAATTCTATCTAAAGTTTGGTCAAGCTGAGGGAAACGTTAAGGCCAGCTTGCTCAATGCACTACTCCCCTGATCAGATTGCCCCAAAGGCTTCTCATCATACTTTCTTTATTTGTTTATTTATTCATTCATTTATTTATTTATTTCCTGGGTTATTTATTTTTTTGTAAAATTTGTATTACATATATATTTTTGAAGTATAGTTGATTTACAATGTGTTAGTTTCATGTGTACAGCACAGTAATTCATATATATATATATATATATATATACATACATATTTATATATAAATTCTTTTTCAGATCAGATTCTTTTCCCTTATAGGTTATTACAAAATACTGAGTATAGTCCCCTGTGCTATACAGTAGGTCCCGGTTGGTTATCTGTTTTACATACAGTAAAGAGAAGATGTTCTGTGCCTCGTACTATGTTTAACAGCATCCTTGATCTCTACCCACTAGATGCATGTAGTACTCCCTCAGTTATGAAAACCAAAACTGTGTCCAGACATCACCAAATGTCCCTTGGGGGGCAAAATTACCCTGTTTGAGAACAACTGGAATAGACTGAAATAACGTCTTTGTACGTAGTTATGTTTCCTCCAACTGTTTTGATTTCCATATTGAACTTTTTGCATCCCCACAAAGCTTAACAGTCCTACAAATGATCTAATTTTGTAAGTAATATACAGACCCATGGCACACATACATGTGAAATGAAACAATTACATACTGAAGTTTATTAACCAGCCGGCACAGTCAAGAAAGCTAGAGCCCCAGATATTCCATTCACACATCACTGTGCTCATGAAATCAGGTGACTGGGTCAATTGAATGTACTCACCGGCAGAGTATGAGTTGATTCTGTTGTTGGGCCCACAGAGTCAGAAATAGTCTCACACTTGAGAACTTACCTGAAAATGTGTGTATGTTTGTAGAAGTGAGTTTATAGTTGTCAAAACTCTTCAATATTTGCAATCACTTTTTTCTAGTCACTTATTTTTACTTTTGAGGTATTCAGGCTCAGCTCTTATCAGGTGTAGGCTTATCTTATTCCCTAAGGATGCTTTCTTTTAAATTAGACAGCTTAGTGTAAAGAGCTTCCTAAAAATGATTTAACTTTGCCTACCATCTTTGTTTACCAGGATGGCTTAGAAAAATCTCAATACCAAAAAGCTTTTCTCTGCTATTATTTCATCTTCTTGCCCAGAAATATTAGTTTAAAATTCAGTTACTCTTTATCAGATAAACAAAACTTAATATATCTACAAAAGAGTTTCTGTATTGCTTTAATAAACTTATGTAAATTTCCAACTGATGACAACACTTCAGTCAAATTACAAATATAAAACATCAAATATTTGTAGTTAAAATTTTGCTAAAATGACTTTTAAAAGATTCCTTTTGCTAAGTGTAGTTTACAGTAATGTTTCACTCTGAATAGTAGCCTAAACTTTGTTGGAAATTAATGTTGATGTCAGTAAATTGGTTGTACTGCTGACTGTGAAACAGAATTGTTAATTATTATAAAAAAGGGGATGCAAATGCAAATAATATGGAAATGCTTGGTCTCAGCTAGCAGAACTAAAAATAATCTAACAACAAATAATACCACATCAGCAGCTCTTAGGTGTGGAGATTTTTGGCTTCCACTCCAAACACAGTTTGAAATTTTTCATATGTAATTCATGAGATTTCCATGATTCATTTCCAGGACCAATACGGTCCTTTGCACTTAGGACAATGATAAGCTATTATTTTTTATTTTTCCACTGTTTTGAGATAAAAAACGTATTTCCTGCTGGTTGTATATAAATGGTTTGTTATACTTTTTTGAAATAGAACAGTTAGAGATACATGAAAAGCATTTGGCAGAGTTGTGTGAGAGAGCCATACGTTATTTTTCAGGGCAAATGAAAATTTGTGTCTGCTGCACTGGACCCTTAAATCTCCATGTACCCAAGTAGGAACTGTTTACTAGTCCTCTCCTATGTAATGGAAAATGCAGTATCCTTGAAACAAGATCATTTATAGAGAGCATGTTGTCTGTGCATGTTCTGAAATGATTGACCTTAAATCCTGTTCATTAAGCTGGTCGTAAAGAGATAGCTATATTTTTTATTATTGGGGATATGGAGAATGAATAAAATGAACAGAACATTTAATTATCAAGATTAGGTTGCTCAACAATTCATGGAAGAAAAAATTTCATATGCCAAAAAAAAATTAAAAACCATTCAACCTCTACGTAATCAAAGAAAGGCAAATTAAAATTTCTCACCTATCAAAGTTGAAAACAATCATACTAAATGATGTGGAGAATGCAGAGAGACAGGCATTTTTGCTCCCTGTCAGCCTAGTAATCTATACAAACTTCCTGACCTAGGGACACTATTTCAAATAAATAAATGTAGGCAACAATTTCTATAAAAAGATGATTGAGGTAACATTATTAGTCACAGAATACTGAAATACATTTTGGTTTATTTTTTGATAGCATATTATTCCATTAAAGTCATGCATTCAAAGTATATTTAGTAACACATGAAAATGTTAATTTTTTTAAAAATTAATTAATTTATTTATTTTTGGCTGTGTTGGGTCTTCGTTTATGTGCGAGGGCTTTCTTTAATTGCGGCGAGGGGGGGGCCACTCTTCATCCCCGTGCGCGGGCCTCTCACTATCGCGGCCTCTCTTGTTGCGGAGCACAGGCTCCAGACGCGCAGGCTCAGTAGTTGTGGCTCACGGGCCCAGTTGCTCCGCGGCATGTGGGATCTTCCCAGACCAGAGCTCGAATCCGTGTTCTCTGCATTGGCAGGCAGATTCTCAACCACTGTGCCACCAGGGAAGCCCGACAATGTTAATGTTTTAAGTTTAAGTGAAAAACCTAAATAAAGCCTATGATTCCAAATTTTAAAAAGGAAATTCACTAATATTCTATGAACAATAACAAAAGGAATTTAAAAAAATAACATCTGAATGCTAGCAATGTTTATATTTGGTTAATATAAATAAGATAAGAGGTGGTTTTGGGTTCTTGTACTTTTTTTTTTTAATTTCCTAGAATTAGAAAATGGACTTATTACTTTTAAAAGTTAGTAAATATTTGATAAGAAAATTAATTGTATGTTTGAGTGAAAGTCTATTTTGTACCAAGGAAAGTTACACAATTTCCAGGAGAGGTTTACACCTGGACTTTATAGGAGCTGATTTCAAAGTCTTTTGAGGATTGAAGGCTGGACTTCAATAGGAGTAATCTGCATTCTTTCCAAAGATAAACAAAGAAAGTCAATAACTGCCTATTGGAATGTGTTCCAGTTTTCTTTTGTATCTTTAATGTCTCTTAGGCATAAGGATGGGATCTTATGGTCTGTTACATTTCCATGTCTAAAGTTGATATACTGCTTTTATTTGAGCACATGTAAGTGCTGAGGAGCACAGCTCAAGCAGTTGAAAGTAGATGTGTTCTTATAACATTGTCACTCAATTATTCTGAACAATTTCTGGGTTGCATCTTCATGAAAAAATTATGTTTAGTGATCAATCAGCTGATAATTTGATTAGCTCTTTTCTCCATATTGTTAAACAAGGAATTGGAAACCAACTGAGATAATCCAAAGAACTGGATTGTCAAATCAGATTTACCTGAATCACAGGTCTTACCTAGTATCAAGTTTTCCGACTAATTTCGAGAATATTTCCCATGCACAAAACAGGGGAGATGTCCTGAACCCCTGGAGTAGCTCCCCAGACTCCATCTGGATCTGACATTTTCTGGAACAGATTAGTGTCTAAAGTTTATAAGGAGGGTTTATAGTCACTCTGTTTACATACAAATAACCCTTGGGTTCATGCAACATTTCCATTTTACACTCGGGTAGTACATATAGTTAATATGACATTTTTCCAGAGAGCCTCTGCCCCATAAATCCATGGATTGCTGGTTTATCATAAGCAATCCTAGACAACCAGGAATATTCTGCAAAAATTCCATAGTTTAGAGTTCTCCTGCTAATAACACATGTTTAATTTGTATGCCACAAGGTCTGTTATTAGTATATTCACAAAGAAAACAGACTGGGTTACCTGCTTTTCGCATTCCCAAGACCCAACCACCCCTACCTACCCTGTAAAGGAAGTGAATGGACTGCAGATTTTGCTGCAAAAGTGAAAAAAATGTCTGCCATTACATAATGGGAAAGGCCAGTTTTCCTTCTCAAAAGAATCAGTCAAATTATACTCCCAGTCAGAAAATAATTTTACTGCCTTTTTCAATCAAAGCAAATGTTAATAGCATTCACTTTGCTACCGTCTCATTTCTAAATGCACATTATAAAGATGCAAGATTAAAGTCCTATATATAATCATATTTACTGTTTTAAGGAAATATCCAAAACTCATGTTAATCTGAATTCAATATGTTTTTGCAGCCAAACATTTCCCAAACTATAATTTAAAACGTGACGATGTTAATAAAGCTACTTTAGAGCCTAGTCGTCACAGCATCCTCACGTTTAAAGATAAAATATCCAAAGTTTTGTAAATCCCCTTACCAATCATATTCTTAGGAGGTCTTTGAAAGCAAATAATGATTAGATTTGATGTTCTTTTTGCTGGAATAGTGTATAAAAATGACTAACTGGCTGTGATAGGAAATACTCATGAACTGATCAAACTAAAAGATCTATATTTTATGTATCTCCGAATTTGCCACCATCTGCTATACAACTTCTAAATTTTTATGTGCTCCATGAAGTAGAATAGTGCCTTTAGGGAATGTGTAGTAAGATAAAAAAAAGACACAAAACTGTAACCTGGCTTTTTGGTATCTTATTTATAAAAGGCTCAGCTGACGTACGTATTTCAAGTTATCTTTCTGTTGTGCACTATGGAATTTTATACAACTCTGGGAAATGCATCACAGTAATTTTAAAGACAGATAAGAATATGTCTTTTTTTGGTGAGATGAGAGAAAAGAGATTATGAAAGAGAAGATAGGAAAAGGGAATGGTCAAGATGTCTCCAGCATAGATGTTCCTCAGGTAAAGCAGTTTTAGAAAAGAATACATATGGAAGTTGATGTTAACCATCTATCCACAACTGTGTACTCTGTGGTGTGACTTACCATACTCCAATGATACAGTTTAAAGACCACTGTGTTAAAGCACTAGATTATATAACAAAGTATTTTAAAATGTATCTGATTAGATAATCCATGACTGTCAGCCTCTAAACAAACATCACTCTATTAGTTCTCCAGTAGGGACCAGAGCTTTGAGGGAGTTCTGATCTAACTCTGACGATCTACGGTGAAGGTGAGAAAGACCAAAGAGTGTGGAAAAGTACCTGAAATGACAGTATATGGCCTAAATTACAAATTTACTCTCTAGTCAGTCTTTTTTTTAGAAGACTAAAGCTAACTGATACTCCAAAGTTTTTTGAGTAAAAATCAAGAAGTTAAATCTCACAGCTCTTAATCTCAGTGTCTGATATCATACAACATAAAAGTGCCAGTGTTGGAACCTTTGATTACTGTCCAATGTTCAATTAAACAATACCCAACAGGAATGTATAACACTTTTTTCATATATTCTATGAGCCATTTCTAGACATTATGGTATTTTTTCTTTGTCAGTAAGACTATTTAGGAATTACTCTTTCAATTAAAATTTTTGTCCTGGTCCCTCTCTCTCCCAGAAAGAGCTTAAATCATTGGATGCATAAAAATAATTAACATTAGCCATTTTCTACTTTGCAGTATAAAGATATGCCAAGACTAAAATATGTGTTCTGATACCTTTAATTTGAGAAAAGATTACATATTAAATTAAGTGATCTAGATTGTTGCCCACTATAAACAATTCATACTGTATGTTATAAAAAATAAATTAAAAATTGTCTAAAAGAGGCAAATTCCCACTTTTCTATGCTACCACTCGTTATTTTGTTTCAGATAAAATTTTGAAAGAAAAAAATTGCTTTCCACAATTTGGAAGGATTCTGCTATTTTCTCTACCAATAAAAAGGAAGGATGTTTGTGTTCAGAATGATTCATTGAAAGGTACTGGCTTCTGCTCTCTTCAGATTAATCTTACAATAGTTATTTCCTTGAGCAGCCATCAAATACATAATATTAGCATAAAATCATAACTTTGCTTTTCACTTTTGCCAATATTAAGATTATGCTGGATTCATGGGCAGGTTTAAAGGCATCCATCCTCTTGAATATATTTTAGGTGCTAAAAAATTACTCATCAGCTTTTTATTAACTTTTATGTCATATATATTCAGACACACAGACACGTAGTCAAAACAGGCACTGCTTAATCTTACAGTAGCATGGGGAATTTAAATAGAATTTGTGTAATATTTGCAACTATTTAGAAATTGGCTCTAAGAGTAAAACATAATCTTGTAAAGAAAGGAAAATTATGGTCAGAGGATAAGAATTTAAATAAACATGACTTTGGGGGATAAAAAGTTGATATGTGATTGAATTTGAGGATAAACTAATTTATAGTGAGAAGGACCTATATATATTTATTTTATGCACATAATGAAAACAGGTAGAAACATTTAGGAGCAGTCTTCTGAAATCTGAGAGTGTCTTAACCTTTCCTAAAACTATGAAGTTGTTTTGTTTCCTTTCACATTTATACTTCAATAATAATAAAAGTATGATAGTAACTTCTTCCACTTTTGAATAGCAGCATTATTGATATTAAATGCACTAGGTTATAATAAGAATTTTTGCAAAGAGGTATTAATTTATTAAAAATCAATATTTTAAGTAAGTTGGAAAATAAATCACATAGTCAGGAGATCTACTTGATTTAAACTATGCTGACTTTTTTTCCTTCATCTGAGAAGACAAATGAAAATATATGAAGGAATTAATTCACTCTTAAATTTAATAACATGTGTCTGGTGTCCACCAGGCACTCTTCTAGATCCTGGAGATGCACTGGAGTACAAAATAGATAATGTTCACACCATGAGGTACTTATATTCCACTGGACACAAGAGATAATAAACATACAAGCAAATAGATAGTGAAATTTCAAGTAATGATAAGTGCTATGAAGAAAAATAATGCAAGGGAAAGGAGAATAAAAAGGAGTGAAAGGTTAATAGGGTGGTCAAGAAAGGCCTCTCTGAGAAGCGGGTGTTTGAGCAGAGATCTAGAAGATGTGTTGGAGAAAGTCAGGCTACTATTTGGGAAGATTTGCAGAAAAGAAAACAGCAGAGGCCCTGTGAGTAAAAGCATGTCTGAGGGGTAGAAAGGTCATTGTAATTGAAGCATACAGAAAAAAAGAGAAAGAGGAAGAAAATGGGTGAGAATGGTGCTGAGGGTAAAGTTATGCAGAGTATTACAAACCATACAAAGGACTTTAAATTTGGAAAGAGATCCTAGAAAGATCTTACATTTTAAACCACTAAGGTAATCCCCAAATTTAAAAAAAAATTACAAGATAAAGTGCAATATCTGTTATAAAATAATTTTCACTTAATGTCCTACTCACTCATATGAGGTTGAATGGATTTTGTAGATTTTCAAAACAGATCCATAGATATTCAATATATTCGGATACAATAAATAAATAAAATATAAAGGAAGTTCAGATAAAAATTAATTTAACTAAAACTGATATGATTTCATAAAAATGAATCAGTTGTTTTAAACAGACTCAACTAAGCAGAAAAACACAACTGAAAGAACTTTAGGCTAAAAAGTGAGGTAAAATTTCCATGAGGAGAGGGACCCATTCCAAAACACTTGCCCAACTTATTGAAAATGAGCATGAAGTTTAGAGAGAAAAATCAAATGGAATTAGGTATATGTAAATGTGATTCCCCATCAATTAAGAAATGGCAACTTACTGTGCTGAGTAAATGGTTGTTTTAAAAAGTGCCAAAATTTCTTAGGTAATAAATATTAGAAAATAAATGCACTTTGGAAACAATTAAAATGTAAATTTGATATAAAATTAATGGAGAGTTAGGAGGTGTTGAATGCAATATCAGATTGTGAGTGATAAATAGCAAATCTATTGCTCCCAAAGCTATCATCACTGAAAATGATTCCACTCAGTAAAAAAGTAAAAGAACAATTAATGATGTATTTTTTTCTAGAATACAAAATGTAACTGCTATTGATATTTTCATAGCAAATCCAACTGTAATACATATAAATTGTTTAGCAAAATTGACTTTCAACTGCTAGTAGAAACGTAGACTCCAAAACATCATATTGAGGACACACCTGAAGGATTCATGAACTAGTTTGCTGTCTGTAGTACCTGTTACTGCAATGTGATTATATTTTAGCAGTTAGCGCAGATTACAGATTATTAACCCAATGAAATTTGAGAATATACTTTGCATAAAGGCTATTCTAGACTAAAATCTCTAACTACCATTTATTCATAACTTTTTATCCGAACATTGTTTAGTAATCAAGAAACAAAGTCAAATTAATTGCCCTACTATGATAATTAGTTTTTCTCTCAGATGTCTTATGGAAGGAATTTTCTTACTTTCTATATTCCATTTTTAATCCCAATTTGTTGCTTTTATCCATTTTGTTTAGTCTATTGAACACCCAAACCTTTTAGAAGATAACTGCAAACAGGTAATAATAATCGACATTTATTAAGAAACTGAATGTGTGCTAATGCACTGTCCTAAATATATTGCCCAGGATTTATCTTATTAAATCCTCATAGCTATCATGTGAGTTGTAGTACTATCATTGTCTCCATTTAACACAGAAGAAAACTGAGGTGAAGAGGACAAATAACTTGCCGATATCAGAAAAATCAGTGAGTGTATGGCACAAGGATTCAAACCTAGGTGTTCTGAGCTCCAGAGCCAAAACTTCTATTTGCTGTTCTAAGCTGCCTATCAGGGGAACAGGGCACGGAGACTGGGTGACAAGGCTGGTGGATGTTTGAATCGCCATCATGCCAGTGCAGAGGTTACTCTCTACAGGCACATACAATTTATATGAGTAATGAACTAATTGCTTTGATGATGAATTAGCTAAGTCCTAAGCTCATTAGAATATAATTATATTAAATTAATGGATTATAAAAATAAAAATGAGTGCTGTCATAGAAAACCGCATATATTTTATTTGGGCCAAGGATATCAGGGATCTTATTCCTACACATGGAGATTAAGAAATGAAGATTAAATGATTATTAGAATAGGTAAGATTAAGGAATGAAGATTAGGCTCAATTTTTTTTACTGTTTAGGTGGATTGTTACCTAAATAATAAATATTTGGACCCCAGGCTATTAGAGACAATAGTTTTTTAGTGCTCACAAGTGCTCCTTTTACAAATCCATCCATGATTAAGGGTTAATACATTTCTTGATTTTGAAAAATCTCTCTTTAGAAGTATTCTATAGAAAACAAGAAAGAACATCTTCACAAAATTAATATCATTGAGAAATCCAAAACAGAGGTAATTACATGTTTAATGTTTAACTTAGTTTCAATTGAAGTACTTCTTATCACACAGCTGTTTACTATTAAGAAAGAGTTCTTATATCTGAGCCCATTCACTCTCTGGTATACAACTTTAATTCTATTATATTTAAACACCAGTTGTGTAGTGATTTTTGAAGAATGTTGAGTGTAAAGAACTACTTGACTATTAAATCTCATACCATAAGACTGTAATACTTATTTCAGAAATAATAAAGTGTGTCAAATGACTAGAAGCCTGTGTGGTAGGTACCATTTAGTCAGATTCGTCCCTTCCATGTCTAACCATATTGTTTACTTCTAAGCAAAAGACCAAGTGGTATATTGAGGGATAATATAATTATCATCATAATGTAAAATTATGTGGTATAATTTTTATTTTTATTTTATTATTATAATTTTGAGTTTTCAACTCTCACTATGTAGGTCAACCATTTTTAATATTCCCATTGTTCCACATAAAATAAAATATTTTAATGAATGCTATCTCTTAATGCAGTGCAAATTATAGCACTACAGATCAAAAGCAGGGCAGTAAAAAAAATGTGTTGAGGGCTTCCCTGGTGGCGCAGTGGTTGAGAATCTGCCTGCCAATGCAGGGGACACGGGTTCGAGCCCTGGTCTGGGAAGATCCCACATGGCGTGGAGCAACTAGGCCCGTGCGCCACAACTACTGAGCCTGTGCGTCTGGAGCCTGTGCTCCGCAACAAGAGAGGCCGCGACAGTGAGAGGCCCGCGCACCGCGACGAAGAGTGGCCCCCGCTGGCCGCAACTAGAGAAAGCCCACACACAGAAACGAAGACCCAACACAGCCAAAAATAAATAAATTAATTAAAAAAAAAAAAAGTGTTGAGGAGCAGGTTCAACTACAAATGTAAATGTACAGTTTTCAGAAAATTAAAGCATACTAATGTTAACGTTAGCAAATGCAAGAAAGTTTTAGGTCTTATGCAGGAAACTACCCTGGTGTATAGACAACTTCACTGAGTCAGATAAAAACGATTGCTGCATCACATGCTATGAAATAATGAAAGCAGGAAAAACATGTCCACATTATAAAGCTTCTGAGCAAATTCAAATATATAGCAAAATTATATAGTTGGCACATAGTAGGCACATAATAAGTATTTGTTAAATGAATAAACATGGAAGGTGGAAACATATATTATTTTTCTCTCAGTCACTGCACACTCCAGGGAGTGAGGTCTACAGATTGACTCCCCAGAAACCTCAAAGGGGCCCTTTATTACGTTAGTGAATTTCTTGTGATACAGGATCTAATGGTCAACTTTGAAGACTCTTCAATCTAAATGTCTCAAGACACTGAGTGCATCATCTCTCAGAGACCAATTCCCATTAATCAAGATAATGGGATTACTTGTAAACACCAGAATGCTGATGCACTCATTTTAAATGACACGTTTCATCACATAATCTTCGCATTCTTTCCCTGTAGATAGATGTATACAGAAAACCAAATCATAAACTGAAGGCTGATGAGTGGTCCTTGAATTACAATAAGGAGAGCTGGAAGAAGCAACCGTTAAAGGCTTTGGTCTATGACAGTCTGATATGTCCATTTTCCAAGGAGGATTCTTGTTGCTTAGGGGACTGGCAGTGGAGAACTACATCAACTGAAGCCTCCTCCTGTGGATATTACCACTAGAGTTTGCCACTACAAAGATTTTTAAAGATTCAAATCACCATTCCCTTTCTGATTAGCACATTTTTCATTAAATCTAGTGAGTAATATCAGGCCTGTTTGCCTCATCACCCAGCAAGTGGTTTGTTCTGCTCTATTATCTCTTGTACCTACAACTTGAATTTAAAATCTCTCTCCACTGACTAAAACACATCTTGAGGAAACGCTTCTTATCCTTCTCAGATTACCACATCTATCTGAAAATTAGTACATTTCTACCACTGTGCCATGCGGAATCATTTGCTATATTTGCGTACCTACAGGTTTCTGCTTTTACTTATAAGGACCTAAGTATTATGGCAGGGAGAGGAATACACAATTTTTAAGATTCATTGACATCAAAAGTTCTTGCATCCCATCGACCTCTTTGGAATCCCAATAGCTAGCTATACAATACAAAGAAAATTCTCTCTGCCTAGCCACTGAAGAAAAAAAAGGGAAGAAATAGATGGAATTTTGATCACTCTCTAACAGATTGATCGTTATGTCTACTATTCTCCTTGGCATAAGTATCATCAATGTAGTAGCAATCATATTTGGTTAGGGGTTAGATTATTCAGAATGAGGTCTTTCCTATCTCTGTCAATTTTAATTGTGTAACATCGGGTGCATTACTTAATCTCATTTGTAAATGGGGTTACACAGTTATAAGAAGTTCTTTTTTTTTTTTAACATCTTTATTGAAGTATAATTGCTTTACAATGGTGTGTTAGTTTCTGCTTTAAAACAAAGTGAATCAGTTATACATATACATATATCCCCATATCTCTTCCCTCTTGCATCTCCCTCCCTCCCACCCTCCCTATCCCACCCCTCTAGGTGGTCACAAAGCACCGAGCTGATCTCCCTGTGCTATGCGGCTGCTTCCCACTAGCGATCTATTTTACATTTGGTAGTGTATATATGTCCATGACACTCTCTCACCCTGTCACATCTCACCCCTCCCCCTCCCCATATCCTCAAGTCCATTCTTTAGTAGGTCTGTGTCTTTATTCCCATCTTGCCACTAGGTTCTTCATGTCCTTTTTTTTTTTTTCCTTAGATTCCATGTATATGTGTTAGCATACTGTATTTGTTTTTCTCTTTCTGACTTACTTCACTCTGTATGACAGACTCTAACTCCATCCACCTCATTACAAATACCTCCATTTCATTTCTTTTTATGGCTGAGTAATATTCCATTGTATATATGTGCCACATCTTCTTTATCCATTCATCCGATGATGGACACTTTGGTTGCTTCCATGTCCTGGCTATTGTAAATAGAGCTGCAATGAACATTTTGGTACATGACTCTTTTTGAATTATGGTTTTCTCAGGGTATATGCCCAGTAGTGGGATTGCTGGGTCGTATGGTAGTTCTATTTGTAGTTTTTTAAGGAACCTCCATACTGTTCTCCATAGTGGCTGTATCAATTTACATTCCCACCAACAGTGCAAGAGTGTTCCCTTTTCTCCACACCCTCTCCAGCATTTATTGTTTCTAGATTTTTTGATGATGGCCATTCTGACCGGTGTGAGATGATACCTCATTGTAGTTTTGATTTGCATTTCTCTAATGATTAAGGATGTTGAGCATTCTTTCATGTGTCTGTTGGCCATCTGTATATCTTCTTTGGAGAAATGTCTGTTTAGGTCTTCTGCCCATTTTTGGATTAAGTTGTTTGTTTTTTTGATATTGAGCTGCATGAGCTGCTTGTGAATCTTGGAGATTAATCCTTTGTCAGTTGCTTCATCTGCAAATATTTTCTCCCATTCTGAGGGTTGTCTTTTGGTCTTGTTTATGGTTTCCTTTGCTGTGCAAAAGCTTTGAAGTTTCATTAGGTCCCATTTGTTTATTTGTGTTTTTATTTCCATTTCTCTAGGAGCTGGGTCAAAAAGGATCTTGCTGCGATTTATGTCATAGAGTGTTCTGCCTATGTTTTCCTCTAAGAGTTTGATAGTGTCTGGCTTAACATTTAGGTCTTTAATCCATTTTGGGTTTTTTTTGTGTATGGTGTCAGGGAGTGTTCTAGTTTCATACTTTTACATGTACCTGTCCAATTTTCCCAGCACCACTTATTGAAGAGACTGTCTTTTCTCCACTGTATATGCTTGCCTCCTTTATCAAAGATAAGGTGACCATATGTGCGTGGGTTTATCTCTGGGCTTTCTATCCTGTTCCATTGATCTATATTTCTGTTTTTGTGCCAGTACCAAACTGTCTTGATTACTGTAGCTTTGTAATATAGTCTGAAGTCAGGGAGCCTGATTCCTCCATCTCCATTTTTCGTTCTCAAGATTGCTTTGGCTATTCGGGGTCTTTTGTGTCTCCATACAAATTGTGAAATTTTTTGTTCTAGTTCTGTGAAAAATGCCAGTGGTAGTTTGGTAGGGATTGCATTGAATCTGTAGATTGCTTTGGGTAGTGGAGTCATTTTCACAATGTTGATTCTTCCAATCCAAGAACATGGTATATCTCTCCATCTATTTGTATCATCTTTAATTTCTTTCATCAGTGTCCTATAATTTTCTGCATACAGGTCTTTTGTCTCCTTAGGTAGGTTTATTCCTAGATATTTTATTCTTTTTGTTGCAATGGTAAACGGGAGTGTTTTCTTAATTTCACTTTCAGATTTTTCATCATTAGTATATAGGAATGCAAGAGATTTCTGTGCATTAATTTTGTATCCTGCTACTTTACCAAATTCATTGATTAGCTCTAGTAGTTTTCTAGTGGCAGTTTTAGGATTCTCTATGTGTAGTATCATGTCATCTGCAAACAGTGACAGCTTTACTTCTTCTTTTCCAATTTGGATTCCTTTTATTTCTTTTTCTTCTCTGATTGCTGTGGCTAACACTTCCAAAACTATCAGAAGTTCTTAATGCCTATGCTTGTGGCATTGACATAATCCTATCAGTATTTATGACTAATTAAAGCAATGATTCTTTTTGTTTGTTTTGTTTTTGTTTGCTTTTTTCTCCCCTTCCAGTTTTACTGACATACAGCACTATATGAGTTTAAGGTGTACAGCATAATGATTTACCTTACATACATCATGAAATGATGACCACAATAAGTTTAGTGAACATCCACCATTTCAAATAAAGTTAAAGAAATAGAAAAAAAATATTCTTCCTTGTGATGAGACCCCTTAGGCTTTACTCTCTTCACAACTTGCATACATAACATACAGTAGTGTTCATTATATTAATCATGTGGTACATCACAACCTGGTACTTATTTATCATATAACTGGATGTTTGTACCTTTTGGTCATCTTCCTCCCCCCTCTCCCCACAGGCCTCCTTCTCTGTTAAACATAAATCTGATCTCTTTTTCTATGGGTTTGTTTGTTTGTTTTTGAAATGTAATTGACTGACAATACTGTGTTAGTTCCGGGTATACAACATAATGATTCAATATTTCTCTACATTTCAAAATGATCACCATGTTAAGACTAGTACCATTGTCACCATATAAAGATATTACATAATTATTGACTATATTCCCCACACTGTACATTTCATACCCATGACTCATTTATTTTGTAACTTAAAGTTTGCACCACTTAATCTCCCTCACTTATGTCTCTCCTCCAACCTCCTCCCCTCTGGCAACAATTTGTTTGTTCTCTGTATCTGAGTCTGTTTCTGTTTTGTTATGTTTGTTCTTTTTCTTTTGCCTTTTTTTTCCAGATTCTACACATAAGTAAAATCATACAGTATTTGTCTTTCTCTGACTTATTTCACTTAGCGTTATACTCTCTAGGTCCATCTATATTGTCACAAATGGCAAGATATCATTCTTTTTAATGGCCGAGAAATAGTCTATTATGTAAGTAATAGTCTATATATATATATATATATATATATATATATATATATATATACATACACACACATATATATAAAATCTTCTTTATCCACTCATCTATTGATGGACACTTAGGTGGCTTCCACATCTTGGCTATTGTATATAATGCTGCAATGAACATAAGGGTATCTATTCTAATTAGTGTTTTAGTTTTCTTTAGATAAATACCCAGGTGTCGAAATGTTGGAGCATACAGTAGCTCTATTTTTAATTTTTTGAAGAATCTCCATACTGTTTTCCATAGTGGCTGCACAAATTCACATTCTCACCAATAGTGCACAAAGATTCTCTTTTCTTCACATCCTCACCAAAACTTATTTGTTGTCTTTTTGATAATAGTCATTCTGACAAGTGTGAGGTGATATGTCATTGTGGTTTTGATTTGCATTTCCCCAATGATTAGTGATGCTGAGCCTAACATCATGTGCCATCAGTATGTCTTTCTGGAAAAAAGTCTATTTTTTAATCAGGTTGCTTGTTTTTTTGATGTCGAGTTGTACGAGTTCTTTGTATATTATGGATATTAACCCCTTACCAGATATATCATTTGCAAATATCTTCTCTCATTCAATAGGCAGCCTTTTTTATTTTATTGAGAGTTTCCTTTGCTGTGCAAAAGCTTTTTAATTTGATGTAGTCCCATTTGTTTATTTTTGCTTTTGTTTCCCTTGCCTGAGAAGACATATTAAAAAAAAAAAATTCTAAGACTGATATCAGCGTGTATACGGTCTGTGTTTGCTTCCAGAAGTTTTATGGTTTCAACTCTTACATTTTATGTCTTCGATCCATTTTGAGTTTGTTTTTATATGGTGTGAGAAAGTAGTCCAGTTTGATTCTATTGCGTGTAGCTGTCCAATTTTCCCAACATCATTTACTGAAGAGGCTGTCTCTCCCACATTGTATATTCTTGCCTCTTTTGTGGTAGATTCATTGCCCATATAAGTGTAGGTTCACTTATGCCCTAGGAGTGCCCTCTATGTGGGCTGCGTAGGTCCTCTTGCAGGTGGCTTGCTACTGAGGACACTCTGGTAGGCATGACTGGACCCCAGTCTGGTTGGTTACCAGGACCTACCTCGTGTGGAGCTGCCAGCCACTGGTGGGCAGGGCTGAGTCCTTGCATGGCTGACTATAGAGCTCTGGGAGTTCCCAGGGGTAGTGTTGGCCCACTGTTGGGAGGAGTTTGGTCCTGGGGTGACTGGTCGCAGAATTGGGGGTCATGGAGTTAGTGTCAGCCTGCTGGTGGACAGGGCCAGTTCCCGACTGACATGGCTGGCTGCAGGGTCCAGGATGTCCCGGAATGGTTGACAGCCCACTGGTGGGTGAGGCCATATCCCAGGGCAGCTGGCTGAAGAACCCAAGGTGTCCCAGGGTGGTTCCTGCTTGCTGGTTAGACCGGGTCTTTTTTTTTTTTTTAGACATCATTTTATTTTATTTATGTGGGGAGAGCAGCACCACGTGACATGTGGGATGTTAGTTCCTCAACCAGGAATCAAACCTGTGCCCCCCTGCATTGGAAGCGCATAGTCTTAACCACTGGACTGCCAGGGAAATCCCTGGGCCAGGTCTTTTTTTTTTTTTTTTTTTTTTTAATTATTAGCACCTTTAATTATTTATTTATTTATTTATTTATTTGGCTGTGTTGGGTCTTCGTTTCTGTGTGAGGGCTTCCTCTAGCTGCAGCAAGCGGGGGCCACTCTTCATCGCGGTGCACGGGCCTCTCACAATCGTGGCCTCTCTTGTTGCGGAGCACAGGCTCCAGACGTGCAGGCTCAGTAGTTGTGGCTCACGGGCTTAGTTGCTCCGTGGCATGTGGGATCTTCCCAGACCAGGGCTCGAACCCGTGTCCCCTGCATTAGCAGGCAGATTCTCAACTACTGTGCCACCAGGGAAGCCCCCTGGGCCAGGTCTTGATACAACTGGTTGTGGAGCTACAGTGGTCCTGGGGCTGGTGCCCACCCACTGGTGGGTTAGGCTAGGTCCTCAGCCTGTTGCTGGCCCATTGATAGGCAGGGCTGATTCCTGGGCAGCTGAGGGCTCAGGGGTTCCTATGGCAGCTGGCTTGCTGGTGGATAGGGCTGTATTCTCATGCAGCTTGCTGTTTGGCCTGGGGCATCCTAGGACTGGTGCAGACAGGCTGGTGGGCAGGGCTGTTTCCCAGCACTAATAAGCTAGACGGGGGATTCCAAAATGGCCCTTTGCCAGCACCAGTGTCCTTATGGTGTGGTGAGCTCCCCAAAATAGCTATGCCACCATCTATGTCCCCAGGTTGAGTCTTAATTGTCTCCTGCCTCTCTGAAAGGCTTTGCGAGATCAAGTGCGTCTGACCCAAGCTTCTTTCAAATTAATGCTTCTGCCCTGGGTCTCGGAGCGAGATTTTTTGCACACACTTTAAGAGTGGAGTCTTCTTTCCCACAGCCCTCTGGTTCTATCAAAAGTAAGCCCTGTCGACCTTCTAAGCCAAATGTTCTGGGGGCCTGTCTTCTCGGTGCAGAACTCCTGGGCTGGGGAGCCTGATGTGGGGTTGAACCCCTCGTTCTTTGGAGAGAACCTCTGCAGTTGTAATTATCCTCCCATGTGTGGGTCTCTCACCCAGGAGTATGTGTTTTGACTATACCTCATCTCTGTCCCCATTGAGGTTCCTTCTTTTTATCTTTCTTTAGTTGTAGAAGATCTTCTCTGCTAGTCTTCAGGTCATTCTCATCAATAGTTGCTCTGTAAATAGTTGTAATTTTGGCATGCCTGTGGGAGGAGGTGAGCTCAGGGTCTTTCTACTTCTCCATCTTGGCCATGCCCTTAAAGCAGTGATTCTGGAAAAGGTAGTGAGTAGGTAGAACACAAACCAGGGGAAGAGAAAAATGTGTTAGATTCTCAGTGTAGAAGAAGGAAACATATATTTTTGATAAACTCCTAACTGAGGAAGGCTGGGAAAGATTTCAGACTTTTTTCAAATGCTAGCAGTTTCTAGAACTTTCTTAGGTCACAGAATTCACAATGTCTTTTATATCTGAGAGCTAAAGAAAATATATACAAGTGGATATCAGGAATTAGTATGAGATAGCAGTTTGTGGTAAGCATTTGTCTCTCCATTTTTTTCCTATATTACACTTTTGTCTAAACATTTCTGAATGCAGAAATGATTGCTTGATGTGAGATTATTTTATAACTCATGGGTTAAAATATGTGGTGGTATGATACAATCTATGAGTAATGATTTGAAATCAAATTAATTTGGGTTAAAATTCCATTGAAAAGATTAATATTTTCCTTAAGGTATTCCCATTCTTATGACAAATAACTGAATTTATATACATAAACAATTGCTTGGGAAATAGATAGGCATTAAGTTATGTCTCTGGCCAGAAAGAATTAGAAAACTTTCCTTTGTTACACTTAATGACTGATTTCAAACAGGGAAGAGAGAGTCACATGTGAGGCAATGGGGAGTTCAAGCCTCAGAGCAAATATTTTCCAGTTTTGTTATAGCAAAGGTTAGTCATTAACATCTTTTGACCTCAGTATATGCATTTATAAAATATAGAAGAATTAATGAGTACACACAGAAATGTGATAATTTTTAAATTGTAATAATATTAATAATGTGTGTAAAGTGATGCTTGGAGAATAGACAACCAACATAGGAGGATAATTCTTTCTCTTTTTCCCCCTTCCCCTCCACCGCTCCTCCTCCTTCTTTTCTTCTTCATCCTCCTTATTATTATGAATGTCTATATTCCAAACTGGGAGTTTTGGTGAAAGGAAGAAATTAGTTAGACTCTAATACATGCCATAACATCTCTATACATGTGTCAACTTAATAGAAAATAGTGGCTCTAATTAAACTGAGTAGTCCCATCTAGAGAAATAATAATAAAAAAAAAGAATAATGAAAAGTACATTGCATCATTGACCTATATGTATGAAAATATCATCTTTCTTCTCAAATTAGATCCTCTTTCTGACTGCCCACTTTCTGATAATGACATAAAAATCTTTCTATCACCCAGGATTAAAGTTTCAGGTTTTTATATATATATATATTTTTTTCCCTTACTTTAGCACATTCAATCACATGCAAGCCTGCAAGAATTAATGTGAATTATATCTACTCTTTCATTTCAGATTCCACAGCTACTATTTAATTTCTAGCACTCATATTCTCTCACTTAGACTTTTGCAACAGCTTCCTAAATATGTTGTGCTTTAATGAGCACTGACACCCTCACTTCATATCCTTGTGAGGAACAAACCAGAGCTGGACAAAAATTCAAACGATAGATTGATAACTGATGAAAAGATCAGACATAAAGGCTGCTAAATACTTAATTAGGGCTTTCTGCATGCTAGAAATCGTCTTTTTTAATATTTGACAAAACTTGGAAGATATCTGGTAGTTTAGATTTCACCTAGCTAATATTTCCCAATAAATTTTTGGCAATAAAGTATAATTTTATCAGTGTTCGGTGATGCCAAATATGTTGGTTTTATGATTGAGTGTCAAAGAGAAGTCATAATAATGATCTATACAGACATTCATTTAGGTTTTTAATTTTTATATCCACTCTGTCCTTAGGCTCTTGTTTTCCCTTGTCATCATTCGCAACATATTCCAAGTTCTATTTATTTTAATGGTGTCACAAAGGTAGAAAGTGAAAAGATGTTACGTTGCTGGATGGCTGGATGAATAGATAATTGACAAATAAAGGTAAAACCACATGATATATTTTTCATTGCATGTCATAGGTTTCAATAGCAGCAAGTGTTTATAGCTAAAATATTCACATAATTCCAAAGAGTTTGAAATTATTCAGATATTTAGAATTTTAAATTTATATTCTATTTACTTCCAAAAACTATTTGAGGTAGATGCAAAAAATAACATCTACCATAAGTTTTCAAAAAAAATAAATTATGCACTGAATAGGAATAATTTGATTAGCATCACCAGAGTGGCTACTTCAGTCAAACTTGTATACTAGACTCACAGTAACAACATCTACTATGTATTGAGTTCTTAGCTATAAAAATGAATAAGAAAAAGTCTTTGCCCTCTAATTTCTATGGTGTAGTTCAAGAGAGAGACAGATATAATAATAATAATGCAGTATATTAGCACATGTATTAGTGTTCACTATATAAGAAATAATTCAGAATCTCTATGGCTTAACAAATAAGAAACTATTTCTTGCATCTAGCCTTGGATGGGTTTAGTGGCACTGCTTCAGGCTTTGGAGCATCTGGGCCTGTCTCCAAACTGTGGATTGGAATGAAATCTGTTTCATATTTCTCCCATTATTCTTTTACTAGTGGTCACTTGGGGCATATTCTTTTCATGGGGAATGACACTAGTGTAGCAGAACAAGCCAACCTATGCAGGCACATTAAAAACCTTTGTTGGCTTCAAATCTGTCATATACCATTGACCAGAGCAAATTGCATGGTTAAGCTCATGCAGCATTGAATTCATACAAACCTCAAGAATGAAAGAGATTTGAGTAAATACCTGCCAAACAATAGCCCAATTCATCACAGCACTATTTGGAAATGAAACTCTTAAGTTAGCTGACAGTCTGAGGCTGGACTTTTCTGTACAGTCAAATGGTAACTTTTGAATGCACCTGTCTTTCTTTCTCTCAAACCACCTCTCCTGCCTTGGTTTCTGCTTTAAATGACAAGAAGTAATAATAATCAGATGGGGCCCCACTCTAGGACACTGATTAAGCTCCATTTATTGGTGTGCATTTTGGTAGACACTTGATGTGGCTCTCACTCACCTATACCTTACCCAGTCCAGCCCAGCTACCATGTTGCCTCTGATACTCTTGTATTTCTTATTACCTTAGAAAAATGTTTCAGAACAAGCTAGCTAATAATGAGAAAGGTCACCTTATTCATCCTCTCTCTCATCATTCACTGAACTTGCTCATGGTTGAAGCTCAACAGATGGCTGATGTTAAGAATTTTGGGACTCCCCTGGTGATGCAGTGGTTAAGAATCTGCCTGTCAATGCAGGGGACATGGGTTCGAGCTCAGGTCCGGGAAGATCCCACATGCCTCGGAGCAACTAAGCCCGTGCACCACAACTACTGAGCCTGCACTCTGCAGCCCGTGAGCCACAACTACTGAGCCTGTGTGCCACAACTACTGAAGCCTGCATGCCTAGAGCCTGTGCTCCACAACAAGAGAAGGCACCGCAATGAGAAGCCTGCACACTGCAACGAAGAGTAGCCCCTGCTCACCACAACTAGAGAAAGCCCACGTGCAGCAACCAGAAAATAAAATAAAATAAAATAAAAGTGTTCTCCTTAAAAAAAAAAAAGAATTTTGAATTTCATGTTAGAGGAGAAAGAGCTTTCACCTCTCCATTGGCAAATGCCTATAGAAGTAAAACAAAAAAAACAAATAAACAAAATAACCCACCAAAGTTAAACAGGCAAGGAAGATTTTATTCAAGACTGTTGCAACAAGGGAGAGAGATTGACCTCAACTCCACTTAAAAAAAATGGCTGTAGAGTCTTTAAGATCTGGGGTCTTAGGCCTTCTGTGTTTGCTAATTGGGCTTACCCAAAAAAAAAAGTAAACTCTCTCTTATCTTTATGGCAGGAGGTACTTTTCCAACTTTGATCAGTGGCCCACTGAAGTTAAGCAACCCCCATTCCACAGAGACTGGGAGAGAGGGGCACTAATTTCCTTGATAATTACCTTTCCATGAGAGGGCTTCCAGGTCCTTAAAAAAGACAGTCCCTGGAATTTCTGAGTCTTAAAACTGGAAAGAGACTTTTATATTCATTTCAAAGGGGCAGAAAAAAATTTGCAGTTAGAAGTTTTCTAAAGTAAATGCTCTAAGGAAAGGAAGGTCAGGGGCCTATAGTCAGGGGTAAAAAAAAAAACCCTAAAATTTAGTCAAACTGAGGGCAATGTTAAAGACATTCTGGGCAAACCACAAGTTTGGATTTAGGGACTCCAGTACTAGGGTCTCAGGCAGAAGCCCAGCTCTAAAGCAGTACCTTTTTGACATTTGCTATTTTTGCTCTTGAATACATCTCCTTCAAGGAACTTATGAGAAACAAGGTGACTGTGACAAAATAAGATTTAGTTATGTCTGGGTGCTGGGGCTATATAATCATCTTCACACAAAAGCAAAACTAAACAAAACTCATCCTTTCCTTGAATATTTTTCAAGTAGATGAGAGACATGAGCTCATTTCTGTTTCATATTATGTACAAAACTGATTATTGAGTAGTGTGGAGAACAGACACCCTGGAGGCAAGAGAATCCTTAGGAGGGAAAGAGAACTTTTACTAAAACTTAAATTCTAAGTAAGAATTGTGGATGGAAAGAAAATGGCATTTTAAAAATGAAGAAACTAATAATATTAAGAAAGAGGCTGGTTTATTGCAATATGAAGGCTGCCAAGTTTTTAATGTGGGTGGCTAGGAGATAGGTTGTTAATTATTTTATATTCAGCAGCAATCAGTTATTTTTCAAAGATCCATTAATATTTGTTACCCAAAATGATATCTTAGGGACTATTAGGGGTCACCAATTGAATATCATTTTGCTACCCAAAATGATATCTTAGAGACTTTTAGGGGTCACCAATTGAATAGGTCACTAATGCAGAAATTTCTTCCATAGCATCATAAAGAGTTTTTCTTTCTCTGCTAAGTTTTTTCAGATGATGGGAAGATTACTTCCTCTTATAATACTGCTTTCTGTTAATAGGTGGGTTTAATTTTTAGATACTTAAATGTTATAATAAAATGAACTTTTCTATTCTTATGACAAAATTTCTATACCTCCTACTACCAGCCTAGATCTTCTTCTGTATATACTCCACTTTAAAAAAAAAACAAGACTGCTAAAACCAAATACATTACTTTAGAACTATCTGAGGTTTTCCCCCTCTAAATTAAACTGCTGGTCTTAGCTTTAAGTCAACTATAATTCTTATACAGTTTTTCACATATAACAGTTACGTCTTTTCTTCAGAAACCCATAATGGTTTTGTGTTTGTTGTTGTTTTTGTTTGTTTGTTTGTTTTTACCTATTAGTGTCAGTGAATATTACTTTTTTCTGGGTTTGAAATGACTTAGCCATGATTTCTTCTGAAGGTTTAGTTTAATGTTCTATATATGGAACTTTATATTTGCTTTAATTTCAATGGTTGGTTTGTTCCCTCATCCTCCTTGGTGGTATTCTGTTGGCCTAACTGGCATCTTTGATTCCATAAAAACTGCTCAAAACATTTTAAATTCCAGATTTTATTGTTTGGTTCATCTTATTTACTAAATTTTCATCCTCTCTAGTAAGCCAAATGTAGATTGCCATTTCTCAAATTCCTTCACATAAAAACTGCTCAAAACATTTTAAATTCCAGATTTTATTGTTTGGTTCATCTTATTTACTAAATTTTCATCCTCTCTAGTAAGCCAAATGTAGATTGCCATTTCTCAAATTCCTTCACATTTTTCTTTAGGCAACTGGTGGCTTGAATTTATGACACTCTGCTTATTTACTAACAAACACAGATCCCGCGAGCTGTTCATATGAGTATATTTTCTGAGATTTTAGATACATGTATTTTTTCCTCCTCCTCCTGTAAATGATTATAGAGTTTTTCGTTCTTTGGAGGTTTCTGAGAGAGCTGTCTTTTACTAACTTATACACCTTGTCATTTACTCATTGCTAATTTGGACTGAGCACAAAATGCTAGGCATTGGCACAAAAGGATAGGAACAGACTTTATAGGAGTTCATATCTTAATAGGACACAAGAAGTTAAACATATATTAGCAAGGACATGTGGTAAATGTTATTACAATAGAGACACACAGGGGTTGAACAAAGGGGTCAACAAAGACTTCTCAGCAGAGGAGGGCCTTGCCTGTGAAAAACAAGGAGTTTGTCAGTTACTGGAAGAAAGAACTTTTCTGGCAAGCTAATTTGCACTTGCTAAGTGTTACCTTTTTCATGTAGCACGCTACCAACTTTTAAAACAATATTCTAAATATCTTGCTTTCTTGCTTCATACTTTGTCATAATGTCTCTGGCCCATTTCCCTGGTTGTCTATCTTCTTATAGTTAAACAAATAGTCATAGTTTATATATTTTGTTGAATTCATTCACCTTATTTTATATCACCTACCTCCAAATATCATAAAAATTGCCTATTCTAACAAAGATACTCATGAAAGATGCTCAATTTGTTTTGAAGAAAGGAATCAACTTTAGTCTGATTATATTTTTGGACAGCATAATGGAAAGAAGGAAAGAAATTAGGAGAGTGACGTCAGCAAGATGGTGGACTAAGTATTTTCAGGGCTCGTGCCCCACAGAAACATTGATTTTGACAACCACCCATGGATGAGAGTACCATTTTGGGAACCAGGGACTCTGGCAGAGAGGCCATAGCACTCTGTTGGAGCAAAAAAATCTGATAATAGATGCATTTAATAAAGTAAAAAGAACAATTTCACTTTACCCACATTACTCCTCCTCTATAGGGTGGCACAGCTCAGTGTGAAGAGACACTCCAACAAATCTCTCCTCAAGAGAGATTTCTCCCACAGGGAAAAGTGAGGGTAGTGAGCACTGGCTCCCCCAGCTATGCAGAACACTGCCCCAGAGGCCCACTTCTTTCTTGCCCCACCCAGAACACTGAGATCAGCATGGCTGAATAGTTCAGGAGTAGCTGGGCGCAGGAAAAGGGGTGGGAGTTCACAGCATCTGGGGTGCAGAACTCAACAAAGGGCCTTGGTTTCTACCAAATGCCTTGTGGACTCCACTAAGAGGCCTTCCTATTAATCTCTTAGGACCCATCACCTGCAGACCACCCCCCCTCAACTAGGCCACATATGCCCCCAGCACTCCAAGGACCCCTCCCCTGGTAGCCAGTACCCCAGCAGAAGGTACCTACAACCTCTATAGAATCGTGCATGAGCACATACAGATAGCTAGTTGACTCTGCTGGATTGGGGGAAGGCACATACCCTTATACACTTGATGGCGGTATCCAAGGAAAATAAATGAGAGGCTCTCAGCAGTCAAACTGGCCTTGTGGGATTGAGAGAAGGCATATGATCTCATATACTCCACAGGTACTGGGTATATATCCAAAGGAAATGAAATAAGGATCTCAGAGATGCATGAACTCCCATGTTCACTGCAGCATTGTTCAAAAAAGCCAAGATATGAAAACAACCCAAGTGTCTAAAACAGATGAACAAATTTTAAAATTGTGAGGTTATATGTATATAGAACACATATATACATATAACCTCACATTTTTTATTTGTTCATATATATATAATATCTAAATATATTTTATTTGTGTGTATATATATAAAATATTCCACACACACACACACACACACACACATATATAAAATGGACGTTATTCAGCCTTTAAAAAAGAAAAAAAAATTGCCATTTGCAACAACGTGAATGAACTTGGAGGATATTTTGGTAAGTGAAATGAGGCAGCCACAGAAACACAAGTACTACATAATCTCATTACATTGAACTGATAAAAGAAGAGCATAGAATTGGTAGTTGCCAGCAGCTTAAGGGTTGGGGGTATGGGAAGATGTTAATCGCAGGATACAGAGTTTCAGTTACAGTGAATGAGTAAGTTCTGGAGATCTAATGTACAGCATGACAACAATAGTTAATAATACTGTATTGTATACTTTAATTTTCAAAGAAAGTAAATCTTGTGTTCTTCCCACACACACAAAATGGTAACTGTGAGGTGACCAATGTGTTAATTAGCTTGATTGTTGTAATCATTTCACAATGTATACATATGTCAAAACATCATGTTGTACATCTTAAATGTATACACTTTTATTGTAAATTATACACCAATAAAGCTGGGGAGGGGGGACAAGGAAAGAGGGAAAGACATTTCAAAAAATGTATTATGTATTTTTTAAAATAAATATTTCCAAAGAACTTGATTCTCCTCTTGAAAGTCTATGCTGAGGTATACATTTCATTTTCAGTGTAGTCATTTCATTATGGATGAATTATGTCTGTGAAGCTGAGTCTACTTAACTGACTTGTTGACACACCACAATGAAAGAAAGGGATGCCAGTATATTAGAACTAAAATGCTTGCCTTTGAATGTTCATGACAGAACAAAAGCCACAAGAAAGCAACATCAGCAGAACATACAAAAGAAGCAAAAAAGAATTGCCAATCATTCCATAACCTTAAGGAAATTTACTCATTGAAAATAAAATGAAAATTCATCCTTAGAGCTGGCAGAAAAGAACAGTGCTCAAATTTGGTCCCCCATTGGAATGAATGCTTCCTCGACAGAGTAACAAATGAAAATTGGATCAGGGACACATTTTCAATGAAAAAGACACACTGCCAGATGGCTTCTTGGCAAAGGAAAGGGAAGAGTTGATTAAACTGTCATGTGATGACTTCAAATTCAGCAAAGTGCAGCTTAACAACTTCTTGTTGAGAAGGATAAAGGAGGACATTCAGGTATGGGGTATGGTTTTGACATTGTTAAGGTTTAAGATTACTTTGCAGTTTCATTGGTTTTCTGCAATGCTTTCAATAAGGAAAAACACAAAATGAACCTCAACCGAGAGCAAAATTTTCTGCTGAATAGAACTTGGGTTTCTCTAGAACTAATTCTTTGAAATCTTGATGCCAAACACTCCTCATAAAGCACAATTTTACTTTTCAAGAAAAAATATAGTGTGCATGTTCATTTACATACACTGCTATTTCGGCGTGAATTAGGATTTGCTCCCCTTATCATACCAGATAAAAAATGGGGATACTATAAAACTTGTACCAACATGCAAACATGTCCCCTAAGGACTTATTATCCTTGCTTGTCTGCCCCCTCTCTCCTTTCTTTTAACAAATCACTAGTTTGCTTTCATAACTGTACTGGCCCATGTGCAGGAGTTGTCAATTAAAAGGTTTCCAACCCACCTAGCTTGGGCATGCCAACAGCAATATGCTATATCCTTGGATTCTGTACTTGGTCCAGGGGTGGGCATATAACTCAAACAGAGCAGTCAACATCAATTTTGGAACTGGTATGGATGCTGGGAGAGGATCTCTTTCCTCCTGATGATCCTGGATACTAAAAAACATGTTAGCCAATTGCTGCCACACAGTGAAAGCTTGCCTGAGAATAAAGGAAAAAGCAAAAAGCAGAGACAAAAATGGGAGGAAAAGAGAGATATAGTTCTGAGGGGACTGTATCCATGCCAGGCTCCTGCCTTGCTTAAAAGCACCTCTCATCTTATAATTTTCAACTATATAAGTCACTAATATTTTTCTATGATTATTGGAATTTTGTCATTAAAAAAAAGAGTGTCTTGACTAATACACTAAGAATCTGTGTTTGGAAGGTGAATCACCTGCATATTTGTTTAAGAAAAAAGATATTTACATTGAACTAAGTAAACAGCCTTCCAGAACAATTTTTCTAAAAAAACAACATCCACAATTGTATGTGTGTATGTGTGTGGTCTGCAGAGTCTAAGATCTTTGAGGTAAGAGACTATATCACACAAATTTCTATCTCCCCATAGTCTAGGACCCATGACTTTTTTTAAAAAATAAATTTATTTTATTTTTGGCTGCGTCAGGTCTTCGTTGCTGCGCGCAGGCTTTCTCTAGTTGCGGCGAGCCGGGGATACTCTTTGTTGCGGTGTGTGGGCTTCTCATTGCAGTCGCTTCTCTTGTTGTGGAGCATGGGCTTTAGGCATGCAGGCTTCAGCAGTTGTGGCACGCGGGCTCAGTAATTGTGGCTCGCGGGCTCTAGAGCACAGGCTCAGTAGTTGTGATGCACGGGCTTAGTTGCTCCACGGCATGTGGGATCTTCCCTGACCAGGGATCGAATCCATGTCCCCTGCACTGGCAGGTGGATTCTTAACCACTGCACCACCAGGGAAGTCCCTCATAAGACTTTCTGAATCTAATTGAGTACTGGATTCCTTGCATAAAAAATTTTATTTACAAACTTATCAGGGAACACAGTTTGTATCTACTGAACTCATGAGTAAACTATTTCTTATCACACTGCTGTTTTTCTGCCTTAAGTTTGTGGGTTTTTTTTTTAATGTTTTCACATTCTTGTCTGACTCCACTGTAGTGGAGTCTGTAGTAGACACTGAAAAAATAAAAATTAGATATTCAATTAGAGAGTGTCCACAAGACTTAAATTCTTCTATTTACACTCTTCTAGAGAAAATCCCATAATAACACAAATGAGCATTTTCATTCATAATTGTGATAATTCATGAACATTATCATAATACTGTGCTTTTACTTAGCATCCTCTGTACTACTTAAAACACATTTATTTGTACTTTTTCACTTTTCCTCTGTACCTTCTTTTTCAATGAACCTTCTGCTCTGTGAATAACATAATTGGTAGAAAACAACTTGCTACAAAGTAATCAATAAACAAACACCAATCAAATGAAAAATGCCCTTGCTGTTGTCAGGCTGGTATTCCCCGGAAGTATAAGCAATACATATTTTACTGAAGCTTTCATAGTGGAGATGGAGAGAAGATTTTCATTAGTAACACTGAAAATTTCAATTAAGAAAGCCCAGTTGGGGCTTCCCTGGTGGCGCAGTGGTTGAGAATCTGCCTGCCAATGCCGGGGACATGGGTTCGAGCCCTGGTCTGGGAAGATCCCACATGCCGCAGAGCGGCTAGGCCCGTGAGCCACAACTACTGAGCCTGCGCGTCTGGAGCCTGTGCTCCACAACAAGAGAGGCCGCGGCAGTGAGAGGCCCGCGCACCGCGATGAAGAGTGGCCCCCGCTTGCCGCAACTAGAGAAAAAGCCCTCGCACAGAAACGAAGACCCAACACAGCCAATAAATAAATAAATAAATAAATTTATTAAAAAAAAAAAAAAAGAAAGCCCAGTTAAGCATCCTCTCTCAATTTTCAAGTCTCTGTTTTGAAGTCACAGAGTCTCTTCTCTCTCCTCTCCCTTTACAGGCCTTACTTACCCTAGTTTTTCAACTCACCTTTCTTGCCTCTTCTCTCTTTCTTATTTATACAGAACAGTTTATACCCACCAGTGGCCACCATCACTCCACTCATCTAAAGGATCAACGTGCCTTAAAACGTACTTCTCAAAGCTTAACAGGCATATGAATCACCTGGAAATCTTGTTAAAATGCAGATTCTGAATTAGTGGGTTTGGGGAGGAAAACTGAGATTTTCTAGTTCTAAAAGCTGAATGACACAGATGTTTTAAGCCTGGGAACCATCCCTTGGGTAGCAAGGGTTAGAAAATTGAGGATGATCACTGATTACCAGAACTTGTTTCCTCCCTCTCTAACACAGGTCTGTGCCAGTATATTTTTATGAGACACCATTTTCTCATCTATAAAATGGGAATAAGTACCCTCTTCTGCTACACAGTAATTGTGTAGTTTAAATAAGCTTTTGTTCTGGAAGAGTTTTGGAAACCATAAACAGTTACATAAATGTAAGGGGTCATGATTTTTGAATTCTGTGTATGCCATCATTTAACAAATAATTATAGGTGGTCTACTAGTGAAAGGTCCTGGGTTAGGTGATTAAGTTAAATCAGTGAACAAACAATGCAGTTTCTCTCTTTATAAAATTTATAATCGGTAAGAGAGCAAAATATTATGATATTACAAATTGAATTATTTAACTACAAATACCTTCTAATAAGAAAAAGTGTATGAGAGCACTTGATGGTTGTTTTAGATCAATCTAGGAGTGACATTTCACCTGATTTTAGACACAGGAGTAGTAATTAACTTAAAAAAGAGAAGAATAGAGAATATCCAGGCAGAAGGAACTAAACATGCAAGCACTCTGCAATAGGAATCACATGGCTTGTTCACGGAACTTTTTTTAATATTCTGCCCTTCGTGATATGTGTTTCTTTCGCATTTATTATGATGATGTATTTTATAATTGATTGAATGATTTTCTTTCTTTTTTTATGGAAGAGTAACTGTGAAGTTCTTCTACCTTCAGAATTGTAGAGTGGTTCTCAAATCTTAATTCATATGATCAGTTTATTGACTGTGTACAAGGGAACAACATGCAACCTACTTCCCCAGGTATCTTAATGGCAGATTCACTTTGTTGTGGTAATAACTCACTGTATTGGAAGAGTCTTTCTGAAGCATCCTTTTTTTTGGTTATAATTCTGAATTCTTAAATTCAAAGTTCTTAGAAGTTTATTTTAGGAACAATGGAAAGGAAACATGAGAAAGAGTTGGAAGGAAAAAAAAAGTTTTATGGAGATAATTCATATGAAAGATAAAAGGGAGAGGAAGTAGGAGTGGGTAGGGAGCCTTCAGATCCAAGATGCATTTATAAGATCTGTGAAAGTAAAGATGAAAGGAAGGAGAATTTTGTAGTAAGGACAGCTCTGGGAAAGCCTCTGCTAGCCCAGTGGGAGGGATGATACAAATATTGCTCCTATACTGGGCAGAAATGGTGAGTCCTTGTAACATCACCTTGCTCAGTCATTGCCTGGGACTGTGAGGAGGTGTGTGGTAGCAGAGGGGGGTCTAGAAGGCATCTTTAGCTACAGGTTTTCAGCTAAGTGACCAGTGCAGAAGTTCCCTCTTGAAAAGAGATCTGAATGATAATGCTTCAATGTCCACTTCACCATTTCAATCTCTCTCACCATTTGTTCTCTATTGTTATTTTTCTCATCAAATGTGTGACTCTGGGTACGTTTTGAACAGTGCCAAATTGTGTCTTTTTATGTATTACACTTTTTTTTCCCTCAGAATACCATTTGACTTCTCACTCTATGTATGATGCTTTCTCCCCCCGCCCCCCCAAGGTATTTTGTTTTCATTTGGAGCTTTTGTGTTTCTAGTCTTGCTTAAGAAAAATCTTACTTGCCCCCAAATTATATCATTTTCTGCTAATATTATTATTTACTAATTATTGAATTTTAAATCTTTGATTTATTGAAATTTATTATTTTATGATGTGATTCATACTTGGTAGACAATATTTTGTTACTTCCAGATGGATAGCCAATTATACCACCACCATTTATTAAATAAACTACCTTCTCCCCATTCATTTAAAACAACACATTGTCACATAGTTTCTCCATACTTCATTTAGATCCTTTTATGAACTTTTACTTATAGACTTGTAAATTATTTCTACTCCAGGTTCATACTCTATTAATTAGTAACCTTATAGTAAGTTGTAAATACATTGTGTAGTAAGTTCCCACTCAATACTCATTTTAAAAAATGTGAGTATGGAAGAATAAAAAAATTGGTAAATTCTTTTCACGCCCTAAAAAAACCATAAAATTGGGCACAATCAGCAAAAATCTTTCTGAAAACTACCAACAATAAATGGAAAAGGCTTTATTTACGAAAAGCTGCCAAAACATTGAATAAGATCCATGCGAGACAGTGGCTTTTTTCCATGGACCTGGTCTCATCCCACTCCCAGCTTGGTTAGTGTGGTGCTGACCATGTAAAGCAGGAGCTTCACTGCATGGGGAGTGCTGCCATGACCTGCAGGTTCACAGCACAAGCTGTGAAGGGCGTTGTCAGTAAAGTAGCACATTCAATAGGAAACAAATGAGAAAAGCCTTCAATTCTGCTATTCTTTGGATTGTAGTCCCATTTGAGGCTATCAACGGACCTGCCACTTATTTTACCGGGGAACCACAGGAATGAAAGAGCATTATAAAAGTGAGACTAACTCTTAATTCACACCTGGTTTACTAGCAGACTGTGTGCACATGCAGGGGAGACCCAAGGGGACATGGTTAAAAGCAAATGCCAAAAGAGACTTGAAAGCTGTCTGAACTTTACATACACTCCTTAACTAAACACACATCTATCTGCAGAGGGTGGAAATCTTATGGGCTCATGGTGTTCAGCACAACCTCTAACCAATCACTGGCTGACCAGTGAGGTATGTGGATACAGGAGCAACCCCAGGAAGTCAGGGGAGTTGAAAAAATCAAAAATGAGAAAAAAAATAACTGAGCAAAGATATCAACTACTGCAGCATCCAGAGTAGGTACAATACATGACCTAATATGTCCAGTTTTCAATGACAGAGTATGAGGCATACAAAGAAATAGAATATGTGACCTACTCAAGAAATAAAGCAGTCAATAGAAACTGTTCCTGAGTGGGTGCAGATGTTGAATATAACAAAGACTTCAAAGAAGAAATTATAAATATGTTCAAGAATTAAAAGACATGCTTAAAGGTTAAAGAAACATATGTGGTCAATGAATCAACACTTAAGGGACTCTCAATAAGGAAACAGGAACTGTTTAAAAGGAACCAAATGGATATTCTAAAATTGAAAAGCACTATAACCAATATGAAAATAGATAGGTCCCTCATCATATTTTAGATAGCAGAAGAGAGAATCCTCAAACTTGAAGATTCATCTATTTAATTTATCCAATCTGAAGACAGAAAGGAAAATATTTTTAAAAGAGGAATAGAGTTTCAAAAACCTATGAAATAGGGGCTTTCCTGGTGGCGCAGTGGTTGAGAGTCTGCCTGCCAATGCAGGGGATACGGGTTTGAGCCCTGGTCCGGGAAGATCCCACATGCCGCGGAGCAGCTAGGCCCATGAGCCACAACTACTGAGCCTACGCGTCTGGAGCCTGTGCTCCGCAACAAGAGAGGCCGCGATAGTGAGAGGCCCGCGCACCGTGATGAAGAGTGGCCCCCGCTTGCCGCAACTAGAGACAAAGCCCTCGCACAGAAACGAAGACCCAACACAGCCAAAAATAAATAAAATAAATTAAAGAGGAAACATTAAAAAAAAAAAAACTGGGGGCTTCCCTGGTGGCGCAGTGGTTGAGAATCTGCCTGCTAATGCAGGGGACACGGGTTTGAGCCCTGGTCTGGGAGGATCCCACATGCCACGGAGCAGCTGGGCCCGTGAGCCACAACTACTGAGCCTGCGCGTCTGGAGCCTGTGCCCTGCAACGGGAGGGGCCGCGATAGTGAAAGGCCCACGCACCGCGATGAAGAGTGGCCCCGCTTGCCGCAACTAGAGAAAGCCCTCGCACGAACCGAAGACCCAACACAGCCAAAAATAAATAAATAAATAAATAAATAAAGTAGCTATAAAATTAAAAAAAAAAAAAAAAACTATGGAATAACATGAAACATACCAACATATATGTCATAGGAGTCCCAGAAGTAAAGGCGAGAAAACTATTTTAATAATAGTGGCTCAAAATGTCCCAAATTTGATGATAAACAGTTTACAGAGCCAAGAAGCTCAAAAAACTTCCCATGGGACAAAGAGAGATTTACATCTGGGCACATCATAGTCAAACTGCTAAAAGACAAATATAAAAAAAAAATTGAAAGCAGCAAGAGAAAAATGACTAATTATGTACAAGGAAAGAACAATATGATTTATAGCTAGCCTCTCATCAGAAGCAATGGAATCCAGAAGGCAACAAGATGCCTTTTTCAAAGTGCTGAAAGAAAAAATGAAAACCTGTCAACCCAGAATGTATATGTGATAAAACTACCATCAAAAATAAAGGAAAATAAAGACATTCACAGATAAACAAAGATTAAGTGAATTCATTCCTAGCAGAAAAGCCTTAAAATGTATTAAAGGAAGTCTTTCAGTCTTAAAGTACATGACATCAGATGATAACTCAAATCTACAGAAAAGCATAAAGAGCACTGTAGATGGCAAAAACATAGATAAATATAAATGACTGCACATGTATTTTTTTCCATTTCCTCTTAAATAGTTAAAGAAAATATTGTTGCAAAGGCCAATGACTATAACACTATATCATTGAACTTATTACATACATAAATGAAATATACATGAAAATATTAGTATCAAGGAAGGAAAAGAAATAGAATCATGCTGGAGAAGTATTGCTATCTATGTCCAGAATTAACGAAGTATTAACCATGATAAGTTAAAATTCATATTGTAATCTCTAGAGCAACCATGAAGAAAATAACTTTTAAAAAGTGCTAAAAAACAACAGAGAAATTAAAATGGTACAATAAAAAAATTTTAATAATCACAAAACAAGGTAGAAAAGTAAAAACAGAAGAACAAAAAAGACTTGACACATTAAAAAAAATAGCAAAATGACAGAGGTTAATCCAATCAATAATAACATTGTGTATAGATTAAACACTAATCCAAAGGTATTGTTAGATTGGATTAAAGAACAATATCCAATTATAGCCTGTCTACAAATATACACTACAGATTCATAAACACAAATAGATTAAAAGTAAAAGGATAGGGGTTTCCCTGATGGCGCAGTGGTTGAGAATCCGCCTGCCAATGCAGGGGACATGGGTTCGATTCCTGGTCCGGGAATATCCCACATGCTGCAGAGCAACTAAGCCCATATGCCATGACTACTGAGCCCACATGCCACAACTGCTGAAGCCTGCATGCCTAGAGCCCGTGCTCCGCAACAAGAGAAGCAACTGCAATGAGAAGCCCACACATCGCAATGAAGAGTAGCCCCCGCTCGCCGCAACTAGAGAAAGCCTGTGCACAGCAATGAAGACCCAACATAGCCAAAAATAAATAAATAAAATAAATAAATTTATTAAAAAAGAAAAAAGTAAAAGGATGGAAGAAGTTGCATCATGCAATCAGTAACCATACATTAAAGAGCTGAAATGGATAGATTAATATCAGAACAGACTATAAGACAAAAGATATTATTAGAGATAAAGAGGGACATTTCATAATAATAAATGGATCGATATATCAGGAAAATATAATGCCACTAATATATATGAACCTAACAAAGAACATGGAGCAAAATCTAAGAAAATTAAAAGCATACATAGGCCACTTAAAAATTTTAGGTAGAAATGTCAATACCCTCTATCAAAAATAGATTTTTTTGAAAACAAGATAGAAAATTAGTAAGATTATATAAGATTTGACCAACACTATTGGTCAATTTGACCTAATTGATGTTTATAGACTATTCTACCAGACAAGAAAATAATACTCATTCTTTTCATATATACATGCATTCTTCAGGATAAATTTTAGGCTAGGCCTTAAACCAAAAGTCAATAATTTTAAGGGATTGACATTATTCAAAATATTGAATTAGAAATTAATAATAGAAAAAAATTGAGAAACACCCAAATACTTATAATCTCAGATCATATCTCTAAATAACACATACATTAGAAAAGAAATAATAAGGGAACTTTAAAAGTATTTTTAACTGAATGAAAATAAAAACATGAAAATTTATGGGGACAGATAAATCGATTCTTGGAAATATATGGTTTTAAAAAAGTAAAAAGGTCTTGAACAAGTCATCTAACGTCCACCTTAAAAAACTAGGAAAAATAATTAAGCCAAAATTAGGTAGACGATAATAAAAATCAGACAGAAGTCAATTAAATGGAAACAGGAAAAAACAGAGAAAGATCAAGAAAACCAAAAACTGATTCTTTGATATGATCAACAAAATTGAAAAACTGTAGCTGTACTGACCCCATCCCCTTAACTCTCTCCTTGTCCAAACTTTAGTCAGGCTCCTCTGAGCCTGTCAAAGGCTCCAAACATCATCCCTCTCTGCCACTGATGCTTCAGGCACCATTGGCTCTGCTAGATCTTACGGCCTAAGTGGATCTTACGGCCTAAGTGACAGAACAGCTTGCACAGCAGCCTGGACCTTTTGTAGAGCCTTCTGTTCTGGGCCCCACTCAAAACTAGCAGCTTTTCTGGTCACTCAGTAAAGGAGCCAGAATAACACACCCAAATAGTAATACGCTGCCTCCAGAATCCAAAGAGGACACTAGGCATTCTGGCACTTTTTTTTTTTTAATTTTTATTTTTTTCAGTTGTAAGAGGGGTCAGATGTAACAACTTATTCTTCAGTTTGGAAGGGGTACCTCAACGTACCCTACACCACCCAACCACCCAGTGGTATCATTGAGTAAGAAGAATTCACAAAAGATGAATTAAGGGTACATATAAGACAAGAGAGATCTATCAAATTTAATCAGCAGTAATGAGTTAAGTTCATATATTGAGGAGATATTTTTCAGGTCAGCTAGTTGGTGGGAGGAGAAAAATCAAAGAAGAGGTAAAAGGCAGTACTTTAGAATACTTGGTGTTCTTCCAACCACAGAAAAGAGTGGAACCTCGAGTCTCAAAGGAATCAAAACAAGTTAAAGATTTGGGTCAAATCTGCAATGGGATTAAACTGCTCTTGCCTGCCACAGAAATGGAAATGCCTCCTTATGGTATTAATGTAGTGAGAAAAATAAATGAAATACACAAAATATTTTGAGCAGTATGACTTTTTCTTTAAGTAAGTCTTTTGTTGATGTTCAATATTTGATGTAGATGAATTCAAAGCTACTCTCACAAATGTAGAATAGAAGCTCAGACACCTCTTCTGCAACACCTCCACCTTCCTACTGTGGAGCTGCTGATACACCTCCACAAAACTCCCCTTTTCCTCTTCCTTAGCTTTACCATTACTTTATGTCTTTTGATTATATTAGATTGTTTACCTTTTGTTAGATGCAAACACCAAACATCAGTAAAAACTAGAGTTTAAAAAAAGCCTTCTTTTTAACTAGAGTTAAAAAGTTGACAGTATCAAACATGTTTAATGAATTGAAATGGTTCCTGAATTTAGAAGACATACGTTAATAAGAAAACCATTATAAATCGGTGAATTAGTATACTTTTCACCTTCTTAGGACAATTACATTTTAAGGAATGATTACTTAGAGGAAGGAGTTGATACATACTGCTTGATTCTCAGGTGTTGGATTGTCAGGTAACAGGTGTAGCTGGGAGAATGCTTACCTATACATTATTTATCACTAGAGGCTATACTTTCTTATGCCTCATGTGAGCAATCCAGTATATAAATAATATGTATTTTTCCATTAATTTGATTCCTTCTCTGCAGTTTCCATACTTTAAGGTTAACTGTGACAGATTCAAATTATAAAATAATATTAGAGTTAATTCACAATATAGTGTTAGCTATAGAAATTTTCTAATTTATTTGAATTCCCTAAAGCATGTGAGTTTTGGGGAGCATTATTACTGCACATGGGTTTTACCTTTAGCTTCAAGTAAATTGGTTACATTGTGTATTTCACAAGTCTACTTTTTGTAGACTTAAGTTTTCTGCAGTTGGTGTTAGGCTAAGCACTTTGAACCCGTGCTATGAGACAGCCTTATCATCTTTGAGTTATAATTATTTATTTCTCATCTTTGTTCTCCTTCTGACTAGGGAATTAATTTTATTTGCATTTATGTCTCCTCTGCTAGCCTGTGAGTTCGACAAAGGCAGAAAATGTATTTATGCATTTCTTGTACCCCAGAGCCTAGCAAATAGCCGGGTATGGAGTAGGTGTTCAATCAATATTTTTCAATAAAATTAAAGCCCACAAAGTATATTTTTTCTCTCTCCATAAAAATAAAGCTGGTAATTTTGCAGACATATTTTCAAAATGTCTTATTTTTCACGATTGTGACAGTTGCTACATATGTCCTAGAATTTTTTTTTCTTTTTACAGAGGAGAAAACAGCTAACAGTTCTTACTATGTAAAGGATTTCGCCATGAAGCTTGAAAATAGACTGATTTTCTCACATTCTCGGGGCTTGCTCCGGGCGTAGGAGCACATATTTTCAAATAAAATATAATTAGTGATTTTTATAAAGGGAGAAACCATTGACTTCATTTTGCTCTCCTGTGTGAGCGGATGCTTGGTGACAGTTCCTATCCCCCATGGGCTTGTCTGACAGTTCTCACTAGGCAACTCTATATTGGAACAGGGTAGGAATATAATTGTGCTCTTGTTAAAACATGCTGTAATGTCAAGTGCACTGAATTTTAATTCCCTTGGTGGGTCCAGATAATCAGGAAATTTTCCAACTGCAGGAGGACTTTGAAATAGCATGTGACATTTTTACAGCTGGCCATAATTTCATGTTTTGTCACCTTTGATCAAAGTGTCATCTTAAATGAAAGCAAGGAGACAGAAAATGCTACAGTGAAATACACAATGTAACCAATTTACTTGAAGCTAAAGGTAAAACTCATGTGCAGTAATAATGCTCCCCCAAAACTCACATGCTTAGGGAATTCAAATGTTAGAAAATTTCTATAGCTAACACTATATTGTGAATTATCTCTAAGATTATTTTATAATTTGAATCTGTCACAATTAACCTTAAAGTATGGAAACTGCAGAGAAGGAATCAAATTAATGGAAAAATGCATATTATTTATATACTGGATTGCTCACATGAGGCATAAGAAAGTATAGCCTCTAGTGATAAATAATGTATAGGTAAGCATTCTCCCAGCTACACCTGTTACCTGACAATCCAACACCTGAGAATCAAGCAGTATGTATCAACTCCTTCCTCTAAAGGTAGTTCTCACTGGGAAACTATCAAGGGTTAGTTTAGGAGAATGAAATATTTAGGACCACCACAAATGTTTATAATACTATATAACGTAATGGTAGGGAAGGAAGTTATCTGCTCTCAAACCTCCTAGGTTTGGTACACATTTAGTTGTGAAGTGTTAAAATATTTGCAAGCTAGTTTAGTCTGTTTGGGCTGCTATAATAAAATACCAAAGACTGGGTAGCTTATAAACAATAGAAATGTATTGCTCTCAGTTCTGGAGGCTGGAAGGCTGAGATCAGGTGCCAACATGGTTGGGTTGACTTCTCCTTGAATCCTCATATGGCAGAAGGGAGCTTTGTGGGGTCTCTTTTATAAGAGCACAAGAGGCTCCACCCTCATAACCTGTGTACCTGCCAAAGCCCTTACCTCTTCATACCATCACATTGGGCATTAGGATTTCAACATATGGATTTCAGGGACACCCGAACAATCCAGACCATAGCACAACCTAATGACTGGATTGTAAATTTTAAAACTCCTTATTTTCCTGCTGCCTCAACGTCCCCCCTAACAGGCTATAAGCACCCCTCCTGGGTGACCAGGTACACTAGCATGATAAGGCTGACCCCTGCTATAGGTTCCCCTTCTTGCCCTCCCCTGACCATGACCTAGTGACATTCAAGCACAACAATGAAATCCTCCGGCACCTTCTGCTGAGTACTCCACCCTGACCCTCACTTGCCCACGGGTCCTCACTCTCTCTCTCAGCTCCCCACCCACTTGGCTGAGCCAGCTCCCTTGGTGCTCCCCTCATGAGGTCCCTTCACAACCCTGTCTCTCTCGGACCTGGGACATAAGAAACTTTGTTTTCTTGTGGCCACACCTGACTGACCATCTCATGAAAGAATATAGGACAATGACACAGCAGGGGCTTAGAGATTTCTCAAGGAGATGGAAGTAACCTCTGGATAGGCAATCTAATGAGTTAATGTTATAGATGAAGAATTTAAAACCCACGAAGATAGTGACTCGATCAAAGTCTCCAAGCTAATGAGTGACAGAGTAGATCTTTTATCTCAGATCTTTTGATAGGTACCTAATTCTTCTCTGCAAATACAATAAACTGCCTCTATAAATATCCGATTTTCCTGTGTACTCTCTTGATTTTTACAACAGGTTACTTCTGTAAAGTAAAATAGTAAAGACCAATAATTATTGCAAAGATTATTCACACATATTAATAAAACTCTCGGTCAGTTAATCTGCTCAAACAAGTTTGAATACATTAGTAGGATAGTAGTAGGATTACTATTTTAGGATAGTAGGATTACCATTTTAACAGTTAATACATGTAAAACTAATCAGTTGTCTATGTAATTGCAAATGGCAAGAAATTCTTTTCCTTCACTTCTACTTTTTTGCTGTTGTTGTTATTGTTGTTATCTATTATAGTGTAACTAGCTACCCTATAATTTAGTGGTCTAAAACAAAAACATGTTAGTATATTTCATGATTTTGCAGATCAGGAATTTGAGCAGGGCTCAGATTAGTGGTGGATGGGTAAATCTAGAGGGTCCAAGATAACTTTAACTAGATTTTTGTTTTATTGGCACAGATAGTGAGAAGGTTGGTCTCAACTGGGTCACTTTCTTTCTCCATGTAAACCTCAGAGCCTCTCCACGTGGGCTCTTCAACAGGGTCATTGGACTTCTTACATGGCACCCTAGGGCTCCAAGAGATGTAGGGGGAATCTGTCTGTCCTGCTAAAGGCTAAGCCAGAGCTGTCATGGTGTCACTACTACCATGCTCTATTTGTTAAGGAAGTAGCGAAGTAACCCCGGATCCTTTATAGGAGAAGTGTCAATGCATTTGTACTCATCCTTAATCTTGCACAATACATTATCAGCAAAAAGGTTATATTTGAAACTTTAACAGTTACATTCTTTTCATTATCCTTCTGATTTAGAATATCTAAGCTTTCTTAATCAATGTTTAATCAGAATTTATAGTACTCTTAAGACATTCTAAGTTACTCATGTTGAAATAACAAAAGCAGTCCTTTTTATTTTATGCTTGTAAACTATCAGATACACTTTAGTTTTATTTAAACTTTCTGCTTAACAAGACTCACATTTTTGGTTGTACTGTCTAATGTTATGTTGTAGGGTTTTGATATCACTGAGACTCAAATTCAGGTAGATTTGAACTGAAAAGCCTTTTCCACTGCTTGAGATTACAGAGTAATTTTTAAGTGATTTTGTGAAATAGATAATTTTTAATTTAATGGATGTGTAACAAAATATCTAGATATTTTATTACTAAAACTCAAACTGAGAAGTGAAAGAGACTATGCTGTGATATTTCTCTGACAGAAGAGAACCTTGGAAGCAGCTGTAGCCAAAATCATATTTTCTCACATGAAAGGATGTGAAACCACCACAGATACTAATAGTATCTGAGAAAGAAGCCAGGTGATTACCAAGGCTAATCAGCATTTCTAAAAATTCAGATAAATTTGAGACTATAATAGGATTACATTTTCTGCTACTCAAGCCATCAATATTTGCACATGAAACTGGTAAGGTTTACAAATTGGGATAGCTCTAATAAGCCCAGATTTGTGCCAGTAACAGCTAGAAGCTAGAACTTTTCTTGACTTTTCTTTCTGCAAGAAAAAATAGCAGGAAAAAAAAAAGCCTCCTTCAAAGTATTTGCTTTGAAATCTCATGATTAGATGAGACTCAATCTGATATCAAATCAGAGAGAGAGAGAAAAATCATTTCAGGTGCTAATTATAGGAAATTCAAAATACAGGGAGAATAGTAGAATACTTTATTTTTATTAAACTTACCTTTTAAAAAAATTCCAGTGTTGACTAAAGTCACATGAGGCAGAACCTAGGTAAAAGAAAATGTTTTCTCCTAAAAAATAGAAAAGAAGGATGTTATAAGACATTACATAAAAATATATACTATTGAATTAAGAATGCATACCTTGTAAAAATATTAATATAGTAACAATATTGGCAAAATAGAATAGCATGGCATTCAATATTATGGAGCCATTTCCTCATAGTTGACCAATTAAATTTCACTTGAGCAGAATCATTTACTATTTCTGAATGTTGAGCATCTAAATGCTAAGTCTGATTGCAAGACAGTTGATTGACTTGACACGCCAAAATGGATCAACTTGACTGATTGTGAGTCATTCTAACCAGTTCTTCAGTAACACATATGAATGGTTATTTATGCAAAAATAACCATTTCAGTATATTCTAACTCTTAAGTTAAAAAACCACACTCTCCCCCTCCCCCCCCAGAGAATCAATTCTAAGCACATGAAAGAACTTTGGACTTTCCCTCTCCATTAAAGGAGCCACTAGCCACATGCGGCTATTTAAATTTAAACTTAAATGAATTAAAATTAAATAAAATTACATTTGTAATTCCTCAGCCATATTACTCCATTTCAAGTGCTCAACAGTCCCATGTGGCTATGGATCCCATATTGGACAGCGTAGATATAGAACATTTCCATCATACAGAAAGTCCTATTGGACAGCATTGAGCTAGAGAATTTCATTGGCTGAAATTAAGCTTTTGTGTATTATATTAGAGACTATCTAATTATTAAGTCTTGTAAGAGCCTTCAAAGATACAATAATATTGAACAAAAGGTTATTGATATTACCATACCAACTTGAATTACCAAGTTAATTGATTTTTAACTTTCTACAAATGGACAAGTAAAAGATAAAAAAATAGATTTTCCCACTAATTGGCTAAAAATAAAAACAGGCATAATTCTAAATAGTAGACTACCATATGAAAATAAGCACAACATAACTAATAGTCAAATAAAACGGATGTATTCATGATGATTTTTAAAAAATCTATAAGATTAACCAAACTTTAAAAATTGGCCCTCTTCATTCATGACTGGTGTGAATATAAATTCAGCAAGAGATCAGATATTATCTTTTGTAGTTAAAAATATACATTTTTGACCCACCCGTATGAATCTATCCAATAGAAATTAAGGTCTTGCTATAGAAGGAAGTTTATTTAGAATAATTTCTAGTGGCAAAAACTTGGAAATAACATGAATGGACATCAATAAAGGAATAGTTGAATAACTTACAGTACATTCACCATATAAAATTATAAAGTGATTTTTAAAAATATGTTAGATCTTCTACCTTTCATGTGCAGAGATCACAAAGTACACAAACATGACATACTTTTAAGTAAAAAAGAGAATGAAAAAACAAATACAAAGCCACAAGAATATGTGTAAGTGAAGAATAATGAGGAAAAACAAGAATAATTATCAAATGTAAAACTAAAGTTAACTATATTAATATACAATTTACGTGAACATGAACAAAGTTGTGGAACATTATATACTGTGCTTTTAATATCACTTGTGTCTGAGAATTAAGAAAGGGGTTTACAGGAAAGTTATCAATTTTGTCTTTACATATTCTTGCATTGTTTCTCTTCTTCCAAGGAGCATCCATCATTTTGCAATTTAAAAATATTTAATTAAAAACAGTGCATTGTGAATCTCCTATAAATAAGCCCACTTTGCAAATTAGGGATACGGCAATAAATATTAATAGATTAGACTTAGATAGAACTTTGTAATTTATAAAGTACTTTCATATATAGTTGATCCTTACAAGGACCTTGTCAGGGTGGTTAGTAACTGAAAGTATATCCAGTTAGTAAACGGTGGAGCCAGGAGCAGCACCCAGGTCTTCTGAATCTCTATTTCATCTTCTTTCCACAGTATCACAGCTCCTCCAAAAAATATCCCCAAAGAAAAAATTTTACAGATGGAGAAATTAAGTCCTAAAAAAGCCCATATGTCAGGTCTTTCCAATTCTATTATTTTAGTACTTGTCTCCAGCACCATCCTCTCTTCTCCAACCAAAATCCTTTTTCAACATTTCTAAATAAAGATGAGTTTGTAATTAGGATAAAAAGCATATGTGTGAAGAATTATAATATGTTTGTATCAGAGATGTATTTTTATGTATAAGATAATGTTTAAATGTTGGAAAATTATTTTTAAGTAAAATACAATGTTCCTTATTTTATTCATTTGCATCAAATAGTAGCACCCTTTGGAAGAGATGGTGAACAGATAAATTTCTGTGTATTGTTAAAGCCGGGAGTGTCCTTAGACATCAAGTATTAGAGTAAAAAACAGCATCTCTTTTAAATAATAAAAATTAAAAGGGAAGTGGTAAAGCCAGGAAGGCAAAGGTACAGAAGGAAGTGGGGTAGCAAACAGAGTAGCATCATTTTTCACCTTCATTTTTCAGATAAGGAACACTTGTCTATGAAGAGTGGATTTAACTTACAAATAATGTGGTTTAAATGTATGAGGTCCTGTTTTGTTATAATAATAAGTAAACTGAGGTGGATATATGCAATATTTATCCAGAAGAAAAAAGTAACATTTAAAAATAGCAATGAGCAAACAGCAGTAGAAGCATATATAATCTCTCATACAGAATGAATCAATTCAAACGTCAGAAAGCTTTCATTGTGCGTTACGCTAAGCTGTAAGGGTTATCTGATGTCTATTTTCAGTATTGATAAATAATGTCATTTTTTAAGTTGGCCTCTTTGCAAAGAAAGGACACTGAACATGACCTGTTCTAAACTTCAGTTGGAAAGGACTGCAGAATAATGCCATGCACTTTCCATGCTTAAGCCGTCTTTTCGGTTCAGCCTTTGTCAGTTTGTTTTCAGTGCAGGTTCCTATTTGCTTTTAGTCTCCACAGTAACTAGGCATATTAGGGAGCTCAGACACTTATAAATATCATAAACCAGATGCTCTCTTACCCACAGGATTTCTGAAAAACTTCCAATGGGAAAAATGGGCTGGAATCCAGGGCCCAAATCCCTGAGCCCAAGTTGATGCAAATAGCAGAAAATAAAACAACAGGGGAAAAAAGAAACAGAGGATATTTGAGTAGCAACTCTCAATGATTACTAAATCTAACATCTTTTTTTCCAGGTGACTGGAACCATTCAACACCCATTACATGAGTTTTGGTATAAACTTTTCTTTGAGTTATGTTGTCCATACATCTGTTTTCACAGATGAATATAACTCATGATAAGGCATTTTTAAAGCAATACATCTGTTGAAGTTGAACACATAATGCCTCTTGAAAAATAAAAAGGAAGGAATAGTGACCTCATGAATAAGAGGGGAAAAATAATTTGTCAAAAGTAACATCTGATTAGACCTCAAAGAGTGGGAGAAGAATTGAGATTTTCAAATGTTTATAGACAAACCAGTATGGGCTCTTCAACTATAAGAAGGAAACTTTTGTAGAGATGATTTACCTCCAGTTCCAAGGAGCCCAATGTAATGTCCTGTGGAGCCATAATACTATCTACTGTAGATTTCCAAATCCAGATGGGAACTCTGCAGACACCAGTAGACAAAGGGAAAAGAAGTAGAAATATTCCTACAGATATTTAAGCTATTTACAGGTGTCATTTAAAATGCAAGAGTGAAAGGTAAATTTTAATATCTCATGTGCTGAATTCACTGCCAAATTTTTATTTCTATAAGCATGAGAGAGAAGTTTTGATGTTTTATAAAATTATACAAATATTATGCTAAAAGTTTGGTATCTACAGAATTGTCAGTTAATACTAAGCAAATAGCAAGGACATTAGATACTTATTAAATCTATGGAAAATGTTATCAACATCTTTGGTTTTAACAATAATAGGTGAAACAATCTACACTCTAATTTAAATATTCAGTGCAATTCTGTAATAGCTTATTAGTGCTTTTCAACATAGATGTGAGGGTCCATTCTCCTTATTTCATCGTTCATTAAGTCTGGGCAATAGATTGTCACTACCTGATAGAATTTGTTCACTCCAGCTTAAATATTCTGAGCAGGTTCTATGGCTACAGTATTAAGATTGTGGTATACAATCTTATACTTATTACTTATTGTGTGGTTGCAGTATTAAGATTTGTCCAATTAGTGGCCCTGGAAAACACTGGGGACATAGGAATCTACTCTCTGCCCCTTTATTCCCTGAGACTGAGTTGCTGGCCAATTCTCTGGCAAGAGACAAGCATCATCTTCCCCTCCAATTCATTTCTACTCTTACTTATCCTCAAGGAGAACATAAGAATGCCCACTTCCCCTGCACAGGGTAGGGGAAACACAAGAGTCAGCATAGGTAACAGATACTTGTGTTATTGTGAGGCTTTAATGTGTTTACATACCAGGTGATTGCAAGCCATCTTATGAGGGAAATGAGCAAAGTTTGAATTGCTTTCTTACTTCTTAATGCACTGATAATTCTACTGCAGATATGAATTAATTCAGTTTTTTTGATTCTATGTTCTAATTATGGAGGCAAGCTATATACATATGAGTAAAATAACAATCCAATGCACAATATTTGAACATGTTATAAATTGGAATTGACAGTTATTGATAAAGTCTGTTAATTTATTCCAATTATTCAAATTTCCCTTAGCATAATCATAATATTTAAAAATATATTTTATAGTTAGGTTTATTATTTGATTATTTCCTACACCCTTTATTGTTCCAAGATGACAGAGGCTTTTGTTTTTCTTATTTACTTGCCTGGTAATAATATATATTCAAGGAATATTTATTGAATGAATGAAAGAAGGGAAATATGAGTGTGTTCTAGAATAGCAGGAGAAGATGCAACACTTGAGAAAAAAAGGAGAGAATGAAATTTGTTTTAGCTGCAGGGATGTTTGAAGAGTAAAGGTGGGAACGCTCATGGTGTGTTCAGAAGACCGTGATGAGATCAACCTGACTTGAGCAGAGGTTTTTAGAAGAAAGCATAAGGAGATAGGATTGAAGAATTAATATGGAGCCAGATTACCAAGGGCTTTGAAAGTCAATTTCAATAACTGATTGTGCTCTGTAGAATTAAGAGCAGAAGTGACAGAGGGACAAACAGATAATTGTCTCCCAGTTTTGGTAAAATTATAACTAACTATATATTACTGCTCATGAAGCAGAAGGGGAAAATAACCTTTGTACATAATCTTCACCTTATGTTAAATCCTCCGGCTAACTGTGGAGTGAAAAATCCAGATTCATAAAAGGTCAAAACCTTGAACAGATTTCCAATATCTTGCAGCAGTAAAGGCAAAATGTCTGTCAAAAAAAAAAGAGAAAAAGAAAGAGATGCATCATTAATATTCTCATATAGTATTCCATGGTTTACAAAATAATTATAGAAGTAGAATGAATCTCTAGGTGGAGTTCAGAAACCTCTGTAGGCATTAAAAGTGGGTTAAGGAAGCTGGGGCAGACCAGGTTAGGGATGGTTGTGACCTGGAGACAAGGCATTCAGGGAGAGTCTCAGAATCATAGGGGCAAAGGATAGAACCTGACATTTACTGAAGGACTGCTGTGTGCAAAGCCCTGGACTTTAGATACAAAACCTCAGTTAAAGGGTATTTGAAAAGCTCTAGGCAAGTAGGAACTATGTTACAAGGGGATCTGGTTAGAGTAATGGAGACTCAGACACTTCTACAAGGTCAAGATCTGAAAGATGGAAGTAGGTGTCAAGCACATGGTGTGAGAGAGGACCACAATAAAGCACTCAATAGAAAATGGCAGCTACTATCTGCTTACCGTTTTTCTTGAGCACATACTGCTGTCCTTCCCTAATTCTTTTTTTCAAATAATAATGCACAATTCCCCCATATTGTAATATCTCTGTATTTGGGTTGACTACTAAATCTTTCAATCACTCTCAGCCTCATGGCAGTTGTGACACGTCTGTCAATTGTCTTTGAGTAAACATGGTTGTTACTCATGAAAGTTTGACTAGACAATTGCAGTCACTTAACTGTTGAATCAAAAATCATCTTGGACCAATTTGGAGAAAGAATGTTAGTCATGGTATAATTTGAAAATCTTTTGTTGATACCTTCTGATAAAATTATTTTATTTCTAGCACCCAAACTGGAAAAATAAGTCACTGGCTGGAAAAATAAATGCCCTGAGCCAACAGTTGACCATTCTTTTCAGTAATGTTTGTATCATGATGTTGGTAGAACAGAAGATGGACTTATGAATTTCAAAGATATTAAGAGTCAATCTCAGAATGTTTAGAAGTTTTACAAATGCCGCCATCAATTAATTTTGCTTATGTTTTATTTTAATGTGTGCAAATAATGCTATATGATTAGATATATGTACATACCTGTTTAAAATAACTCTTTCAATAAATACAAAATAAAATGTCTAAGTGATTACTGAGTATTGTGTCATAGTGTAATTCCTCATCTTCCTACTAAACATAAAATAATCTTACATCTTTAAATCGATGGCATCTTATATTTGATGAAATGTAATTGGTTCCAAGAATTGTACTAAAAGATTTATAAGTAATACTTTACTATATTTTCATACCTAGTCTGTACTACAGTCTATACTATACTGTACTTCAGATATGTAAAATGAGCCACACATGTTAAGTCCATTTCCACAATCCTACATATAGTAAATAGCAATTTCCTTGGACCCCATATCTGTCTAATTCCAAGACTTGCTCTGAATCATGGTGGCAGTGGATATCAACTTCACTGTGCATAATTATCACCCAGTGAACTTGGTAAATAGTTAGTTTTCTGCACTATTTCCCAAGATATTCTGCTTCAATAAGTATAGTATAGACTCTGGAATACACATTGTTAACAAACATCTAAATTGATTTTTTAGCAGGAGGTTTGCATACCTCACTAAAGTTCTTCTCTATTAGATGATGGTGAAACATAAAAAAGGAACACAGTTAGCCTATTTGGGGCACACAATCAACAGTAGACAGCAGGAAGGCAAATTGGAAATTAGTTCTCCAAGTTCCCTTGGCAATTATACAAGATAGACTCCAGAGTCTGCTGGAAAAATAGTAAAAGAACAACTTGAATGCATCAGTTGTGAAGATTAGACAAATTCAGGGGCAGATAGCAAATCAAATAACTGCTCCAGTAGATTTTGGTAGAGAGTATCAAGTATTTAAACAAGTCACCATGCATCTGAGTGGCAAACATATTAAAAATAGTAAATCTCAGAATGTTTAAAAATGTTATAAATAACTTATCAATTTGTTTTGCTTATATTTATTTTAATGTATGTAAATAATACTATATGATTGTATATATGTGCATATACATATATGTTTAAAAGAGTTCTTTCAATAAGAATTTAAAAAATAACTATGTTCATAAAGATGGAATTGATGACATCTAATTTTCTTCAAAAAGCAATATCCTATGTTACTTTGATATGTTAAGTCATCAGTTTAGACAAAAACAATGTTTAAAATAAAATATTTTGTATACTCTCAGATAACACCTGAACACACTTATCTAATTTCACTGCCCCTACTTTGAAAAAAAAATCTCATTAAAATTAGATTTTAATAAATTCAGAAGAATATGAAAGTAATATCCACAGATTAGGGATTCTGATTAATTTCTCCCAGAAACAGTATGGACATAACCAAATGGGAGAAAGGAGACACACTACTTGGCTCCTTGGTAATACAAAGGAATATACCACATGAAAGTAAATGGGAGAAAACCTGGAAGAGCTTTACTTAGAAACCTTATCAATTAATAAATGCTAGAATCAGAGACAAGTTATGGGGCATGTGCAATACAAACATTTCCCTCAGTCACTTTTGGGAAGCACACCGAACAAAGGCAGTCGCACTGAATTTGGATTCTGTGGCAGTGCTTGCACAAGCTTATTTTGACGTGGATGGAAACACTAATTCCTTGCTACCACACAAAATGCAAAATTAATTGACACAGAAGCCAAGCTAATATTGGCTTCCACTCTATTCCCAACAAGCTTCTGTGTTTCTAAATTAGCAATGTAATGTTATGGCCAAGCTAAGCATTTCTACTTTGTTTTGTTAGGACTGAACTATTTGAACATATCAAAACAGGAATAGAAGCAACCAGATAGAAATTATCTAAGTTTTCTACTGAAAAAGAAGAAAACTCTCTTTAAAACATAATTTTAAAACTTCACTAAACATAAGAAAACATACTTTAATTAAATAAAAATAAACCTTTGTGTAAACTCTCTAAGATTATCTTATGAAATAGAACTAGGACAAAAGGAATTTTAGAAAATGTGTAAATCTATTCTCAATGATATTCAAGAAGAAACTGCATCTATACAATTTATCAAACGTCCCGATTAGGAACCATTTAAATAAGGAAAAATTGAGTGGAATTTTAAAAAGAAGTTAAAACCAAAATGAGAAACAGAATGCAGATTTAAAATTTTAAAACATGATTCAGTGAAATAGCAGTCAAACTTAAGACTTTTTCCATAATGAAAAGAAAAGGAAAAACAATGTAAAATAATGAGATAAGATTTGAGAAGCATTTTGTTTTCATTGATGTAATATGGCTACTGGTAAAGGAGTAAGAAAAATATCTTCTTCAAAGCATTGAAGAAATGACAAGCTACTTAATCTAGTAAAGACTGGAGTTAGAGAGGTATGGAGAAAAATGAATCAATTTTTTTCCTGATGGCATTTGCTAAACCTGGTGAACTGGATCTCAGATTTTCACATCCTTATGGAGCAAGAAGTTTGAAAATAAACCTAGGTAGAGACCTAAGGCAGAGAATCCAATAGTAGATGCAGCCACCCATGAATCTAGAAGCCCAAAGATCTAAACATTCAGTATAGAAGTATGTTTAAAAAAAAAAATTCAACTGAGTAAATTTTAAAGATCTTATTGGCTTTATTCAATGATTCATGAATTAAACATCACTTGATCTAGCAGATGGAAAGTAATTCTGAGTAGCTCTACAAAATGAAAGACTTTTATAGGCAGGAGGAAGCAGGAACAAGGTAGTTAATACTGGACAAAAAAGTGGGTTGGTTATTGCAAGGTTACTTTTCTATAGGGGATGGCAGGGATCTATCAAGCAGATTACCTCACTAGTGCTGATCAGACGATTCCTGATTGGCTGGTTTAAGATTCCATTTCTGGGAGAGTCCAAACTGTAATTAAGTCTCAGTTTGGTGACATAGGGCTTAGCCTAAGCAACTCCATTTTGGGTCTGTTTTATTGTTTTTTTATAAATTTATTTATTTTATTTATTTATTTTTGGCTGCGTTGGGTCTTCGTTGCTGTGCTCCAGCTTTCTCTAGTTATGGCGAGCAGGGGCTACTCTTCATTGCGGTGCGCGGGCTTCTCATTGTGGTGGCTTCTCTTGTTGCAGAGCACGGGCTCTAGGCGCGTGGGCTTCAGTAGTTGTGGCACGTGGGCTCAGTAGTTGTGGCTCACGGGCTTAGTTGCTCCGCGGCATGTGGGATCTTCCTGGACCAGGGCTCGAACCCATGTCCCCTACATTGGCAGGCATATTCTTAACCACTGCGCCACCAGGGAGGCCCTGTTTTACTGTTTTTAAAAGAGTCTGGAAGAAGAAAATTCATCCCAGATGTTAGGGTAGAGATACAGGAAGGAGTGGGAGTGAGTGCTTGCTATTCCAGGAATGATGGATGGGACAGTCATATGCAATAATCTTCAAAAATATTTAAAAACCATCTCCTTGAGACCATCCAAAAGTTGCTTATGCAATAATCTTCAAAAATATTTAAAAACCATCTCCTTGAGACCATCCAAAAGTTGCTTAAGCAATATGAATTTTTATAGCCACTATTTAGGAGAAACTGGAAGTCAAAAGAGGTAAAAATGACATTGGGTGCTGCTTTTCCAGCATGTTGATTGGTGATATTAAAAGCTGTGACCGAGAAGTAGTTGAAAACTTCAGCAGAACTTTCCATAGTCTCGTGCAGTTAAGGGCGGGTGGCAGGGGTGTGTGGAAATTAGGACTTGCCAATAAGGAAAAGTTCTTGTAAATAACTGAGGTCTGGGAACCTAAAGGGCTACAAAATAACGATTAAAGTTGAACTGAAAATAAACCAGAGAATAAAGACCAGATGTTATAATTTCAAGTGCTGATTATATTAATTAGGTTTGTCATCTGCCTGCCAGAGAAAAAGTAAATCCTCTCTGGAGAAAGATAACATTATCCAGAAGCTCAAATGATCTCTAAAACATTTCACATGTAATGTTTAACTTATAAACAAAAGTCTCCAAGTATATAACAGGACAAAATTTGAGTAAAAACAACAAACAAAATAAAAGAAGGACCACAGGAGAAGCATAAAGGAGATTATCTTACAAAACACAAGATTATGTTTATATAGTCAGAATATGAAAACACAGATGGAGAATTTTGGTACAGAAATGGAAATATATACATAAAAATCATATAAATGTATTATAAATGCATCAAACAATACCACTGCCAATGGGGGAAAAGTTACCTAAGTAACTTTGTAAATTAGTTTAGTCTGTAAGACTAAAGGCAAAGAAACTTTGCATAGCACTATACTCTCCTTGATAAATTTGTGTCCAGGGGATATGGGTTAACAAGGTTAAAACCAATAATATTTATACTGGAACTGAACAATTAAGTAAATGGATGGTGGATAGTGAGAGCCAGGTTTCTCAATGTTGAAGTAAGCAGTGACAGATAAGCAAAGGAATGTTCTATGTGGTAATGGATAAGGTTTGGTGACATCAGTATGAACTCATGACTTAACATAGATACAGATGGTTACATGTAGAAATAGTTATAAGCATGTGTATATACATGGGTTAGTATCCATGCATATATTTCCTTGTTCTGTCAGCTGAGTGGGCCCAGAAGCAACGAGCACATCTACTGCCCAGCTCGTGGTTTCTAATGCCATTCTCCAATAAAAGGAACCAGCACCTCCTGGAAAAAAAGGCTGATTCTAGGACTGGGGTGGGAAATATACAAGATGAGCCTGTTGTATGTTATAGTGCCAGAAAATATAGATATGCCTCCTCTCCTCCAAAATAGTACATACACAATAATGGGGGTATGTCAAAGGAATACAGGAGCTAACTGAAAGATATCCCAATTGCCAAAGCTGGAACACTTTGAACAACAAAATAAATAAAGCAGAGTCGAATTATATGCCACAGTATAAATAAATATCTATGTCTTATGTGGATACAAATGATTGAATTAAATAAATGAGGACAAATAGGCAAATTTTCTATGCAAAAAAACTCTAAATAATTTTTGTCAGTACTCTGCTCTCAAGGAGGTGAAGTGTCACTTCCCACTCGTTATGTGTGGGCTATACATAGTGACTCCCTTCCAAAGACAACACTATGAAAAAGTGGAGGGAAGTAACTTTACAATAGAAACACCTGCCAAACGCCCTCAAGGTTAACATCAGTTTTAAGCCATGTTGATAATGTATCCTTGATATGATGTAATGAGAATGGCACTTTTCCTTTCTGGACTTTCTCCCCAAAATGCACAACCACAGTCTAATCATGTAAAAAGTAACTAACAAATCTTGAGGGACACTCTGCAGAATAACTGACCAGTACTCCCCAAAATGCAAAGGTCATCAAAAACAAGAAAATTTGGAGAAATTGTCACAACCAAGAGGAATCTAAATTTAATACAATATCCTGTTACAGAAAGAAAATAGGTAAAAATTGAGAGAATCCGAATTAAGGATTTAGTTAACAACAATATATTGATATTGTTTCATTGATTATTTCACACTTACCATTCTATAATATAGAGTAATAACAATGGAGGAGACTGTGTGTAGGGTATGTGGGCATTCTCTGTAGTATCTTCACAATTTTTCTGTAGATTTAAAACTGTTTCAAAAATTTTTAATAGTATACTACAAATTAGAATGGGCACAATACCATTTATATTAGGATCCAAACAGAATGAAATACTTAGGTATAAATCTAACAAAATATATACAAGATCTATATATAAGAAAATTACCAAACTGATGAAAGAAATCAAATCGTGTAATTTATAATATTAATAAAATAAACGAGAAAAATCATATGATCCTATATGAATGCAAAAAAAATCTAACGATTGAAAATTTCTCAATCAACTAAAACTACAATAGCAATCTGTTATTAAAGTGTATATACAAAACAATAAAGCAGCAAAAACAAGCTTAATAGTTAGATGTTGAAAGCCTTCCTCCTAAAATTGAGAATGATATAGCAATGTCCACTTTCATCATAATTCAACATTGTACTGGAAGCCATGAAAAATAAAACAAACAAGGGAGAAAATATATAAAGATTACTCATAGATGATATGACTGTGTAGATAGTGTAAAAAAATCTATAGGTAATCTATTTAATTATAAGTGTATTCAGCAGTGATGTTGTATGCAAGGCCAACCAGAAAGTAAGGTTTTTTCATGATTACCCTAAACACAAAAATTGTGACATAGCTTCAAATAGCAATATTGCAAAAATGAGGAATGAACTTGCTTTTACTAGGGAGTCAGTAGGTTAGGGGAAATGTTAAAGGTTTCATTTATTTTGGGACCAGAAGTATACAGATTAACCCTGTTTGTTGTTTTGTTTTTTAATCTTGGGGGAAAAGTGTTTGTTTCTCTTTTGACTGTGAGATCTATTTACTCATAAAGTCAGAACTAAAAGTATCAGTTTCGATTCCACAAGGGAAAAGTGTTTGTATAACAAAATATAAGTAATTTCCTCAAATAAATAAAAAAAGTAACAAACCATTAGAAAAATGGGCAAAAGAAAAAAAGTCAACTCTCAGAAGAGAAAATCCAAACTGGTAAATTAATATTTGAAATATGATCAACCTCCTTAGCAATCAGAGATGCTCAAGTGAAAACTATAGTAACATACTTTAAGATTGACAAAATTGAAAGACAAGAGATATCAAATGTGTGACAAAGTAAAGCAATGAGTCCTCTAATATGCTACTTGAGGAGAGAAATTTGACTATATCTGTAAAGATGGAATTTTAAAACAGTTACTCAGAAATCTCTCTCCTAGATATATATCCTATCAAAAAAAATCTCACACAGTTGCCTAAGAAGATATATGTAAGCATTTATAACACCATTGTTTGAGGTCAAAAATAAAATTCTTGAACTAAGTTTCCTCAGCAGGAAAATGAATATTAATATATATTCATAAAATGAAAGTACACAGAAATTTTATATAAAAATACTAAAACAATAGATAGATGGTTGGTTGGATGGATGGATAGAAATATAGTGAGATAGACAGATGATGGATCACAAAACATTGAATAAAATATAGCAGAATACACAGGCTATACCATTCATAAAAATTAATTGTGCAACCAAAACTATATTGTACTTTATAGGGGTATAATATGCTGGCTTTAAAATATGTCCACAAATTCTGTGACACTCTTTGAAAGTTGGAGCCTAATTTCCCTCCCCTTCAATGTGGGCAGATTTACTGATTCAAGCAAACAGACTGTAGCAGAAGTGACAGTTTATGATTTCCAGGGCCAGAGCAAGAGGCCATCTTGGCTTCTGCCGTGACCTTGGATCATGTAATCTGGGGAAAGCTGGCCACCATATCATGAGGACATTCAAGCTGTCCTGTGGAGAAGCCAACATGGAAAAAGTCTTGAAAGGATTTGAAACCTCCCATCAACTACCAGCATCAACTTGCCAGGCATCTAAGTGAAGGAAAATATGTGAATGGAATGCAATACATTAACAATTATAATTCAACACTTATATAATTTTAAAAATTGGCAAGCTAGAAATAAAATGGAACTTTACTAGGTAAGATATGAATATTGGGATGCAGAATTCAAAATTGCAATTATTTTCAAACATTTTAATTATAATGAAAAAACAAGAAAATTAATTTCCCATTTTTAGACATGTAAAATAAACAAGTGGCCAAATTAAAAATTAACACACATAATTTTCTACCTTTGTGCCATTTTTATCAAATAGAGAATGAAAAAAGTATTTAAAAAGTGTAGCACACACATAAGAACCACTTCAGAACTCACAAATAACCAAAAAATGGTCATGTCTAAATGAAAAAGAAAAACTATAAAGCTTTCCTGAAAGTCGTAAAAGAAGACCTCAATGAACTGAAAGAGAACATATTCCTGTAAGGGAGAACTCACTATTGTAAAAATGTCATTTCTCCTTCAATTACTCTATAAATCCCTACAGGACTTTTATGAAACTTGTCAAACCATCTAAAATGTATCTGGAAGTGAAAATGTGCAATAATAGCCTAGTACACTTTGAAGAGGAGGGCAGTAAGCAGTAACTTCTCCTGTCAGATACCAAAACATACATATAGTATTTAACACAAGTTGATATTATCAAAGGCATATGTGACTTTATCTTTGTGCACCCTGCACATGCATAATGTTTTAAAGCAGCGGTTGCCAACCTTTTTGGCACCAGGGACCGGTTTGGTGGAAGACAAATTTTCCACGGACGGGGGTGGGGTGCCGATGGTTCAGGCGGTAATGCGAGCAATGGGGAGCAATGGGGAGTGGCAGATGAAGCTTCGCTTTTTTGGGGGGGGGGTTGGGGACTCCTGTTTTAAAGCATTAGTTTTCACACTTATGCCTTAAAGACTCAGTTGCCTTACCAACAAATCCAAGTAGATACTTTGACCAGCGCCTAATTTAAAAGTCCCCGTCTAATATCATCCAAAGCACAGGCATTATTTTCTTATACTGCTTATCTGCTCCACTCCCTCATTCATTAATTCTTTTCCATCCCAAAGTTCTCCATTAAGAACCAGTTATCTTAATTTTGCAGAGTTCTCTAGTTGCTTGCTATTAGAATCCTAAGAGAGATTCTTCACCTGCACATGTGAGAGGACAAAAGTGCAGTAAAATCCTGACAAAAGTAGACTCATTTTATAAAGCTCTAATCTTATCAACTTCGAGTAGTTTTGCATCCCTATCAAAATTCTGCTAGAGCTGGCTAGCAATGGCCTCCCTTTAAACAAAATGCTGTTAAGAATACAGTTCTCCTGCTGTATAGCACAGGGAACTCTACTCAATACTCTGTAATGGCCTATATGGGAAAAGACTCTTAAAAAAAAAAAGTAGATATATGTATATGTATAACTAATTCACTTGTACACCTGAAATTAACACAACATTGTAAATCAGCTATACTCCAATAAAAATTAAAAAAAAAAAAAGAATACAGTTCTCCAGTTTAGTATGTCTTAATTTTACCCACAGCTTCTATAATAAATGATGGCTGTAACTGCATAAAATTTAAAGGTTCTATATAACCAAAAGCACCATAAATAAAGGTCGTAAATGACACAACTAGAATAAATATTGACAATATATAACAGAGGATCAACATCCTTAATATGTAAGAAATTTCCATAAACTAATCAGGAAAATACAAGCTACCAATGGAAAATGTTTCAATTAGAAAAAAACAATATACAAAAGAAAAAACACAAATTGCAAATATTAAAAAAAATCCTTAAAATCTATCCTTAATATTGCAAAGAGCATGGGTAATAATTTTTTAATGAGATTCAATTTTTAACTGATCATATCAAAGAAAAAAAAGTAAATGATCATGAACAATGCTGGTAAGAGTATGAACTCTGGTATTGTCAGACACTATTAAAAGAGGACAATTTGATGCATATATTTGCAAGTCCATTTGATGGAAACTATCAAGATTTAATATACTTATAACTTCTAAATTAGCACTTCTCAGGATTCCAAAGCAAAGCTATGTGTGCAATGATGTTCATTGGTGTATGGTTTGCAATAGCAAAATACTAGAAACTATCCCAAACTCCATTAATGAAGGAATTTCTGAATAAACCATGGTACTTCAGTACCACATGTTACTACATGGTAATTAGAAGTAAAATTTATACACAGATATGGACATACCATAAAGTTATATTCTCAAATGAGTCCATTAGGAATAAACACTGAAGACATGCATGGACCTTCCATGGAAACAACAGTCATGGTGGTTAACAGAACCAGCTCTGGAGCCAGATTGTCTAGGTTTAAATCGACATATCCTATTTAGTTTAAGTGGTCCTGGGTGAGTCACTTTAACTTTCTGTGCCTAAAGTTTTAATCTGTATGCCCTAAGGGAAAATACTGAGCCCTAAATATTGGCATTTCCTTTATGGTTCATTTTAGAATGTAAAATGAGCACTGAAGGACTTTAGTTCTGAGCTGGGAACACTGGACAAAATTCACAGAACAAAAGAAAAGTCCTGCCAAATAAAAAGAAATAAAAAATCAGTCTTGAAACTTATTACAAACTGTATTAAACCGTTATAAGTGGGTATCTCTTAAAAGAAGTGTCAGATTAGAAGTTGACATTAAGAAGACTTCTAATTGTTATTTTCTTTAATCTGTTGTCTTTGGACTTTATAAGTATATATAATCAAATAATGTGTAATTTATATAGATTTTTTAATAAAGGAAGAAAACAAATCATAAACAATCAGCAGGAAGCAAACAAGTTGGACTCTGCTACCGCAGCAAGTTTTTGTTTTGTTTTGCCATACCACTTTTTTTTTTCGTCCACAGACTATGGTTTGGCTGTTAAGGGGTGAAGTTTATAATGTACTATATGGCTCCTGTATGTATTCAGATGCTTAATTCATTCTTTTGCACAATGATTTTTATAAGAAGGACCTCAAAGTCCATTTCAAGCTCATCTAATACGCAAAATAAATATTGGTTAATTTATCATTTCTCTAGTCTACAGAATTTAACATTTAGAGTTAAATTATTTTTTCTAAAGAAAAAGGGTTTATGACTTTGTATATGTTTGGAAAGTCCAATTAAAAAGATTGTTGGCTATTTGCTTCTTATGTTTATAAAGGCTCAGCAATAAAATATAATTTTTTTTTTAAAGAAACTCTAAAGGACTAATGAGTAGCTCTATTTGTGCTCATTTAAAAGACTTTTTTTTTTTTTTACAAATATAGACACCTCTATATTTTAAACACTCAATTCTCTGATAAAGCGTGACCAATATGTGAATTATCAAATTGCACTCTATAGATATGTACTAGGGACTTATTTTATAGGACTAGTGGACCAGAAATATAAAACACTTCCTATTATAAACTGAATATTGTTACATGTTTAAGTTAAAATTTTAAGCTGCCTCATGAAAAATAATCTTTACCATTTTTATCCCCCTTGTAAACATGTATATGATCACCTTATGAGTTTTTATTAACATCTAGTAAGATATCACTACATTTAAAATTGCTTTTAGGGAATTCCTTGGTGGTCCAGTGGTTAGGACTTCACGCTTTCACTGCCATGGATGGCCCCGGGTTCAATCCCTGATCGGGGAACTAAGATCCCACAAGCCATGTGGCATGGCCCAAGATAAAATTAAAAAAATTAAAATTGCTTTTAAACAAATTAAAGTTATAGCAGAGATTATCAACGTAAACACATATTTTATGTTGTACATATTAACACATTTTACAAAGCCTAATATAATGTGGTCTTTTTGGAGAAAAAAACATATTAAAATGTTTTGTTTCATGCAGTATTTTGGTACAGGAAAGTGATGTAAAATCCTAAGATGTCAGAGCAGTTTCATAAAAGCATTTGAAACTTGAAAATTGGAAATTAATGAAGGTTAAAAATTAATGACATAAAAATAGATATACTAAGACATTATCATCTTCATGAAATATTTACCTAATTGATGATAGTTAGACATGATTAATAAAATTAAATTAAGCTAATCATATTAGAGTATTTTGTTTTCAATTAAAATAAATGAATATGAATGTGTAAAGATGATGCTAAAATATTTAATCACTTTTCTTTTTATGTCAATGCATTGAATACTATGTTCTTTATACATCCTATCTTTCTGTCATGTAATGTATATTTGAGAATATATTATTCTCATTCAGTTCTATCTACCACTTTCACTCTGTTTACCCATAATCTTCATGAAGGCAGAAGTCTTGTCTTAATAATTTTATACACTATAAAAGATCACCATGATGAGTCTAGTTACCATCTATCTACCATATACAAAGTTACGACAATATTATTGAGTGTATTCCCAATGCTTTACATTATATCCCTGTGATTTCTTTATTTTATATCTGTAAGTTTATACCTCTTAATCTCCTTCACCTATTTTGCCCATATCCTTACCTCCTCTCCCCTCTGGCAACCACCACTTTGTTCTCTGTGTCTATGACTATTTCTGTTTTATTATGTTTGTTAGTTTGTTTTGTTCTTCAGATGCCACATATATGTGAAATCATAGGGCATTTGTCTTTATCTGACTTGTGTCACTTAATATAATGGCATAAAGGTTCAGCCATGTTGTTATAAATGGCAATATTTCATTATTTTTTATGACTGAGTAGTATTCCATTGATTGATATGCCATATCTTCTTTATCCATTCATCTATCAATGGACAATTATGTTTCATAATTTGACTACTGTAAATAATGCTGCAGTGAACATCAGTGTGCATATGCACCTTTCAATTCGTGTTTTCATTTTTTTCAGCTAAACACAGAAGTAGAATTACTGAACAGAATGGTGGTTCTATTTTTAATTTTTTTGAAAAATCTCCATACTGTTTTCCATAATGGCTGCATCAATTCACATTCTCACCAACAGTGCACAAGTGTTCCCTTTTCTCCATATCCTCACTAATGCTTGTCATTTGCTGTTTTTTTGATAACAGACATGCTGATAGGTATGAGTTGATATCTCATTGTGGTTTTGATTTGCATTTCCCTGATGATTCATGATGTTGAGCATCTTTCATGCTTCCACTGCCCATCTGTATAGCCAACATTTTTCTTTGGAAAAATGTCTATTCAGGTCCTTTGGCTATTTTTTAATTGGATTGTTTGTTTATTTGATATTGAGTTGTATGAGTTCTTTACATATTCTGGAAATTAATCACTTATCAGACATATCATTTGCAGATATTTTATACCATTTGATAGATTGTCTTTTAGTTTTGATGAAGCATTTTAGTTTCCTTCACTGTGCAGAATCATTTTAGTTGATGTTGTCCCACTTGTTTGTTTTTGCTTTTGTTTCCCTTGTCTTTGGAGTCAAATTCACAAAAACATCGCTAAGACCAATGTCAAGGAGGTTATTGCCTATGTTTTCTTCTAGGATTTTTATGGTTTCAGGCCTTATATAAAATCTTTAATTCACTTTGAGTTGATTTTTGCATATGGTGTATGAAAATGGTCTAGTTTCATTCTTTTACGTGTAGCCGTCCAGTTTTCTCAACACCATTTACTGAAGAGACTGTCTTTTTCCCATTGGATGTTTTTGGCACCTTTGACAATATGAGTGTCGGTTTATTACTGGGATCTCTCTTCTGTTCCATTGATCTGTGTGTATGTTTTTGTGCCAGTACCATACTGTTTTGACTACTGTAGCTAGTAGTGTAGTATAGTTTGAAATCAGGGAGTGTCACACCTCCGGCTTTGTTCTTCTTTCTCAAGATTGTCTTGGCTATTCCAGGTCTTTTGTGGTGCCATAAAAATTTTAGGATCGTTTGTTCTAGTTCTGTGAAAAATGCCACAGGTATTTTCATAGGGGTTGCATTGAATCTATAGACGGTTTCGGATAGTATGGAAATTTTAACAATATTAATTGTTCCTATTTATGAAGATGAGCTATCATTCCATTTATTGTGTGGTCTTCAATTTCTTTCATCAATGTCTTATAGTCTTCAGAGTACAGGACTTTCATCTCTTGGTTAAATTTATTCCTAACTTTTTTTTTTTTTGATTCATTTGTAAATGGGATTTTTAAAAAAATTTCTCTTTCTGCTAGTTCATTGTTAATGTATAGAAATGCAATAGATTTCTGTATATTGACTTTGTATCCTGCAAATTTACTGAATTTGTTTACTAGTTTTAATAGTCTGTTGGTGGAGTGTTTAGGGTTTTCTAGATAAAGTATTATGTGATCTGCAAATAGTGGCAGTTCTACTTCCTCCTTTCCAATTTGGATCTCTTTTATTTCCTTTTTTTTTTTTGTCTGATTGCTATGACTAGGTCTTCCAATACTATGTTGAACAGCAGTGGTGAGAGTGGGCACCCTTGTCTCCTTCCTGATCCTAGAGGTTAAAATTTTCACTTTTCACTATAATCTTAGCTGTGAGCTTGTCATATATAGCCTTTATCATGTTGAGGTATGTACCCTCTTTGTAGTAATACCCTCTTTGGTGAGAGTTTTTATCATAAATGGATGTTGAATTTTGTCAAATGCGTTTTCTATTTCTCTTGAAATGATCATGTGATTTTATCCTTCATTTTGTTAATGTGGTGCATCACATTGATTGATTTACAGATATTGAACTATCTTACATCTCCGGAATAAGTTCCATTTGATCATGGTGTATGATGCTCTTAATGTGTTGTTGAATTTAGTTTGCTAATATTTTGTTGAGGATTTTTGCATCTATGTTCATTAGGGATATTGTCCTCTAATTTTCTTTTCTTTTAGTATCCTTAGCTTGTTTTGGCTTTGTAAATGAGTTTGGAAGCATTTCCTCCTCTTCTATTTTTGAAAGAGTTTGAGAAGGATTGGTATCAGTTCTTCTTTAAATGTTGAGTAGATTTCAATAGTGAATGCTTATGGTCCTGGACTTTTGTTAGGAGATTTTTGATTACTGATTCAATCTCCTCATTAGTAACTGATGTGTTCAGATTTTCTATTTTCTCATGATTCAGTCTCAATAGGTTGTATATTTCCAGGAATTCATCCATTTCTTCTAGGTTGTCCAGTTTTGGAGTACAATTATTTATAGTAGTCTCTCATGATCGAGTTGTAATGCTGCCTCTTTCATTTCCAATTTTGTATATTTGATTCCTCTCCTTTTTTCATGTTGAGTCTAGCTAAAGGTTTGTCTATTTTGTTTATCTTGTTTAAAAAAACCTCTTAGTTTCATTGATCTTTTCTAGTGTCCTTTTAGTCTTTAGTTCATTTATTACTGCTCTGATTTTTGTTATTTTCTTCCTTCTGCTAACTTTGGGCTTAGTGTGTTCTTTTTCTAGTTCCTTGAGATGTAAAGTTAACAAGATGTCTCTTCTGATAGAACTTATGTTAATAGGGATGATAGACAATAAACATGGAAAGAAAACAAGAACAAATATCAAATGGCAATTGATAAGGACTCTGCAGAAAATTTCAGCTAGTTAATGCGAAAGGATAATTTAAAGGGGAGGTAGCGAGTCAGGGAATATCTCTCTAAATGAACCACAAGAATAATTAACCATATGAAAATCAACATAAAAAAATTCCTAATAGACGAACAGTTGGCACAAAAACCCTAAGGTGAGATCTAACTGTGCATCTCTGAGAAACAGAAATAGCAGCTATGTTGCTGAAGCAGGTAAGAGAAGAAATGGCATTCATGGCACCAGGGAGGTAGGCAAAGGTAATTATCACATAAAACTTGATCTATCAAGAAAAATAATTTGCATTTTACTCTAAGTAACCCATTGGAAACCCATTGGAAATTAATGGATCACCACTGTTCTTACGAGAAAGGCAAAATTCCTTAAAAATATTTGATATTTTATGTCTGTTAGAATGCATTGTATTATTCCATCCTTCTGTCTCCTTTTGCATCATACTCTTCCTTGCTTTGGGTTCTACAGCATAGCTGGCTATCTTTCAGTCCATTCAATTTCCATGATTCCTCAGACCATAAGGCATTTGACCATGCTGCTTCTTTCACCTGAGATAACTGAAGTTATAAATAAATGAGTGGATTATTTTTAGACATTGTAAGAAACCAATTCATACCCAGACTTCTGAAATAATAGAACACCTGGAAAGGGGGAAAGTAGGAGACTTCCTCCCAACCTCACTTCTCACTTCAACATTAAAGTCAGTGCCTGTTTCACCAAAGTTTCTAGGTCAGCCTTCCTCCTGTATGTGGCTGTAGAACCACTTTACATCTCTCAGTCTCAATATTTATTATGTATTTGTAGATCCGACATTTCTCTGTAAGGCAACACAGTCTGAAACAGAAGGGGATCTGTGATGGTACATTTTATTCTGAGTTAAGTCATGTAAAGTAAAAACAAGATGAGCATACAGAGCTGTACACTCCAGAGAGAACTGTGTTTATATGCAAAAGAAGACATACAGATTGCTTTAAATTATGACAGGAACCAGGAATGAAAAATATATAATTCTCATCTCAGGCAAACAGAGCTGCATTCTATAAATGCCTAATATAAAGTAGGGCCTATGTAAGAGTTATCTAAATAATTTAACTTAAAATTTTAGAAGTAAAGTAAAGATACATGGAAGTACAGAACATAGACATCCTGTCAGCAGCCTCTTGGTCAGAACAGATCTTTACTGCATCAAGGCTATACAAACTTGGGAGGTAAGGGTGTGTGCAGGGCTGGGCAGCCTATAAAATATTCCACAACAAGGCATAGAGCCATTTTCTTAAAATAAGCAGAAGTTAAGTAAACCTATAAAAAATATTTACGACAGGAAACAATATGACATGTAAAACTATATTAATTTTGAGTTTTCAGAAATATTTTAAAAATTCATGAAATAAAATATTAAAAATGAAATTTAAAAGAGTATTATGATATATATGCAACAATGCTAAGAAATTAAAGATGAAAACAGAAAAAGTATTTTCATGAGTTAAGAAAGGACAGAATGAACCAACACAAAGTCAAATCAGCAATTTGGGAAACAGACTGAAAATATCTTTAAAATATGATAACTATGAAAGACATAATGGACATCAAAAGCTGATAACATATAGAAAATATACAGAGAATATAGTTTCACATCATGGGTAAACTACATTTCTGAAAAATAAGCTAGAATAAATAAAATAGAAAAATAAAGAAAAAAACAAAAAAAATTCAAAAATATTCCCACTGTGTGTGTGTGTGTGTGTGTGTGTGTGTGTGTGTGTTTAACTAACCTATTGACTGTAAGAATTCACTATATTCTAGGCTCAAATAATGTAAAAATAACATGAGTTTGACATATTCTGGAAAAGTTTTACATTTTTATAATAAAGAAAATAAGATCATAAATTCTCATGCATAAAAACATAAGCAACCATTTTTAGGGAATGTAAAGTAATTCTGGTGTGTTGTTACATTTTCATAACCTACCATCAATGTGTAAAGACAATCTAAAAAGATTTTTTAATATGCAAAATAACACAAAATTTAAAAATGATCTTTGTTACCTGGCCCCAAAAATGCACTACCTCAAAACATGAACTCTAAAACAGAGAAGTCTGGATTTATAGAATGGCATAAGCCTGATTCTATCTCATATCATCATCTCTGTGATGGCTATTCGTTATATTTAAAATTAAGTTTATATCACTCATTCATTCAGTATATATTTTTTGAGCACCTATAGGCCAAGGACTATGCTAGGCAGCAGAATAATGACAAAAATAATGAGCAATATGGTAACAAAAGTGCAAAAGGAAAAGACCAATATTGAATCTTACAGGATGATTACATAAAGTTAATGATACAAGTCTAGAAACACAGATCTTACTGCAAAGAAAGAAATTGTGGCGCAAGAGAGTATTAAGCTAAATTCATCTTAGATCAAGAGGGAGTCATAAGTAATGAAATTGTTCTTGAATATGGAAATTTTGAAAATCATAAATTTAATCGCGTGTATTATTTTAAAGTTATAGTATAAACTCAATTATTTAAGACAAGCGTAAAAACAAAGATATACCTATGTAATAAATACTATAATTAATTAAAATAATTTTAAATATCATGAAAAATAATACATAAAAGACATACTAGATATTAACATACATTAAAAAATTACCCATTAAGCGAAAACATGTATTTTATTTGCAGAAAAAGCAATAAATTGTACGAATATATTATTTGTTTGAGAAATAACTAAAGCACAAAATTAAATAAAAATGTAAAAATGAAATGATATGTGAAATAATTTTGAATATGGAGAATTTTAAGAGTTTTTGTATATGATGCCTATGAGAATGGGTATAGGTAAATAATATCCCTAAATAGCTATACTTGTTGGTACTATAGGTGATTTTACAATTTGTAATTTCTATATTTCCATTTTTTTCTTAAAAAGTATATACTTTAAGACTAGTTTAGGAGTCGAAATTTTTATGAAAAAGCAAACAAACAAATATCTCTGGCTTATTTATTATTTTGTTTGAGCAGAATATTTCTCATCTGTCTTGCTTAATTAACTAGTTAAGTCAGTACTTTGTTATTTTAGCAAAGATGAATAAATCTGGGAATTAATGGCTATGCACAGGGAATATTCTTAGATATCATGACCTTGATTTTAATGTGTCTCTAGAAATGGTGGCTATTAAATGAGCTGGAACTTGTTTATTTTTCATCATTTGAAGAAATATTTATTCTTACCTGATACACTTGCCCCCAAAGCTCTTGAGATTTTTTTGTTCTACTTTCCTAGCAAATGGCAGCTTTGAAGTGTCTATTTCATTTGAAAAGTAGTGCATACATTTCAAATGTTTAAATACGACAGGAATAAACATCATGATTCCAGTTTGAGGTACAATTTAAATTTTAAAATGATTATTTTAATCATTTTTTTATGAGGCTACTTTAACCAGTCATCAACTCCCCCACTATCCTCTAATTCCTGTGTTCAGACAGCAGAATTTTCAATTTTTGCAAAGAGTTCTCTTGCCCCATGGCATTTCTGATAATTCATCACCCAGAACTAATTACTTAAAAATCCTTTATACATTTTCCACTTGCTAAGTTCCACCTTAAAGTTTGCATTACCAGGGAATTATTTTTGCTTCTCTTCCCCTCTCTGCACAAAGTCTTCCTGGCCCCTCTCCCCTCCATTTATTCCCAAGATCTTTTAATTCCTCTTCTCCTTTTAATGTTGAGAGGTTAAGTTTAGCCCCTGTTTTTCTCCACAGACATGCATGTCCCAACTCATGCCAAAGCTCAGCAAAGCAAAAGGGTTTCTAATGAACAGGACTCTCCTGAATTTTATGGCGTTGTATTAAGCATGAATTTTGATTCCTCTCCCGAAACACAAGTATTTCTTCCTAAAATATAACATACTCCCCTGAAAGGGAGATCAGTGAATTAGGATTTCTCTGTCCTCTTCCGCCACTATAATAGAGCCCAGTAATGCTCAATATGTGGTTCCTGACCTAGTGTCAGCGTCAACCGTGACCATGATAAACATTCAGATTCTTGGGCCCTAATCCAAACCTACTGAATCAGAAACTCTAGGAGTTTCCCTATTGATTCTGATGCCTGCAAAAGTTAACAAGCAATGAAAATAATCTGCAGCCACACAGAAAAATTGTAACATGTATGGACTCAAAATATACTTCTTTGTGACTGAGTCATATTAAGAATGGCAGCATAGGGTTGGGAACAGAGGTGGAGTGGTGGGGAGACACCGGTACATTCAAAGTCGAGTTCTGGTCATGCTGCCCTGAACTTGCCTCATCCCCTGCTTCACTCTTGAATAGCCCTCTTGAGCCTGTTTTTCCTACTCCATTTTCCTCTTCCTCCATCACACAGTTCACTTTAACTCATTGCTGGATGCCTACATACCTGACCTGGGTTCAAATCTACCTGAAACTTTTCCTGTGCTTTCCACAGGCAAGGCTCATCCTACTCCCAGGTGAGACTGACCAACTGCTCCAGTTCTCTATGTATCATTTTCCTAGTTTCCCACTTCTATAGCCTTAAACCGCCTGGTAACAATTTTTATGGTGTCTCACTGAATGCCTGAGGTCATCAGCAATTCTCTCCACCCTGTCTGGATTGGAACGCCAACATCTTCTGGCACTGAATAACCTGCTGCATCTCTGAGCTATTTCTAGCCCTACAGCAGCCAATCTTGGTTAGATCTTGCTGAGTTTTGCTCTGTGCGTGCACAGGCCAGCCTTTGGCCAAATGCCTGAAGGTAAACCCCTGCCCCCCGCACCAGACCTCTGATGCCTTCTTCTGCTCAGCAGCCTTTCCTCGTGTACTCTGCTCCACAGTCACCTCGGAAGCTTCAAACTTTGATCTGTACCACCTCAGCTTAGCAACGTTGTTCTCTTCTTAGGCTCTACCTCCACACTGTCCTGACAGAGTTCCCCCAGGGAGAAAGGCAACACAAACATGAGGCTTAAACTGTATGTCTCACTTCTCTTGAGGATTCATCATCCTTTGCTGTCTGTTGTCAAATGCCCAGTATGGGAACATAGTCAAGTGCCAGTTAACCCATCAAGGCTGAAAGAGAAGTTCTGAGTCTTGTTTTGAATTGTATTTTTTTTTTCAAGCTGTCATCTTTCATGTCTGTCTTTCATTTTGACCATATTTAGCATTCCATAACTTTCTAATTTGCTAATTGTAAACATTTGGGAATTTTTTTGTAGGCTAGACTCCCTAAGAAGAAGAGCCTGAGCTAGAAACTTGGTGAAAGTGATGTACGGAGGGAGGGCTCTCAGGAGAAGGGGCATGAGGGAAGCAGGATGGGGAAGGAGAGCAAGTCAGGAAAGGTGTGCTTTTGCCCAGAGCACTGCCTTTCGCCTGACCCCACAGGAAGCTCTGGAACATGAGCTAAAGCAGAGTCATTCTCCACCGTGAGGCAAGGGGCCAGTTTTATGTACCCTCATTTCAATCAGTTGCTGACTGATGGCTGTCCTGGGCAGTGCTGGTGGGTGCTTTTGGGGTGGGAATGTATAACTTCCCAGACAGGTTTGCTCCTATTTAGCTGAGGGAAATCCTCTGATAAAGGGGGTAACTTTGGGCCTTTAGCAGTGAACATTCGTCCTGCTGGTGAAAAGAACATGAACAGACAAAGAAAAAAAGAAAGAAGAGAAGAGGAGAGGAGAGGAGAGAAGAGAAGAGGAAAGGAAAGGAAAGAAAAAGGGAAGGGAAGGGAAGGGAAGGAAAGGAAAAAAAGAAAAGAAAAGAAAAAAAGCATCCACTAAATTCTTGTAAACCAAATAAATAATTTGGGGGATATAGTGAGTATAAATAGATTCTACATAAAAGCAGCATTAGGACTTAGCGTTAGCTACTTTTTAAAAGAAACCTTTTCAGGGCTTCCCTGGTGGCGCAGTGGTTAAGAATCCGCCTGCCAATGTAGGGGACACGGGTCCGAGCCCTGGTCCAGGAAGATCCCACATACCACGGAGCAACTAGGCCCATGCACCACAACTACTGAGCCTGCGCTCTAGAGTCTGCGAGCCACAACTACTGAGCACACGTGCCACAACTACTGAAGCCCGTGCGCCTAGAGCCCGTGCTCTGCAACAAGAGAAGCCACTGCAATGAAAAGCCCATGCACCACAATGAAGACCCAACGCAGCCAAAAATAAATAAATAAATAAATAAATTTATATTAAAAAACCCCAAATACTTTATTTGAATGTCTAAAATAATATTTAATGTCAGTTTTGTTAAATATTAGAGAAGGTTTTATATTTCTACTTAAACTGAAAACGTTTTGCTTTTAATAATGTCCAATTCTGAGGTGAAAATCTCTCAGAAAAAAACTGATAACATTGATTCCTTAAAATTAGGAATTCAGATTTTTACAAGGATAACAGACTAATCAATGTTTTTTTATATGAAAACATGTATTCCCTTTGTAAAAAAAAAAAGACATGATCTCCAGGGAATTCCTAAAGTCATTGTTTGTCTTCCTACAAGTGGTATATAAATTCCTTCCTATTGGGTTTGCCATTATGATTAGCATCATTGTTGGCGATATTTGCCGTCATCTGCTTACTTTTTTCTCATGTATTTAGAATGATTGTGAGTGAAAGTCTTCTTTTTAAATATAATTTGTTAAAGAATATTTTGAAAAATCCCAAAATCAAATTTTCATACTTAACACCACAACTATTGAAAATATTTATTCAAAATATGTTTATTCTAGCTGATGTTTACTATTTATTGAGCATTCACCAGGTTGCATGCAATGCCTTTTCTGTATTTTTTCCCCTTCCCCAAAGAAATGGAAGTCATTTAATTCAACTTTAGCCAGCAAAGAATTCTTACCAAAGATGTATGAATTCATGCACACTTACGAACTTCTGAGGATGATCTATAACACCTGTTTTCAACTAAATTGAAGGAAATACCCTGTATAATGCGTGTTCTGTCAGAAAAGCAATATGGGAAATGAATGCTAACATTTCATGAGGCTGCTACATCACTTCATATTGAAAAGGTAGGTCAATCAATCAATCTTTGAAAAAATTACTGGTACTCATTTTATGTGAAATACTTCACTACATGTTTAAAGGGAAATATAATATGGAAACCTACTTCTCAAAGTTTTTGCATTATAATTGGTGGCATCCTAGCATGATAGGAGCCAAAAAGAAATGCTTCCCCTGGATACCTGAGTGGGAGAAAATGGTACTGTCAGACAGTGAAACTAATGAGACTCTGAGTAAAAGAAAGAATGCCTGAAAAGGAAGAGGGAGTGCCTTTCCTTATAGTCTTAGGATATAGGTAGAGGGATGCTTCACAGAGGTAAAAAGACATCAATCTATTAAATGATGAGAGAAAAAAGCTGTAAAATAAGTTTCACAAATTAAGTAAATCTTCACACACCTACAACCTTGAAAATATAACTTCAGGAGTTTTCAGAGCAGAATGTTGCAGACCTTCTAAGAGGATTGATTCATAATGTTAGCCCTGTAGCCTGAGACTTACATTGAAAGGCTTCTGTGAACATTAATCCACTTCCCAATGAGTAGTCTTGACAGATTCAAGAATAAAAATCAAGGATTGGTCAATTGTCATTCTCACTCCTTCCCTGGCAATTAATTTGGCATTGTGCAGACCTATCCAGAGAGCTTAGCATGAAACACTGTGAAGAGTGCTTGAAATTGAAACGTTTGAAATTTCAAAGGACTTAAATGAAGTTGAGTTAGCCTGGCCTCATTTTCCTGGTCAGTAAAGGCTTTTCAGACAGTAAAAACCTACATTTTAGCAGTGTATTCTACATAAATAAAAGAATCTTCACATAAGACATCTATTTTAATTAAAGTTGGAAAACGGAGTGCTTGAAAAACAAAACTATCATCTCTTTTCTCAGCTTTCTAGTCTGGAGGTACTTTCCTGAATTTAAAATCAGAAATGTTTAAGTGGTAACAGCAACACATTGGCAGACTTCTCCAGCCTTCTGAAATACCAGAGTCATTTACATTTGATATGCTCTAGTATTTTTAGTGCTCAATCCACCCTCTGAGTAGCCGGAGTGTCTTTCTAAGAATTCTGCCAGAAATCAAAAATGTCACCGTTTGTAATCTGTATTATGTTTTAGGCAGCTAACAACTGAGAACTTTGTCTTCACCTGATGATTTGGAGTATACTCTGTCAGGGGGCCAATGACAGGTCAAGAGAATGAACTAGAACGGGGTATCCCACCTAAGAATCTAGGAAAGGAGAAAACAGGGATGGTGCTCAGTCAGCATCCTTAGTAGAGAATATTGGTTAATACTACTAGCCTAGAAAAGCAAAATCAATGTACAAATCCAAAGGCAGGGAGAGGGTAGGGAAAATGCAGATACAGCCGGAGCCCAGATCTCTGAAATAGAAGGGCAGTGAGATGATTGTGAAGCAAGGCTGACCCAAAAAAGCTACTGCAAGTGTGACTGGAGTGGCCTGCTTACTGTTCTTTGCTGTTGAGACATGCAGCAAGTTTCAAAGGGTCAGGCTGCCTCAAAGGTATGAAGTCAGGATATAGAGTTAATAGGCAAGCTGGAAATCTATGAAATTAGATAATGCAGTAAAGGCTTCAACTGTGATATATATATATCCTAATGAGAAAAATTCACATTTATTGTAGTGCCTGGTACAGGACTAGATTCCAGAGCATTTTGTCATTGTTAAAATCCTTGCTTGTCAAACTCTCTTCATTATATATTGACCTCATTTTGTTAGTTAAGAGTTAAGTTTTTAACTTAAAAATAAATAGAATTATTTAATATGCCCTACACTAAAGCTACTTTCCATGATCTTCCATAATATCCATTATCATAGCAGTCATATCTGCTATGATGTGACTGACCACTTGGATATGGTACCTATATTGCCATCTACTGGAAACTATTTCAAATTACATACAGGAACACCAGACCACAGAGAATGCTGCTATAAAAGAGTTCAGTTCTGTATACAGTGACATAATGGTGAAATTTCTGGTAGACAACATGGTAAAAATTAGCACTATGTGATAACTCTGCTTTCAGTTCTTAATGAATACAAACAGCCTGTGTGAATTTCTTCACTCAATGTGCCTGACGTGATTTTGTACAATCAACACCTTATCACCTGATGGTTCTAAATGTTCTGTTTTTGACACACAAGGATGCTTCAAAGTTTTATTAATAAAGGAAAAGACTGGACTTCCCTGGTGGCGCAGTGGTTAAGAATCCGCCTGCCAATCCACCAGCAGGTTCGATCCCTGGTCCAGAAGATCCCACATGCCGTGCAGCAGCTAAGCCAATGTGCCACAACTACTGAGCCTGCCCTCTAGAGCCCATGAGCCACAACTACTGAACCCGCATGCTACGACTACTGAAGCCCGCGCGCCTAGAGCCCATGCTCCACAACAAGAGAAGCCACCGCAAGGAGAAGCCCGCGCACCGCAACGAAGAGTAGCCCCTGCTCGCCACAACTAGAGAAAGCCTGTGCGCAGCAACGAAGACCCAACGCAGCCAAAAATAAATAATAAATACATTTTTTTAAAAAGTAAAAGACAAGTTTGAATTTATTCCATAAGGAAAATTATGAATACTTCTTAAATTCATGTTTTATTCTAAACACTGGTATTCTGATGTTGTATCTTCTCATTATTCTTTTCATAATGTTTATACTCAAAGGAAATGCCTTTCGTTTGTATAATTTAAGGTAAAAAAACAGTATAATTTAAAAGTAAATTTAAAAAGTATAATTTAAGGTAAATAGCATAAATATTTGAAACACATGTAAAATGTAATATTATGCATAAAAATATAGACTTTAAAATTCATTTTGTTATATTTTAATAAATTAGGCCCAGAAAGACATGGTGATTAAAATCACAACTATGTGATGGTAACATTTAGGATGAGAATACCAAGCCTGGGAAAGAATATGATTTAATTTAATCTTAACCACACAGTGACTTTTTACAGGGTTCAATTTTCATTAAATTTTTAAAATAAGATCTTGAGGATCTGGAAACTATTTAAGCAAATCAAATTAAATATTTTTTGGTACCAATAATGTATGATATACAATTTTCTACAAAAGAAGTATGATTTCTTGTTATTATAAAAATACACTGATTCCACATAAAATGTATCAAAATTTACTCCAGTATTATATTAGACTTTGTTTTATATAATAAAGTACCATCATCAGAAAACTTAATATATTGGAAATTTTGCATTCTTCTTCATGGAAATTGACAAATGTTAAGAAAGCAAATAGCTCAATATCTACCATCTATCCATAACTGTAAATATTAGAGAAGTGATTTGTGTTCACAACAATGCTACATATGTCTCTGTCTTCTGATCTTTGAATTATGCTTCTTAAAATATATTGCATCAGTCTTGAAGAATTATATGATGGCAAAGATCCTTGAAAGTGTATCTGATTCCTCCTGTTGGCTTCAGCTGGAAATGCACTAAAGTCATACTAGACGGGTGAGTCTTATTATTCAACAACTACACAGTGGCAGAAACCACAAATTCTCTTCCAAATAAGTTCATTCTTAAATTCAATGATCTTTTCTATCAAAACAGTCCTTAATATATGTGACTGGGTTCATGCTGCTGTAGGTTAAATTTATTTGCTCCGTGGAAATAGAGAATGACATGACATTGTATATTTAGGATATTATCAGTGAGTTCCCCGGAATGACACCTAATCACAAGAACCCTTGCTAAAAATCTCTTTCATGTCAAAATTAATGTTCAAATATTAATTATATGATTATAATTATATGCTAGCCTCAGCTTTCTCTTTTAAGGAATAAATCTGGTTACTTAGCCGCATAGATCCCATCTTGCATTACAAGATCGTTGTTTTGAAGCTTAAGGGAAGAGTTTCAGTATCCTCTTTTAGCTTCAACATTCTAAGGAACAAATTATGAGTTCTTCACCTGGATTTCAGTTATTGATTTTCCTTGGTATTTTGGATTCAATTCTTTCTACAGTGAGACAACAATACACTCATTTCCCTAGGATATTTACCCTTGGCCATACACTGGTTAGTATTACAGAGAAATGCTAAAGAGTATAATATCCAGCCAAAAAGTTCAACTTGGAGAGAAAAAGGCTGGAATTCTAAAGACTCCATTTGCCTTCCCTAAAGTCATGAAGAAAGTCAATGACAGCATCTTATAAATATTTCCCACTGCCATAGAACACTGATCCTGCATAGAGGTCTGGGTTTATAACTGAAATACCTCTATTTTAGGATAGAGCATCAAGCTTAATGACATAGTTCAACTGAACTGAATCATCATCAGATTTGTGACATCTTCTAGAGATGTCCAATCAAATCTATCACTGGTACTTGTGCCTGCATCATTTTTTTGTAGTCTTCTTGATTTCCGATTTAATTATTTCAGTCTAAGAAAAACAATTTACCTTCCCTAACCAAATTAGCCCAGCCTGGCATTTAGAAACTCATTCGAAATGATCTCTTTAAAGAGACCAATGTCATACAGTTTGTAACAAGTTCTTTTTTGTTTTATTCTCTCCCCTTCTATTCCCTTTGGTTTGACTGCATCTACTCCAAAATGCAAAAGTGCTTAGAAAAAATACATTTGGATTATATAGCAGGTCATCCAATTAGAATAATAGATAGCTCACTCACTAAAACATTTACCCAACTGAAGGATGCATCCAATCAGCAGGTCTTTCAATAACATATGCAGTGCACTGTGCTAGGGGTTACAAGTTCACAGATAAACGTGTTCTATTAAGAGAAGTATATATTTTGGAGGACAGTTTTGCCTGAAACATATACATGTATTTGGTCCTTTGAATTAATGTCTTCTTAGAATACAAAATGTCTTATTTTGTGTCTAGCATATTTTAATCAGCATTATGTTTATACACTCCATCTATGTTGTATGTGTAGCTGAGGTTTGCTGATTTTCAGTGCAATAGATGGTTTCATGAAATAATTATATCACAATCATTTATCCATTTCATTCTTGATAGCCATTTATGCTACTTACAGGTTTTTAGCAATTATAAATAACACTGCTATGAATATTTTGTGACAAGTCTTGTTGCACATGTGTACCCACATATGTTGGAAGCAGAGAGGAATTTCAAAATCATGGAAAATATCTACCTTTAAAGTTAATAGATTATATCAAATGGTTTTCCAAAGTGTTTATACAAAAATTTACTTCCATCAGCAGTGTATGAGAGCTACTGTTGCTTTATTTTTTTTAATTTTTTTCCATATTAAAGTTTCTTTTTTTTAGTTTTATTTTTTATTATTTATTTATTTATTTTTTTTGGTGAGGTATAGTTGTTTTACAATGTTGTGTTAGTTTCGACTGTACAGCAAAGTGAAGTAGAGTTCCCTGTGCTATACAGCAGGTTCGTATTAGTTATCTATTTTATACATATTAGTGTATATATGTCAATCTCAATCTCCCAGTTCATCCCACCACCCCCCGCTTTCCCCACTTGGTGTCCATACATTTGTTCTCTACATCTGTGTCTCTATTTCTGCCTTGCAAACCAGTTCATCTGTACCATTTTTCTAGATTCTACATATATGCATTAATATACGATATTTGCTTTTCTCTTTCTGACTTACTTCATTCTGTATGAAAGTCTCTAGGTCCATCCACATCTCTACAAATCACCCAATTTCGTTCCTTTTTATGGCTGAGTAATATTCCATTGTATATATATGTACCACATCTTCTTTATCCATTCGTCTGTCGATGGGCGTTTAGGTTGCTTCCATGACCTGCCTATTGTAAATAGTGCTGCAATGAACATTGGGGTGCATACTGTTGCTTTAAATTCTTGTAAAAACTTGGTATTGCCAATCTTTATAGCCCTTCAGGAGGGTGTTTAGTGGTATGTTGTAGGAGTTTTGATTTGCATTCTCCAATGATTAATGAGATTGCACACTTTTTGTATTTTCATTGGCCATTTTGATATATCCTGTTCTGTGAAGTGCCTGTTCAAGTCTCTTGCCCATTTTCTTTTGGATTCTGTGTTTCTCTGTATTCTGGATATGAGTCTTTTCTAGATTACATGGATTGAAAATGTTTTCATTAATTTTCCTTCTCTCTTTACGGTAACTTCCGATACATAATTTTAAAGTAGTCCAATTTCTCAATCATTTTTATTATTAATGCTTTTAGGAGTCCTGTTTAAAAATATTTCTCTACCCAAGATCATAAAAGTGCTCTTTTATGTTTTCCAAAATCTTTCATGTTTTTGCCTCCCAAAGTCTGTAGTGCACCAGCAATTGAAGAAAGGTCAAGTTATTTTTTTTCCCCATAGGGATATCCACTTGGCATTGCCCCATTTTTTGAAATGAAAATCTTTCCCCACCAGTCTACAGCACCACCCTTGAACCATATAAAATTGTATATATTCATGAGGCTGCTCTGATATATCTGTTCTGTTTTATTGATTTATTTATCTTAGCCAATACTTTCGTAATTATTCTTGCTTTATAATTAAGCATATATATCTGATAAGAGATATCCCTTTGCATTTCCAAACCAGTATCAGTTTACCAATGTTCACAAAATAACCTGCTGGCATTTTTACTGGGATTACACTGAATATACATATCAATTTGAGGGAATGTAAAAACATCTTTAAGTTATTAAATCTCTTCATTCTTGGACATGGTATACTTAACAATATTTCTAGTGCTGTGAGAATTTTTCACAGGATTTATTCCAATGTATTTAAAATACTTTGATGCTATTGCAAAGGCTATATATACATGCATATAATTTTACTTCTACTTTTTGACACAGTAGCCAACAACTTTGTCAAATTTGCACATTAATTATAATAATGAATATGTGTATTCTCCCTTCCTTTTCCATTCTTTTACCTTTTAAAAAATTGCCTTATTGCACTGGCTATGATTTCAGGTATGATGCAGAATAGAAGTGTTAAGAGAGGATATCTTTGTTTTAGCCTTAATCTTGGAGTGAAAGTATTCAATAGTTCACTATCAAATATAAAGTTTCCTTGATGTTTTCTGTGCCTACCCATGATCAAATTAAGGAAGTTTCTTCTAGTCCTAATTTGTTAGAAGTTTTGTTTTTTTTTTTAAAATCATACATAGATGTTTAATTTTACCAAATATTTTCTGTACTAATTTAGTAGATAATATATTTGTCCTTTATTTTGTTAATATGAAAAATTAAATTGGTTGATTATTAAAGGTTAAGCCCACCTTTCCTTCCTGGAATAAACCTAATTTGATCATGATATGTCATCCTTTGTATATAATACTGAATTAGATATGCTTTTATTTTGCTTATAATTTTTGAATCTATGTTTAAAGTAAAGTTGATCTACATTTTACCTTCCTTATAATGTCATTGTTGGGTTTAGTTTCAAAGAGTATCCTTACCTCATAAAAAGATATGAAAAGATCTCTATGTCATGGGAGTGTTATTTCTTTCTTAACCATTTGGTAGAACTAGTGAAACCAAGAAGGACTGTAGTTTTATTTGTTGAAAAAAATTATATATTCAATCACTTTAAAATGATAAGATTAGGTAGATTTACCATTTTTCTTTTTTTGCTGTGTCTGGTTTATATGCATTGTTTTCTTGCCTAATATCTCTCTCTTCTCCTTTGTGTTTCTATTTTCGTATATGATAGACGACTCGACTATTGCCCTTAGGTTTTTAACTTTCTCTTCTGTGCAGCCCATCATTTTGTGTCTCTGGGCTTTCTTCTAGCTATATTCTCCTGACACCTCTTCCAATTCATTAACCCTTCTTCAACTGTAACGAACATGAAATTACATTAATCTATTTAGAACGTAATTTTACTTGTTTTATTTTTTAGTTCAATAGCTTCAATTTGTTTTCTAATGTATTTTCTGTATGTATGTATATAACGCACACACCTAATTCTTATACAGGCTCTGCTAAAGATCTAATTTTGTGCTTTATTTCCTTAAATATATTAAGAATAGTGATTGCATAGTTTGTATCTGACAACTCCATTAAATGGATTCCCTGTGGATCCTTTTTTATAGTCTGTTTTCTTCTTCTCCTCCTCCTTCTCCCCTTCGTCCCCTTTCCCCACCCCTTCATCCCCTTTCCCCACCCCTGTCCTCCCCTACCTCTTCCTCCTCTGCTTCTTCTTCTCCTTCTTCTTCTTCCATCCTTTCTGTCTTCCTTCCTTCCTTCCTTTCTTTATGGCTGCATCGGGTCTTCGTTGCTGTGTGTGGGCTTTCTCTAGTTGCGGCGAGCGGGGGCTACTCTTCAGTGCGGTGTGCGGGCTTCTCATTGTGGTGGCTTCTCTTATTTCAGAACAAGGGCTCTAGGTGCACGGGCTTCAGTAGTTGTGGCTCGCGGGCTCTAGAGTGCAGGTTCAGTAGTCATGGGGCACAGGCTTAGTTGCTCTGCGGCATGTGGGATCTTCCCGGACCAGGGCTCAAACCCATGACCCCTGCATTGGCAGGCAGATTCTTAACTACTGCACCACAAGGGAAGTCCCTTTCCTCTTCTTCTAATTTTGTTTTTACTTAAAAATTTTGTCCCTTCATGTGCCTGGATTGTTTTGATTTCACAAAATAAAGAAATAAATGGAAACCTAGGAAGATATTCTATTCCCATAAAGAAAGTTTATACTTGCTACTGGCAAGTGAGCAGGGACACAGCAATTCAAAGCACCTTGATCTAATGTCAGGATTGAGAAGGTATACTGAAATAGCTTTAAATGCCAATCTCTCCCACATTTACCCTTACTTAAAATATATGGGAATTCACCAGTATTATTCCTCTTTGATGCTCTGTGAATACCAAGTTTTATCTCTGAGTCATAGGAGGTTGTAGAAACTCTTGTTCATATTCTGGTTTTGAGATGTATCTTCAGAAATCAGCCCCCTCAAATATGAGACTTACCTCCCTGGATTTCTTTCTTCTCCAGACCTGGACTCCATGATTCTTCACTGCCTTGATAGCTCTGCAATGTCTTCCAGGTGAGTTTTAGTACATTTTTACCTAAGACTGAAAATGGTCTAATTTTCTAGACTGCCATTACCCTAAGGCTGAATATATTTTTAAATAGATAAAATTAATAGAGGTGGTAAGAAAACAAAAGCAAAACAAAAAATTCCCCATAAAATTATACTCTTAGAAGATAGAGTACCATTTTCTCTGTGACATGACTTACTCTTTCCTTAAAAAAAGTATTTTGTCAGTGTTCCTACATCTCAAAATTAACTTTAAAAAATGCTAATTGGAGCTATTTTCTAGAACTGTTTCCAGCTTGCATTTTTCAGTAAATTCTTTGTGGGAGAGAAGTTCATAGAGGAGTTCTCTTAATCCACTTCTATTTAATGACTTTGTCAGATTCACTGACTCTTCACTGTTCCTTCTGGAAGATATTCTGACTGATACACATAGTATGCTGATTACTTGTGGTTAGTAGGCTCTTCTAAATGTGCTCCTGTATTTCTGCCCACATTTGTCAGGTTGAAAAGCTTGTTTATATCATAAACTGCTGAAGTTTGAGGAACATAAAGGTTACTTTTTATTGTTTACTCAGAAGTGTTCCTAAGCATTTTTCTGTATCTGGGTTCACAGTCTTTGTTTCCTTACAAATACTGAGAATGGAAGCAATCTTGAGCAAATGCTTGTTATGCCTCACCTTTAAGAAGTAATATGATTGATTTATTCCTTTTATAATTTGGGGGTAAACTGAAGAGCTAACATTACAAGCATGTGAGCACATGCATGCACATGCATGCTCACGCATGCTTTATTCTCTAGTGTCATCTATTTTTTCTACTAACTTAAAAAAAAAAAGTTGATGCCACTTCTGTGTTCCTGACGTCCAAAGAACATATTTTTAGAACATATACTTTCTCTTTCTGTGTATTTTATTATCCTGCATACATCTGTATGAACTTAAATAATATTTTTCCAAAACAACTAACATATGCAGCATTTAGAAAGACAATTTGAAAATTTTTACACATAGATATATGAACTTGTAACAATTCTTTAAAACCTGTCTTTCCAAGTTTTTCTTTATATCACCTCACTAAAACAGTGTTTAAAAGTATGATTCAAAACAGGTGACTCGCAATTTTCCTGAAAACTCAAAGCCCACATGATAGTTAAAAAGCTTTCTACCTTATCCATTTAATCATTTAAGTTCTACTCTTGAGAAACCCACTGTGTAATTTTATGTTGTATAAAGTTAACATTTTTGGTGAGATTCAGTGAAGCTATATTAACGGTAAGTCAAACTTCAGAATCAGAGGTACCTCATTTTCATCAAGCATTATGTGGATGATGGTTTTCTTTCTCCCTGTAAAATGTTGTTTTCATTAACCATAAAAATACATTAAAAACTCATAATTATGGCAGTAATGATGCCTTTTAAATAGTGCTAAGAAGTTTAAAAGTATAAAACCTCTCAAGACATATAATATGCAAAATAATTATGCCACTTCACTTAGTGAATATTAAGTAAGCTTCTTTAGCTACTTGTGCCATCAGTTTATTTCACTCAGCTGAACAGTCTAATATTTTCATTAAATATTTATATGAACAATCAAACACTGTAAATGAAGAGCATATCCCTTGACATTCAAGATGGTTTCCAGGCTGATATCAGCAGTTTGTTATGTAGGTAGGGCTCATTTGCTATGGCTTAGAATGATGTTTTCCATTAGCTTTGAGTATCATATGTCTGACCTTAGAATAAAGGCTATTCATCATGTCTTCTAATTTCTAAATTTTATTTCTTCATTGAGAAAGTACTGACATTAGAAAATTAAGTGCATTTAAAACTTGGGGTTATGTTCACTAATTCAGCCAAGGAAACTGATTAACACAGCTCGTTTTTTAAAGCATTGGAAAATATACTCTTTGGTGTTATATGTTTAATACCATCCTGTTCATCTCACTTAATTTATATTTCCGTGAATCTAATATTTGACTTCAGCTTTATATGTGATTTTTCAATTTATGAATGCATGATAGCATAGTGACTGAAATTTAATTGTCACATTTAATTTTAAATCCTACAAGGGTAGTCACATGCTAAGTCTGTACATTTCTCCTCCTGAAATATTTGTCTTACTTTCATGGCTACTATTTGAGATCACTGGAAGTTAATATCAAAATGATCCTGTACATTATCTAGATTATAAATCTAGAAATTAGATTCATATCACAAATTTCAAATAAATACAAAACTTCTTGGGTTGCCACTTTAAATGCTTGGAAGAAGTTACAACTAAAACTTAAAAAGATAAAAATTATTAGCTTCAACATCTTATGGAAAAACTGAACAAACCTTTTGGCCAACCCGATACAAACAGGGATGTACAAAAAAAGTTTATTTTATTTGAAGCAAATTAAATATGACTTATTTGCATCTTTTGTGATTAATGGGAAATTTAATTTAGATTATTATAGGGCTAATCCATACTCAGCTCAGGGCCATGTGAAGGCACTGAATGTCCTTCACATCAGTACTCTCTGTTTGTCGATATGGAACACCATCCATAACTGCACAGTTTCTGTAGTCTGATTGTTCCACTATTTCTATGATATATTTGGGTGTAGGGCATATATTTGATAAGGACAAAAACCCTAATGTCTAGCATCAAGCCTCTCAGTCACAGTAAATAGGCAATATCCTCCAACTTCTCCGGGATATTGCAAGGGCCTGACTTATTATCCCCACTTGTTCTGGTAACCATAGACCTTAGACCAAGCCCGCTCTTCCCTATCATAATGTTTCCAATTCCCACCCCTTAGTCACTAGTTCATCATGTTCCATATATTTCTTGAGAACACAGCATAATGTCCTCAATCAATTTTGTCTTATAATAGTTCGAGTGACCGCATAATTCGTCATCCAAACCAGAGCATTTTGGGGGTAAGAGGTATTAATAATCATGAGAAGGCAACAGATAACAGCTGGCTGTCTTAGATTAGGCTCCCCAGAAGCAGACCCTGGTTTATATTAAAGTGATTTCTTAGGATGTATTCCCAGGAAAACCTGGTAGAGGAGTGGGGAAGTAGAACTGTGATGGGAAAGAGGCCTAGCAAGAATGCTGCATCAATGAAGTCCCATGGGAGTGCACTTACCAGATAAAGTACAAGACATCCAGTTACAATGGATTTTAAATTAAACAATAATTAATTTTTTATGGTATAAGTATGTTCCAAACATTGCGTGGGACATACTTATACCAAAAAACAATTCCTTGCGGGCTGTCCTGTTTTTTATTTGCTAAATTTGGCAAACCTACCCAAGAGGTCTTCGGAGAGTGAAAGAATGTGGATCACACCTAGGAGGGCCAGGGGACAAGAAAGCTAGTATATTTAAACCTCCACATCCATCAGTCACTGGTGGAGCACAGTTCTGGATGAATATAAATTCCCAGGCAATTCCATCTTTCTGGGTACTCAGGCAAAGGAGATCATAGGAGTCTGAGGGCAGAATTTCCGCAAAGAGACACAAGTGCTAGCTGTTGGCATAGAAGCCACACTGGGAGCTTCCATGTGCAAAGATGGCAAAGAGATCTGATGGGGTATGGGCAGAGCACTGACAGCATCATATTACCCCAGGAAAACTGAGATGTGTGGTCGTCCTGACAACAGCTAGTGGTCTATGCTTAGGGCTTGAAAGCTCTCCTGAGACTAAGAAGAAACACTTTTTTGGAATTGGATGGTAATGGGGTTCTTCCAGAACACTGGAAAAAATAGTATACCCTCCCAAACATCCACAATTCTACGTCTCAATGAATTACCATGCCATCAAAATTAACTGGGACATATACTCTCCATTTTGTAGATAATGGAAGTGAATTTATTCCCTAAAGATTATTTTAACTTAACAGAAATTAAGAGGTCATGAAATGAAGCTTCTTGCTTTATTTTCAGACAAATTTAGCCATTCATCATATATTATCATCCTATAAGAAGGACTAACATGCACGTTACTTAAACACTACCTGAAGATTAATCGGAGCTTCATGTGGTACAGAAGGCAATGGCTCCCCCAGTTAAGAGTGAAAAAACTCAAGAGTATGAGACATAACTTGGAATAACCTTCCATTTCTTTTCAGGTTCTTCTGGTAATTCCATATCCTGAACTTAATGTATAGGCCTCCTAGGTAATTAGGTTGCTAATTACTATTGGAGTTTCCTCTGACCCTAAGGAATTGTACAGTTAAATTTATTCTAAAAGTTAACTACAGTTTTCTGACTCCTTGGGGGTGAGTCAAGAAGTAAGATAATGAAAATTTGTTTCCAGGTTCAGAAGAAGGCCTTCTCCTATAATATATAATGCCTAATTATTCAACATAAAAACATCACTCTTTTACATAGATAGTTTACAGTTTCTATCCTACCACTGAACTTGGCTATCAATTTGCTTGCTGAATCTGTTAGTGCATGCATGTAAATATGCATGTAGTGTATAATGGTACATGGAATAGTAAGTGGTAAGATAATTAGATTGATATCCTGGAGACATTGCCTAATAGAACTACCTAGCCCATCAGGATGCATCTTTCTTTTAGGAAATATGAAAAGTAACTTTCAGTCCAGAGCTCTAATTAGGATATATACTTTCTGGTGAGCCAGAATGTATAGATACTCCTCTCTTCATAGCCATGAGACCAAAGGTATGTTTGTCATTGCAGGACATTGAATGTTCTTACAGAGAAAAAGTATGCAATGAGTTGTTCCTTGAGGAGAAAAAAACAAAAAAAAAACCAAAAAAAACCCTCCGCAACCCATGATTTATTTGATTATATCCACGTTTTTTTAGCTTAGCCTGCAAGATCCATCTTGACCTGGCCCGCCTTTTCCTGACCTCACGTTCTAGTGGTCCCTTTTTAAACACACACCATTACAGCATACCCAAAATTAACATTATATCTTCCCTTTGCTAAAACTGCTCCATCTCACTGGAATGTGGTCACTACATCCCTGCCTCACATCCCCTGGCTAATAGCTACTTATCCTTTAATACTCCATTCAGGAAACACACTCCAGGAAGCCTTCTCTGTTCTTTCCCAGACTTGGTTAGGTATTTCATCTATTCTCCCATAATGTATAGTGCATATACTATCTTCACAACCTGATGCATTGGTGTACTTTACCTACATATGCATCCCTTTCCCTGGAGAGGAAAATTTTTGAGCAGAAGATGAGATCCAACTTTCTTTGCATTCTCTAAATTTAGCAGAATATCCAGGACACATAGGAGGGTTTCAATAATAGTTTACTGAATGGATGAATGAATTAATTAATCGTATACTCTGGCTTACTACTGAAGCTCAGAATAAATAACCATGAGCTGAGGATAAGAAAATGTCAAGCCTTCAGTTTAAATACAGCTCTATTTCATTCTAAGTTGATTCTTTTAAATGAGGCTATAATGCAGATAATTGTTAGCTGGTAGATTTATGATATAAAGTATTAATACCATCGTTAAATTAAAACATGAAATTCACTGTAGAGTTTTTTTATCGGTCTACCATTAAAAAAGAGAATATTATAATATATACAACTTTTTACATCCTATTTTAATCATTTTTCGTATTCATATATATTAAACATGCATATACATATGAAAGCAAATGAATGATTATAGTAATATTACTATGAGAATAAAATAATCATTCATGTCTACTTGTCTACATCACCTTATGTCTTAAGAGTTAAAGGAGACAGGATTAACTTAACTTCTTTAAGATTTAAAGGAGACAATTGATTAGCTCTGTTAAAATCAATTAACAATGATATTTAGAATGTCAGAGTAAATTCAAACACTCTGATCTTAAGTTTTTCAAATCCCATGAGAAGAAAATTTCATTTAGTCTGATCAGAAAAAGTAGACGTTGCCTAAGACCAATAAACTTAGATATGGATTCTAGGAATCAAGGACTGTGCCTATCATCAAAGCATTAGACTATTATTCTCTCTTACTATTTAATTAGAATCTGGTAATTGTCATTTTGCACATAAATTAAATTCTTTGAGGCACATTAGATGATACTCTAACATTTAAATAATGCTTTTCATCTTTAGCATAATTTATAAACATGAATTAAGTAATCTTCCAAAGAGGCTATTTGAAAATTTTATCTCCCTTGAAAGTGATTATGGTTAAAATTTCCACTTAGTGGCATTGTATATAATTGTGCAACCATTACACTTCACAGCTAAACTAATCCATCATTTTTTCCCCCAGTTACCATTTACTCTGATACTAAATGAGATAAGCATTAGATACTTACATAGTAATTTTATCAGGAACCTGGACCAGTGGACAGTTTTATCCTTCATATCTAGTTCTTGTGCTTCTGGGGGAATTCCCATTGACGCCGTTCTATTGCTTGAAAATAAAGTAGACAATGGTCTTTAATACCATTCTTTAACAGGAAAAAATGTTCACCGTTAACAATATCACATGGGCACCATATTATTAATGAAATGAAAGGAAGAACTGCGTTATATATTATCTTTTCAGTTGCACTGGATGAACAGAGACACATTCAGGCAAAATGCAAATAATGGGGATTTATTATGAGGGTATACTGGAAAATAGGAAAGAAGAAGAAACATTTTTGTGAGCGTCACGTTAAAAATTCCCTCAAAGAAAGATACACGTGGCTTTTTTTGTACTCTTGTCATATCCCTACACTAAGCCATAGGGTACTAGCTCTTTGATCAGTCAACTGGTTATAGACCAATCAAATGCTGGCCAGAAAGGCAGGGTAGCATGGTACAAAGTATGGCAATCTTTGTATAAAGATTTTCTCACCAGAGAGCTGAATAACCATCAAATCTTTAGCAAATGTCCAAAGGGGACAAAATAAGTAGCAGGCATCTGAGGTTTATCAGAAGAAAGGCAATACAACTATCAGTGAAGATGAAACTTCAGAGTTTTTCCAGTACAAAAATCATAATTTATGGAACACTCACTATGTAAGATATGCATTACATATATCAATTATTTTATTTAATCATCATAACAACACTGGAAGGTAGATATTGCTAACCTCACGTTACAGATAAGACCCCAAAATTTAAGGAACTTGATCAAGTTCACACAACTAGTATTAGAACTAGAATATCAACTGAGGTTTGGCTGATATTAAATCTAATTCTTTCCTCAATGGTACCACACTGACTTTCACAGGAATTATTATAAAATCAATTAATGGTTATGGGTTGAACCTCATGCTGATTAGTCATATGCAACAATCTCTCATTCTTATTAACCTGGAGCATATTAAAGTGGGATATATTCTCCTATTTGGGAGCGGGTGGAACAAATTTTACACATTCATGGATATGAAAGAAATAATTATTTTTCTTTGGCTCAGAACTAATAGGAGGCAAAAGTCAGGTGCACTCAGCAAAGACAAGGTCATTAGAAATAGAGTCGGGGAGTACCTTGTCCTTTGTCCTCTGTCTCCCAGGCTGGTGCTTCTTGAATGCTGCCATGCTGCCTCTCTGCCTGCTGGCCTTCCTGCTGAACAGGCGGCATTCATTTTATAGCTAGGAGGAAAAATATTAATAGTTCAAATTATGGATAAATAAAATACAGTTTATTATGCTGCACATAGCATTTTGTGCTCTATGGAACAAATTCGGTGTTAATAAATATCTCTTAGGAAACCACAAATAGCACCCATTGACTCCAAGAAGAATTTAGACCTTTGATCCTAGGTCAGAATCCGTTAAATATTAAAAGAGCCTTCTCACTGGAATTCAGCAAAACAGTACTAAAATAATAACATAAAAGAGAAAACTATGACTTTACTTATTAAGGAAAAACCTACAAATTTTCTACATTGCACTCAAATTTTTATTCCATGGCAAGAAGTGGAGATGGCAGAAATAAAATAAAATAAAATAAAAAATAATAGAGTAAATTGTATTTCTGCAGCATATCTGTTCTTCTTTTGGTGAAACATTTTGAAAAGTGTCTCTGAACTTATAAATTGAGCTCTCTGGGAAAAAATAAAAACACAAAAATATATAACGGCAATAATGTGATTTATGAGCATTAAGGCTTTTAAACAAACCCCCATCCCCAAAAGATGCCTTGCTTGGTATATCTGTTATCTAAAAAGGAGGAAGCACTTCTAAATGAATTACCTTTTACTTCTATTTTTTAAAAGTATTTTTAAAATTTATTTAATTTTTTAATTGAAGTATAGTTGATTTACAATGTTGTGTTAACTTCTGCTGTTCAGCAAAGCTATTCAGTTATACATAAAAATATACTTTTAATATTTTCTCTGAAACCTGAGAGACTAACCATAAAATTCAAAAGACAGCAGGAAGTCTTTGCTCTTAAACAGGCAATAAGTATTCCTATTTTTCCCTTATAAAAAGAGGTTGCAGCAAATCTAGTCCTTTTAAGAAATCTTGCCTTCTCAGCCTATGGAATTCTGTTTAAAATGTGTTTTGCCTTATGAGTAATGTAATTTCAGCTACTGCTTACATCTATATAAGGCACTTTACTTCTATGATACTAAAAAGCAGTGTTAGTCACTCTAGACTTCCAAGCTATCACCTCTGTAAGATCCCTCTGGCTAATACCAATGAACATATTCCATACTCTGAATCTCTTTTCCTCCCTTCCTCCCCTAGAAAATATAATTGCTATTTTAAAAAACCACAAAGTGGTAAAAATAATTTATTCATTTCCAAAAAGGAACTTAAATGCAAATACAATCTCTTCTGCAAAAGCTAAGGGGTCAAATGAATAAGATATTCTAGCAAAACCTCAACTATTAAACATTACAGAGGATAGTCTACTTATTCAATAACATTAGATGGCCATCACAGGTATTTTTTCTGCTTCCATATCACGCAGAAAAAGGGAAACTTTGAGATCATGATGTATTCTTGGTCCCAACAGACAACAGTGGCATAAGTCCTCTTGTGATCTAGTTGTCACAGGGTTTCTATCATCTCTCTTGAGAGCTCTAAGGCACACTAGCTTCTTTTAAAAATTGCGGTAAAATAGTATATAACATTGTATAAGTTTCAGGTATACATTATAATTCAACATCTGTACACCTTATAAAGTGATCACCATTAAAGGTCTAAAGTTACCATGAATCCTCATATGCTTGACCCCCTTCACTCTTTTTGCCAACCCCACACCTACTTCTCATCTGGTAAACATGAATTGTTCTCTGTAGCTAAGAGTTTTGTTCGGTTTGGTTTGGTCATTTTGGATTTTTTAATATTCTACATATGAGTGAAATCATAAGGTATATGTCTTTCTCTGTCCAACTTATTTCATTTAGCATAAGGTCCATTCATGTCCATTCATTCATGTTGTCAAAAATGGCAAGATTTTACGATTTTTTTATGGCTGAGTAGTATTCTACTGTGCATGTGTGTGTGTGTGTGTGTGTGTGTGTGCGCGCGCACACGCATCCTTTAACTAATTATTATAGCTTTAGCTAATTTTACTACTTTTGTCTTTTTTTATTTATTTATCTATTTTTTTAAATTGGAGTATAGCTACTTTACACTGCTGTATCAGTTTCTGCTGAACAGCAAAGTGAAAAACGTATACATATATCCCTTTTTTTTTAAATTTCCTTTCCACTTAGGTCACCACAGAGCACCGAGTAGAGTTTCCTATACTATACAGTAGGTTCTCATTAGTTATCTATTTTATATATAGTAGTGTATATATGTCAATCCCAATCTCCCAATTCATCCCACCCCCCCCTTCCCCCTTGGTATCCAAACATTTATTCTCTGCGTCTGTGTCTCTATTTCTGCTTTACAAATAAGATCATTTATTACTTTTGTCTTTTTAACCTTCCTACTTGCTTTGTAAGTGATTGATGCATTACCGTTACTTTTTCCAGTATGATTTTTTTACTTTGATATGTTTTCTTTTTCTTTTTCCTATTTTTTTTTTTTTTTTGGCCATGCTACACGGCTTGTGGGATCTTGGTTCTCCAACCACGTAATGAACCTGGGCCCCTGGCAGCAGAAGTGTGAGGCCCTAACCACTGGACCACCAGGGAATTCCCCAGTACGTTTTCTTGTTATTAATTAGTGTCATTTCTTTTCAGCTTAAAGAAGTCCCTTCAACATTTCTTGTAAGGCCAGTTTAGTGATGATGAACTCCTTTAGCTTTTGCTTATCTGGAAAACTCTTGATCTCTCCTTCAATTCTGAATGATAACTTTGCTGGGTAGAGAATTCTTGGCTGGAGTTTTTTCCATTCAGGACTTTGAATATGTCATGCCCCTCCCTTCTGGACTGCAAAGTTTCTGCTGAAAAATCTGTTGATAACCTTATGAGTGTTTCCTTGTACATTAACAAGGGTTTTTCTCTTGCTACTTTTAAGATTCTCTCTTTAACTTTTACTGTTTTAATTATAACATGTCTTGGTGCAAATCTCTTTGGGTCCATCTTACTTGGAACTCTCTGGGCTTCCTGAATGTGGATGTCTGTTTCCTTCCTCAAATTAGGAAAGGATTTAGCCATTATTTCTTCAAATATCTTTTCTGGCTCTTTCTTTCTCTCTCTTCTCCTTCTAGAACCCCTAAAATACTAATGCTTTACCATTTGATGTTATACTAAAAGTCCTTTAAGGTATCTTCACTTTTTAAATTTATTTTTTCTTTTCACTGCTGTTTGGGTGAGTCCCATTGCTTTGTCTCCTAATTCACTGATCCATCCTTCTGCTTCATTCAGTCTGCTGTTTCTTTTTTTAATTAATTAATTAATTTATTTATTTATTTTTGGCTCTGTTGGGTCTTCATTTCTGTGCGGGCTTTCTCCAGTTGCGGTGAGCAGGGGCTACTCTTGGTTGTGGTGCGTGGCTTCTCATTTCAGTGACTTCTCTTGTTGTGGAGCACGGGCTCTAGGTGTACGGGCTTCAGTAGTTGTGGCATGTGGGCCCAGTAGTTGTGGCTTGCAGGCTCTAGAGCGCAGGCTCAGTAGTTGTGGCACACAGGCCTAGTTGCTCCGTGGCATGTGGGATCCTCCCGGACCAGGGCTCGAGCCCGTGTCCCCTGCATTGGCAGGCGGATTCTTAACCACTGCACCACCAGGGAAGCCCCATTCAGTCTGCTGTTGAACCCCTTAGTGTATTTTTCAGTTCAGTTGTTGTATTATTCAGCTCTGTAACTTCCATTTGGTACTTTCTTATATTTTTTATCTCTGTTGGAGTTCTCACTGTGTTCATTCATTCTTCTCCCAAGTTTGGGGAGTATCTTTATGAGTTACCTTGAACTCTTTATCAGGTAGATTGATTATCTCCATTTAATCAAGGTCTTTTTCCCAGGTTTTTGTCTTGTTTTATTTGGAACATATTCCTCTGTCTCCTCATTTTGTCAGACTCTCTGTGTTTGTTTTTATGTATTAGGAAAATCAGCTACCTCTCCCAGTTTTGAAAGAGTGGCTTTGTGTAAGATAGATGATATGTCCCATGGGGTCCAGAAGCACAATCTCCCTGGCCACCAGAACAAGATGGCCCCTGTGTGAGCTACGTGTGCCTTCCTGCTGAGGCATGGGGGTGGGCAGGGCTGTTGCCTGGACTGGTTGCTGCATAGCTGTGGCTCTTTGGAGGTAGATGGGGCTCCCAGTAGGGTGCGCCTACTGGTGCTTGCAAGTTAGAGGGAGAATTCCAAAATAATGCCTGCCAGTGTCAGTATTAGCAAGGTAGAATGAGGTCTCAAAAATGGTGTCTACCAGTGTCTCCCTTTCTAGGGAGAATACCAATAGGTTCCTGTCTCTCTGAAAGATACATTAAAATTAGTAAGTGTGTCTCCTTCACTTATGGTCTAGGTGCTTTTCAATCTGGTTTTTTTGTTTTTAGTTTTTGTCTTGATTTTTTGCTACAAAGTGAGTCTGCAAATGAGCCCTTTAAGATTGGGTTCTTCATCTCCTACAGTACTATGGTTTTCCTGGATGTATCATTGCTGTTTTTCCAAGCCAGGGGTTAAAGGGCTTATCTCTCCTGCATGGGATCTAAGGGTTGGGATGCCTGATGTGGGGCATAAATTCATCACTTTTAGGAAAAAGTTCTGTATTTTTGAGCTCCCTCCCAATTGTGGATTGCTCACCTGGGGTGGGATTTTTTTGGCAAGACTGTGTCTCTGCCTCTACTACCATCTCAATGCTCCCCTTTTATCCTTTGTTGTGGAGGCTTTGTTCATCAAGTTTTCAGGTCTTTTCAGAGGAAACTACTCCATATGTGGTTGTAGATTTGTTACGTCCATGGTAGGAGGTGAATTCAGGATCTCCCTAAACCACCATCTTAAACCACTGTTTAAGACATACTAGCTTTTTATCTTTAGACTTCCCTTTCATTCTCCTTTCTCTTTCATCCCAGACACGGCAGTAATTTTAACCTTAGGGGTGGAAAAACCTGATGCTGACTGTTCAAAAAAATCTAATCCTTTTGCCATATGGAATAGTTGAAAATATCAAGAAAAGAAACTTCCATCTGTTTACATCTCAAAATATTATCCTCACATACTTATTCAAATTGATCTCTTTTCAGCAGATATATTTGCCTGCTGGAGACAAAAATGTCAAAGAAATTGGGAACATTTGACATCTCCTTACACAGTAGATCCTTTTTAAAATCATGGTTCAAATCTTTTAAAGCACTGTAGAAAGTACATAGTGCAGTTCCTAAGACATAGTAAATATTCAATTAATATGAATTAATATTAATGAATATGTAATTAATATTTACATATTCTTTTTTATTATTATAAGTCTAGGTTTACAATTATTTTGAGTAGGATCTGCCATCAGGCAAATGTGACCCAACTTCAAACTCCACTTACTTCCCAAGGTACCCCAGCACCAATATTACCTGTTTCTCATTGTTTCCAGTCTCTTAAGCTGAACTTTAAATTTCCTCACACATTTATTCATACAGTCATTCATTCAAGAAATATTCAGTGAGATGGCAAACTCTGCAAAAAATAGAAAGAATAAAATGTTATTGTGCTAATAATAATTAACACAACCCTACACTCATAAGATTACAGTCCATTGACAGAGGTATTAACCAAATAATTATCCAAGTGTGAAACTGCTATTATAATATGTGTTAGGAAGGAAAATTACAAGAGACTATATTTTTAAGGAAGTCAGGGAGGCTAAGCTGTTTGACCTGAGACCCCCCCAAAATGTCTCAGTCTCCTTCTTCAGATATCAACTAGATAAAAAGGGAGGAAATAATGCTCTAGGCAGTGAGAATGATATATACAAAGGCCCTGGGGTGGAAAAGAACATGCCCAGAACTATGGATTGTAAGGTAGAACAAAGAGAAGAGAGGAGCACAGTGCAAGATAAGGCTGGGGAGTTAGATATGGGTGACAGCATCCAGGCTCTTGGGATTTAACATGGACTTTAGCTTGGGATTCACAGTACAGTTGGAGATTGAAAACAAAATGGGGATCGAACAAATGAAAGTGGGTTTACCTGGGAAATGGCACTTTTCACTTGCACTGAAGAGATACAAAGAGCTGAGATGTCAGCTTGCAAGAGAACAGAATGGTAGCAAGGAAAAATGGTGGAGTCTAGAAATATTTAGGAAATGAAGTCAAGAGCAGTGCTAATAGATTTCATATGAGAGAGTGCATGAGAAGGAGGTGTTAAGGATGATGAACAGATTTCTAGTCTAGGATCTGAGTTTCAGGGAATAGGTTGGGAAGAAGTGTTTTTAAACAAGAGAATGATGTAGGCAGTGCCTTTCCATTCATAACTTGTTTTACTCATGTGTGTAAAATAGCTACCACTCTGATGGCAAGTGGCCCATAATTCTCTCTATTTTTATAATTATTCCTCAACTAGAAAAAGTACAAAGCTTAGTTTGATTTTGCTTCCTTTCTATACTCCATATGATTATTTTATTCTACAGGAGTAATCTAATTCATTTAACAAAATCATATAATGTTAGCAACTTAAAGGATCTTATGAGACTTCTCATGCCATTTTAAAAGAGGAAAAAAGTGAAATAATTACACAAATATTAGTAAAATCTATACCAGCTTTCTTTTCTTTGGCTCACATTGAAAGCAAAATATCTGATCTATCAGTACTTAGGAATACATGGATTACTGGAACATGTGGCAACAGTAGAAATTCATCATTATCCCCAAGCCTTTAATGGTATTTTTATGGACTGGATTTCTATCAGTATTTTATTCCAATTCAATCTCACACCCTGTAAAGGAGCGAACCGAATTTAAAGTCATTGCTTACATTCAGTGTCATAGCATGTCCAGAATAAAGTTTCATTATGGCCCCACGTCCAATATCATAAATCCATATAAACATATGTCTCATTTCAAAGTAATAAAGATGTCTTTTACTAGAAAATGGTGAGCGTGATTCTTTCCGAAATATGTTAATAATTAAAGAGTCAGTAAGTCTGTTTTGAAGATCAGTAAATATGTATTCCATACAAAATCATAACTTTGCAAAAGTGTAATCCAGGGCTTCCCTGGTGGCGCAGTGGTTGAGAATCTGCCTGCCAATGAAGGGGACACGGGTTCGAGTCCTCGTTTGGGAAGATCCCCCATGCCGCGGAGCAACTGGGCCCGTGAGCCACAACTACTGGGTCTGCGCGTCTGGAGCCTGTGCTCCGCAACAAGAGAGGCCGCGACAGTGAGGGGCCCGCGCACCGCGATGAAGAGTGGCCCCTGCTTGCCGCAACTACACAAAGCTGTCGCACAGAAACGAAGACCCAACACAGCCAAAAATAAATTAATTAATTAGTTAATTTTTTTTAAAAAAAGAAAAACTCATAGCTAATATCTTAAAAAAAAAACAAAACACAAACCCGCTACAAAAGCTGGATGTTCTCTGCTTTTAAAGGAGAAGAGTTTTAGTTTCCGAATGTGAGGAGTTTTTACTTATTTTCTCTTACATACATAAAAATAAAAGGAATTGTAGACATTGATAGGCATTGTGTACTAAATTTTTGTAAATAGGCTACATTAGTTCTTGGCTGATAGTAATTTAAGAGACAAGTCATTCAGTGACTTAAATGAAATAAAATAATTAAAGCAGGTCTTTTACTGGCACAAGCTGTACTGTTATCCTCAGGTTGTTCTGCTGAAGCAGATTTATTTTGTATGGTGGTTTATGACCAAAGTTAGAGGTGTCTCTGAAAGAACAAATTTAACTACGCCTATCACCCAACCTGGGTTCTTTTGCACCTTTTCAAGGGCATTACAATAGAGTTTTGTGTGAACATGATTGCCTTTGGGAAAGCCTAGGTCTAGATTTTCTCTTTAAATGCTAGACTAAAAAGGACAGCTTGACTTTCAGGTTTCCACATTCTCTTTAGGAAAGGAAGGTGTGAATTCGATCTCACAGAAACTTCTAAAAATCACATTTAAGCTACGGTACGGCAGAATGCTTGCTACAGATTCAGGCTCTGAATTTTAAGATAAGTATCCTTGCAGAGTATCTGCAAGTTCTGTGCGTTCCAGTAAATAATCCAAGCTTAAATGGGAGAGGGGATTCCTCTGTTACAAATTAAATTATGTTTCTAATTTTGAATTTTTAAATAATCATTCTGTAAATCAGAGAAGCCCTAAGCGATACCCTGTCTTTAATAGATCATTAGGACTATACATTGTGACAGTATTATTTTATATCCACCTATCAGACTCTATCCCATCATGATCTAAAGCCATTTAACCGGGGAAATAAAAACAAAATGGTAATTAGTCAGGAAGAGTCCCAGTTTTACTGCAAGATGGCATTGTTTGTGACTCAGGGCAAAAAAATTTGAAAAAGCATCGATGCATCCAATGCAGTGGGGGTGCTGGGAACCTTGTCTCCTAATTCCACCATTTCCACTGCCATCTCTTGTTCCTTTCAAGTTGTACATTTTACCAGAAGTGCGGTTGATGCTATTTTTGTGGGTACCAAAGGCCCTTTTGTTTCGTTTAACCGCAGCCCTTCATTTACTCAATAAACATATTAGTTATTTTTATATGTACTTGAAAAAAAGAAACATTTGACATCTAGAAGAGGTAGGCTTAATTTTAGCTTTCACTCTTATATCTCCATAATATGTCTTGCTACTTAAATACTGTAGGATCCCTTTGCCCTGCACAGAAGGTGAATAAAGATGTCTCAGGTTTAGTATAAGAATTTATGAGACAACAAAATATTGTGTAAAACCTTATAAATCTAAAAAAAGGGAGAGGGCTTCTCCTATACTTAGCAAAACTTTAAAATATGAAAAATATCTCAAATGACTTTTCATTTAAAACCAACATAAACTGCCTAGAAATTAGCAATAATGAAAATATTACATTTAATAGCTTATATGACACAACTAAAGTAGTACTTGGAGAAATACTTAATAGCCTAAGCATTTACATTACTAAACAGAAAAAAATATAATGAATATCCAACCTAATAAGCTAAAGAGCAATAAGAAAAGGAGAAAAAGTATATTGAAAGAAGTAATAAATGGCAAATATTGAACTGAAAAATAGAAATTAGTTATCTAAGAGATGAGTATATAGGGAAAATAAAGAATAAAACAGATAAATCATTATCTAATATTAAAAAAGGAAAAAGACAAATACACCAAACATAAAGACACAAATTTTCACAGAAGATGACATTAAAGAATTATAAATTACTTTGCTCATCTCTGTAAAAATTAGTTCGCAAATGTAGGTAAATAATCTAAGATAATCAATATAGCATAAAAAATTGAAACCTACAGATTACCATAGAAGAAATAGAGAAACTTTCAAAGAAAACCTCTCACCTCCCGTCTCCAGACACACAAACACATTCAAGTTAAAGCATTAATCATAAATAGATTCTTCAGGAAAGTCACGGAATTCTATCAATTATTTAAGTAATACAAAACTATGTTATTTGCATTGCTCAAGAGAATCCTTAACAAATGCAAAAATAGGTAAAAGATAAGCAAAAAAAAGGCAATTTCCCTAAATGCTAAATTAAATATTAGCAAACAGAATACAAGAACATAACAAAATAATAATAATCCATTATTAATTAGTCTTACTAGATTCTGGTATAATTCAATATTGAAGGAATATAATAATATAATCTGCATAGTAATATAGATTCAAATATAAAATATTTATAATCACTTCTCAAAAGTTAAAAGATATTTTAACATTTTTAAAAGAAAAATTTAACATCCACATTTGCCTTAAATAGTACATAATAAGTTTAAAATCATGGATATTTATTTGACATTAGAAAATATAGATATGTTTAAACACATATTTAGATATAAATCTAGAACTTACAGTATTAATGTGGATATAGATTTTAATGTGCAAACCAGTGTTCCTGTTAAATTTAGAAACAGTGCAAGGATATTCACTATTACCACTCTTGTTTAACATTGTTTTGGACATAACAGCTTATGTGATTAGACAAAAGAGAGAAATGAGGTAAGAAACAGGTGAAACTATCATTATATACCCAAAACAATATTGTGTGCCTGGAAAACTGAAGTAAATCGACTGAAAAACTGTTTTTAAAATATATTCATTTTCAATGGAGGGATTAAGCATAGAGAGATATATTTTTAAAGTAATGTTCAAGATTCACATAGAATAAATTTTAAAACTCCCTTGTGGGACATAAAAATAAAATTTGAATCGATTAAAAAGCAATATGCTGTTTCTGGCTAGAAAGGCTCAAGAAGATAAAATGTAAAATTTCGTAAATTAATATTTAAAACATAATCTGTTACCAATAAAAACAGCAATGTAATTTTTTTTGAGCAAGTGAATTCTAAAGTTCCTACACATAAACTTTAAAAATAACACAAAAAAGAAAGAGAAGAAAAAGATCAGTAAACTTCTGGAAATCCTATTAGTCTGGTGCAAGATTAGACAGAGAAACCACAAAAGAGGAGAAAATAAAGAGTCTTAAATTAGACGCTCATACATATATGTAGGACTTTAGCATAAAACATCAGTAATTTTTTATTATGGGTGAAAATAATGAATTGTTCAATGAATGGCATTGGGAAAAATCCATGCATCTTGAGAATATACAAAGCTACTATCTATAGCTTACACTAGAATTAATTCCTGATGGGTTCAAGATTTAAATATTAAAAATAAACTGCAGCAGTATAAGAAGAAGGTACAATTTCGGCATGAAGAAGACCTTCCTAAATTTTATACAAAAATGGAAGCCATGAAAAGAAAAGGTATGTAAATTACAATAAAGCAGTCTCCTTGACAATATACGTCATTACAGAATCAAAAGCAAACATCAAAGAGAAACAAAGCAAAAACAGCAAAAAAGCAACATCACCTAACAACATCTGATAACTAAAGTATGGTTCCCTTCAGATTTCCTTCAAGTTCATTAAAAAAAAAATACCAGAAATTGGTAATTTGTAAAGGGCAATATAGTGGCAGTTCACACAAAAAAAGAAAATATATATGAATAATAAAAAAGTTAATCTTGTCTTTTATTCCAATATCATAGTGGTCTACTGTCCTTTGAAAACTCATAGATACTGAATAAATTACAATAAGCATATTTTAAGATGCATTTCTAAGTTCATAGTAAGTTAAGGAAAATCCCAAAGAACCCATTTAGATGAACAGAGATATTAAATTGAAGAAATAAGCAAATACTAAAGAAAGGACAAATATCCAAATCAGGAAACTAGAGCATTAAAAATTAAGATGCTAATTCTCAAAGCTCTTGTTAAAGGGCTATACATGTATGGAAAAAAGGAAACTAATCTTGGACAAGGAGAATTGAGAGAAAGCCCAGGTCCTCTAGCAGTACTGCCTAATAGGACTTTCTATGTGGAAGTGTTCTATAGTTGTGCTCGCCAATATAGTAGCCACTAGCCATGTGAGGGTGAACTTGAAATATGCCTCGTGAAACCAAGGATATAATGTTTAATTTTATTTAAGTTTAATTAATTTAAATTTAAATTTAAAAAGCCGCACATAGCTAGCACCTAAGTTATTGGACAGCACAGCTAAGGAGCCTCAACATTAGTAAAAGATGGGGCTACAGAAAGGTTTCTTCCCGTGTAAAATAACTTATATTCTTAAAAAATATCAGACACATTTATTTAGAAATAGGTAAATATTTCTTGAAATAGTCCCAAAATGTGTAAATAATTTTAAAATGTTGAAAAATCTGATTATATGAACAACTTCTGTTTATCAAAAACACCATAAAGTAAGAGTAAAAAAGAAAATATACATAATGAAAAAACAATTTTACCTAAATTACATAACTATTATAAATAAATTTAAAATATGCAACCCAATAGAAAAAAAAGTATATATATTAATAGGTGTCTCCTAGAAGGGAAAACTAAAGGAACAATACATGAAAAAAGGTTAACAATGCCAATTTTTGGTAAGGATGTAAAGATCACTCTCACTAACTGTTGATAATACGATATCTTTACATAGACACACACATACACATACACGCAAGACACTGTAAAACAACATAGTGTATAATAACAGGCAAATAGACTGAAAAGGATTTCCTACTCATAAAAATAATTGTAAATACATTGGAAATGTCCTGATTAAGCATTTTGTTCTCATATCCACAATTAAGTTCTATAATGTAAGTAGATTAAACATAAATCAGAAGCAAAGGTCACTAATGAAAATGATACTAACAAAAAAGAAACAAAATTGTATGCATGATTTGATTAAGAGTTCAAACATAACATTTGAGTTTTACCATCCATAAAAACTGAACTATACTACCAACTACTTGAATCATATTTTATCAAATTATTAACAGACTTGGCCTCATTTGTTCAAAGACTAAATTATTAAGATAATAATTAAACATGAAATTGAATTATTTGTATATATCCTTTCTATAGTGAAAAAAGAGAGTGTTAATATCTACTTTAGAAATTGAAGGTCCATTGAAGCTCAGTTCTTACAAAGAAAGTACTTTTTCATCAATAATTAAATCTGATAAAAATATTTGCAAATCTACGCAAAGAGACAGCAGGTTCGTTAACAAAAGGTTATAAAGGTTCTTAAACTTACTCCCAAACGTAATTTCTTTTGAACATTGAACAAAAAAATAAACATATGAAAATAATGGAAAAATCGGTACTCCTGAAATGCTGAGTCCATAATTCTTCCTGAATGACCAAGAACTTGTCCAAATAAAGTAATTTCTGTACTGTTTTAACATCCTTTTCAAATCTCTATTGCTACTGGAAACATTAGGTTTACATCAATTCTCTAATACTTTTAAGTCTGAATAAATTAAATACTCAGGCATAAAAATATGACTATGAATATACTCACATATATACACACAGTTCTCAAAGAGCTTAGCATTTAATACATTTTAGAAATATTTCCAATGATATTTTGTTTTTTGCTCTAAATTTGCCTTCGTCTGTAGCATTTTAAAAACATTTCTCAAATATGACATTTCCAGCAGCAGTTAATTTTCTTTTTACTTATATAGTGCATATGTACCAAACAGGTGCCCAACTTCCTGACATTCATCTCATGTACACTTCATAGATTTCCTTATTTGCAAATGGTCACTATGAGGTTTCTTTATTTAGCATTATACTTCATGAAAGATTAAATCCTTCTACCGAAGCTACTGCTCTAAAGTTTGATTAGTGACCTCTTCACATTACAGCAGTAATTTCAGGTCATATAATGGTTAGAAAAAGCTCGTCCTTTATATCCAACTCACTATTGTACATAGAGTTTTGGTGTCTAGAGCAGGCAGATGAAGCCACCGACTTGCATTAAGAAAGTGTACCTTAATAAGAAGTACTCTAATGTATCTTTGTTTTACTTGCCGTCTTAGAAAAATTCTACAATTTATACTCAGTTCTTCTAGAAACAACTTGGTTCACTGACAATTCTCCCCTCTTGTGGTATTGCTATTTCTGGCCCATCATTCCTTAATTTTCTATTTGACCTCCTCCTTCTCTACCTGACCTCTGAATTTTGCAGAGTTTCAGTGCTTAGTTTTAAGTCTTTTTCTGTTTTTAATCTGGAACATTTCCCTACAAATTAATAAATTGATTTACAAATGTTGACTAAAGACCTTCTGTAAGCTATATATGATCTCATTGAGTCTTGCTGTTTATAACTATTTATGTTTAATTTCATATTTTAGTTTAGTATTTCCCTTTGAATTTCATTCTTGTAGATCTCTGCCTAAATAATATCTCCACTTTAATAACTGATAGATATCTTATTCTCAGTATATCAAGCTGACATTCTAATCAAACAAAATATATTGATAAAACAACCAAAAAATTAGAGAATTTATAAGAATAAGTTCAAGCTCACTCTTAATTAGGGAATGCAAATTAAAACAACATCGAAATACCATTTCTCAACCAACAGACTGACAATAATTTTAAAACATGACAACATTTTCTCTTCATGAGGCTGAGGAGAAACAGGCACATTCATTCATTGCTACTGAAAATGGAAATCAATACAATCTTCAGAGAAAAATTTTGGCAATACACAACAAAACTTCATGTGTGCTTTCTTTTTGATCCAGTAATTACACTTCTAGATATCTACTGTGAAGATTCACCTCTAACAACATAAAAATACGTAAGCACAAAGTTATTCATTGCAGCACTGTTCATAACCGCAAAATATTGGAAACCTAACCTATGGTAAAGCCTCACAAGGCTGCAGCACATGGGGGAAGACCCAACCAGCTAGCTATCAGCAGACTCCCTGATTTGAGGAGATAAAGGTGAGAGTCTGGGGAGACCAAAGTAGGTAGGGTTGACAGGACAGAATGCTAGTGAAAAAGGGCTGCCCAGAGAGAGAAATCTAGAGGTCCACAGATAAGCCCCCATAATACTCATCAACATGTGTGTGTGAGGAAACTCCCCAAAGCCAGGGAAAGAATCACCCAGAAGACTAGAAGTAAGCATGTTAGCACTCACATGGGGCCGAAAATAGTGCCTGTTCCCACTGACCTAACTGGAAAACCTCATGATTTATGGAGTACTTAGAAGTCTTGCCTCAATTGTGGTGAATAATTAGTGATAAACTGAGCACTGCTCTGTTTCCACCTAACAAATCTTAAAAGGAAGATCTAAAAGGATTCGTCTATTCCCAGGTAATTTATCTGCATCCCAGAATAGAGCTCAACGATATTTATAGGAGTTGTAGGAGAAGAAAAATCTCTTCCTCTACTCATCTTAGGTTCTCCAGCTGGGGCCCTGTAAATTAGATTGGCCAAAGACAGATTAGCAAAGAAAAACAAACAGGCATTTATTAACATGCATGGGATGCACGTAACACATGGGAATACACAAGATGAGCAACTCAAAGTTTTGGTTAAAACTTGGGCTTATATAGCATCTTAGCAGAAGAACAATACATTTTTTAGAGAAGTGACAACAAAGGAAAAACAAAGGAAAAAGACCTTGGGTCTCTAAGGTTGGCAAATTGTGGGAAGGCGAATATCTAGGAAACTAATGTCAGATAAATCTAGTTAGTAAAGTTTGTTATATAAATTCCTCTGGTGCTGTCACTAAGCTGATAAAGGTCTGAAGTTGTCTCCAGTGATTAACTTTTGTCCTTCCTGGTAGAGAGGGGAAGAGGGCACCTTTGTAAAATGTATGTTCTGCTATTAGGCAAATAGGGGAGGACAGAGAGACTTCTTGTATCTGTTTCTTCTCAACTGCCTTCAGCTTAAAATTATCCTTATGCCAAAATGAAATATTTTGGAGTGGCATACTCTGTACCCCTACACAACACAAAAATATTCAGCACTGAATAAGTCGGGATGTTTCATATCAGAGGGTAGCAGCTCTGCCAAAAATTGGGGCTGGCCAACCATAGAGAAGAGTCTAGTTTCAAGGTTTCTTCTTAAGCCATTTGCCTCATTTTATGGATTGAATTGTGTCCGTCAGTAAGATATATTGAAATCCAGACCCCTAAATCTGTGAATGTGACCTTCTTTTGAAACAGGGTCTCTACAGATATAATCAAGTTAAAATGGAAGGTAATATTGGATTAGGGTGGGCTCAAATCCAATGACTGATGTTTTCATAAGAGGGAAATTTGGACACAGATTCATTGGGAAAAGGCCATGGTGAAGACAAAGGCAAAGATTGGAGTGATGAGTCTATAAGCCAAGAAACACCAAGGATCCCTGGCAACAACCAGAAGCTAGGAGAGAGGCATGGAAAAGATTATCTCTCAGAAATTCTGGGAGGAATCAACACTGCTGACATCTAAATTTTGCACTTTTAGTATCCAGAACTGTGAGAGAATAAATCTCTGTTGTTTTAAGCCACGTGGCTTTTGGAACTTAGTTAAGACAGCCCTAGGAAAGTAACAATTAGCAAGTGTAGAATTCTGGAAGTGTTCACTGGCCCTTTTTTAAAATAGACCACGCTAGTAAATTTTGCCTAAACAGAGAAGATGTGCAGTTAATTTGTAGGGTACTGAATTGCTCTTCATTATGGAGAGTGGGGAGATTTTTGTTTTAGGGAGAGACAACCAAAAAGAATGGAAACAAGAAGCTTACAAAGCTGAGACTCTTCAAAGAGAGATGAATTGTTAAGTTATCCAGTGATTAGATATGGTTGCTGAGTAACTTTGAAGTTCTATGCTGTTCTGTGCTGTGCTATAATTGCTACCCACACTCATGACCCTTGGGCTTTTGGTCACAAACTGCATATTGTTATGCACTCATTCTCAACTGGGTGGTTCTATGGGAAGGTGGAGGAAGTTAACAAGGGTCTGGTAGGGATAAAGAATAATGGTAAAGAATCTGTTCAGCAGGAGACAAAATGGAGATTCAAAGTAAGAACTGAGTTACAGACGAATATATGAAATAGCACTTTTCCTAATAAAAAAAAATCCTTGAAGGTCTGAGGAAGAAAACCAGGCTCCCATAGCATACTAAATGATGGTAGAATGAAATTTTATTAAATATTAATTGGACTTAAAGGTCATGGTAAACCATCAACGTGGAGTCAAATGGGAGTCTGTAGAGTTGATAATTGAATTTCTTAAGTGTCTTTTGCTGTCAACGCCCTTCCTGAATAAATTGGTTTTAACCTAGTTTTATTTTTTCAATTTTATTATACTATTTGGTTTCTATCATGTCTAATGGGGGTCATTCTGTATTTTGATAATTTTGCTTAGCTATGCTATGTTGATTTTATATTTAGCTCTCAGAGTAAAATATCATATAATTTGCCCAATTTCTAAATAATCAAGCCTACTTTATCTTACCTTTTTTTTTTCCATCCATTTGACCCACTCACCCCTACCTCTGGCAACAACCAATCTATTTTATGTTTCTATGAGTTTGTTTTGTTTGTTTGTTTTTCATATTCAACATATAAGTGAGATCATACAGTATTTTTCTTTCTCTGTCTGACTTATTTCACGTAGCATAATGCCTTTGAAGTCCATCTATGGTGTTGCAAATGGCAGGATTCCCTTCTTTTTATGGTTGAATAATATTCCATTGTGTGTGTGTACACACACACACACACACACACACACACACACACACACCACATTTTCTTTATCTAGGCATCCATTGGTAGGCACTTAGGTTATTTCCATGTCTTGTCTATTGTAAATAATGCTGCAATGAACATGGGGGTTCAGATATCTCTTCAAGATAGTGATTTCATTTCCTTCAGATATATACCTAAGAGTGGAATAGCTGGTCCATATGGTAGCTCTATTATTAATATTTTGAAGGACCTCCATCCTGTTTTCCACAGTGGCTGCACCAATTTACATTTCCAAGGACTGCTTTATCTTTTGTTCTATATATTAACATAGATGTTATAGCATTTTAGGGTTCATTAATGTGTCCGTGTACATACATTTACTTATTCCTTACAAAAATACTTGAGTTTTTAGTGAGTTTTTTGTCTTCCTCTTATACATTAAAAAAAAGGGGAGATTCAGAGAATGATCTTCTGTTTTCACAGTGCTGGAATGTGGCAAAATTAGAATTCAAACTCATGTTTATTGGCTCCAGTTTCCATGGTCTTTCAACACACTATTTCTTGAAAAATTTACTCATGAGTTTCACTTACTAGGATATAGTTAATATTGTTAAGTTGGCTGGCCAATGATGTTTTTGAACCATGAAATTCGTTTGCTCTGTAGATGAAAAAAAGAGCAAAGAAAAAAATACGTGTTTATCTAACTTGAAATAAGGTAATCCCTAAGCATATAAAAGAGTATTTCGGAGGAATTAGTGGTTATACTAATCAAAATAATTCCCCACAAAGACCATCTCAAATTTCCATTCAATGAAAGACAGTAAAAACCTAAATTTCAAGGATAAATTATCCTTGAATTTACAATTGTTATACTTCTGAGTTGTTATACATTTTGACAGACATTTCATTAATGTTGAGAACATACATCAAGTGTGCTAATTTGACTTTAAAGAATAAACAGAAGGAAGAAATGTCTTTGTGTTGGAAAGTTACATTTACTTATAAGAAAACAAGGAAGAAAATGCAACGTTTCTCTAATCCTTGATCCATTTCTTATTAAAACAGTAACTTACATGCCTGAATGTCTGATTTCAAAGACATTACAATGATTTTGAATTACACAAGCCTACAGAGTGCCTTGATTAAATCAAGATGTTTTTCAGCATAGGACAATGTGCCACTGATTTCTGACCTTCTAATGTTCTGAACTGTCAGAAATTTAAAAAATGACCTTTATGCTGTAATTCACTTGCCATTTTGTGGCAATTTCATATTTTCTTAGCTTATGAGGGTCATATACCCAATGTAAATTTCTATGAGAATAAGTGAGTCATTTAAAAAAATCATAATATTTTTCAGGCTGAATGAAGGGAGCTTTATATATTGAACTAAATCTGAAATGTCAGTTTAGTTGTTTTTTTAAAATATTGGAGTATTTGAAATATATGGAAACTTTAAAAATATTTAATAAGAAAGAGATGCATTTCAAAGTTTTGTGTCCACTGTATAAACGAACATATGAGGCTAAGTTATTTTTTCCCCAGCAAAATAATACTTTCATTAGTTTAAACAATATTACTACACACAACTTCTTAGAGAAAACCAGATGAAGTAAAGTGAGGCTGTGTTCTAGATATTTTGATTGTTCTGTGGTATACAGAATTGGTTTAACTACCATTCTCTTCCACAAATAGTTCAAAAAACAGAGCACATGACTTAAAAATTCAGGCATTTCACTTATTTGGCAATAAATCTAATTGAAATGCAGTAGTAATTATTTTTATTTTATAAAATAATGTGCAAGATAATAATGTGTATTTGAAAAAGAAATTCCACATTGCCATAACAATGTAATAAAAGTGGTTAAAGTTGGGGGCAGCTACATGTAAAAGAATGAAATTAGAACACTCCTTAACACCATACACAAAAATAAACTCAAAATGCATTAAAGACCTGAATGTAAGGCCAGACACTATAAAACTCTTAGAGGAAAACAGGCAGAACACTCTTTGACATAAATCGCAGCAAGATCTTTTATGCCCCACCTCCTAGAGTAATGGAAATAAAAACAAAAATAAACAAATGGGACCTAATAAAACTTAAAATCTTTTGCACAGCAAAGGAAACCATAAACAAGATGAAAAGACAACCCTCAGAATGGGAGAAAATATTTGCAAATGAAGCAACTGACAGAGGATTAATCTCCAAAGTACACAAGCAGCTCAATACCAAAAAAACAAACAACCCAATCAAAAAATGGGTGGAAGACCTCAATAGACATTTATCCAAAGAAGACATACAGATGGCCAACAAACACATGAAAGGATGCTCAACATCCCTAATTGTTAGAGAAATGTAAATCAAAACTACAATGAGGTATCACCTCATACTGGTTTGTAGAAATCTACAAACATTAAATGCTGGAGAGGGTGTGGAGAAAAGGAAACCCTCTTGCACTGTTGGTGAGAATGTAAACTGATACAGCCACTATGGGGAACAGTATGGAGGTTCCTTAAAAAACTAAAAATAGAACTACTATATGACCCAGCCATCCCACTACTGGGCATATACCCAGAGAAAAACCATAATTCAAAAAGACATATGAACCCCAATGTTCATTGCAGCACTATATACAATAGCCAGGACATGGAAGCAACCTAAATGTCCATCAACCGAGGAATGGATAAAGAAGATGTGGTACCTATATACAATGGAATATTACTCAGCCATAAAAAGGAATGAAATTGGGTCATTTACAGAGACGTGGATGGACCTAGAGAGTGTCCTACAGAGCAAAGTAAGTCAGAAAGAGAAAAACAAATATTGTACATTAACACATATATTTAGAATCTAGAAAAATGGTACAGATGATCTTATTTGCAAAGCAGAAATAGAGACACAGATGTAGAGAACAAACGTAAGGAGACCAAGGCAGGTAAGGGGGGGAGTGGGATGAAGTGGGAGATTGGGATTGACAGATATACACTATTAATACTATGTATAAAATAGATAACTAATGAGAACCTACTGTATAGCTCAGGGAACTCTACTCAGTGATCTGTGGTGACCTAAATGGAAAGGAAATACAAAAAAGCGGGGATATATGTATACATATAGCTGATTTATTTTGCTGTACAGTAGAGACTAACACATCACTGGAAAGCAGCTATAATCCAATAAAAATTAATTTAAAAAAAACCAAAGTGGTTAAAGCTGGTCTTCTGGACAATTATGATATTAAACACCCTTGATTAATTCTTCTTTAAATAAGGAAACATAAGCTCTGTAAAACTAGCCCCTTAAAATCATATCAAATATGAGCTCATTTCGGAAATAATAAAAACAAGAGAGAATGAGGAGTCAGGTATGCAAGCTGTGAAGCATCTTTTTTCCCAAATTGTGATTATATTCAAAATTGAGAAGAGAGAATGAAAACATATTACAAACTCAAACATGTGGCCTAGTAGATAGCCTCAACCACCAGAGAGCAGACAGCAGAAGCAAGTAAAACTACAGTCCTGCAGCCTGTGGAATAAAAACCACATTTACAGAAAGATAGACAAGATGAAAAGGCAGAGGGCTATATACCAGATGAAGGAACAAGAAAAAACCCCAGAAAAACAACTAAACGAAGTGGAGATAGGCAACCTTCCAGAAAAAGAATTCAGAATAATGATAGTGAAGATGATCCAGGACCTCGGAATAAGAATGGAGGCAAAGATTGAGAAGATGCAAGAAATGATTAACAAAGACCTAGAAGAATTAAAGAACAAACAAACAGAGATGACCAATACAATAACTGAAATGAAAACTACACTAGAAGGAATCAATAGCAGAATAACTGAGGCAGAAGAACGGAAAAGTGACTTGGAAGACAGAATGGTGGAATTCACTGCTGTGGAACAGACTAAAGAAAAAAGAATGAAAAGAAATGAAGACAGCCTAAGAGACCTCTGGGACAACATTAAACGCAACAACATTCGCATTATAGGGGTCCCAGAAGGAGAAGAGAGAGAGAAAGGACCAGAGAAAATATTTGAAGAGATTATAGTCGAAAACTTCCCTAACATGGGAAAGGAAATAGCCACCCAAGTCCAGGAAGCGCAGAGAGTCCCATACAGGATAAACCCAAGGAGAAACACGCCAAGACACATAGTAATCAAAGTGGCAAAAATTAAAGACAAAGAAAAATTATTGAAAGCAGCAAGGGAAAAACAACAAATAACATACAAGGGAACTCCCATAAGGTTAACAGCTGATTTCTCAGCAGAAACGCTACAAGCCAGAAGGGAGTGCCATGATATACTTAAAGTGATGAAAGGGAAGAACCTACAACCAACATTACTCTACCCGGCAAGGATCTCATTTAGATTTGATGGAGAAATCAAAAGCTTTACAGACAAGCAAAAGCTAAGAGAATTCAGCACCACCAAACCACCTTTACAACAAATGATAAAGGAGCTTCTCTAAGTGGGAAACACAAGAGAAGAAAAGGACCTACAAAAACAAACCCAAAGCAATTAAGAAAATGGTCATAGGAACATACATATCGATAATTACCTTAAACGTGAATGGATTAAATGCTCCAACCAAAAGACACAGGCTCGCTGAATAGATACAAAAACAAGACCCATATATATGCTGTCTACAAGAGACCCACTTTAGACCTAGGGACACATACAGACTGAAAGTGAGGGGATGGAAAAAGATATTCCATGCAAATGGAAATCAAAAGAAAGCTGGAGTAGCTATACTCATATCACATAAAATAGACTTTACAATAAAGAATGTTACAAGAGACAAGGAAGGACACTACATAATGATCAAGGGATCAATCCAAGAAGAAGATATAACAATTATAAATATATATGCACCCAACATAGGAGCACCTCAATACATAAGGCAACTGCTAACAGCTATAAAAGAGGAAATCGACAGTAACACAATAATAGTGGGGGACTTTAACACCTCACTTACACCAATGGACAGATCATCCAAAATGAAAATAAATAAGGAAACAGAAGCTTTAAATGACACAATAGACCAGATAGATTTAATTGATATTTATAGGACATTCCATCCAAAAACAGCAGATTACACGTTCTTCTCAAGTGCGCACGGAACATTCTCCAGGATAGATCACATCTTGGGTCACAAATCAAGCCTCAGTAAATATAAGAAAATTGAAATCATATCAAGCATCTTTTCTGACCACAACGCTATGAGATTAGAAATGAATTACAGGGAAAAAAACGTGAAAAACACAAACACATGGAGGCTAAACAATACGTTACTAAATAACCAAGAGATCACTGAAGAAATCAAACAGGAAATAAAAAAATACCTAGAGACAAACGACAATGAAAACACAACGATTCAAAACCTATAGGACACAGCAAAAGCAGTTCTAAGAGGGAAGTTTATAGCTATACAAGCCTACCTCAGGAAACAAAAAAAATTTCAACTAAACAATCTAACCTTACACCTAAAGGAACTAGAGAAAGAACAAACAAAACCCAAAGTTAGCAGAAGGAAAGAAATCATAAAGATCAGAGAAGAAATAAATGAAATAGAAACAAAGAAAACAATAGCAAAGATCAATAAAACTAAAAGCTGGTTCTTTGAGAAGATAAACAAAATTGATAAGCCATTAGCCAGACTCATCAAGAAAAAGAGGGAGAGGACTCAGATCAATAAAATCAGAAATGAAAAAGGAGAAGTTACAACAGACACCGCAGAAATAAAAAGCATCCTAAGAGACTACTACAAGCAACTTTATGCCAATAAAATGGACAACCTGGAAGAAATGGACAAATTCTTAGAAAGGTATAACCTTCCAAGACTGAACCAGGAAGAAACAGAAAATATGAACAAACCAATCACAAGTAATGAAATTGAAACTGTGATTAAAAATCTTCCAACAAACATAAGTCCAGGACTAGATGGCTTCACAGGTGAATTCTATCAAACATTTAAAGAAGAGCTAACACCTATCCTTCTCAAACTCTTCCAAAATATAGCAGAGGAAGGAACACTCCCAAACTCATTCTAAGAGGCCACCATCACCCTGATACCAAAACCAGACAAAGACACTACAAAAAAAGAAAATTACAGACCAATATCACTGATGAATATAGACGCAAAAATCCTCAACAAAATACTAGCAAACAGAATCCAACAACACATTAAAAGGATCATACACCACGATCAAGTGGGATTTATCCCAGGGATGCAAGGATTCTTCAATATATGCAAATCAATCAACGTGATACACCATATTAACAAATTGAAGAATAAAAACCATATGATCATCTCAATAGATGCAGAAAAAGCTTTTGACAAAATTCAACACCCATTTATGATAAAAGCGCTCCAGAAAGTGGGCATAGAGGGAACCTACCTCAACATAATACAGGCCATATATGACAAACCCACAGCAAACATCATTCTCAACAGTGAAAAACTGAAAGCATTTCCTCTAAGATCAAGAACGAGACAAGGATGTCCACTCTCACCACTATTATTCAACATAGTTCTGGAAGTCCTAGCCACAGCTATCAGAGAAGAAAAAGAAATAAAAGGAATACAAATTGGAAAAGAAGAAGTAAAACTGTCACTGTTTGCAGATGACATGATACTATACATAGAGAATCCTAAAACCGCCACCAGAAAACTGCTAGAGCTAATTAATGAATATGGTAAAGTTGTAGGATACAAAATTAATGCACAGAAATCTCTTGCATTCCTATACACTAATGATGAAAAATCTGAAAGAGAAATTATGGAAACACTCCCATTTACCATTGCAACAAAAAGAATAAAATACCTAGGAATAAACCTACCTAGGGAGACAAAAAAACCTGTATGCAGAAAACTATAAGACACTGATGAAAGAAATTAAAGATGATACCAACAGATGGAGAGATATACCATGTTCTTGGATTGGAAGAATCAACATTGTGAAAATGAGTATACTACCCAAAGCAATCTACAGATTCAATGCAATCCCTATCAAATTACCAATGGCATTTTTTACAGAGCTAGAACAAATCATATTAAAATTTTTATGGAGACACAAAAGACCCCGAATAGCCAAAACAGTCTTGAGGGAAAAAAACGGAGCTGGAGGAATCAGACTCCCTGACTTCAGACTATACTACAAAGCTACAGTAATCAAGACAATATGGTACTGGCACAAAAACAGAAACATAGATCAATGGAACAAGATAGAAAGCCCAGAGATAAACCCACGCACCTATGGTCAACTAATCTATGACAAAGGAGGCAAATATATAAAATGGAGAAAAGACAGTCTCTTCAATAAGTGGTGCTGGGAAAACTGGACAGCTACATGTAAAAGAATGAAATTAGAACAGTCCCTAACACCATACACGAAAATAAACTCAAAATGGATTAGAGACCTAAATGTAAGACCAGACACTATAAAACTCTTAGAGGAAAACATAGGAAGAACACTCTTTAACATAAATCACAGCAAGATCTTTTTTGATCCACCTCCTAGAGTAATGGAAATAAAAACAAAAATAAACAAATGGGACCTAATGAAACTTCAAAGCTTTTGCACAGCAAAGGAAACTATAAACAAGACGAAAAGACAACCCTCAGAATGGGAGAAAATATTTGCAAACGAATCAACAGACAAAGGATTACTCTCCAAAATACATAAACAGCTCATTCAGCTCAATATTAAAGAAACAAACACCCCAATCCAAAAATGGGCAGAAGACCTAAATAGACATTTCTCCAAAGAAGACATACAGACGGCCACGAAGCACATGAAAAGATGCTCAACATCACTAATTATTAGAGAAATGCAAATCAAAACTACAGTGAGGTATCACCTCACACCAGTTAGAATGGGCATCATCAGAAAATCTACAAACAACAAATGCTGGAGAGGGTGTGGAGAAAAGGGAACCCTCTTGTACTGTTGGTGGGAATGTAAATTGATCCAGCCACTATGGAGAACAATATGGAGGTTCCTTAAAAAACTAAAAATAGAATTACCATATGACGCAGCAATCCCACTACTGGGCATATACCCAGAGAAAACCATAATTCAAAAAGACACATGCACCCGAATGTTCATTGCAGCACTATTTACAATAGCCAGGTCATGGAAGCAACCTAAATGCCCATCAACAGACGAATGGATCAAGAAGATGTGGTACATATATACAATGGTATATTACTCAGCCATAAAAAGGAATGAAATTGAGTCATTTGTTGAGACGTGGATGGATCTAGAGACTGTCATACAGAGTGAAGAAAGTCAGAAAGAGAAAAACAAATATCGTATATTAACGCATGTATGTGGAACCTAGAAAAATGGTACAGATGAGCCGGTTTGCAGAGCAGAAGTTGAGACACAGATGTAGAGAACAGACATATGGACACCAAGGGGGGAAAACTGCGGTGGGGTGGGGATGGTGGTGTGCTGAATTGGGCGATTGGGATTGACATGTATACACTGATGTGTATAAAATTGATGACTAATAAGAACCTGCAGTATAAAAAAACAAACAAAACAACTAATACTAAACTTTCATTGGGTTATTTGTATGGAAATATGTTAATATAAATGTTTCAGACATTACATAAAAAAAAAAAATGTGGCCTAATCCTAGGCATCATTTCTTCCATCTCAGTTCTTTGCTTTCTTTTGAAATCCACTTGTGTTCTAAATCTATCTGACAGATCAAAGAAGCAAACAAAAATTAAGAAGAAAAAAGAAAGAAAAAAGGAAGGAAGGGATGAAGGGAGGGATAAAAAGAAGTGGAAAGGAAAGAAAAGAGAAGAAAAGGGGGAAAATGTATATTTTTTGTTTGTTTTTTGCTTTTATTTTTGTTTTTTTATTTATTTTTAAAATTTTTATTGGAGTATAGTTGCTTTACAATGTTGTGTTAGTTTCTGCTGTGCAGCAAAGTGAATCAGCTATATGTATACATATATTCCCACTTTTTTAGATTTCCTTCTCATTTAGGTCACCACAGAGCACTGAGTAGAGTTCCCTGTGCTATACAGTAGGTTCTCATTGGTTACCTATTTTATACATAGTAGTGTATATTTGTCAATCCCGATATCCCACTTCATTCCGCCCTCCCTTCCCCTCATAAGTTTGTTCTCCACATCTGTGTCTCTATTTCTGCTTTGCAAAGAAGTACATCTGTACCCAAAAAAATGTACATTTTAAACTATTGGACAAACAGAAATGCCTGTGGCATCTGGGACCTTTTGTATACACGTAGCTAACTTACAGAAGAGACCTTATAAAGAAATTTAATAGATTTTCATTTTATAGAAGTTTAATGAGTCTTAGCATTAAAACAGAGTTTGTTCTCAACCAGAAGGGTACTGAAATGGCTTCTCTCTGTTCATTTGTTCTCTCCTATTTAGCAGGGTTTTTTTAGGGCTTCTTTTACCACATATGGAGAGTTTAGTTAGGCAATGAGCTTTGGGACCCATGTCTTCTGATGGGCCTATTCCTATGTGCAAATGCAGACAGCACATGAGATTTCAAAAAGTTGCTCTAGCATAGGTACCAGCAAATACCATCCAATAAATTGCTGCCTTGCCCCATTTCAGCTCAACCTTAACTCCCTTAACCTCCCTGGTTCTTCATTTTCATTGGATTTGAATACAGAATTATATAGCACTTCCTGGCCTCTAATATGTTCCTCAATTGGAACTTAGTGCCCTTATTGCTCTATGGTAATATGCCATCCCTTCTAAAAACATTTTTTTAAAAGGCTTCTATCTCTTGACAAGCCTTTGCTATCTCATCTGCACTCTTCTAGCTATATGTGCTCTCTGGTTTCATCACTCTTTTCAGGTCCAGTGTTGTTCAAATTGGCAAAATTCTTTGAGAACAGAATACTCCATAAATTCACAGCTTAAGTTCAAGCAGTAAGAAAGGGATAGGCTAAGTAGAAATGTAAGAGTGCTGGTTTGTCACTTCTTTCTATTGACCCTCTGCTTCCCCACTGTCTTCATTTGCTGTCTGGCCTCAGAGGGAAGGATTTTCAAGACATTTTCTTTATCCTTCTTTATGAAAGTCCGTCCTCAGCTGGTTAGTTGTCATTTTAGAAGTTAACTGACAATTAATCCTCAAAAGTCTTACTTTGCTTAATTAAAATACTTCCTACCATCACCAACAATGTTAGCTGCATTATAGCAGTTGATCACCCTGGTATGTAAAGATTTAATTATTTAAAATTTAACCATCAACTCAGGATGATGACTATTTAGAAGACCAGGACCTTCTTAGAAACACATATATTGCACCATGGAAACACCTCCTCTACTTATCCTGAGGGCTGGACTCTCTAATTTTGCTTTAACAGACTTTTACCAATTTTTCAGGCTTTCACAAATGTGGAGAAAGGTATACAGATGTATGATCTCTTAGACACTAAAAACATATTGGGAATTGGCTGGAAGTCAGAGTTATGCTCCGACACAAACTACTAAGGTTCAGTCTTATTTTGCATCTTTCAAAATCAGGAGGAAGACAGTCACATTTTCTTCTTCAACTTTGAATTTCACATTCCTTTGAAAGAGAAAATGCTTGGTATCTTTGAGACTGGTAAAAGATATCCAGAGTATGTCTATAAGCTCTCTTAGGTCAGGAGCCATAACAACATAATTCAGGACTGGAGCCCCAAACATACCTAGAGTACATGCATATGGTAGATGCCAACTATGTTTTTGTTGAGTTAATTGTCAAATGTAATATCAAAAGATGATGACAATGTGGTTGAAAGTGGATTATTGATTTCAAATAACTAGGCTAAAAAAAAGACTCCAGAATATACAGGATATTCCCTAACAAGAAGCACAGGTAGGGGGTTGACAAGAACTTACCTCATTAATTATTAATTAAATAGCTGTAATAATTTAGACAGTATAGTACTAGCACAAGGTCAAACAAATTCAACAATGGAACTGAATAGAAATCTCAGCAACAATCTACATATTTGGAAACTGTATTTATGTAGAAGTGGCATCGAATAACAATTCCCTTGGGATTTCCTGGGTGTGAGGAGCATTTTTTGTTCTAATAAGGCAATGCTTGGTGGATTCCAGGATGGAGGCTGGTCACCAGAAAGATTAAGCTATGATTAGAAGCTTGGAACTTTCAGCTCCATCCCCTAACTTCCAGGGAGAGGATAGGGGCTAAAAATTGAGTTGATGATGAATCATGCCAATATGAAGAAACCTCCATAAACATCCCAAAGGTAGCAGTTGCAGGGAACTTCTGGGTTGGTGAGGTCATGGAGGTACTGAGAGAGAAGCATGCTCAGATAGAGCATGGAAATTTCACGTCCCTTCCCACATTCTTTGTCCTATGTATCTCTTTCATCTGGCTATTCCTGAGTTATATATTTTTCTATCAAATTGGTAATCTAGTAAGTAAACTGTTTTCCTGAGTTCTGTGAGCTGCTCCAGCAAATCAGCTGAACCCAAGGAGGGAGTTGTGGGAACCTCTGATTTATATCCAGAAGCACAGGCAACAGGTACTTGCAATTGGCAGCTGAGGTGGAGGGTGGAGCGCTTGTGGGACTGAGACTTTAAGCTATGGGGTCTTATGTTATCTCCAGGTAGACAGGGTCAGAATTGAGTTAAATTGTAGGACACCTAGCTGGTATGGCAGAGAATTGATTAGTGTAGGAAAAACCCACATACATTTGGTGATCAGAAGTGTCAAAGGTGAAGTGCTCTGTGGGAGTAGTAAAGGAGAAACACACAGGAAGAGTATAGTTTTTTCTTAACAGATCTGTTCTTTGAAATTTGTTTAGATTGTTTTATGATATATTATGTAAATAATCTGATGATCAGCGTATGCATTAAATGCTATAAATTTTCCTGTAAGCACTGCTCTTGCTGCATCCCACAAATTTTGATAATTTGAAATTGACAACTGATTAATAATTTGACAATTTTTAAACATTGTATTTTCACTTTCATTTAGTTCAAAGTTTAAAAAAAAATTCTATTGAGATTTCTTCTTTATCCCTGTATGTGTTGTTTAATATACAATATTTTGGAATTTTCCAGCTATCTTTTGTCACTGATTTTTTTAATCTGTAATAAAGGTTTTAAAAAAAATTGGGAGTATAGTTGATTTACAATGCTGTGTTAGTTTCAGGTATACAGCAAAATGAATCACTTATACATATACATATATCCACTCTTTTTTAGATTCTTTTTCCTATATAGGTCATTACAAAGTATTGAGTAGAGTTCCCTGTGCTATAAAGTAGGTCTTTATTAGTTATCTGTTTTATATATAGTAGTGTGTATATGTCAATCACAATCTCCCAGTTTGTCCCTCCCCCACTTCTACCCTTGTAACCATAAGTTTAGTTTCTATATCTGTAACTCTATTTCTGTTTTGTAAATAAGTTCATTTCATTTGCAGGAACATGGATGGACCTAGAGATTTTCATACTGAATAAAGTAAGTCAGACAGAGAAAGACAAGTATCCTATGATATCATTTATATGTGGAATCTGTCATTGATTTTTAATTTAATTCCATTTTGATATGAGAACAAACCTTAAGTGATTTCTATTCTTTTAAATTTTTAAGGTGTGATTTATGGCCCAGAACATGGTCTATCTTGGTGAATGTTCCATGTGAGCTCAAACATCATGTGTATTCTGCTGTTGTTTGATGAAGTCGTTGATAGATATCAATTATATCTAGTTAATTGATGGTATTGAGTTCAGTTATATCCATACTGATTTTCTGCCTATTGGATCTGTTCATTTCTGACAGAGGAATATTGAAGTCTTCAACTGTAACAGCGGATTCATCTATTTCTCCTTGTAGTCCTATCAGTTTTTTGCTTCGTGTATTTTAATGTTCTACTGTTAGGTGCATATTTATTAAGGATTGTTATGTCTTCTTGTTGTATTGACCTCTTTATCATTATGTAATCCTCTCTTTATCTCTGATAACTTGCTTTGCTCTGAAGTCTGCTTTGTCTGAAATTAATACAACCACTCACTCTTTTGATCAGAGTTTGCATGACATACTTTTCATCATCCCTTTACCTTTAATCTAATGTGTCTTAATATTTAAAGTGGGTTTCTTGTAGACAAGATATATTGTGGTCTTGTTATTTTATCAACTTTGACTGTCTGTCTAATTGGTGTATTTAGACCATTGACATTTAAGTGATTATTGATACGGTTGGATAGCTATCTACCATATTTGTTACTGTTTTCCACTTCTTGCCCTTGTTTCTACTTTTGTCTTCTACATTTTGTCTGCCTTTTGTGGTTTTAATTGAGCATTTCATATATTTCCATTTTCTCTCCTTTTGTTGATTACCAATTATACTTTAAAAACAAACTTTTTTAAAACATCTGACGTGCTTCTTCTTTATGCTGATGTTCACCCCTTGTGCCTGTTTCCTTCTGTGTTTTGTGATCTCTGATTATGAGCAGGTCTTTTCTTGCTCTTACTCTGTGGAAATCCTAAGGGACTAAAAGTGAGACGCTTTAAACTACAGAAGATTCATGTTTGCTTCTGCTATGATTCAAGAGGTTTTGGTAATGACTTGAGGCTTCTTGACTCTCCTGCTTAGGCTCCTGCACACTCTGATACACTCTCATATAGTAGCGTTTAATCCCATGTTTGGTATTTATACCTTGGACAAACTCAGCTTTCAGGGTAACTTATTCTTAACACAGCTTCCTACTCAAGCTTCAACTTATAGCTGTGTTGATTGCTTATTTGGGCCCTTGAATATGTTCCTTATTTCTTGAAACCCAACAATGTATTTATATGCAAGATTTAATTGTTTTGTAGGAGGAGGACTCTTTGGAGTGTCTTATCTATCACCCTGCTGGTAACTGACATGTATCATTTTCTTTTTAATTCTATGAAATTTCAAATGTTAATTTGTTTAGTCAAAAGGATTACATACATCTCACTCAAATTTTCTTTAAACTTGATGAGAATATATTACCATCAGCATTTTAAATTTGGAACTCCTAAATTAGTTCAAATCCCTGTGACTGAGAATGTATTATTTAAAATGTGTCATACTGGTGACTTAGGTCATTGTTTAATCACAAAACATAAGATAAGAAAATAGTAAAATAAGTACAACCTTCCTAATAATGACTTTTAACATGTAGCCAATCTACAAGAAAAAAAAAAGTAATTATCTTTCTATGTTGGGGGCTTGGCACCATGAATATACAACCTATTTTGCTACAATAATAGTATCTTCTTCAAAAAACAAGACTTCTTATAAACTTACATGATTTAATATTTGCTTAGTTATACTTCTATTCCTTTTTATTATGCACTTCCTGGATATTAACAGAATTTGCAAACACCAGAGTCTTGAGTATCACTATCAATTTGCATTAACATAAAACTCTTCTTCATACTATCTATAATTATTTCATGCCTCATAAATCCAACTTGGTCCCTGTGTATTAATTTACCTATAACTTTTTCAAGTCTTGTTGCCAAAATCTTGGCAAAAATCTTTATAGCACATTTAGTTATTTAAATGGACCTATAATTTTCCAGACTGTTATCCCTCCCTTTTCTAAATTAGTAATAAGTACTTTGCTCATAGCTGGGGAAAACTCACCTTGTCTTGTTTGCTCCCCAAAACTTATCATACAAGGTGGTCAATTTCATCCTGAAATTATAAAATGACTCACTGGATAGCCACATTCTCCTGTTCTTTGCCCTCAGCAAGTTTTCAAATGTCATTTAGAGAAAATTAATTTGTCTCCACAGGATGTTCTAATCAGGGACATTGGGGATATATTTTCAAGCATTTCTTAACTTTTAAAGTTAGCAGGAAATAAATCCGCTGGAGTTATGACACCATTTTTCCCCTTTATATAAGACAAATGGAAATGAGAAAATATTCTCTGCCATTGCAGCACTCTGAGCCTATGTTCCCGGGGGCAAAACATACTTAGATATAGGACAGACACTAGGGTGAAACACTATGTTTGAGTGCTAGGGAAATTGTTCCTTAGAGGCCTGAAAAGTTAATGTGTCTCATTAAATTATGACCATGGAACAGTACCAGGTTGCAAAGAAAGTCGGAACTAGAAGAGGCTGGAAAAATTATCTCACACTACAAAATCATTTTATAAGTAAGAAACTGAGGCTCAGGAAAGTTATGTGATTTGGTGCAAGTTACACAACTAATTAGTAAGAGATTCAAGATTAGAATTTAGGTGTCTAATTCTTTGACAGAGGTATTATTCTATATAACATTGAGAGGATAGTAGCCTAATTTTACTTTGATCAAGGTTGATAATATATCTTTTAATTAAAAATAATTTACATAATTAACATCTTTTGAACATATTTTAGATGTTGGGACACTTTTTTAGGAATTGGGGCTCAGGAGGTATTTCATAGACCCCATCATCAAGGGACTCATGGTTCAAAGGAAGAAATAAATATGTAGATAATTACAGCATGTTATATAGTGGGTTAATGAGAAAAGGTGGGCAGGAGCCGAATCTGGAAGGTTTTTTTATTCCATGTTAAGTAATTCTGACCTTATCTTAAAAGCCAAAAAAAAGATACTGAAGGATGCCAAGAAGACAAAGACTAGAATAAGTTCATTATTTCAGAAAGCCCAAGCTATGTCAACATTTTAGACAGTGGTAGGGGTGAAAAACAAGAGACTAGTCAGAGGGCTCTTACATTATTAACACATAAATACAAGGAATAATAAGGGCATCCCAAAGTCATTATAATGAATATAAAAAGAAAAGAATAGTGTGAGAATTTTTTTAAGGTAGACAAAATTGATAGAATTTAAAGATTCAGGCAACTGAGTACCATATACAATGATAAGGGCCACCTCAGGAGGAAAATATTTGGGATTGGAGGACTACAGTGGTCTTTTTTACATTTGTTGAATTTAAGGTACCTGTTGGATATTCAAATAAATATTTGTTGTGTATGTGGTAAAACAGAACCTAAAAAAGATTTGGTTTAGTGATAGAGATTTATGAACATAAGAATAAGTGAAAATTGAACATATGGATATGGATGAAATTTTATAACTTTAAACAGAGTTAAAGAAAGGGTTTAACATGAATATGTGAGACATCAATATTAAAGAAGAGGACAGAGGAAAAAAATAATAGACTGGCTAGAGAAGCAAAAAATAAATAAATAAAGATATTACCTTGAAAGACCATGTTGGAGAGAACTTCAAAATAGAGAAAGTGTCCCCAAAAGGTCATATCCTACAGAGAGGTTAAGTGAGATAAGCACTCATATGGTTATCCTGGGGTAGTAACACAAAGGTCTTTGGTGACCTAAAAAATAATAATTTTAGTTAAATGGTAAGAGAAGAGTCATATTAGAGAATTGAGGTGTTAGTGAGAGTTTTAGATGTGAAAAAATGCATGAAATCTATTCCTTCAGAAACTTCTCTGTGAAGGAAAGAAAAGAGAAGATTAGAAAACTAGAGTTGGAAAACATGCAAAGAGACAAAAATAATGAGAAAGATGTTGAGAAATTCAATTACAATGTTAAAGTAAAACACTTACCAAACGTTCAAGTTGGAAGAAAGTTTAGAGGTTCATTCCAACCTGTTCACACACATAAATAAGGTCCGAAAAGGAAAAGTTATTTAGGTAAGTAACCACTGCCAATCAGTGGCCTATGGAGGACCAAACTATGGAGGTCACCACAACAAACATGGTATTGCTGTGTGTTCCACTCAAACTTTACAGTAAGTAAAGTTTTTTGTGTATGTGTGTTTTGTTTTGTTTTGTCTTGTTTTGTTTGTTGTTGTTATTGTTGTTAAGAAACTGCTATTACTGAGGCAATACACCAATATTTCTGATCAAATATGGAAGGAGAATTTGAATAGATATGTTCATTATCATTGGTGAAGATAGATAAGAAAAACAATTGTTCCTGACAATTCAGAAAACAAATCAGGAGCTGTGTATAATATTATATGAAATGATGATTCTGGGGAGAAGAAGGAAGTAGATGTTCTAAAAATCTCTTTCAACTGATTATAAGGAACCTTGACTGTAATAATGTTATTGTTTTTGTTTTCCAGTTTCTGTCCCTTACATTCAGTTATGTTTTTCCTTTAATCACTTGCTATGACAAACATTTTGTCTTTTAAGGATAGTTCCACAGATTAATGGCTTTATTCAGCTATTACTAATTTTTTCTTTAAAGATGTTCTTATACATTATTAGCTCGTCTCTGAAGATCAGCTCTAAAAGCATGAGGCATTTGGAAGTATAGATTTTTCTTTAAATTCTGTTATTTTTTAAAATCAGTTTTACTACACATTTCTACCGAAATAGGACAACTTATAGTTTATGTGTGCTACATTCTAAGACATTAGAAATGCCATAAAATGTTAATACCTCTATTAAAAAAGGAAAGCTTAAGATGGATGTCCCGAGAACAAACACGGGGTCTGATTTCTTCTGCACTGATCCCCAGTATCTAGATCCCATCCTGGAATTCAATAAATGTAATTGAGTGAAATAATGACAAAGTCTTTCCCAAAAGGTAAAAATATATGCATCAGAATCACTAGTATAAATATTTATCTCGGTTTGCCCAGGACAGCCCCAGTTTTTACACCAATTGTCCTTGTGTCTGGCCTGGTTAGCAACTCCTCTAATTTTCAAAACTACACGTTTTGATAGTAACTTATATACTCATCATATTCATTAGCTATACTCTCTGGCTTACCCATAAACTAAATTCTTTCTTCCTATATTTTCTTATATCTTGGATAATGTTATGCTAATTGAAAATAACTTGCAGGATAGGTATACACAGAATTAAGTGAAAATTGGAATAATTATTTGGATTAGTCTGAAAATATATACTTTTGTTTAAATAGATCAGAAAAATGTTTTGATTACCTTTTACGTATTATGGAAATGAATTTTTACTTTTCTATACTTTCTAAATCTTACAGAGTCATTAGAAAAAATATAAACTAAAAAATGCAAACAAGAGTAAGTATGTAGAATTTGGAATTTGGAATATCCTTCTATGGGCATTTAAAATTTTGAATATGATACCGGAGGGCAGAAGAAATGTGGGTTTTATACTTCAGATAAAATAAAGCTTCCAGAAAAGTGCATTGCAGTTACTATATTCGAGAAAAGTTACATGGCATATTGTAACAATCTTCTCCTTGATGACAACATGATACTCAAGAGGAATTATATTGTAGTAATTCAAGGTTTAAGTTAGAAATGAGTAAACTTTTGTGGCTTTACATTAAGACATTAACTGAATTATACAATGTTTCAATCCCATTCAAAAATGTATTGAGGCTTGAGTGAGCTAGTACTGGATATCAAAGCAGATATGGGCCCCTGCTGACACCTACTGCCAAGAATCCATAGTTGGGTGAGGATTAAAGGTGCTAGCTACTCTATTAAAGTCAGACACCATTAGTGCTTTAAGAAACGTAACAGAAATAGTCCTATAGAGTCAAAGGAGTAAACAGTAGTCATTCTCATTTTTGGTCATGTAAAATCCTTTCCCATTTTTATCTGACCTTTCTTTCAAGATGAGTATCAATGATTATAATCAGTATCATATCATACCTACCGTGTCCTAGGTGCTGATTAAACATTTTACTCCAGATAACACCAGGAAATAATTAAATTACAATTCTCCTGTTACAGGGGAGGAAACTCAATCAATGTTAAGGTTATCAGAATCAGACACGTTTTAAATAGCACCCGATTCGGTGATTCCAGTTATTCCTGTGATAAGTATGCTCTGATGAATATTTTGAATACAATATTGACAATTTTTTGACAAGTGCAACAATTTCTCTGGAAGAAATATTTAGCGGAATTTCTGAGTGACTGGGTATTCTTACTTTCAGTGGTACTGGACACTGAAGGCTATCTCTCCAAAAGGACTGTATCATTTTTGAAACTTGCTCTGCTGTGTAAGAATACATTTTCCTCTCGTACTTTTTCCTTCACATCCTCACTAACACTTCATTATCTGACTGTTCTAGCAGGAGAAAATTCATTGTTGATTATGTAATGCTCAGATTAGAAGTGAAGTTGAGCACATCATTTGTTTATTGGCCATTCGGATACTCATTTTTGTGAATTTTCTGTTAACATCACTGATGCAATTTTTAATTTGGATTTGTTTTTGCTGTTGTTGCTTATCCTTATTGATTAGTAGTTATTTATATATTCTGAATACAGTTATGCCATATGCTTTGCAATGACCTCACCTGTACTTGCACATTAACAATGTAGTGTCAAGGTTGTTCTGTTTTGTTTTGTTTTTCTTGTTTAGTGCTTTCTTTATAGGTATAACTTACACACTAAGAAATTAACACCTTCCACAATCAATGTGTAGAGCAGTTGAAAAAATTCCCTCATGACCCTTTGAAGTCAAACCCTTCCTCTAGTCCTAGTTTCTTGGGCTCACTGACTAATCTGCTTTTGGTCTCTATAGTGTTGCCATTTCAAGCCTGTCATATCAACATAAATGGAAACATATTATCCATAGCATTTAAGATTTAGCTTCTTTCGCTTAGAAAAATGCCTCTGAGATTCATTCATGTTATGTGTATTAGTAGTTCTTTTTTTTTTATTTTTTGAAGTATTTTATTGTATGGATGTACCAAAAGTTAGTCATTCACCAGTTGAAGGACATTTGGGTTGTTTAAACCCAAATGGAATTGGAATACCTCCTGCAGTTGTACAGAGCACCAGATGTGCATTGGGCCACATAGTTATGATCAACAACAGAGTATGGAGTTTATGAAATTTCTGCATAACTTGGGCAGCTACATAAAATAAATGTATGCTTTCTTTTGCGAATTGTCTTTATTGTGCCTTATGTTCTAACTAGACATGAAATTGAACATACATTAGGCAATAAAGGGAATAATTCTAAGCCTGGGTAACAGAATTTCACATAAATGAATTGCTTTTTCTTAAATGCATTGCTGAGGTTTTCTTTTTGTTTTTTTTTAAAAACATAATTACCTTTACTAAAATCTCAGGGTATTTCTTGTAAAAGCGTTAAAGCTACAATCACATTATTCAGCAGAAGCTGGGGATCATTTGGAGAGGAGGGAGTATATACTTTTGGAAAGGAAAACTAATTGTTTCCCTATGAATATATTTCTAAAATGATTATGCCTCAATAAGCTGAGACAACTTATTTTACAAATGATAACTTGTTAATTTTATAATTATACATGTCTTTGATTAGGGAAAAGTGAAATTGTTTTAAAAGATAACCCACATTGCTTGGGGCTTCCCTGGTGGCGCAGTGGTTGAGAGTCTGCCTGCCAATGCAGGGCACACGGGTTCGAGCCCTGGTCTGGGAAGATCCCACATGCCACGGAGCAGCTAGGCCCGTGAGCCACAATTACTGAGCCTGTGCGTCTGGAGCCTGTGATCCGCAACAAGAGAGGCCGCGATAGTGAGAGGCCCGCGCACCGCGATGAAGAGTGGCCCCTTCTTGCCACAACTAGAGAAAGCCCTCGCACAGAGACGAAGACCCAACACAGCCAAAAATAAATAAATAAATAAAACAAAGTAAACAATGCGTTTAAAAAAATACAAAAAAAAAAAAAAAGATAACCCACATTGCTAATCTACGACTCACTTGGCTTTTAGTTCTGTAGTTAAAGGAATCTTTAATAACAGTTCATTTACAATCTTTTTAGGATTCTTATACTTTGAATTTGCTTATTCAATTTCTTCTAAAATTGTATGTTGTTGGGTCCAGAGACAAACAGGTCATGATTTTCTACCTCATAAGCTTTTGCAATTTTGGTAAGTATAAACTGACAAGAAAGTTTAGTTTCTATTTACTTGATAACCTAGGAATGAAATAAAAAGCAGCAGCAATTATTTTAACAAAGCAACCATATGAACCCTATGCTTTTGATTCTGAAATAAAATTTTAACTTAAGAATCTGCCCTTTACTTTGAAATATCACCTATTGGGGAGAGATAACTAACTTAAATAAATAGCAGACAATCCTATAAGGCTGATGTGAAGAATAGATAAAAATTATTACTTAGCTTATTGCAAAAATAAAATTCAACTCTCCCTTTCTGTATAAGATTTTTCACTCTACTTTCCAAAATGACAAAATATTATAATATGTAAGAGAAAAGCATTACATGGATGAAAATTGCTGCCTGCAAGTGGCTTACATTCCACTGAGGATATGTTATAGGATAGTGGGGGTGGGAAAAACAATAAACAAATACACAGAATAGACCAGATATGGGATGATGATAATACTAAATTAATAATCATTTGCTGCGACTGAATGTGCCAATAATTTGAACAGGTCTATCAATAGGTAACAGGAAATTGTAGACTTTCTTTGATAAGTCCAGGAGTGGAAAACATTTAGCTGATAAAGGACAAGAAAAATCAGCTAAGTATGTAGACAAGAAAATTAGCTAATCCCAAATACTTATTTTTTAAATGGGCAATACTTAAACTAGTATTTTATTTTATTTTATTTTTTAAATTTTTTTAAATTTTATTTATTTATTTATGGCTGCATTGGGTCTTCGTTTCTGTGCGAGGGCTTTCTCCAGTTGCGGCGAGCGGGGGCCACTCTTCATCGCGGTGCGCGGGCCTCTCACTGTCGCGGCCTCTCGTTGCGGAGCACAGACTCCAGACGCGCAGGGTCAGCAGTTGTGGCTCACGGGCCTAGTCGCTCCGTGGCATGTGGGATCTTCCCAGACCAGGGCTCGAACCCGTGTCCCCTGCATCGGCAGGCAGATTCTCAACCACTGCGCCACCAGGGAAGCCCAAACTAGTATTTTATATTAATGAAGTTATGACTTCATTAATATAAAATACTAGTAACTCATGCAACTGAAAAAAACTTCTGAGTAAAGGAGGAAAGTTGAGCAAAAAGAAAGCACGAGCAGTAAAAATTATAATTGAGTAACAGGTGGTTAGTAAAGTATGTGGTCTGAAACTTGCTCAGGCTATTATTGAGTTAATGTTACTTTGTAAAAAAATTATCTCTGTGATGATAGATTTTCCAACGTGGCTTTTCATTCTTCTAGTGTGCCTACTGTAACAACAATGGCTTATTCCCTTCATCCCAAAAAATCCAATAGCCAAGATAAGAAAACTCTCTAGATTAGAAATGAAACCACCTTGGCGTTTTGCTAACTAGGAAGTCCTAGACTACATCAAAGCTGTAGTGTCTCCAAATCTCCAGAGGTGGGGCTCAGGAATGAGCATTACTAAATCCAGGATTAAGCTCTTCAGATGATATAAGCCATATTATAAACTACTGTTCTTTGCAATATGAAGAAATTTGTTATCATAATGATTAAATAACTAGATTTTACAAGACTAATCACTGAGCATTGTTTCAAAGAAACAGAACTAATGAATGATTTTTAAAAAATCTTTGTACCTGAATTTCCTTTTATTCTCATTCTTTTTCCAGGCCAGATCTTCCAAAAGTCTTGTTTTTAACCATGTAGGAATTAAATTTTCCTTAAGAAGGAGGACTATAAAATCAACCAGTCTAGAAAGGAAATCTGTTTTAATCCCCAACTGGAGTATAAAGATACGCCATTGCCTCTGTATTTATTAATGTTTTGTTTTTCTCACACAGAAATCCTGGTGTGTGACATGAAAGAATCAGGATCTTTCTGGCCCCTGATTACTTACTGGACCTCTCAATACTCTGCTTAGGTACCTCCAGCCCCACACTTTATACCTTGTTCTTATCTTACTTTCCATGGCAGAGCCTCTAGGTGCCTACCAGGTATCCATTTACCTCTTCTTTGATAAAAGAATACTTTTATTCAGGAGAGTACGTTCATCAAATTTCCAGCAAATGTTTCATCTTTTAACATTGGTTTTCACAGACTATTTTATGGGTGGGTAAAAAGTTATAGCTTATCCACAAATTCCCCATATCATATAGCCAACAATTTATCCAATCACTACATATATATGTATATTGTATATGTACATATGTACACATATATATGTGCATGTATATACATATATATATATATACCCAGAGATATTGAATTGTTAAAAGTTTTTATTATGTTCTTGTAGAAATTAGCAGTGCCATAAAATAGAAACCATAACATAACAATTCATTTGAAAAGTGGGTGATCTTTCTTTTCTTCAATCTTTCTTCAGATCCCACTATATATTAATAGAGAATTTATTCTTCTGTATCCACAAACTATCTCTTCTTAATTTAAAAGAAATGAGGGAAACAATAGCAAAAATCAATGAAACTAAAAGCTGGTTCTTTAAGAAGATAAACAAAATTGATAAACCATTAGCCAGACTCATCAAGAGAAAAAGGGAGAAGACTCAGATCAATAGAATTAGAAATGAAAAAGGAGAAGTAACCACTGACACTGCAGAAATACAAAAGATCATGAGAGATTACTACAAGCAACTCTATGCCAATAAAATGGACAACCTGGAAGAAATGGACAGATTCTTAGAAATGCACAAACTGCCGAGACTGAACCAGGAAGAAATAGAAAATATGAACAGACCAATCACAAGCACTGAAATTGAAACTGTGATTAAAAACCTTCCAACAAACAAAAGCCCAGGACCAGATGGCTTCACAGGTGAATTCTATCAAACATTTAGAGAAGAGCTACCACCTATCCTTCTCAAACTCTTCCAAAATATTGCAGAGGGAGGAACACTCCCAAACTCATTCTACGAGGCCACCATCACCCTGATACCAAAACCAGACAAAGATGTCACAAAGAAAGAAAACTACAGGCCAATATCACTAATGAACATAGATGCAAAAATCCTCAACAAAATACTAGCAAACAGAATCCAACAGCACATTAAAAGGATCATACACCATGATCAAGTGGGGTTTATCCCAGGAATGCAAGGATTCTTCAATATACACAAATCAATCAATGGGATACACCATATTAACAAATTGAAGGAGAAAAACCATATGATCATCTCAATAGATGCAGAGAAAGCTTTCGACAAAATTCAACACCCATTTATGATAAAAGCCCTGCAGAAAGTAGGCATAGAGGGAACGTTCCTCAACATAATAAAGGCCATATATGACAAACCCACAGCCAACATTGTCCTCAATGGTGAAAAACTGAAACCATTTCCACTAAGATCAGGAACAAGACAAGGTTGCCCACTCTCACCACTATTATTCAACATAGTTTTGGAAGTGTTAGCCACAGCAATCAGAGAAGACAAAGAAATAAAAGGAATCCAAATTGGAAAAGAAGAAGTAAAGCTGTCACTGTTTGCAGATGACATGATACTATACATAGAGAATCCTAAAGATGCTACCAGAAAACTCCTAGAGCTAATCAATGAATTTGGTAAAGTAGCAGGATACAAAATTAATGCACAGAAATCTCTTGCATTTCTATACACTAATGACGAAAAATCTGAAAGTGAAATTAAGAAAACACTCCCATTTACCATTGCAACAAAAAGAATAAAATATCTAGGAATAAACCTACCTAAGGAGACAAAAGACCTGTATGCAGAAAATTATAAGACACTGATGAAAGAAATTAAAGATGATACAAATAGATGGAGAGATATACCATGTTCCTGGATTGGAAGAATCAACATTGTGAAAATGACTCTACTACCCAAAGCAATCTACAGATTCAATGCAATCCCTATCAAACTACCACTGGCATTTTTCACAGAACTAGAACAAAAAATTTCACAATTTGTATGGAAACACAAAAGACCCCGAATAGCCAAAGCCATCTTGAGAACGAAAAATGGAGCTGGGGGAATCAGGCTCCCTGACTTCAGACTATATTATAAAGCTTCAGTAATCAAGACAGTTTGGTACTGGCACAAAAACAGAAATATAGATCAATGGAACAGGATAGAAAGCCCAGAGATAAACCCACACACATATGGTCACCTTATGTTTGATAAAGGAGGCAAGCATATACAGTGGAGAAAAGACAGCCTCTTCAATAAGTGGTGCTGGGAAAATTGGACAGGAACATGTAAAAGTATGAAATTAGAACACTCCCTGACACCATGCACAAAAATAAACTCAAAATGGATTAAAGACCTAAGTGTAAGGGCAGACACTATCAAACTCTTAGAGGAAAACATAGGCAGAACACTCTATGACATACATCACAGCAAGATTCTTTTTGACCCAGCTCCCAGAGAAATGGAAATAAGAACACAAATAAACAAATGGGACCTAATGAAACTTAAAAGCTTTTGCACAGCAAAGGAAACCATAAACAAGACCAAAAGACAACCCTCAGAATGGGAGAAAATATTTGCAAATGAAGCAACTGACAAAGGATTAATCTCCAAGATTTACAAGCAGCTCATGCAGCTCAATAACAAAAAAACGAACAACCCAATCCAAAAATGGGCAGAAGATCTAAATAGACATTTCTCCAAAGAAGATATACAGATGGCCTACAGACACATGAAAGAATGCTCAACATCATTAATCATTAGAGAAATGCAAATCAAAACTACAATGAGATATCATCTCACACCGGTCAGAATGGCCATCACCAAAAAATCTAGAAACAATAAATGCTGGAGAGTGTGTGGAGGAAAGGGAACACTCTTGCACTGTTGGTGTGAATGTAAATTGATACAGCCACTATGGAGAACAGTATGGAGGTTCCTTAAAAAACTAAAAATAGAACTACCATATGACCCAGCAATCCCACTACTGGGCATATACCCTGAGAAAACCATAGGTCAAAAAGAGTCATGTACCGGGGCTTCCCTGGTGGCGCAGTGGTTGAGAATCTGCCTGCTAATGCAGGGGACACGGGTTTGAGCCCTGGTCTGGGAAGATCCCACATGCCGCGGAGCAACTGGGCCCGTGAGCCACAACTACTGAGCCTGCGCGTCTGGAGCCTGGGCTCCGCAACAAGAGAGGTCGCGATAGTGAGAGGCCCGCGCACCGCGATGAAGAGTGGCCCCCGCTCCCCGCAACTAGAGAAAGCCCTCGCACAGAAACGAAGACCCAACACAGCCATAAATAAATAAAATAAAAATTAAAAAAAAAAAAGAGTCATGTACCAAAATGTTCATTGCAGCTCTATTTACAATAGCCAGGACATGGAAGCAACCTAAATGTCCATCAACAGATGAATGGATAAAGAAGATGTGGCACATATATACAATGGAATATTACTCAGCCATAAAAAGAAATGAAATGGAGGTATTTGTAATGAGGTGGATGGAGTTAGAGTCTGTCATACAGAGTGAAGTAAGTCAGAAAGAGAAAAACAAATACAGTATGCTAACACATATATACGGAATCTAAGGGAAAAAAAAAAAAAAGGCCATGAAGAACCTAGTGGCAAGACGGGAATAAAGACACAGACCTACTAGAGAATGGACTTGAGGATATGGGGAGGGGGTGGGGTGAGATGTGACAGGGTAAGAGAGTGTCATGGACATATATACACTACCAAATGTAAAATAGCTAACTAGTGGGAAGCAGCCGCATAGCACAGGGATATCAGCTCGGTGCTTTGTGACCACCTAGAGGGGTGGGATGGGGAGGGTGGGAGGGAGGGAGATGCAAGAGGGAAGAGAAATGGGAACATATTGTATATGTATAACTGATTCACTTTGTTATAAAGCAGAAGCTAACACACCATTGTAAGGCAATTATACTTCAATAAAGATGTTTAAAAATAAATAAATAAATAAATAAATAAATGCTACAATCATACCACCATTGTTAATGATTTATAGCAAATGCTATATTAAATTATGCTCAGAAAGAATCTTTGGAAGGGTTCATTCAATCACATATTGCTCACTAAAAGGAGCCAAATGCATCCAAGTGTGACTTTTGGCTAAGTTGTTAATAAGAAGGCAGTTCTTCTTATTAAGTAAGTTGTTAATAAGAAGGCAGAATGAGTTAATTACAGTTATGGTATCTTTTATAAACAATAATGATAACTTTAGTACTCCATCATCATTAAGATGTAAACAGTTCTTGTAGACTGGTTTGAATTACAATTATATCAAGCCAATGAATTCAATTTTTAGCCGATCACACACTCATCTGAGAGATTAAGGAAGTAGAGTTTCTCTCTGCCTTCCTTTCAGCTCTGTGCAGGCTACCCTTGGGAGATCACATAGGGATGGTCACAGTCACCCACCATTTCCCCCCTCTTCCCCACAGAAACAAAAAATGACAACATTAAAATAACAACTTTATTTCCCCTATGAACTATCATAAAGAACAAAGGAAGAAGAATGTACTAACTTTCATATTTGGTGACTCAGCCTACCAGACGTACAGACCCCAAGCTTAAATATGAGGATCACAATAGTAGCATGCTGAATCAAGCCACTAAGTGGGATAGAGTTCTCCCACAACTTAAAGGTTTATGCATGCAGTAACAAACAAACAATGCTTACTGAAAGAATGCATGATTGAAACAATATAAATCCGATAACAACATTTAAGGAACCATACTATACTTTCAGTTAGAATTCTGGATTCAAAACAGGAATGTAAAGAGAAGCCTCAAAGATTCAAATCCAATATTCATGATATTGAACTGAATTAATAAAATGTCTTAAGAATGCTAGACTTCATTTTTCAGTCTCTCATAGAAACTTCTTTTCAACTTTTTAAAGATATCTTTTCCATCAGTCTGACAAACCTTTGCAACTATGACACTGTTTTCTCCTTACTGTCATTCAAGTTTGCCCTGAACACATCAAATATTCATAACTAAGGGCAATTCTGATGGCTATTGCTTAAAAATCAGGGGTAATGTGATAAAAATTGTGACTTTTATATGTCCCTTCAGGATTGATCCAAAGAAGGCACAGTATTATATATACATCTTTCAAGGCTTAGTTGAAAGCTGACATCCTATAGTGTGGAAAATTAAAACTTTTAGATAGAAAGTGAGCATATCTGACTTAAATAGCACAAAGTAATACACCAAAATAATGAGAAGATGTTTCTAGGCACTCTTAAAGGTAGATACTTGACATTTGTCCCATCTGACATGAAGAGTTCTGCTGACTGGGCCATATTTGCTTACTTTGATCTTATTCAAAAATCTGTTTGACCTCTGACACATTTATAAGGAACAAAAGTTTGTAAGCATTGTATCTATTGGTACAGATGAGTGGAATACAGAAAACATAGAGATTATAAATTAAGAAAGAACAGTGAGTGCAAATGCTTTGGTATCTTTGTAGTAGCACAATCTTGAGGACAAACTTCCTTATAATTAAGCAGGATCAAGAAGAATGAACCGTTCCTGCCATAAACTGGATCCCAGATTACAAGGAAGTAATGCATTGATGATTACTAAACTGGCACTTTCAACACATTCAGCCGTGGTTCTTTGCAATGCCAATGCACATCTCTGCTCCCTCACACAATACCACTGATGACTCCATAATAGCAGCAACTTTTTGAATCAGCCATATGCATACATATGCCCCCATATCCCCTCCATCTTAAGCCTCCCTCCCATCCTCCCTATCCCACCTCTCTAGGTCAACACAAAGCACCAAGCTGATCTTCCTGTGCTATGCTGCTGCTTCCCACTAACTAACTATTTTACATTCAGTAGTGTGTGTATGTTGATGCTACTCTCACTTCGTCCCAGCTTCCCCCTCCTACCCCGTGTCTTCAAGTTCCTTCTCTATGTCTACATCTTTATTCCTGCCCTGCAACTAGGTTCATCAGTACCATTTTTTTTTTTTGGATTCCATATATATGTGTTACCATACGGTACTTGTTTTTCTCTTTCTGACTTACTTCACTCTGTATGACAGACTCTAGGTTCATCCACCTCACTACAGACAACTCAATTTCATTTCTTTTTATGGCTGAGTAATATTCCATTGTTTATATGTGCCACATCTTCGTTATCCATTCATCTGTCGATGGACATTTAGGTTGGTTCCATGTCCTGGCTATTGTAAATAGAGCTGCAATGAACATTGTGGTACATGTCTCTTTTTGCATTATGATTTTCTCAGGGTATATGCCCATTAGTGGGATTGCTGGGTCATATGGTAGTTCTTTTTTTTTATTTAATGAGAAGAGCTTGTTAACTCATTGAGCAATGAAACCAGAATTATTGTGTCTACTTTACTTTTGGAGAGGTGAACTTTTACCTGTTTGTAGGCATGTCTTCTCTTGCTTCTTTCCTTTCTTCTTTCCTTTCTCTCATTCTTTTTTTTTTTAATTTATTTATTATTTATTTATTATTTATTTTTGGCTGTGTTGGGTCTTCGTTTCTGTGCGAGGGCTTTCTCTAGTTGCGGCAAGCGGGGGCCACTCTTCATTGCGATGCGTGGGCCTCTCACTATCGCAGCCTCTCTTGTTGCGGAGCACAGGCTCCAGACGCGCAGGCTCAGTAGTTCTGGCCCACGGGCCTAGTTGCTCCGCGGCATGTGGTATCTTCCCAGACCAGGGCTCGAACCCGTGTACCCTGCATTGGCAGGCAGATTCTCAACCACTGCGCCACCAGGGAAGCCCTCTCATTCTTAATAATAATGGCTATTGAGCATCTTCTACATTCCAGATGATGTGCTGTAAACTAAGTGGTTAAATAGGTGCCTGTCTGCATAGAGCTTAATTCTAGTGGAAGAAGGTTGATAATAAACTAATGAATTTATCATGTTTTGGATGATGGTGGGTGCTATGATGAAATTTAAAGCAGGGTGAAGGGATCAGACAGTATTCTTGGCTGGGGGAAAGCAGACACTATTCTATATATAGTGGTCAGGAAAGGCCTGACAGGGTGATATTTGAGCAATGACCTGACAAAAAAGAAATGATGAGACACATGGTTCTCTGGAGGAAGAATATCCAAAGCAAAGAGAACAACAGATGCAAAGAGTCAAGAGAATGCTTAGTTTATTCAACTTTCAAGTATAACAAAGGTTTACAAGGGTGACACTGGGAGGGGAAAATTCAAAGAGATGATAGACAGAAAATTTCTTTGCTATTTCCCTGTGGCAGCTGGGGTGGAATTTTTCTAGGCTGCATTTCATTATATATGCCTTTGTGGCTCCTAGCTTTCTCATGGCAATTCAAATCCTGCTTCCTGTACTTCTCTAATCAGTGGTCAGGATTATTATCCATGTGGTTGTATAAAGAGCCTTATACTCCTTATCTAAAGTCCATATCTGGTTCCAATTTCCCTATGGGCATCCTGGCTTTACATCTAATCAGTGTTCTTTCTTGGCTTTTCTGCTCCATTTCAAATACTTGTGGATTTTCCCATTCTTGACTTCAAGCTTAGCTATGCATCTAATTTATTCAGCTATATTCTATATGCTTGAGGCATGAAGGTGAACTCCTTGTGATAATACGTTCTACCATATTTACCTAAAAACAATTATTTCCTTCATGTCAGCTGACCAGTGGGTCTAATTGTTTGACAGAGTTTACTATCTTCATAAAAATATATTTTTAAAGAATCAAATTCTCATATCTAAACTTTATTCAGGAGTTTATAGAAAACACAGATACTTGGTAAATCCATAGTTTAAGCTTATAGAAGCTGTCTCTTGAGCACTGGTTCTTTTTTCTTGCCAAATTCCATAAAATGTGAAAATTTATATAATATAGACCAATATAGTATGAGCAAGATGGGAAATGTTTGACAGCCAGATGTCCCAACTTTTTAGCTAAGATGTAAGATATATTTGATCATGTCAATAAATATGTAAAATAGGTTACCATGTATCAATATAAGCAATTTTAAATATGAAATATAAGAATTAATTTAAAAGAAACTAACCCAAATTTGTGCCACCATTCCAGTACTGAAAATTCAATGTTTTATTTTCTGTTGGAAATATAATAGTTATAACTACATTTTCAAAGTCCACACTAAAGGGAAAAAGGTGAATAAATCAATGAAGCTCAGCTTGTGTCCTCATAATTCATTAAATTAAATGCCTCCACCAGACTCTACAGAAAATGAAACCTAATTTCATCAAAAACATTTACAGATCCATCTAGCTAATTCACTTAATAGTGAAAACTGAATTGTACCTCATGGTATTGGAGGAATGTAAATTTGGGGATTACTAAAGAAACAAAAACGTTCAGAAGTAATAAGTATTGACTTGCTGTCAGGTAGCAATCACAGAAATGGCTGGTAAACAATATACTAAGTGGTTGTAGAAACACTGTGCTATTTACTGCCTTTTCAGGGTGACATGAGAAAGCGATAACAAGCTAAAATCATGCTTTTATTTGGCGACACAAAAGCTGATTTATCCAACATCCATCCATCCAAATTTCTAATTATTCAAGATGTAGTCTTCTTAATGACAAAATCCTGATCTGCCATTTAGCTACTAACCTTAGGAAAATTATTTAATGTGTCTCTCGGTTTCCTCAACTATTAAGTACAGATAAGGATAGTGCTTCTTCATAAGTTATTTACAGGGAACACATAAGTATCAATAAATATATTTAAGGTGCTGAAACCAGTGCCTGATACATAGTAAGAGTTATAAAAGTGCTACCTATTACTATATTTATTGCTTTATGTGGTATGCACTGGATTGGGGGGCATTATTACTACCTATATAGGGATTGTATGATAAAGATGATGGGGGACTTCTCAGGCCAGGCCAGGTATCGTTACCTGAAAACTGTATACAAAGAAAGACTTGAGAAGGTCACAGACCAGAGATAGGAGCTCACTGAAAGACTGAGAGTTAATAATAAGATTACAGAATACCTCCTCTCTCCCATACCTTATCACCATATCAACAGGTTCTAGTATAATTACAGTGGATTACAGCTGAAAGAGCTGCAAAATGCAAACACTATCTGTGGAAAAGTATTTATAAAAACCCAAAGTTAAGAAGAGAGACAGAAACAAGGACACTAGAACAAGTTGGAATATCTGGCAACTATGACAATAGCAAATATTAAATACAGACAAACATCTAACCAGATTAACATAAATCTTCACACCAGAGGCTTATTTATCTCAGTTCTTTGTTACCCAAAACAACTTGTGCAACTTTCAACAAAAAATTGCAAGAATTTTTTTTTGCCAAAAGGCAAGAAAAAAGCATGGACTGTAGGAAAACAAATATCATGAGTAGATTCAGATATGACACAGATGTTGGGATTATCAGATAAGGAATGTAGAATATCTATGATAAATAGGTTAAGGGTTCTAAATGAAAAAAATAAATAATATGCAGTAATATATGGATAATGTAAGTAGAGGTATGGAAATTTGAATTTAGAATCAAAAGAAAAACAAAACAATTTTGTTTACTGAAAACAAAACAACTTTAAAAAACATGACACAGAAATAAAGAATGTCTTTAGTGGGTTCATTAGTAGACTTGAAGTGGTTGAGGAAAGAATCAGTGAGTTGAAGATATAGCAATAGAAACTTGTAAAGCTGAAATGTAAGTAGAGAAAAGAATGAAGAAAAAAACCCAAGAACTTTGGGGGCAAGTTCAAAAGATGAATTAAACAAAAATTTGCAAAACCAGAAGGAAAAAGAACATACAGAGCAGAAGAAATATTTGAAGTGGCAATGACTGAGACCTTTCTAAAATTAATGGTGGACAATAAACTACAGATAAAGGAAGACCAGAGACAGCAAGAAGATAAATGGCAAAAAAAAAAACCCCAACCTAGACCTATCATATTAAAAGAGCAGAACACCAAAGAGTAAGAGATTACTTTGAAAGAAGTTGGGGGGGAGAGGGATTACCTATAGAGGAATAAGTTTAAGAATTACAGCAGGCTTCTCTGAAAAAAATGCAAGCATAAGAAGAGGGGGTGCGATATTTAAAGTGTTGAAAGAAAAATCATCAATTTATAATTCTCTATCGAGCAAAACTATCCTTAAAGGTGAAGGAGAAATAAAGACTCTCAGACAAACAAAAGCAGAGAATTTATCACCAGCAGACCTTCCCCGAAAGAAATCTTCAAAGAAGTTATTCAGAGACAAGGAAAACACAGGTCAGAAACTCAGATCTACATAAAGAAAAGGAGAACATTGGGAAAGGAATAAATAGAAGTAAAACAATTTTTTTCTTGTTCTTGTTCTTTTCTTCCAAGTTTATTGAGGTATAATTAACATATAATGCTGTGTAAGTTTAAGGTGTACAATGCAATGACTTAATATGTATATATATTACAAAAGGATTACCACAATAAGGTTAGTTAATACATGAATCATCTCACATAGTTACCTTTGTGCGTGTGTGTGTGTGTGTGTGTGTGTGTGTGGTGAGACCTTTTAAGATATACTCTTCTCTTAGCAACTTTCAAGTAGACAATACATTATTGTTAACTATAGTCATCATGCTGTACATTATATCCCCATGACTTAGGGGATAACTGAAAGTTTGTATCCTTTGACCACCTTCATCCATTTCCCCATCTGGCATGCCCTGGAAACCACTAATATACTCTCCGTTTCTATGAGTTTGGTTTTGTTATATTCCACATATAAGTGAGATCATACAGTATTTGTCTTTCTCTGACTTATTTCACCTAATATAATGCCCTCAACATACATCCATGTTGCTGCAAGTGGCAGGATTTCCTTCCTTTTTTATGGCTGAATAATATTCCATTGTGTGTGTGTGTATACCACATTTCCTTCATCCACTCATCCATCTATGGACACTTAGGTTGTTTCTACATCTTGGCTATTGTAAATAATGCTGAAATGAGCATAGAGGTGCAGATATCTCTTTGAGATAGTGATATTCTTCCCTTCAAATATCTACCCAGAAGTGGAATTGCTGGATTATATGGTAGTTCTAGTTTTAATTTTTTGAGGAATCTCCATACTGTTTTCCATAGTACCAATTTACATTCCCACCCATAGTACACAAAATTCCTTTATCTTAACATCTTCACCAGCACTTGTATCTCTTCTCTTTTTGATGACAGCCATCCTAACATGTTTGGGGTGGTATCTCACTGTGGTTTTAATTTGCATTTCCTTGATCATTAGGGCTGTAGGGCATCTTTTCATGTCCCTGTTGGCCATTTGTATACCCTCTTTGGGAGAATGTCTGTTCAGGTTCCTTACCCAATTTTAAGTCAGATCCTTATTATTATCTTTTGCTATTGAATTGTATGAGTTCCTTATCTATTTTGGATACTTACCACTTATCAGATATACAGTTTGCAAATATGTTCTGGAATTTTATAGGCTGCCTTTTCATTTTTCTGATCATTTCTTTTGCTGTACACTTTTTAGTTTGATGTGTTCCTGCTTGTTGATTTTTGCTTTTGTTGCTTATGCTTTTGGTGTCAGATCCAAAAAATCATTGCCAAGACCAATGTGTGACAAGGAGCTTTTCCCCTTATTTTTTTTTCTAGTAGTTTAACAGTTCCAGGTCTTACATTTAAGTCTTTATTCTGTTTCTAGTTAATTTCTGTGAGTAATGTTAAGATAGGACTCCTATTTTTTTAATTCTTAATTGATCCAAAAGTTAACTTGTTTAAAGTAATAATGGTAACAAGGTATTGAGTGATTTTAGCACAGGTAAGTAAAATGAATGACAGTAAAGTCATAAGGGATAGGAGCAAAGAATTGAGAATATTTGGTTATAAGACACCTGAACCATAGGGTAAAGGATAATGTGCTTTGAAAGTAGACTTGTGTTAATCAAAAAAGTATACTGTAAACTCTAGGGAAACCAATTAAATATTTGTAAAACATGTATATTTGATGAGCTAAGAGAAGAAACAAAATGGGAACATATAATATGCTTAATTAAAATGAGAGAAATTAGAAAAAGAAGCCTCTGACAAGAATTAATTTAAAAATTACGTAGTTAATATTAACACAAACATATCAATATCAGTTTAAATGAAAATGTTCTAAATACACCAGTTAAAAGATAAAGAGTTTCAGAGTGGATTAAAAAACAAAACCCAACTATTTGCTATTTAAAATAAAACCATTTTGAATGAAACATTCTGATAAGCTAAATGTAAAGAAAGCTGTAAGGAGTTACCAAGCTAAGACCAATCAAAATAAAGCTGGAAGAGCAATATTAGTTTTAGACAAAATAAATTCAGAACAAATAGAATTATCAAGGATAAAAAGGACATTACAAAATGATAAAGGGGTCAATTCTCCAAGAAGGCACAACAATCCTAAAAGGGTATGCACCTAACAATAGAGCATCAAAATACGCGAGACAAACACTGATAGAACTAAAACAAGAAATAGGTAAATGCACTATTATAGTTGGAAATTAAAATGCTCTCCTAGTCAGTAATTGATGGGTCAAGTAGGTAGAAAATCAATAAAGAGAAAGTGGACCTGAAGGTCACTATCAATCATCTTGGTCTAATTGGTAATTTTAGAATATTCTCTTCAATAACAGCTGAATATTCATTATTCTCAAGTTCACATGGAACACTCACAAAGAAAGACAACATTCTAGACCATAAAACATACCTTAACAAATAGAAGGAATAGAAAACATACAAAGTACATTCTCCAACCACAATGGAATTAAGAAATCAAAAGCAAAAACAGCTGGAAAAATCACCAAATATTTGGAAATTAAATGGTACATTTTTAGTAACATATGGATCAAATAAGATGCCTCAGGAGGAATTAAAACAAATTTTGAACTAAATGAAAATAAAAATATAACATCAAAATTACTATCATACTTAAAAATAGTGCAGTGCCTAAAGGAAAATGCATAACATTTAGTGTATATAATATAAAAGAAAGATCTAAAATCAATAACCCAGGCTTCCAGTTTAAAAGACCAGAAAAAGATGATCAATTTAACTCTAAAGCAAGCAGAGGAAAAAAATAATTAAAATTAGAGCACTAAGCATGAAATTGAAAACAAGGAAACAATAGAGAAAAATCAACAAAACTAAAAGGTAGTTCTTTGAAAAGAACCACAAACTTTATAGACTTCTAGCAAGGTTAACAAATATAAAAAGAAATAAGACATAAATTATTAGTATCATAACTGAAAGAGGGTCATTACTGCTAATTTCCTGGATTTAAATGATAATAAAAAATATATGAACAGCTTTATGTCCACAAATTTGATAATTTAGATAAAATGGACCAATTATTTGAAAGATGCAAAGTACCAAAACACACACAAAAGTAAATCACTTGAATAATTCTATATCTTGTAAAGAAGTTAAATCATAACCAATAGCTTTCCTAACCAATAAATCACCAGACTCAGATGATTTTACTGGTAAATTCTAGCAAACATTTAAGGAAAAAAATGGCACCAATTCTCTAAAATCTCTTCCAGAAAAAGATGCAGTGAGACAACTTATCTCTTCCTACTGTATAGCACAGGGAACTGTACTCAGTCCTCTGTGGTGACCTGAATGGGAAGGAAATCCAAAAAAGAGGGCATATATGTATATGTATAGCTGGTTCACTTTGCTGTACAGTAGAAACTAACACAACATTGCAAAGCAACTATACTCCAATAAAAAACTTTTAAAAAAAAGAAAACTTCTCTTTCTCTGAGAACAGCATTGCCCCAATACCAAAACAGATTAAGATATTGTAAGAAAGGAAAACTACAGAACAATGTCTCTTATGAACATTGACCAAAATATCCTAAAATATATCAACAAATTGAATTCAAAATGTATAAAAAGTGCCATACACCATGACCACGTGAAAACTTATTCCAGATAGGCAAGACTGGTTCGATATTTGAGAATTAATCAATGTAATCATATTATCATATCAGTGAAGTCATAAAAGCATTTAGCAAAATACAAAGTCCATTCATGATAAAAACTCACATCAAACTAGGAATCAAGGGGAAATTCTTCAATTTGACAAAGAACATCTACATGAAACCTACAGCTAACATATTAAATCATGCAAAACTGGACACTTTCTTCCTAAGGTCAGGAACAAACAAGGATGTTCTTTCTCTCCAGTCCCATTAAACATTGTACTGGAAGTAAATAAAACACATTACAAAATAAAGAAATCAGAAGACAAGAAAGATCAACAAAAGATGTACAGATTAGAAAGGAAGAAATAAAACTGTCTCTATTTACAGATAATATGATCGTCTACATAGAAAATTTCACAGAATTGACCCCTTTCTCTCCAAAGAAAACCCCCCAGAACTAAAAAAGCAAGTATATCAAAGTTTCAGATTACAGGGTAATACATAGAAGTCAATGGTTTCCCTATACCAGTCATGAACTGGAATTCTAAATGTTAAAAAACACTCTTTCAATAGCATCTTATAAAATGAAATACTTAGGCATAAATCTCACAAAATATGTGTAGGGTTTATATGCAGAAAACTTCAAAACACTGAATAAAAAACAAAGAAGACATAGATAAACGAAGAGATATTCTGTGCTCATGGACTGAAGCTGCAGTATTTTTAACGTGTCAGTTCTTCTGAAATTGATCTCTACATTCAACACAATTTGGGGAGAGGGAAGGAGGGAAAGACAAACTAGGGGTATGGAATTAACAGACACAAACTACCATACACAAAATAGGTAAGCAGCAAGGATTTACTGAATAGCACAAGGAATTATACACAATATCTTGTCATAACCTATAATGGAATATAATCTTCACAAAAACTGAATCACTATGCTATCTACCTGAAACTAACACGCTATTGTAAATCAACTATACTTCAATTAAAAAATAGGAAAAAAAAGAAAAAAATAATGTGGAAAAGGGAGGGGGTCATTATGATCCCATCCTGAAAGTATTATGTATCACTCTGACCATATTTCTTAGGCCAGCCCTCAATCATATAGCCCCGGTTAACTGCAAAGGAGTCTGGAGAATGTAATCTCTCTCTGTTCCCAGAAAGAAGAGGAGTACATGAAAAATGATGAACTCTAGGGATCTCTTCCACATACATGACCCATTGCTAAGAAATCACGATTGGATCAGATTACAAGGACAAAGACATTGTCTCTAAAAGGATTCTCTCAATACATAGAAATGTTTGCTGTAAGTACTACTGGACCCTTGGAATTCACAAAGAACCAAACTGAAATGAAGGGGATATGAGGGAAAATAAATTTAATTAAAGGAAGGGGAAGGTCATCAAGGTAATCCTGGGGATTAGGATGACAGCGGACTGGCAGGCCTGGCTTCAAAAGATAGAACGCTGGAGCAAAAAGAAGACTGGCCAAGAGGGATCCTCAGAGAAGACAAACATCACTGACTCCCATACTTTCCAGAGGCTCGCTGCAAACAAACATGTATTGATGCAGAAGCTCCTCTAGAGGTGAGTGTCTTATTCTTTATTGACTGTCATTTCCTGTGTTCCGTTACATTTGCACCACTCAAAAATGTTCTGAGTTATTTTCCAATATCAGGTATACTTCCCCCAAGCATTAAAATTCCAATAAAGGCATAAATTTGTGTTTAAAAAAATCTGAGCAAGTTATTTTCTAGATATCAACAAATGGATTCTAAAGTTTATATGGAAAGATAACATACCTAGAATAGCCAATACAGTACTGTGGGAGATGCACAGAGTTGGACTCACTACACCCAATTTTAAGAGTTATTATAAGACCACAGTAATCAAGATAGCATAGTATTAGCAAAAGAATATACCCATAGATGAATAGATTCTGGTAGGCAGGTAATAAAAATGTGTAACTTGACCCCCCTGAATTTCAGGAGGCTGAATCACACAAATTAAAGCAAATGCTCTGGGTGTGCCTTCCATTGTAAGTTGACCAAAATCCAGTTTTGAAGTAGGAAAATGTGAATAATAAATAATAAATAATGAATAAATTGAAAGAAGAGTGGTTGGTGTTTATAGGTATTGTGCATCTATCAGCACCTGCCAATTTTTTTTCTTCTTCAATTTTATCTATAATGTTACCAATGCTTTTTTTTTACTACCACTGAGGAAGGTGTATCACCTTAGGACTAATAGTTGTACCTGATCCAGCCACCAGTCTTCTCTACAATTGCTACTACAGTTTTCTTCTTTTCTCTCCCCTCACTCCTTTACCTATGGGCACGACAGGAGTTTGTGGAGGGTGGATTACCATGTAGTCCTTGCAGTCAAAGGAAAATAGGATTAAACCCCTGTTTCACGTCCAGCTAAATATCAATCGTCAGGCAGGTGTTTAACATGTGTGGATCAATATTAATTTTTCTATCTTCCCCTTAGCCTACAAACACATTCAAGTACATTCTAACATAACCTTCCTTTTCTCTCTTTACCCCTCCTGAAGCTACCAGTGCGAACAATTTTCAAAGAGATGGCAAACTGCCTGCATATATTGTATTTCCTCTCCACTTCTTCATCCTCAAATCCCTGTGGATAGCATTCACTCCTGCTGGTCCCTCACATTATTCAAAAAAAAAAAAAAAAGTGATTAGTTACTTTCTATTTTCAAATACAAAGGCCTTCAGCTTGAGTTGTATTTACTCTGAGATATTTTTGCTTATTTTGTTTTAATAAACAAACAACTTCATTCCATAAATCCCTGAGTGAAAGAATGTCATTAGTTCTCCCTGAATAAAACATATACTAAAACAGATTGAATCCATCCATCTGACCCCAGTTGATTAAAGTACCTTGACATGAACTATGATTCTTTAAGAAAAATACAAACATCTTGATTTAAAAGAATCTCTGGGTTATATATTCAATTTTATTCTAGTGGAATTAGGCTTCAGGCTTAAGATTCCTTCTCTTCTTACTGACTCAGCATGTTGTTTCATTTTTAGATATAAACACAGTAATGCAAAGTACACTAGAACCACTCTACTTGAGGATGAGGCTGATACTAAAATTATTTAACTATTTCCTTTGAAGCAAAAGTGAACACCAATAAAAACTATTTTTAAATAATCTTAATGGTAATGTCACATTTATGAGAATCACTCTTTTTCAATGAAATACAAAAAGAGACAAAGGCAAGTGAAAGTCAATGGGGATAGAGGTAATTTTTAATTTTCGAAGGTGATAATATTAAATCATATCCAAAGTGAGATTTTAGCATTGATCATGTTCAAGGGATTTTTGTCAACATAAGTGATGAAATAAGAGAAAACATCTCGTTAAAATATCCAGCTTCACTTATGGTAAGGAATTGTCAACAACCATGTTAAAATTTATTCTCTCCATGTTTTTATTCCTGGTATTCGAATATTAAGCCTTTTAAAATTAATTGCAGCATTTGCATTATACAATTCAAGGTCAAATGTAAAAGTGACCAATCTCTTTGGACAAATTTTTGAACTTGTTTTGTATGCCCAACAAAAAAAGTGTTGAAATAAATCATCATAATTATTATGGTGCCAGTTATAATTGCTGTCACAAGCAGAGCAACTTGTGACAAAGGCAACTAGCTCTTGCTGCAAGCTACCTGTGTGCCATTCACAACAGAAACTTTCCTTATATTATCCATGGACACCTCTCAACATCCCTGTGTGGAAGCTATTAACTCCACTGAGAGAAGAGAAAATTGCTTGACTTGCACCAAGTCAAATATCCAGTATTGGCAGCTTTGAATTCAAACGAGGCTGGTGCAACTTCAGTCAATAGGTATACAATACATTCATTTGCTAAGGAAAGGGGAAATCTGGGGTTACCTTGTGTGACAAGAAAATAAAGAATTCACACTTTTCCTCTTCCTCTGCTAAGGAGAATTCGGACTACCTGCTCAATTTCTGTCTCTTCATTGTTTAGAATCGGGGCGATAATTGGGAAAATTGAGAGGCACAAAATCAACGTTAGTTATTTTCTATTTTAAAGTATGGAAAGCCACTGGTGGGTCTGGTGCCCAAAAGGGGACTGGGAGGAGGAGTGAAGAGATTTCACTCAGGCTGAGTAGATAAAGAATTTTCTGGGATTTTAACAAGAGATGAGAAGGCTCAGAAAAGTTACTGTAAGACTCCGAGAGAAAAGAAGGAAATAGAATCTTTAAGAACTTTTTCTTTGCATTAGAAAAATAATCCCCCTTTGTTGTTTTCTTGAGACTGCATTTAAGATCTAAATGTTTTAAGATTACTTTTAAACACAGGCAGGACATTTCTTAGCATACAACACTGGGTAAAGAATAGGTCATGTGGAGACTTGGCTTTATTTTGATTACAGTAGACATCTAACTAGCAATGAGATGGAACTTCACATGTGAAAATACCTTTCCCTCTCTTTGTATTACAACCAATGCCTCTGGCAACTCGTATAGGGCACTGAGCCGGAAATGACCTACTCTCCAACGGCTGCCTCCCCTAGCCCTTCTCCTGAAAGCTGGAGACCAACTGTTTTGGGGGTGGGGGGTTGGAGACAGAATTTCTAGTCATCAAATTCTTCTCCAAGCGTTAGAAATTTTATCTAAGAGGTCAGACGTCTGGCAACAGATGACAGTAGTCTTAGAGAAAAATGTGAAAGTTTCATGTCAGCCAAGCTGGAGATACAGAAGCAGTCCTTTTTGAGAACTTTTACAGTTCCACTTCTTATGGATCAGACAGGAAAATTTGGGGGAAGATGCTTTAATCTGGAGTCTTGAAGTATAATGGGACTCTACCCTTGGAAATTGTTGTTTATGGAGAAATTTCATTGACGCAATCTAGTTAAAAACCAACTGAGATGATCAAAGTGAGCAGCTGAGATTGTTGATAAGACTTGGTATATGAACATGGGAGATAACTTATCTAGGCTGGTGAAGTACTGTACTACATGCATTTGCCATTGCAGCCTGTTCAGAGTAACACACAGGATCCTCAAGGACTCAGCATATGTGATATATCAATACTTGCTCCACCTGTGCTAAGCAACCTGAAGAACTACTGAACCTTCTTCTGAGCCCTGCACCTTCTGACATCAACTAACCTCCTACCACAGTCTGCTGTAGCAAGCTCACTGAGGGACATTATTCACTCTGCACTACAGAATTATGTTCAAGCTGGCCAATTGCAATGATACACTAACAAGGCAAAGACAGATATCCTACTAAGTTTGGGAGGAATACTTCCACTGCTTTCTCCCTTTTTTCCTTTTTCTCCTTTTTTCCTCTTTTCTCCTTTCTCTCTTTTATTGCCAAACCTTTTGAACAAGTTGTCTGTTCGCTATCACTGCATTTAACCTCCGGCTTGCTCTTCAATGTTCTTCAATTCATCTTTCATCATAAATGCTTTGCTGAGTTAGCTCTTCCTAATTTCACACAAGAGTTCCAAGTTGCTAAGTTAAATATCATTTTCTATTTTCAACTCCTCTTTCTTATGTTGATTTCTGAAGACAACATTTATTCACGTGTTTATTCAGTTTATTCTACTAATATTTTTAAACACCTACCTTCAAGAAACTGTATTCTAAGCAATGGGAGTAAAGAAATGATCAATAAAGACAAGGTTGATGTTCTTGAGAAGCATATATTTTCATGTGGGAGACAGATATTAGACAAATAATCATAAAATTATGTTTAATTAAAATCCAAGTTATGTCCTGTAAGGAAATGAAATTCAGTTCTTTTACAAGAGGCTGGTCTGTATTGACAGTTGAGGTCAACTTTCCTGAAATAGTTAGTCTTGAGTTGAGATCTGAAAAATGAATAGAACTTTACCTAAAGAGGTAAGGGGATGGGCACACTGAGCAAAGGATTAGTGGCAAGGGCATATTTTCCTGTACACTTACCCTCAGGAAATGGGGGTGGGGGTGGGATGTAAATGAAATGATTAAGAGGGAAAATGAGAAATGTAACTATAATTTATGTTGGCATAAGTTTTAATTTTGTACCAGGACCTTTTGGACATTATCACATTTGATCTTCAAAGCCCCCTAACATAGGCAGGTAAGTATTCTTACCCTCCATTTTATAGATGAGGAAACTGAGTCACAGAGGTTTCATAAATTGAGTTCACAGAGGGTTCATAGGAGCAGTACCCTGATTAGAAGCCTCATTTCTGAAGCTCAATGAGATGTGTAAAGACAAAATAAACTGGTAAGTAAAATGAGTGGAGAGACAGAATCTCTTTAATGCCTTGGCAAGTGCACTCCTAGTTAACTGGAAAGGTGTTTCTCCACAGTAGAGTATCCAAAGACATATCTAAACCACCCACTGGGAAAACCTGAGGAAATCCATCCCCACCTTATTTGGGATTAGGGTTTTCTGAGAACGGTGTGAGTTTCAGGTTAGTTCAGTGCCTTTAAGAACTTAGATTTTGCCAAAGGCAGAAAGCATACAAGCCTGTAAAGAGAATCTCTGACCAAATTCCTCTGGCACAGAGAATTCCTCCCTACTATCCGTTTGTTTCCTTGAGGGAGTCTGTGTTTTTCCTCTGTTCCTTTTGTTCTGCTTGGCATTCAGTTTTGGTTTTTCAACAAGATACTATCTTCTATATCCTTCCTTTATTATCATGTACCCAGGCCATAGGCAAACCCTTTCTCTGCTGCTCTCACCCCAGTCTAGGCTCCTGGAGCATCACATCTTTGTAAGTACAGATCAGACAATGTAATTTATATGCCACCTCTTTTCACAAAGATATTGAGGCTGGAATCATCCATGTTATGACTATTTTAATAGTGCTTGGTAAAATAGAACTAATATAGGTTTAAGTATAAGACTATGAGGAAAGGTAGAAGTGGAAAAAAAATTAAGATCCTGAAAAGATTGTTGGATGACCAGGGTTGAAATTAATCACTTGTCCAGTTAACAGTGATCTAACTGCTCTAGTTCTCACAAATGTGAGAGAACATGAACTGAAAATTCATGGGCAAGACCATGAAGGAGGAATTAGAGGCCACCTGTCACTTGATGAAATAGTTTGTCTGAAGAATCCATAGCACAGCAAAGAAGAGTTGCCTTGGGAATGGAGCACTAATTTGGAATGTGGCAGGTTTCACAAGAAATGTTCAGATTGATACTGAAGGAGTCAGAATAAGCAGCTCCTCAGAGAACATACAGTTTATGAAAATGTTACAATCTGCAAGTGCCATCCGACCCCCATCCTCATTAATCACCCTAACCTTTCTGTCACCGAGTGGTTCACATCCGCCGATCCTACATCACACACATTCGTAAGAGAGTGTCACACTTCATCTCATCAGCATGATCCAAAAGAGTTTGAAAATCATGACAGTTCTATCAAGTTGACAGTATATTTTTTCAGAGTGTAGAGAGACAAAAGAATAGATTAACTCCTTTGGTAACTCTTACCTAATAATTTAGATTTTCTTCCTTAAAATTGAAAAAGCTCTAAATACTATTATATAATGTTCTATTGCTCTACAGTAATGTCTAAGTTATAGAAAGATTTTACATTAGGGAGAGTAATGTTGTTTGTGCCCTAATGGGTATAGTGTACTAGGTACTTCTGTATTAGTTCAGTTTTTATTCTATTATTTCTATATCCTAAAGGTGCACAACTGCCAGCATTGTTTCAGATTATACGTGCCTTAAGGGCAAGAGGAGTGCCAGTAAATATAAAATAAAAATGGTTGAAATGAATTTTAAAGGGGCTGTAGCCAATAACTTATTTATCAAAATAGGTCCCCAAATGGTTTCTAATAACCAAATAAAAGAAATAAATTATACCATTTGACAAGTTTATTGCTTTCACTGACCACCCCACCACCACCCACCCATTACCTCCTTGCCACACGTTCTTTTTCTCATAATTGGATTGGTTAGTTATATAAACTGACTTAAGAGGATTAAAAACTCACCTATCTACTGCTCAGGACTTGAGTTCAGCTATAAATTCATCTATATTTGGACTTATTTTCACTTGAAGTCTTGTTCTTCAAAGAATTAAATCTGAGAGAACTGATAGTAAAATGCAGGTTTTACTCTTCTGGGTCCCATGGTGTGTGTGTGTGTGTGTGTGTGTGCGCATGTGTGTGCAGGTGGGGTAGGAGAAGAAAGTAAAAAACAAGTTTAAAATATTCTGTAACTGAATTTTGAAAATTAATTATTGAATATAAGAGAGAATTTTTTAGAAGATTTTGACAGCTTGCTATACTAGAAAGGGCTATACTCAGCCACACCTTGTCGCTCAGATGACAGGGAAGTTCCATGGCTTGTTGGTTGAATCACCCAATTTAGAGAACTCACTAATCCCAGGAGTTTAAAGTTTCTTTAAATGTGGTCCCATAATATTTGAATCTATACCTATGTATTGCTTTGAAAGTGTAGAAATATGGTCATTTCTAGAGCACAAGCATTTCATGATTTAGATACCAAAGTCAAATTCCATAATCTAATCATAATATTCCTTTAGATGATCTGCATTTAAATGTGAATCAAAATAACTAAAACATAATTCTTGTGTTAAACTACTGTGTGGTAGACAAAAATTAATGAATAGACATGGTTATTTCTAAAGAATGTCTAAAGTGAGGGGGGAACGTGTTATTTAATTGGTTCATTTTATTCACTTTGGGTTTTTCCCTCTATCATGAATGAATCTGAAATATCAACTAGTATTTCTCCCATAGTAGCAGGTGAGCCCCTAGAGTACTATTAAGTCAATAAGTATAGTTGTGTGATTCCAAACGTAGAACCAAGATAACTTCATTCAGAATATTGGCTTTGAGACAGATTAAATTTTACTTAAATGCTTTAGCAGTGTGTTTTATCATTTTCAGAAACAACCATTAAAGATATTTTGTTAGTCCTTCATAATTTAAACCATCATTCTTAAATGACTCATCTTTGCTGTTGTCTTGAATGGATCCATGGCAATAGCTGGTTGCATGGATATTTGCACGGATATTTCAGGGTACTCTGCATGTAAACAAAAGTTCTATGTGTGGGAGGCTCCTTCAATCTAGGAGGCAAAACCTCTTCCCACACAGAAGTCAAATATTTGAGATACTTATATGCCTCAACTCACTGGAAGTTTGGATTCAAGCACCTGCTCTGGAGCTTTAATTTGAAGCCAGTGACATGAAGAAGTGAGAGTCACACAGCGTCCATTCTGGGACAGATAGTGACAGTGGCAGTGGAATCCTCTTTGTTGTAAGAGTGGAGCAGTTCTAACACAGAGGCAAATGGCTTTGGTGGTATCAGTGGCATTGTTAGCATAGGCTGTGGTGTCTGAATCCAGCTGCAAGATCAATCCTGGGGTATAGTCAAATTGGAAATTGTTCCTTACTGATTAGCCGCAAATCCTAGCTCTCCAGCTCCCCAGAGATTCCTGTGACCATCTACAGAATTCTTTTCATAACTTTTTAAAAAACCATGAACTACAGCTGATTTCTGTTCTTGAAATTAAAACTTCTGCCCAATATATCTGTGATTGAATAAGGGAGGGGGAGAGGGAGAAAAAGAGAGACAGAGAGAGTATGAATGAGAGAAGGAGAATAAAGGTACATTATTAGAGATATTACTAAGCTATTTGCTGCTTCTATTTTTGGCATGACACCAAAAAATTTTAAAAGTTGTATTGCAGACTGTGACTTTGGGCAAGGCTACTCATGTCTGTCAGTGACCGCCCGGGGGAATCCATACACATTATATAAGGGCTGAGGAGATAATTAATTCCATGCCTCTGAAACATGTAACTGAGAAAACATTATTGCAATTTTATCCTTTTTTCTATCTCTTATTTTTCTTGTTGAATAATGAAAAATAAACTCTGCAAAATACACTTACTTATACAAAATTTAAACAGACTTTACTTTGAAAGCATTGGAAAGAAGACTATAAAGAGCACCTGATTTAGAAAACAACACACACAAACACACATGCACGCACATGCACACGCACACACAGGAACTCTAGGGAGGCCATCATACTGATACTCATGTAAATAAAGTAGTTAGCATTAAGCACTCCCTGTGACCTTTAACTACTTAAGGCTATCCCCATCAGAACTCCTAATCGAAAATATACAATATGAAGAATTCAGAAGACTCTAGATCCAGTTAAAATAATACAAACTAGCATAGTTTTACCAAGGGATTGTTAAAAATCCATGAAATCTGGGAAATGTTCCAGAGTCCAAACTAGAGAGTCTGAGTTTGAAACATTTATTGAAAGCATAATATTCTCAGCTAGCATGCAAATAGGACCTACACAGACGATTCAGCTAAAGCGTTTGATCATGGTATTCTTGGGATACAATCCCTGAAAACCTTTGTTCTTGGATTTTCTTTGTCATAAGCAGAAGACATTTTGAGGGATGACAGTAAGACATGGCTTCTCTTAAACAAGCGAGTGAGAGCAGGAGAACAAGAAAGAAGTCACAGTCTTATGGAACCTAGCCTTGGGACAAATATCCCACCACTTCCCCTGTATGCTATCGGTTATAATTGAGTCCCTAGGTCCAGCCTACTCTCAAGGGGTGGGATTATACAAGATAGTAAGTATCAGGAGACGAAGATGATTGGGGGTCATCTTAGAGACATCCTGCCATATTGCCTTATAAAACTTGTTGGAAATTCAATGAGCTAATATATGTAAAGTGCTTAGAACAGTACTCAGGAAAAGTAGTGCTAGGTATTGGTTTTATTATTATTTGTGATTAAAGCTGGCCATAAGGCAATAGGGAAAGATAGATCCTGTTGGAACTGGAGAATGCATGTACCACTTAAAAATACTTAGGTCCATATGTTATTTAAAAAACACTCTTTCCAGTGAAAGATACCAATATAATTTTTTAATACTGGAGGTGCCAGTTTATGGCTCCCAGCCAAGGCAATGAAACCTTTTAGTGAAGCAAGGATATTTCCTAAATTCTAAAAAAAATACCTTTGGTTATTTTAACCTTTTTATTTTGAAATGATTTTAAATTTTTAGATACGTTGCAAAAATAGTAAAAGGACCCCAGATCATAATAATGGATACATGTTTTATACATTTGTCCAAACGCTTGGTGAGTGAACACCAAGAGTGAACCCTAATGTAAACTCTGGACCTTTGGTGATTATGATGTATCAGCGTAGATTCATCAGTTGCAACAAATGTACGTTCTGGTGGAGGATGTTGATAATGGGGTGGAGGTGGGCTATTCATGTGTGGAGGCAGGGGTTATAGGAGAAGTTTCTGTACTGCCTTCTCCACAATTTTGCTGTGAACCTAAAACTGCTCTAGAAAATAAAGCCTTTACAAAAAAAAGAACTTCAGCATGTCCTTCTTCTGCATTTCACCATTTGCTTTCTCTCTGTATGTTTGTGTATATAAAAATATACCTGTCTGTATAAATATATATGTGTACATATATATTATTTAATATATTCTTCTCTACCTCTTAATAAATTTAAAACATGATGATCCCATTATTCCTTAATATCAATACTTCAGTGTGCATATCCCCAAAATACTTTTTCTTACACAAGAGCAGTATAGTATTCAAAATCACAAAATTAACACTGACATATTAGATTATCATCTAATTCATAGAACTCACTCAATTTTGTCAGTTATTCCAGTAAGGTCATTTATGTACCCAGAATCACGTCGCATTTAGTTGTAATGTCTCTTTAATCTCCTTAAAATTGGAACAGCTTCTCAGTCTTTCCTTGTCTTTCATGACTTTGACATTTTTATTGAATACTGGACAGTAATTCTGTAGAAAGTTCCTCATTTGGGGTTTGCCTGATTTTCCCTGTGAATAGATTGTTCCTTTGTTAAAAAAAATTTGGGGGGGAGAGGAAGACCAAAGATGTGTTATTTTCTCCTCAGGGCATCATAACAGAGGGCACATGATGTTGCTATGTTTCATTATTGGTGATATTAAATTTTTATCACTTGGTTAATATCATATCTGCCAGCAATCAAAAACATGCCTCTACTGGATTTCACTTCATCTCTGACTCCTTCTTTAGGGCTAAGCCCAGAGAACTGTTACCTTCTCACACTCCGAACCAACTGATAATTATGATTCTGTGCTAGATAAATGCTGATAACCTAACCACCAGCATGATATTTTAGATAATGTAATTGAGGACTTCTATTTGGGGGTTCCCACAACCAAGCACAGGTTCAGTGATTTTCTAGAATGATTCATAGGGCTTAAAAGCAGTTGTACTCATAGCTATACAGCTTATTACAGCAATCAGCAAGGGAAAAAGACATAAAAGACATATTAGGTGAAATCTAGAGGAATACATGTGCAGGCTTCCTAAGTTCTCCTTCCAGCAGCAAAGCATAGCAGTACTTATACAGAGTTTCTGCCCAGGTAAGGCCACTTAAAACTCCAAAATTTTTATTGTGGTTTGGTAATAAAGCCACACTTTGCCTTTATGACCAGCCACAATCACTGAAATCCCAAACTTTCAGATGGAAAGTAGATGCTTACCATTAATCGCATTGTTTATATACAGTCTAGAGAGGTTGGACAACAGAATTCACTGACTCAGGCACACAAAGCAACCTATCACCCAGGGAAAATTTCAAAAGCCAGCCAAGGGTCAGCCCTGCAAGCAGGCTTTTCTAATAAACAGCACTTCCATGTTAACTCTTTCCTGCATACCTGCTAAGGTGCAAGATGTTTAAAAAAATGACCCACCCATAACATTACACTCCTACAGATCTGTAGTATAACAGATATGAAAAAGATAATAAAATAGTCTTCAGATTATTAATATTTACACGATGTTGACCTTCAATTTTCTTAGGTAAAAGCCTTTAAAATTAATGTATTGAAGAGAACAATAAAACCAGATACTTCCTTCAGGAAAATGTATCATGGCCAAATGGAAGAACATAAAATGACTCTTGATCATACAACTCAATAGCAAACAATCTGATTAAGAAACAAACAATCTGATTTAAAAATGGGCAAAGGATCTGAACAGACATTTTTCCAAAGACATACTGATGGCCAACATGTACATAAAAAGGTTCTCAACATCACGAATATTCAGGAAAATGCAAATCAAAACCACAATGAGATATCACCTCACAACTGTTAGAACGGCTATTATCAAAAAGACAAGAAATAACAAGTGCTAGCATGGATGTTGGTGGGAATGTAAATTGGTGGAGCCACTATGGAAAACATTATGGAGGTTTCTCAAAAATTTAAAAATAGAACTACCGTATGATCCAGTAATTCTACTTCTAGACATTTCCAAAGAAAATGAAAACAGTGATTCGAAAAGATACATGCACCCCAATGTTCATGGCAGCAGCATTTTCAATTGCCAAGATATGGAAACAACCTAAGTATCCATGGATGGATGAATGGTTAAAGAAAATGTGAAATATATATATATATATATATATAATTATTCAGCCATAAAAAAGGAAATCCTGCCATCTGTGACAACACAGATGGGCTTTGAGGGTAGTATGCTAAGTGAAATAAGTCAGAGAAAGGTAAATAGCATATGATTGTACTTATATGTGGAATATAAACAAACAAACAAATCCATAGGTACGGACAACAAATTGATGGTTGCCAGAGGCGGGGGGGGGTGGGGTGTTGATGAAATGGGTGAGGGTGGTTAAAAGGTACAAACTTCCAGTCATAAAATAAGTCCTGGGGATTTAATGTACAGTATGGTGACTATACCTAAAAATATCATATTGTACGTATGAAAGTTACTAAGAGAGTAGATCTGAAAAGTTCTCACCACAAGAAAACAGAAAACTATGTGTTGTCATGGATGTTAACTAGATCTATCATGGTGATCATTTCCCAATATATACATATATTGACTCATTATGTTGTATACCTGAAACTAATACAATGTTATATTCAGTTATATCTCAATTAAAAATGACTTGATTATTTATAATAAAGCAAATGTTTACTAAGGTTTTACTTTGTGCCGGGCCCTGAATTAAGGCAGTTATATCATTTATTTTGTTTAATCCCTATACAATCCTATAATTCAGTTACTATAATGCTCCCCATTTTATAATTGGGAATCTGAGGCTTAAGGAAATTAACTCATAGGCCTACAGTAACCCAGCTGGAAAGGGCAGAGGAAGCAAGGCAGTATGACTCCAGATACTGAGCATATAACCTTTAGAGAACACTGCCTCATTTGTTCAAATTAATAACGCAAATATATTCTTTTATAGCCCAATTCTTATTATCTTTTCTTCCCCATTTATATATTTTTTCAATCTTTACTTGAATCTGGGAATATGAACTATTCCATATGACAAGTTCTGAGACTGAGAAACATTATGTGCCATCAGTTATATCGTTTTCAAAGAAAAATAAGTATTCACAATTTTATGAGCATCCTCATACCTATATTAAATAGAGAAAAATATTTCATGAATACTAATTAAACACAAAGAATAGTAAATTTAAACTTGAATTGCCATCTTTCAATAGTTAGCCATTTCTTCCAGTGAGTATTTCTAACATAAGTAACTTTATTTATAAGTAATATGTTTTAAATTCATTTGGCAAATGTACAATCCAAAGTCATGATTTTAGTTTGCTTACCACATTTTTTCTAAAACACAATTTGCCTCCTTTTAAATCCTTCCTAATTTCTAATTCCCAACATAATTTTGGAAATTGCAGTTTATGTCATGTTGTTTGAGTTAAAAATTATAATGCAGAAAAAAATGTCTGAAGTTGCCAAGCAGTGAATTAAAGTACTCTTCAGGAGGAGATAATAAGAAACTTAAAAGATAAGTTATGTCTGTAGGGGGTAAATTGTCCTTGAAAGAAATAGAGGAAGCATAAAGAGGAATTTATATCTCTTGGGTTCAACAATATTAATTTGTCTTAACTGTCTTTGAAGTCCTGACCACAGTGATACTTTCCTAGGTGCATTTTAATTAGTGTGATACTGTCTCAATCAGCTACCCAGAATTCAGCAGAGAACAAACCGTTACCTCAAAAGCATTTGTCATAGAATATATTACAACATGAATTAATAAACTGGGGCCCATATGAGAGCAGAAAGTCTAGTATTCGAAAAAAAATTAGAAAATTATTTCCATCGTGGTTCACAATACCCTCAATAAGTTTTAATATTTGGGGAAAAAAAGCATTTTGTGAGAAGAGGTGGAGGAAGTATTTTCCTATTAGTGTCTTAACTGTAGAAATTTTATATAAATATAAGGTTTTCAACATCACAAGTGTCTTTCACCTCCAAAAGTCCCATCTTTTTCATCATTTTAAGTATTGAATCATCCGCACTTGTGGGTAAGCCATCTGCTAGAAGCAATAATTTTAGGAAAGATGTCCCAAAACGGCTTCCCATAGATAGCTGCTGGCAGCTCTGGCATTTGGGAGCATAATCCTTTTAAATTGAAATCTGCCCTCATAGGTACAGGTTTCCAGATCGTCAGAGCGTCATGAGTTCTATATATTTGTGATGAAGGTCAAATTCGAGAAAAGGGACATTTAAGCTGAAATTTAGCTGATTTTCTTTCTCAATTGTGTCACTAAATTTGAAAGTCCAAATAATCAAGAATATGCTGAGATTCTTAATGAAAACCCAACATTCATCTTTTGGAAACTATTAACATCCATGATTCATGAGAAAATGAATGAGCATATATTCCCTAAATTATAGATGAGTAATCTATCTTCTCTGTGCTTACATTTTGCCTTTCAGCCTGATCTTCACACCTCCTCTCTTGCAGTGCACATTTAAAATACTTGATAAGTCCTTAACACCGAGTGCCTTGGTCAAAGGAGCATTGTACAGAGAGGAAAATACATCCTAGACTGAAACACCTTAGCTTATTCAGAATATTTTAATTAAAAAATATTATTGAAGGGAAAAAAATCCATCCACAAGCAAAGATAATACTCAAGGATGGTACAATTCTCATTGATTCTCTTAGTTTTTGACTCTTGGCTGAACTGTTTGCTTGAATCACGACACAAATCATGTAAAAGAAAACGTTTTACATTGTTATAAAATAAACTTAATTATAATGGCTGTAGAGTTCGTCTACATATATGCAGTTCGTGTTTTGACATCCTTGTAGTAAGAACAAGTTAAACTGATAAGTAATATGAAAACTTATATAGGAAAAAGGTTTAGAAAGCCCAAACATCACTACTTTGAATGCAATCATGGGAGAATTTTATCTAATTTTGATTTTTCAAATTATGAATTGACAATACATTTAAAGATGTTTTGTCAATTCTTTATACTACAGAAATATGAAAATCTGCACCTAATAAATTTATTGTTTTCTAGAATCAGACTTCCTGAATATTTATTTTCTTAGAATAGCATTAAAAATTTTAATTTATGTATTACACATATCAATTTCTCTTTTCATGAATAATCTTTAGACTAATAAATTATGTATATAAATACATATTTTTGCAGTTCTTTTCAGGTTTTTATTAACTACTCATAAATTATTTACAATTAAATACCTAGAAAATCTAAATAAATAATATGAAATCTTTTATATCATCTGGTAGAGCAAGTCATTCTCTTCTTCTCCTAGCATTCCTATTCTGCCTATCATATTTGGGCATTTTACCCTTCTTCATGTACTGGGAAGAATATCTTCTAGCTTCTCTCCACTTCCTCATTCATTCATGATCCTGGAAAATTAGTGACTTAGCTGTTGATTTTAGGGAAAAGACTGAGTATATGTGGGTCAGCCTTTTTCTTTTAGATAATCTGTACTCAGGGTGAAGAACACTGACATCCTTTGTTTCTCTATTTGGCAAGCTTCTAGCAAAAGACCCTTCATCTACAAGGTGAAAAGCATGTCACATTGGATGAGTAATTTCAATTTATATATGAAGAATAAAAAGAAACTGTGATCTAATAAAGCAGATATGTGGTGTTCCATTTACATTACTTCTGTAACTAATTTCTCAGTTAGTTTGGACCTCAGAAAAGAAAGGTTTGCAAATCACCAGGATTTCATCAAAAAAAAAAAAAAAAAAAAGTAAAGTAAAAATTTCTAAGAAGGTATAAGATAAACCTGATACTATTAAGACTGGGATTACCTTTTCAGAAGGATGTATAATTGACCAAATTTAGGCACAATTAATTAGTTACCTCAGAAAAAGTCAATCCTTTTTTAAAATAATCATTATACAATTATCATTATCATTTGATCACATTTTTTTGACAATTTAAAAATGCCCTCCATATGCCTATTCATGAAGTTATTAATCTTTACAACATACTTATAAGGTAATAGTGAATGTTGAAGAAAAATAGGAAATGGGTTTAAAACATTTAGGAAGTGAAAAGAAGATCATTTACTCAAGCTAAAAATTATCCGTTCTTACTATGGCCCTAGCCATGTCACATGTTTTCATATATGTTATTTGATTTTCATATTTTTAAAACTAAACAAGATATAACTATAAATATTATTTTAAAGAGACTCTGACACCAATAACACTTACCATTTTTAAGGTTACAGTTGAAAATAAAAAGGCAAAGTCGACATGAATTTCCAGTTAAAGAAAATATCAGATATTCATGTGAAAATTATTTTAAAAATTTATGTTTTTATTTCTGAAAAATTTAAAACCACTCAATAATATTTATGCATATAATATTTATACATCTATATCTGGAGAATTTTAAGTCACTCAGTGAAGCATATTTGTAATAAATAACATTTAAGATCCTAATAATTTTCATGTGGTAGCTAGTCTCCCAATACAGACTTCCCATTGACCATACCTCCTGGTGTTCACATCCTTGTGTGGTATTCTTTACCATAATCTGAGCTGGCCCTGTGCTTGCTTTTGACCAATAGATCAGAGTGAAGCTAGTTCATAAGGAGACTTGGGCCTCTTGGAACACTTGCTGTTGTGATGTAGCCTCACAGATCCCAGCAACAATTCTGTGCAAAAAGCCCAGAGCACATAGAGAGGTCACATAGTCTAAAGTCCACCTAGTCACTTTAGCCGATAGCACAGGCTGAGATCAAAGCCAACAACAAATATTAGCTGCCAGTAATGCGAGTGGTACATCTTGGACATTCATCTGAATTAAGCCCTTAATGTCCCCAACTGTTATCTAATGGCAACTGACTAAGAGAACCCAGTGCTCAACTGAACCCAGTCAAGCTACACAATCATGACAGATAATGTTTTGCTTAATGTTATTTTTAGCTAGTAAGGTTTCAGATGATTTGTTATGGAGCAGAAATAACTGGAAGAAAAATTGGTACCTAGAGTGGGGTCATAAAACTGAAAAAGAAAAAAAACTTTAACTATATGACTTCAGTTTTAGGATTGGATGTCTAATGGAGGCCTGAAGGGCATGAAGAGGATTATTAATGGAAGCTGCAAGGACAGTATGAAATTTTTTCTTAGAAGCTGGAAGAAAGAGTACCTCTACTATATAAGAATGGAATTTAGAAAACTGTTGCTTGGGATAACATGGAAAATAGAAAATATATTAAATAAACTGGTACATTTGGCTAAGATTTCCACTCAGTTGCAAGTGCCAACTGGTTTTCTTTTGCTGTATACGATGAGGTATGGAAAGATAGAAATAAGCTAAAAGTTGTTCCCTTTTCAAGTGAAATTTAGAGGAGGTAAAAAGAAGTCAGGAATTTCTCAGTTTAAAAAAAAAATGCATCATACTCTCAGCCTCTCTCGATGGAAAAAGGCTCTCAGAGTAAAAAATGCCCTTGGGATAAAGATCATCTTAATAGTGTGGCTGTAGAAACCTTTGTTAAGACTTCAGGAAGATTTAAGGACCATCTCATAGACCCTCTCAATAGTTAAAATTGCTTTTAGGAATTTTAAGAGCCTTGCCCCAACATATCCTGACAAGGAAAGGCCCTGTCTTAAAGCGATTTGTAGCCATGGCTTTTGTCTAATGAGTGAATTCTATGATATTCATAGGGAAACCAGAAGAGCTCTTAAGAATACAGTATTTGAGGAAACACTGTTAGCTTGCACCAAAATAGGGAAAGTTCAAAATGAATTCAACTCTTCAGGCCCTGACCTATTTATAGGTAGGAATCAGGCTGAGGAAGGCACAAAGCTGCAAATTTCTTGTACAAAAGGAAGGTATCGAAAAGTAGAAGAGAAAGGGGAGTCAAGAGTCCAGATGGTAGAATTAAGAGCCTAGATATAAGAAACAACCAGCTAAAAGCTGTGGAGAATAACTTCCAGGGAACAGTACTGAGATCTAATCAATGAAACGGTGACGTGTCTGGCTGGATTTGAGAATTGCTATGTATAGGTTATTGTTATGTGCTCTCATTCCTACCACTCTTGGATAAGAATGACTATTGCATTTATCGTATCCCTAAATCACCACTGTATGTTGAGTGTGTGTCTTTTCATTAAGATGAATTCAGATTGAGAGAAATAAGATTCCAGAAATAATATACCAGAAACCATTTGAGTAAGGCTGAATAAATGTTCCTCAAAGACGGCTATACCCTGACCCCCAGAAGCTGTGACTATGTTATCTTACATGGCAAAAGGGACTTCACAGATGAGCATAAGGGTCTTGACATGGAGAAATTATCCTGGATTATCGTGGTGAGCCCCCTTATAGGAGGGAGGCTGCAAGTCGGGGAAAAGAGAAGACATCATGCTACTGGCTTTGAAGATGGAGTAAGGAACCACAAGCCAAAGAATGCAGATGGTCTCTACAAGCTGGGAAAGGCAAAGAAATGAATTTGCTCATGAAGCCTCGAGGGGGCATGCAGCCCTTCCAACACCTCGATTGTAGATTTCTGACCATCAAATCCAAAAGAAAATAAATGTGTATTGTTTTAAGCCACTAAATTTGTATTGATTTGTTACAGCAGCAATGAGAATCCTTAAACTCCTGCCCTGCCCCATCCCATACACTGCAGCCTGCTTCAGCTGCCCTGGATTACTAGGTCTGCCTCCTCAGCTCAGTGGGGTGGTGGCGGTCTGCTTGGGCTCTAGCCTGCTGTTCCATGGTCAACATGCTCTCAAAGAGCTATGGTCACTGTGGACCTCATTACCTAAATTCCTGTTCTCTCATAGACTGCATTCATGAGCTGTTTGTTGTTCAAAACATGAAAAATGGCTCTCATGTATGTTATCCAATTTTATGGTTCTTTACCTTGAAACAGCTAGTCTGGTACCAATAACTCTGTCACTGCTAGAAGCAAAAGGCATTTTTACTTCTAAATGAACATTAAATCTATTTTTAAATTTAAATTTCTCTAAGTATTATATCTCAATTTAGGAAATAATTAAGACATAATAAATCTTCCTATCCAGGAAAATATTAGGTTTTTATATATTTTTAATAAAAATTGGAGTTACCGTTTAATGTATTGTACTTGATGTGTTTCGGGCAGTATGCTAAAGGCAAAATACACAATCCATGTAACAATGCTTTATTTTACAGATGAGGAACCAGAAGATACCAGACATCTGAGATTTCTAAAAGCACTGGCTTTGAAACCATGTTTTTCTTCACATCCAGCCTCAATAAGTTATTAACTGTGACCTTAGGCATATTATTTTTAATTTTTCTGTACTCCAGTTCCCTCATTTGTAAAGGGGACATAATATTACCCAACTCACAGAGTTGTTGAAAAGATTAATTTATATGGTAAGTGCTTATAATACCATCTGCCTCAAGAAAGTATCAATAAATGTTAGCCATTAGTGGTATATTTGAGATTCAAATCCAGGTCTATATGATGCCAAAGTCTCATACTTAGCCACTTGCCTATATATTTTGTCTTTTATATACTTTGGTCCCTGGGTTGTTTAATTTTTGTTGCCACTGTAAAAAGCATCTGACTTTTTAAAATTCCATTTTCTCCAAACTGGTTATTTCTGATATATAGAAAACATCTATGCTACAATTAGCAACCTTCCTGAAGTCTATTACTTCTAATAGCTTTCTTGTTGAATTCCTTAAGTTTCCAGGACAAGCAATTTCATAATACACAAACAAAAATAATCTTCTTTTTTCCAATTCTTATGTTTTATTTCTTTCTCCTAGGTACTGAAATAATTAAAACTTCAGAACATTGTTTAATAGATGTGATAATTAAGAGCATATTTGTTTTGCTCCTGACTTCAATTGAGTAATTTTTCACTGTTGAGTTGAGTATGATACAGATTTTTATTTTGAAGTAGATATTTTAATCACATCTTTATGTCTCGTTTAAAAGTGTGTGTTTAACTTTTTTCACATATAATCAAAAGGGATGTTGAAATTTACCTTATTCCCTATATATTTTGAGCATTAAAGTAATCACACGAATTTGATTACTTTAATTTGATTAAATAAAGTGAACAAAGTTATCTTAGTGAATTGTCCTTATGTGCTATTTATATTGTCATCACCATTCAGTAAAAACATAAAACACGTTAATAATAATAATGATAATCACTAGGAAATATTACATCCTTTCTTTAGCCCAAGCATTCTTCCAAGTATTTCCATACTCATTTTGTTTAACCTTTACAAGTTTCCTATGAATTGGGGAATATTCTAGTCTCTATTTTACAGCTGAGTAAGCCAAAGTGCAAGTGACTATGAATCTTGCCCAACTTCACTCACCTGGGAAATATCACATTTGGAATGTGAGCTAATCACATGATTCTAGAACTTGAGTGCTTTAATATTTCATTCTACTTAATTTTTATTGCCCAAGTAGCAATGAGCTAAGCCAGTCTTGGAATGGCCAGGTCTAAATCCTTTTGCAAAATGCTTCCCAGTTATATCTGTACCTCTGAGAAGGACTCTCACACATATCCTTTAATGACTCTGGCATTCTCAGTTACTATGCAATGTGTATTCTGTTCTTTCTTCTCTCTCTCATTCTATCTCTTGTTACCAAAACCGTTAGGGGAAAAAAAAAACAAAACAGATTTTGGTTAAACCCAACAGATTGAACCTGCATGTGTGCCTGAACTCTCTCTGCATGGAAGACGTCAACATATTTTTGGAGACTGAAATGGAAAAGTGGTAACTGTTTAAACAAACCAGAAGGAAGTCAAAATCTAAGTAGCTATAGTAGGTGTCAGTCAGGTGTGGGGTGTGTGTATGTGTGTGTGTGTGTGTGTGTGTGTGTGTGTGTGTGTGTGTGTGTGTGTGGTGGGGAAGGAAGTGGAACTGGAGCTAGAAGCCAAAATTGATGCAGAAGACCCCAGCAAGGCTTCAAGGATAAGGACTGTAACACTTTCTAGGGCTTATGAGAATTCATACTTAATTCCTTAGATATTGAGTCTATAAACGGGGTTAAGTATCATTGTTATATCGTTTAGGTGGTAGGCTTCAAGCTGGTGACTATATTCTCTAGTACAAAATATATTAACCAATATTCAAACAAGAAACTTTACATATACAAATAAACACATATACATATACATGTGTATGTCTTTGTGTGGGTGATGTGGACTATATGGTAATAAAAGAAGATGAGAAGAGTACTATGAGTTCATTATGTTCCAAATAATGAAGTAATGAAATGAGGTCATTTTGGTGAGAAAAGAAGGTCTTAGTAAAGCAGAATATCTCAATAAAATTAGAGTATTTCAATTATAATGTAGCCACTGAGCAAATCTCTGTGAGCAAGAATATGACACTAAGAAGTACCCAAAAGTAGTATAAGATAAAGTCATGCCTTCAAGAAGCTTATAACGTAGATTGAGATACAAATATAACGTGGAGAAAATCATTGCAAAATTAAATTCTAACTAAAAGATACTAAGTAAGGCTCAGAAATAATTCCACATAACAGGTAATCCAGAGTTAACTTGACACATTGGCAAGCGGCTTATGAAAGAAGAGGCAGCATTAGTGTGCTTGATCATTAGGTTTTAAATAGATAAAGAAAAGAAGCACATTCCAAATAAGAGGGACAGTAAGAGCTGTGTATATACTGAGGAACTGAAATCATCTCTGCTGTTTTAGATTTTGTATGTTAGCAAGTCCAGAGGAAAATGAGGAATAGTGATATAAACAGTGAGACAAGATGAACCTAGAAATCTAACTATATCTAATATTTATCATGGTGATTTTTATTCCTTTTTTAGAAGATCAATGAAATTCAGAAATTGTTTCATTTAGGACATTAGTAAAATTATTAAAACCTCATATTTGATACTAATGAGAAAAAAAGAAAAAGGCATGAAAAAATCATTGTCAGCAAGAAAAAGGGGACATGGACATAGATTGCGTAGACCTGGAAAAATTTACAATAGGGTAATAAGGGCAACTTTTTGCCAATTAGAAAATGTTGAAGTAATGGAAATTTCTAACAATATAACATTCCAAAATTAAAACAAGAAGAAATTAAATCTGGAATAGTCCTATTTTCTTTTTTTTTATGTTTATTTTTTATTTTTTTCTTAATAGTCATCGATTTTGTACACATCAGTGTATACATACATGTCAATCCCAATCTCCCAATTCATCACACCACCCCCACCCCCCGCTGCTTTCCCCCCTTGGTGTCCATACGTTTGTTCTCTACTTCTGTGTCTCAATTTCTGCCCTGCAAACTGGTTCATCTGTACCATTTTTCTAGGTTCCACATATATGCGTTAATATACGATATTTGTTTTTCTCTTTCTGACTTACTTCACTCTGTATGACAGTCTCCAGATTCATCCATATCTCTACAAATGACCCAATTTTGTTTCTTTTTATGGCTGAGAAATATTACATTGTATATATGGACCACATCTTCTTTATCCATTCATCTGTCGATGGGCATTTAGGTTGCTTCCATGACCTGGCTATTGTAAATAGTACTGCAATGAACATTGGCGTGCATGTGTCTTTTTGAATTATGGTTTTCTAAGGGTATATGCCCAGTAGTGGGATTGCTGGGTCATAGGGTAATTCTGTTTTTAGTTTTTTTAAGGAACCTCCATACTGTTCTCCATAGTGGCTGTATCAATTTATATTCCCACCAACAGTGCAAGAGGGTTCCCTTTTCTCCACACCCTCTCCAGCATTTCTCGTTTGTAGATTTTCTGATGATGCCCACTCTAACTGGTGTAAGGTGATACCTCATTGTAGTTTTGATTTGCATTTCTCTAATAATTAGGGATGTTGAGCAGCTTTTCATATGCTTCTTGGCCATCTGTATGTCTTCCTTGGAGAAATGTCTATATAGGTCTTCTGCTCATTTTTGGATTGGATTGTTTGTTTTTTAAATATTGAGCTGCATGAGTTGTTTATATATTTGGGAGATTAATCCTTTGTCTGATGATTCATTTGCAAATATTTTCTCCCATTCTGAGGGATGTCTTTTCGTCTTGTTTATGGTTTCCTTTGCTGTGCAAAAGCTTTTAAGTTTCATTAGGTCCCATTTGTTTATTTTTGTTTTTATTTCCATTACTCTAGGAGGTGGATCAAAAAAGATATTGCTGTGATTTATGTCAAAGAGTGTTCTTCCTATGTTTTCCTCTAAGAGTTTTACAGTGCCCGGTCTTATGTTTAGGTCTCTAATCCATTTTGAGTTTATTTTTCTGTATGATGCTAGGGAGTGTTCTAATTTCATTCTTTTACATGTAGCTGTCCAGTTTTCCCAGCACCACTTATTGAAGAGACTGTCTTTTCTCCATTGTATATCCTTGCCTCATTTGTCATAGATTATTTAACCATAGGTGTGTGGGTTTATCTCTAGGTTTTCTATCCTGTTTCATTGATCTATATTTCTGTTTCTGTGCCAGTACCATATTGTCTTGATTACTGTAGCTTTGTAGTATAGTCTGAAGTCAGGGAGTCTGATTCCTCCAGCTCTGTTTTTTCCCTCAAGACTGCTTTGGCTATTCGGGGTCTTTTGTGCCTACATACAAATTTCAGGACTTTTTGCTCTAGTTCTGTAAAAAATGCCATTGGTAACTTGATAGGGATTGCATTGAATCTATAGATTGCTTTGGGTAGTATAGTCATTTTCACAATGTTGATTCTTCCAGTCCAAGAACATGGTATATCTCTCCATCTGTTGGTATCATCTTTAATTTCTTTCATCAGTGTCTTATAGTTTTCTGCATACAGGTCTTTTGTTTCTCTAGGTAGATTTATTCCTAGGTATTTTATTCTTTTTGTTGCAATGGTAAATGAGAGTGTTTCTTTAATTTCTCTTTCAGATTTTTCATCATTAGTGAACAGTAATGCAAGAGATTTCGGTGCATTAATTTTGTATCCTACAACTTTACCAAATTCATTGATTAGCTCTAGTAATTTTCTGGTGGCCTCTATAGGATTCTCTATGTATAGTATCATGTCATCTGCAAACAGTGACAGTTTTACTTCTTCTTTTCCAATTTGTATTCCTTTTATTTCTTTTTCTTCTCTGATTGCCATGGTTAAGACTTCCAAAACTATGTTGAATAATAGTGGTGAGAGTGGACATACTTGTCTTGTTCCTGATCTTAGAGGAAATGCTTTCAGTTTTTCACCATTGAGAATGATGTTTACTGTGCGTTTGTCATATATGGCCTTTATTATGTTGAAGTAGGTTCGCTCTATGCCCACTTTCTGGAAAGTTTTTATCATAAATGGGTGTTGAATTTTGTCAAAAAGTTTTTCTGCATCTATTTTTTTTTTAAAGATTTATAGATTGATTGATTGTTTGCTTTGTTGGGTCTTCGTTTCTGTGCTAGGGCTTTCTCTAGTTGCGGCAAGCGGGGGCCACTCTTCATCGCGGTGCGCGGGCCTCTCACTATCGCGGCCTCTCTTGTTGCGGGGCACAGGCTCCAGACGCGCAGGCTCAGTAGTTGTGGCTCCGGGCCTAGTTGCTCCATGGCATGTGGGATCTTCCCAGACCAGGGCTCGAACCCATGTCCCCTGGATTAGCAGGCAGATTCTCAACCACTGCGCCACCAGGGAAGCCCCTCTGCATCTATTGAGATGATCATATGTTTTTTCTTCTTCAATTTGTTAATATGGTGTATCACATTGATTGATTTGCGTATATTGAAGAATCCTTGCATCCCTGGGATAAATCCCACTTGATCGTGGTGTTTGATCCTTTTAATGTGTTGTTGGATTCTGTTTGCTAGTATTTTGTTGAGGATTTTTGCGTCTATATTCATCAGTGATATTGGTCTGTAATTTTCTTTTTTTGTAGTATCTTTGTCTGGTTTTGGTATCAGGGTGATGGTGGCCTCATAGAATGAGTTTGGGAGTGTTCCTTCCTCTGTAATTTTTTGGAAGAGTTTGAGAAGGATGGGTGTTAGCTCTTCTCTAAATGTTCGATAGAATTCACCTATGAAGCCTTCTGTCCTGGACTTTTGTTTGTCGGAAGAGTTTTAATCACAGTTTCAATTTCATTAATTGTGATTAGTCTGTTCATATTTTCTATTTCTTCCTGGTTCAGTCTTGGAAGTTTATACCTTTCTAAGAATTTGTCCATTGCTTCCAGGTTTTCCATTTTATTGGCATAGAGTTGCTTGTAGTAGTGTCTTAGGATGCTTTGTATTTCTGTGGTGTCTGTTGTAACTTCTCCTTTTTCATTTCTAATTTTATTGATTTGAGTCCTCTCCCTCTTTTTCTTGATGAGTCTGGCTAATGGTTTATCAATTTTGTTTATCTTCTCAAAGAACCAGCTTTTAGTTTTCCTGATCTTTGCTACTGTGTTCTTTGTTTCTATTTCATTTCGTTCTGCTCTGATCTTTATGATTTCTTTCCTTCTGCTAACTTTGGGTTTTGTTTGTTCTTCTTTCTCTAGTTCCTTTAGGTGTAAGGTTAGATTGTATATTTGAGATTTTTCTTGTTTCTTGAGGTAGGCTTGTATAGCTATAAACTTCCCTCTTAGAACTGCTTTTGCTGCATCCCATAGGTTTTGAATTGTCGTGTTTTCATTGTCATTTGTCTCTAGGTATTTTTTGATTTCCTCTTTGATTTCTTCAGTGATCTCTTGGTTATTTAGTAACGTATTGTTTAGCCTCCATGTGTTTGTGTTTTTTACGTTTTTTTCCCTGTAATTCATTTCTAATCTCATAGCGTTGTGGTCAGAAAAGATGCTTGATATGAATTCAATTTTCCTAAATTTACTGGGGCTTGATTTGTGACCCAAGATGTGATCTATCCTGGAGAATGTTCCATGCACACTTGAGAAGAAAATGTAATTTGCTGTTTTGGGATGGAATGTCCTATAAATATCAATTAAATCTATCCGGTCTATTGTGTCATTTAAAGCTTGTGTTTCCTTATTAATTTTCTGTTTGGATGATCTGTCAACTGGTGTAAGTGAGGTGTTAAAGTTCCCCACTATTATTGTGTTACTGTCGATTTCCTCTTTTAGAGCAGTTAGCAGTTGCCTTATGTATTGAGGTGCTCCTATGTTGGGTGCATATATATTTATAATTGTTATATCTTCTTCTTGGATTGATTCCTTGATCATTATGTAGTGTCCTTCCTTGTCTCTTGTAACATTCTTTATTTTAAAGTCTATTTTATCTGATATGAGTATTGCTACTCCAGCTTTCTTCTGATTTCCATTTGCATGGAGTATATTTTTCCATCCCCTCCCTTTCAGTCTGTATGTGTCCCTAGGTCTGAAGTGGGTCTCTTGTAGATAGCATATATATGGGTCTTGTTTTTGTATCTATTCAGCGAGCCTGTCTCTTTTGGTTGGAGCATTTAATCCATTCACGTTTAAGGTAATTATCGATATGTATGTTCCTATGACCATTTTCTTAATTGCTTTGGGTTTGTTTTTGTAGGTCCTTTTATTCTCTTGTGTTTCCCACTTAGAGAAGTTCCTTTATCATTTGTTGTAAAGGTGGCTTGGTGGTGCTGAATTCTCTTAACTTTGCTTGTCTGTAAAGCTTTTGATTTCTCCATCAAATATGAATGAGATCCTTGCTGGGTACAGTAATCTTGGTTGTAGGTTATTCCCTTTCATCACTTTAAGTATATCATGCCACTCCCTTCTGGCTTGTAGAGTTTCTGCTGAGAAATCAGCTGTTAACCTTATGGGAGTTCCCTTGTATGTTATTTCTCATTTTTCCCTTGCTGCTTTCAATAATTTTTCTTTGTCTTTAATTTTTGCCAATTTGATTACTATGTCTCGGCGTGTTTCTCCTTGGGTTTATCCTGTATGGGACTCTCTGCACTTCCTGGACTTGGGTGGCTATTTCCTTTCCCATGTTAGAGAAGTTTTCGACTATAATCTCTTCAAATATTTTCTCAGATCCTTTCTCTTTCTCTTCTCCTTCTGGGAACCCTATAATGCGAATGTTGTTGCGTTTAATGTTTTCCCAGAGGTCTCTTAAGTTGTCTTCATTTCTTTTCATTCTTTTTTCTTTATTCTGTTCTGCAGCAGTGAATTCCACCATTCTGTGTTCCAGGTCACTTATCCATTCTTCTGCCTCAGTTACTCTGCTATTGATTCCTTCTAGTGTAGTTTTCATTTCAGATATTGTATTGTTCATCTCTGTTTGTTCTTTACTTCTTCTAGATCTTTGTTAAACATTTCTTGCATCTTCTCGATCTTTGCCTCCATTCTTTTTCTGAGGTCCTGGATCACCTTCGCTATCATTATTCTGAATGCTTTTTCTGGAAGATTGCCTATCTCCATTTCATTTAGTTGTTTTTCTGGGGTTTTTTCTTGTTCCTTCATCTGGTTCATAACCCTCTGCCTTTTCATCTTGTCTATCTTTCTGTGAATGTGGTTTTTGTTCCACAGACTGCAGGAATGTAGTTCTTCTTGCTTCTGCTGTCAGCCCTCCGTGGTGATCTTTTTTTATTTCAGTTTATTTAACCATTCTGACCCCTGAGTTACTCAAAAAATTTTACATAGTGGCAATAACATCTATCATACGGGATGGTAATTCATTATATATAAATTGAAGTGGTGCTTAATAATAATAATAAACAATGCATTTAACACATATATAGAATGATATATTATTTCATTTATGTATTACAAATATATAACTTAATATACTAGTAAAATAATTACAGAAATTATAAATGAAAATAGAGAAAGAAATTATACTGCACTGAAACTGACTTTCTCTCCGTAACTCCATAATTTAAATATTTCTGGCCTCAGAACTTTTGGGGTTTTTTTCCTTTTTTTTTGTTTGTTTGTTTGTTTTGTTTTTGTTTTTTCTTACTACACTTTTCCCTGCTATTGTCATGGCTAAATCCTTCTCATATTTCATTTCAAGTGTAACGTCTCCTCTTGAAGGACTTTGCTGATTTCTGTAGCAACTAATGTAGCATGCCCAGAAGTTGCTACCTCAGTCCCTCTCTGCTTCCTTTAGAGCAGTCAGCTTGATGGGTTTGTACTTGTTTCTACTCCTGTGTTTGTCCATTCTCCATACTAGAATGTAAATAGTAGGAATATAGCAACCAAGTTTGTTTTATACAGCAGTGAGCGCTTTGAGCCCAGCACAATTCTTGGCTCAGAGAGATACCAAAAAAAATTAGTTAAGCAGATAAATGAAATCTGTAATCACTTATCCATCTTGACTTTCAGAGGTGCTTTAACCATAATATTTCAATTTTTTTGCCCTGAATGAATTATTTAAGAATCGATATCAAGGGTCACCTAAGTAAATTATCCATATTCCACATTATTCTATAACAGTGAAGAAATATATAATCTTTCTTCTCATGACCTAGGGCCCTATCTGTTAAGTTAAACTGCTTCCCTGGATCTATGTGAAGCTGTGGAGACAGACCCCAAAGGCCAGGCTGACAGGATAACTAGTGAGTGAAGCCTCTTTCAATATGGAATAAAGCTCTCAGATCACTGTTCTTGTAAGAACCCAATTTAAAGTTGAACATTATTGAATTAAAACCTTGAAACTATAATTGAAATATAAAAATCACAATTACTATTTTAACTGTGAATTCCCTCTGTTTTCAATAAAAATGTCACCATTTGAGACAAGAAGGGGATAGATGGTTGTGGCAAAGGAGAGTGATACATACAAATATCTAAATACACAAGAATGTAGATTTGTAATGTGATTTCCTGCTTTAAAACAATGCTAATGTTTTATTGTTTTAGATTTTATTTTAAATGATCCTTGAAGACTATAAGTGTCACATTAAGAACTTTATGCCTTGAGTGGTTGTTACAGCAGAAGTAGAAATAAATTTCTTAAGATATTCCAGAAAACCCTCCAGCTTTTACTCTATTATTGTTACTAATATCCTGTGTAGAGTAGTTTTACCACTCAGCTGGGAGTACAAGGAAATTGAAAACAATATGCATGCCTAATGTGCTAAGTGAACTGCAATAAACCATGCTACATATCCTGACCACCCCAGTAAATCAGATGTTAATGGGTTTTCCTATTTATTAATGTTGTAAAATTGCCTGAAATATTCCTCTCAATTTGAGGAATTGAAGATAACTTTTGCTCCCTTTTCTGTCACAGAAAAATGTAATTGAAAAAATATATTTTTTTCAAATATGAAAATTGAACATATCCAGAACAAGTAAGTGGGCTCTTTAAAAAAATCATATTGTCCCCAAATCATTCATCAAATGCAATTATATTAAGGGTTTTGGAATTTAGAGCTAGTTTGTAAGGATGTATTGGACAGTTGTTCACATTGATGTTGAAGCGCAGACATTTGTTTGTTTTGTTCTGTTTTTTGCCAGTTGGTTGCTGCTTTTCATGAAGGTCTACTTCGGGTTAGGCAGAGAAAAGCAGGGATCAATAGCATAGATTTTAGCTATAGCTCCAGCTAGCTAGCTAACAGAATAATTCTGTTGATTAGAAGTGGATAGACTGAAGAGAGATTTTTCTAAAATAAGTTATGGAAAAAATAATTCAAAACAAGTATTCCAATATCTAGTGGCCTGCAATTACACAGAGATAGAACTAAATAATTTTTAAAAATAATTACTAAGATTTTAATATCTAAACATCTAAGTTGTGAAATGTCAAAGATTGCATATGCATATGCATGTTTTCATTAAATTGAGAGGCTGTTATTTTTTAAATAGAGCTATTATTGTGCTTCTAAGGAGATAATGTTTTAAAAAAATTAAAACTTTATTGATGTCAACTTTGGTGGGAAATTTAGAGAAGACATTTTTTATGGGTTTTAGACATTTACTTTTTACACCTTTTCTCCTTTACACAATCTGACTACAACTTTCCATCGTTTCAATTCTTGGCATTTCTTACTCTACTCAAATTGTTTCTTGAATCTCTCAATTATTTCCATGTTTGGTTTCTGACTTTTCCCTCCCAATCAAATTTCCTCTTCATGACTTAGTTATCCCCTTAGGTACTCTTTACACCAAGTCACTCTCTTCCTTCTACTTCCACTGTTCTTTTCCCTCTATTTAAGATCCTCTGATTCTCTTTCTTTTCTTGCTACTCCAACCCTGGGTCACTCCCACAATCATCTTCCCTCTTGGTTACCAAGCCCTGCTGGAGAAAAGGACATGACCCTAAAGATTAGTGAAACTAAAGATCTATAGTCTCCAATATGTTAGACTCTCAAAACTGCAACCAAAAGTATGCTCATTCATTCATTCCTTTATTCATTAACTCATCATTAACTTATCATTCAGTCTTTTAGTCCATAAATCTTTACTGAGTCACAACCACAGACTAGGCACTGGTCATATTACAGTAAATAAATTTAAGTTCCTGCTCTCAGATATATAGATAGATAGACAGATCTATCTTTAGATAGATAGATAGATAATCAGACAAGTATAAAATTATTTCAGGAATCAGCAAATTCCAAGAAGAAAAATTAAGTGGGGCAAGGAGACAGAGTGATTGGATTGAATATTAGTTAGGGAAAAGATCTCTGATAACGTGACATTGTACAGAGATCTAAGAAGACAGAGAGAGGCATATGCAGAATTGAGGGAAGAGTTTCCCAGGAGAGAGAACAGTAAATTTCTTTGCTACACTTGCATAATTGCTTTAAAAAATTCACCAGTGGGCATAGTTATTAGGAGCAGAGGCTCTAAAGTCCCACTTCCTAAATTTGAATCCAACTACATCACTTACAAACCAGGTGCCCTTGAACAAGTTAATTGATTTCTACCCTTCTCTGTAAAATTTCTGTAGTATTCATCCCTATCTCTGGGAGAAGATAGCAATTGTGACTATTAAGTGAGTTAATATATGTGTAAAGCACTTAGGCAAGTTCCTGAAACATAGATACTCAATATTATTTTAGCTCTTAACCCCACGGGAGATCATTCATCCTTACCAAACTTTGTTTTTCTGTAGGATTTATCTCCTTTATTCATTTCTACAATAACACTGTTTCTTGGCTTTCATCTTATCTCTTTTTATATTACTACACAGATTTTTTTCCCTTCAATTTGCCAATAAATAATCCTTAAGCCAAACACTCTTTCAGAGGTCATTACTTTGGTTTACATATATATCCAAGAAGCTTCCTGTTCTCAGCACTCTTCTTTCCCTGCACAGGATAGGTAATTTTATATAATCTTGATCCCATAGTTATATGAATATTTTTCATGTGCTGATGACCATTAAATTTGCCTCTGTAGCTCAGACTACTCACCCTGAGCCACAGACTCCTTAATTCAACTGCTAACTTGACATCACCATTTGGATGTATCCAAGATGTATCTAAGTAACATTACAACCTTAAATAACTACAACTGTTACTCATTCCCCACTCCTTCCTTAAATCTGCTCTAGACTTGAAGCCTTTCTTATACCAGTAAATAATACTACCAGTTTTTACTTAGGACACAATTCTTGGAATCACCCTTGACTCCTCTGTTTCCTCACACCTCACATCTAACACATCAGCAAAGCTCCTTAGTTTTACCTCCAAAAATAGCAGAATTTATTTATTTTTTCCTTTGGTATGCTACGCGGCTTGCAGGATCTTAGTTCTCCAACGAGGAATTGAACCCGGGCCCTTGGCAGTGAAAGTGTGGAGTCCTAACCACTGGACAGCCAGGGAATTCCCAAAAGAACAGCAGAATTTAACTTAAATCTCTATTGCTATAATCAAAGACCTGGAATACTGCAGGCTACTTTTGGCTACTTTTGGCTACTTTGCCCCCATTAACTCCCCAACCAAATACAACAAAACTTCTTCACACAATAAGAAAAATAATTCCTCTAAATCAAAAATGATGTCATTATAATTCTCTGCTTAAAAGAGCCTTCAAATGGTTTTCCATTGCCACTAGAGTAAAATTCAAACTTCTTACCATGGCCTTGAATGACTAGAAGATTTAAACTTAACTTAAATGTCTAAGCTTATGTTCTTCCATCCACTGTATCCAGCCACATGGTTTTTGTTTGTGTCCTTTCAACACATCAAATGTCTTTTGATCTCAAGGTCTTTTGACTTATTGCTTCATCTACTTGGAATGTTCTTTCCCTGGAGCTTATATGGCTGGATCCTTCTCATCATATAAGTATCAAATCAAATGAAGTCGTCTCCATGCCAAGCATACACTTAGCAGAATGATATATATGGAAGTATTTAAGGGCTCTGCCAACATTTCCTGGGCTCAAATCTTAATTCTATTATTTACTTGTGTAAAGGCACATGCAAATTAAAAATAAGAGGCTTAATTCTTCCTGTTGAATATAAGGAAGATTCAGTATAAGCAACCTCTCCCTCCCTTTTCTTTGAGCATTAACTTTAGAAAACTTGCAACTGTAAGTTCTTTCTCTGTCTCTGTAAAATGTATGTAAAAGTTTTGAAAAGCTAAGTAAGAATTTTGTCAGATTTATAACCTAGGTATGTCTTTCTCAAGGACCTGGGAACCATCTCTTTGATACGTAATTATCACAGAAGATATCATCCCTATTTCCCAGTTTCTTTGAAAGCTTAGGAGGCTAACTTTGGCAGGTGCCACATTCCAAGTTGCAAAACTACCTCCTGTCATAAAGATATGAGAAGTTTATTCTTCCTTTGGATAAGGCTAATTAGTTGACACAGAAGGTCACCCCAACTACCCGGTGAATTTAGGGTGAACTATGTGTGACAAAAGGTGCCTTCAAGTCCCCTTGCTCAAGGGCTAGTTACTGTTTATCTTGAAGACATATCTGTAATGGGTTGTATCTGCTTGACTACAGATACGGTGAGATATCTTTTTGTCTTTGCAGTCTCTTAGCAGAATGCCTCTGATGTGCATCACATTCTGGTTTAATGCTCTTTCAATAATAAAACTGTTTTCTTTCTCTTCCACTTTTGGAGAAAATGGAGAGGTTGTCTAGGTTAGCAGGAAATTTTGTTTTAAATTATTTTCTCAACACTTACTAGTTGTGAAGCAGCAAGTTACTTACTTAACATTTCTGCATCATTTTCTTCATATGAAAAACCAGGAGTAATAAAACTTCTTAAGTTTCTATAAGGAGACAAATTAATTAAACCATGCAAAGAAGGGTATCTATTACAATAAAAGTGTTTGATAATTATTAAGCATTGTTATTATTCTACCAGCATAATAAAATCTGTAGTAATACAAGAAATTATCTTTATGCGTTTTAATGTTCACCAAACATTAACAAATGTTAATGTTTCCTTCCTCAACAAAACTGCCAATTTCTCCTTCAATGTATTTCAAGTGCCTATCCATAAACAACAATAAATATTTATTTACTGATGTACTAAGTAAATTTCAAGAAACAAACTAAAAGATGACAAACACTATTGAAAGGGAGGCATTTCCTCTACTTTCTTTTTCACATCTTGTTAGTAAGTCAGAGCCCATAAAGATGTTTTAAATATTTTATAAATATTTATAAAAATATTATATATAAATATACAAAACTTAAAAAGCATGCCTTAGTAGTCATTTATTTTTAGGAAAAGAATCTTAACAGTTTTAATAGCTTATGAAAATTATACCTTTGAATCATCAATAATAGAATAATATATTCAGTGTCATTTGTTTTAACAGAAGAAAAATTGTAACATACTTCAAACAATAATAATTTTTTAAAAGTTTCAGTGCTTAAGGAATGCTTCATTTGTTTGGAAGTTTCACTTATATGAGAAATATCTTATTTCAAATAAGAACAAATAAGTTGGGTATTAAATGTTTTATTTGCTTGCTTCCTCAATTACAGACATACACATACATGTGCATCTTAAATGTTCATGCAAGCATATGTGTATTGATGCCTATTAGTAAACACTTTGAGTTTTAAACAAAAAAAAATTGGGGTTTGCATGTTCAAAGCAGAAAAAAGTTAAAATTCTACTTGCATAGCAGTGATATAGTCTTAACAGTTTAATGAAAATGCAAATGAGCTAACAGTTTAGATGAATAATACATGTCTTTATAGCTGTATGTACTAAAAAATATCCCTCAGATAAATGAGTTATAAATTTCAGCTCAATTTCATCATTTGGTGACACAGTATACACTTTACGGGATATAAAAATTGGTTATTGTCTCATACTAGTTTAAAGGCCCCATTTATAAAAAAAATATTAACATAAAATAATTATTGTTAGTAGCCGTTTTAGAATGCCTTACATATTCATTGTATTATTCACATAAGAGAATTTTGACACAGTTATCACTACTAGGGTATAAACCCAAGTACTCCAAACTCCCATTTCTCATCAGATATGTATTTCTCTGTCAAACTCATAGGTTATTTTCAATTTTTGAACTTTGAACTTGTACTTTTGCTATGACAAAAGGAGGTAATCAGTAAGTAGATAAATAATTTTTAAAAACAAAACTTTGTAAAACTTTTTAACCTAAATATTACAATTAGCCTTTGCTTTCATGTAAGTCTTTGAGGTTTTATGCTATTACAATTGGCAGAGAGATGTAGGAACTTTAATTTCTTACATCTATTTCTTTTATAGTTGCTGCTTTAATTAATGGAAGTCAGTGTCCACTTTCCTTAGGATTGGAGACACATATTAAATCTCCTCAAACATTCCTTGCTCAGTGATGTGAATGCTTTATACAATGGTAACTACGGCCAACAGTAGCTCTTGTTTGCTACTTGTAATCTTATGCCCAGACCATTGTGTGCTAAACATGTTTCATGTTACCTACATGGCCATACCTGCTTGAAGGAGAAGAATGAAACCCATGTACCTTGCTGAAGGGTGTAGCCTTGATGGTCGTATTTTTTGTTGCATGGACCTATGTACTAGCCCTACCACTGCTAATTGGGACAAGATTTGGTCCCTTCCAAAAAGCTTGGTTTGAAAAAAATGAGCTAGACTTATGAGATTCTCTCTCACTAATCTGAACTAAGAGATAACAAAATATCTGATTAGCAATGGGTGTCAAAGATGAAAGAGTAATTTCTTGAAAGTAGATTAAGGGTCATGGTAAGCTGAAGCCATGTGTACACTGAAGGCATGAGAGAAGAGAAACAATAAGTAAGCAGAGGTAGAAAATAAATCAGGGAGGGTGGAGTTAAGATGGCGGTGTAGGAAGATAGGAAGAGGCAGAGTTCACGTCTCCCCACAACTAGGGTGTCTGCCGGATGCTGGTGGGGGACTCTGACACCCAAGGAGATGGGAAGTATCCCCAAGCGAACTGGTAGGACATGGGGGGACTGAGGAGGGAGAAGAAGTGGAGGCCAGACAGGATTGGTGCCCCTGAGGGGTAGCTGAGAAGGGGGAGGGGTTTCCAAGCCTGGAGGGACCCTCAGGGGCTCAGATCGGAGGGGAGCAGGCCCAGCGTTTCCCCTGCCCAATCGGCCGGGGAAGTCTGCCTGGCTCTCAGTCCAGGTCCTACTCCCTCAGAGGTCCCCTCCAGGCTGGGTTGGTCCTGAGGACGTAGGAGGGAGGCCAGGAGAGAACAGGAGAGGCAGGCGGGAAGGGCTTTCCAGGACCGGAGGAGCGGGAGAGGAGCAGAGGGCATTTGCTCCACTGACTGGGGCCCGGGGAGACTGCTAAGCTCCCAGGCTGATCTCCCACCCTCCAAAGTCCACTCCAGGCCACATGGTTCCTGGGGACAAAGGAGGGAGGCTGGGGAGATCAGGAGAGGCAGGTGGGAGGAGCCCTCCAGGACAGGAGGAGCAGGAGAGGAGTGGAGGGTGTTTGCCCCAACCACTCAAACCCAGGAAGCCTGCTGGGCTCCAAGGTGGGGTCCCCTGCCCTCTGAGACCAGGGGTCTGGGCCCCTTCTTTTCTGTTGAGTCTAAGCCCCCCATCCATACCCCCCAGGGCCTTTTCCAGCCCTGTGGGTCCTAAGCATAGGCCCCACCCACCACCCAAACCTTGACCCTGCTTAGGCCCTGCCCTCCACAGCCAAGGCCTTTTCCACCTTTTTTTTTTTTTCCTCCTTCTCTTTTTTACTATTGTGGTTCTCTTTTACCTTCTGGTTGCTGTTTCATCTATATTTTTATTTTTATATTTTTTCTAACATATCTGTTAGTTTCCTAGCCTAATTTTATTTTTTACTTTGTTATTGTTCTTTTTTTTTGCTGCCCCACGTAGCTTGCGGGATCTTGGTTCACAAGCTGGGGGTTGGGCCGAAGCTCCTGTGGTGGGAGCTCTGAGTCTGAACCACTGGACTCACAGAGAACCTCAGAACCCAGGGAATATTCATCAGAGTGAGGTCTCCTGTAGGTCCTCATCTCAGCACGAAGACCCAGCTCTACCCAACAGCCTACAAACTCCAGTGTTGGAAACCTCAGGCCAAATGACCAGTAAGACAGGAACACAATCCCACTCAGAAAAAAAAAAGGAAAAAAAAAATGATATGGCAAAAAAATATGTCACAGATAAAGAGGCAAGGTAAAAACCTACCAGACCCAATAAATGAAGAGGAAATAGGCAATCTACCTGAAAAAGAATTCAGAGTAATGATAGTAAAGATGATGCAGAATCTCGTAAATAGAATGGAGGCACGGATTGAGAAAATACAAGACATGTTTAACAAAGATCTAGAAGAACTAGAGAACAAACAAACAGAGATGAACAACACAATAACTGAAAAATACACTAGAAGGAATCTAACAGAATAACTGAGGCAGAAGAACGAATAAGTGAGCTGGAAGACAAAATGGTGCAAATAACTGCCGAGGAGCAGAATAAAGAAAAAAGAATGAAAATTGAAGACAATTTCAACCTCTGGGACAACTCTAAACGCACCAATATTCGAATCATAGGGGTCTCAGAAGAAGAACAGAAAAAGAAAGGGTCTGAGAAAATAGTTGAAGAGATTATAGTGGAAAACTTCTCTAACATGGGAAAGGAAATAATCACCCAACTCCAGGAAGCACAGAGAGTCCCATATGGGATAAACCCTAGGAGAAACACACCAAGACACATATTAATCAAACTAACAAAAATTAAATTAAATTCAAGGAAAAAATATTAAAATATTAAAAGCAGCAAGGGAAAAACAAAAAATAACATACAAAGGAATCCCCATAAGGTTATCAGCTGATTTTTCAGCAGAAACTCTGCAGGCCAGAAGGGAGTGGCAAGATATACTTAAAGTGATGAAAGAGAAAAACACAACCAAGATTACTCTATCAAGCAAGGATCTCATTCAGATTTGATGGAGAAATCAAAAGCTCTTCAGACAAGCAAAAACTAAGAGAATTCAGCACCACCAAACCAGCTTTGCAACAAATGCTAAGAAATTTCTCTAGGTGGGAAACACAAGAGAAGAAAAAGACCCACAAAAACAAACCCAAAACAATTAAGAAAATTGTAATAGGAACATACATATCGATAACTACCTTAAATATAAATGGATTAAATGCCTGAACCAAAAGACACAGACTAGCTGAATGGATACAAAAACAACACCCGTATATATGTTGTCTACAAGAGACCCACTTCAGACCTAGGGACACATATAGACTGAAAGTGAAGGGATGGAAAAAGATATTCTATGCAAATGGAAATCACAAGAAAGCTGGAGTACCAACAAAATAGACTTTAAAGACTGTTACAACAGATAAGGAAGGACCCTACATAATGATCAAGGGCTCACTCCAAGAAGATGATATAACAATTATAAATGTTTATGCACCCAACATAGGAGCACCTCAATACATAAGGCAAATACTAACAACCATGAAAGGGGAAATTGACCATAACACAATAATCGTAGGGGACTTTAACACCCCACTTACACCAATGGACAGATCATCCAAACAGAAAATAAATAAGAAAACACATGCTTTAAATGACACAATAGACCAGATAGATTTAAATGATATTTATAGAACATTCCACCTGAAAGTGGCAGAATACACTTTCTTCTCAAGTGCACACATAACAGTCTCTAGGATAGATCACATCCTGGGTCAAAAATCAAGCCTCAGAAAATTTAAGAAAATTGAAATCACATCAAGCATCTTTTCTGACCACAACACTATGAGATGGGAAAGCAATTACAGGAAAAAAATTGTAAAAACCACAAATACATGGAGGCTAAACAGTGCACTACTAAATAACCCAGAGATCACTGAAGAAATCAAAGAAGAAAAAAAAAAATACATAGAAAAAAATGACAATGAAAACACAATGACCCAAAACCTATGGGACGCATCAAAAACAGTTCTAAGAGGGAAATTTATAGCAATTCAATCTCACCTCAAGAAACAAGAAAAATCTCAAATAAACAATCTAACCCAACACCTAAAGCAAATAGAGAAAGAAGAACTAAGAAAACCCAGTGTCAGCAGGAGGAAAGAAATCATAGAGATCAGAGCAGAAATAAATGAAATAGAAATGAAGAAAACAATAGCAAAGATCAGTAAAACTAAAAGCTGGTTCTTTGAGAAGATAAACAAAATAGATAAACCCTTAGCCAGATAGATCAAGAAAAAAAGGGAGAGGATGCAAATCAATAAATTAGAAATTAAAAAGGAGAAATCACAACTGACACCGCAGAAATACAAAGGATTATAAGAGACTACTACAAACAACTATATGCCAATAAAATGGACAACCACAAAGAAAGGGACATATTCTTAGAAAGGTACAATTTTCCCAGACTGAACCAGGAAGAATTAGAAAATATAAATAGACCTATCACAAGTAATGAAACTGAAAGTGTAATTTAAAATCTTCCAACAAATAGAAGTCCAGGACCAGATGGCTTCACAAGCAAATTCTGTCAAACGTTTAGAGAAGAGCTAACACTGATCCTTCTCAGACTCTTCCAAAAAATTGCAGATTTTTGAATGAATCCCAGATTTGAGATTCATTCAAATAATGAATCCCAAATTCATTCTACGAAGCCACTATCACCCTGATACCAAAACCAGAAAAAGATATCACAAAAAAAAGAAAATTATAGACCAACATCACTGATGAACATGGATGCAAAAATCCTCAACAAAATACTAGCAAACAGAATCCAACAACATATTAAAATGATCATACACCATGATCAAGTGGGATTTATCCCAGGGATGCAAGGATTCTTCAATATATGCAAATCAATCAATGTGATACACCATATTAACAAATTAAGGAATAAAAATCATATGATCATCTCAATAGATGCAGAAAAAGCTTTTGACAAAATTCAACACCAATTTATGATAAAAACTCTCCAGAAAATGGGCATAGGGCTTCCCTGGTGGCGCAGTGGTTGAGAGTCTGCCTGCCGATGTGGGGGACATGGGTTCAAGCCCTGATCTGGGAAGATACCACATACCATGGAGCAACTAAGCCCGTGCGCCACAACTACTGAGCCTGCGCGTCTGGAGCCGTGCTCCACAACGAGAGGCCATGACAGTGAGAGGCCCGCGCACCGCGATGAAGAGTGGCCCCGCTCGCCACAACTGGAGAAAGCCCTCGCACAGAAACGAAGAACCAACACAGTCAAAAATAAATAAATAAATTTATTTAAAAAAAAAATGGGCATAGAGGGAACCTACCTCAACATAATATAGGCCATATATGACAAACCCACAGCAAACATTGTTCTCAATGGTGAAAGACTGAAACCATTTCCATTAAGATCAGGAAAAAGACAAGGATATCCACACTCGCCACTCTTATTCAGCATAGTTTTGGAAGTCCTAGCCATGGCAATCAGAGAAGAAAAAGAAATAAAAGGAATCCAAATAGGAAAAGAAGAAGTGAAACTGTCACTGTTTGCAGATGACATGATACTATACATAGAGAATCCTAAAGATGCCACCAGAAAACTACTAGAGCTAATCAGTGAATCTGGTAAAGTTGCAGGATACAAAATTAATGCACAGAGATCTCTGGCATTCCTATACACCAACAATGAAAAATCAGAAAGAGAAATTAAGGAAACAATTCCATTTACCATCGCAACAAAAAGAAAAAAATACCTAGGAATAAACCTACCTAAGGAATCGAAAAACTTGTACTCAGAAAACTATAAAACACTGATGAAAGAAAACAAAGGTGACATAAACAGATGGAGAAATATACCATGGGGATATATGTATGCATATGGCTGATTCACTTTTTTGTACAACAGAAACTAACACAGTATTGTGAAGCAATTATACTCCAATTAAGATCTATTAAAAAAAGAAAGAAATCACAAAGAAGAGTTCATGTAGAGTATGAGTCATGTTCCAAGTTATGTCCATGGTAGGGTACCCAAGTTGAGACTGCTATGATTGAGTCCTTAGCATAGCTGAGTCCAGCATTAATATGCAAGCTAAGCTTCATGAGAGTTGGCCTCATATAGTCTCTTCTTTGTGGATTTCTATTATGTTCCATTTATATTCTCACAATAAGTAACACTGGGCTAAACCTAGCTTCATTAGTCCTTTCTTCCCTGAAACAAAAAACATCTAGGGAAGACACATGTTTAATGTGACATTTCAGCTCAAAGTAAAATTCATCTTTTCAAGCAAATGTAGGGCTTTCAAAAGCATTCATTTGAAATTTATCATTGCCATGTTATATAACCCCAGGTGGTGTTTCATTATGTCTTTGAATCACAGAATTTTAAATCTAAAAGTAACACTAGATATCATCTAGTTTTATGTTATCATTTTAAAGGACCAAATTTAGAATCCCAATTACATTTTGTGATTTGCCCAAGGTTATACTTCTCTAAGTCAATTTAGCAGAGACTAGAATTCAAATATTCTAATACCTAATAGGGAGGTAGGAGGGAACGAGAGATGGAAAGAAAAAGAAAGAGAGGAGAGACAGACACAGAAACGGAGAAAGGAGGAGAGAGCAAGAGAGACCATAAATATGTGATATTAAAAAAACTCACTTGGAAAATTTATTTTAGTGTCTACCCAGAAGTATATTCCAATTTTGGTATTTCTTTGTCACCACAGACACCTATTTAGAGAGAGTATGTTTTTATTCTTATATATGAAACAACTAGGACTTTGACATAGGGTGTCAATATCATCATGGTAGAGGAGTAGCAGTCTTGTCAAAAGAAAAAAAAAATGAAAAGAATAGTGATTGTCTTCGATAAACTTGAAGGAAAGCAAGTGTTGAAAACTAGACATTAGTAAGATTATTAGAGTCTGTGAACCTTATGAGAAGCACAGGTACATATCACATATTTCTACACTGAATCATTCATATTGTGTATAAATATATATATATAGTTATATATATAACTATATATATAATTAGAGTACATGTCTATGATTATCAAATCAGTTTAAAGAGCTTTTTATTGTCTCTAATGCAAAGTAAAAGCTTGATACATGTAAAGTGATTTTTAAACATTACGGATATAGAGACAATAGATAGATGTTAGATAGATAGATAAAATGTGATTGTACGTAACTTTACCCTTTATTGTGATACAATGATACAATAAGTTTCCTTTCTTTAGTTTGTTTTCTTTGTATAATTTCTCAGTTTAACTTCCAAATAGAATGATTTTTTTCCACTAAAGAGCTTTTGTTTTTAAACAAACATACACTTCTGATCATACTGGCCTATTGTTTTTTATAAATTGATTGTCAGCTTATAAGTATACTCAAGGCAATTTAAGGATAAAAGCTAAATTTATTGTCATGATAGAGAGGCATCACATGGAATCAAAGGCAGGAAGTACAACTAGATATCATAAAAACTGTAATCAAAATTAAATATCAGAATCCCAGACTATTTCTAGTTCCATATAAGTTAGCACTTGGCCTATCCCTGTGTCAATAACATCAACACCACTGATATACGAGCCAGGGAGATGGGTATAAAAAATGAACTAACAATGGAGCTCCAAAATATATAAAACAAAAAACTGAAAGAATTAAATGGGGAAATGAATAGTTCTACAGTAACTGGAGGCTTCAATATCCTGCTTTCAGAAATGGAGTTAACAACTAGACAGAATATCAATAACAAAATAGAGGACTTGAACAAAACTACAAACCACCTAGACCTAATAGACATATCCAGAACATTCCATTCCAGAAAAGTAGAATACCTTTTTCTCAAGTGCACATGGGACATTCTCCAGCATAGGTCATATGTTAAATCACAAAACAAGTCTAAATAAATTTTAAAAGAATGAAATTGAAATTATCCAACATATCTTCTCCAACTACAATGGAATGAAATTAGAAATTAATGACAAAAGGAAAACTGGAAAGTTACAAATATGTGGAAATTAGACAACACACTTTTAAACAACCAAGGGATCAAAGAAGAAATCACAAAGGAAATGAGGAAATACTTTAATATGAATTAAAGAAAAAACATATACACAACACACCAACATTTATAGGATGAAGCAAAATGACTGCATAGAGGGAAATTTATAGCTCTAAATGCTTATGTAAAAAATGGAAAGATCTCAAATCAATAACCTAACTTACAACTTAAGTAAATAGAAAAAGAACAAAATAAATCCAAAGCTAGCAGAAGGAAATAATAAAGATTAGAGTGTAGATAAACAAAATAGAGAACAGAAAAACAAAGGGAAAATCAATGAAACCAAAAGTAATAAAGTTGGTGTTACATATGAGTAGAACATGATAGTATGCAATGAAATCTGAACTCAGTGATACATACTATAATAAATGATGCATTGGAGGAAGGGTACTTTTAAATTGAGTGCAAATTCTATAACAGCTTCAGAGAAGAGATTGCTATGATTTACATAGGTCAAAAGACTATTAAAGGAAATTTACAGCAATAATACCATGAGGAAATTTTTAAAAATCAACTAGTGATGTTCATAGGAGGAACAAGGAAGAGAGTAGTGTAACAATGTAACAAAAGAAAGTTCACACTGAAAACAAACAAACAAAAAGATTAGGTTATAGATCTTAGTCTACTCATTAGTTATTCTGTGATTGATTTTCACTATATATAAAAATTATTGGCCAACAAAAGAGCCAATACAGACATAAAAAATAATGCAAATTTCAAATGTTGACACACTGAAATTTTTCATTTAAAGTGTTTTATTATATATCTATTGTGTCATTTTCTGCTGGCTATGTCAATTTCAGAAATGCACTTTTAAATATTGTTATGAATGTGTGTGAGACTAAATACATAGCTCTTCATTTATTCCCATAGAAGTGCTAGGGAGGGTTTTCCTAAAATGTACCTACGAGGTTGGAAGGGTGCACACCAGAGAAGATTTTTAGCAGAATACATTTAATAAACTGTTCCTTTCTATTTATGACATTATTGTCAGAAAAGGATTTATATTTCAGGGGAAAGCCAAGGTACCATAACAGAGAAGGCTGGGCAACAATAGGAAAGGATGTCAAAGCTCAAATTAAACATAGCATTCATAAATTAAGGATTGGGGCAGGAAAAGTTTTGATGATCCAACATGTAAATCTATTTGTGAAGTCAACCTATCTAGCTTCTTGGTCTATTCGTATTTGTTATTTATGCTTTTAATTTTGGCTTAGACAGCAGCTATAAGTTTACTAAAAGAAATAAATATAAGATTCTCTCTGGGTTTGCCTTAGGGAATCAAGCTGATTTCATACATCTTTTCCTTGAACTGGATTAGACCTTTTGAAGATAAATATAACTATGGAATGGAAAAGAGATTGTTGAAGACCTAATGTGATTAGTGTTATCTTCAAAGCAGTTATCTTTCCTTCTGAAGTAAAAATGACTTAGGTTTGAACTTCAGTCCAAAAAAAACTTTTTTCTATAAGTGCTACAAAAGAGAACTTGTAACAGTTCTTAAGGATTATATGGAAATCCTGGAGAGCAATAATGAGAAAGGAGTAAGTAGAACAATAGCTACTTCGATTTAGGCTTAAAAAATAAACTGTAGAGCTTATTTTTCCCGTTCTTGAATACATACACAGTTCCTGACTACATTTCTGTAAGACTTATTTTTGTAGCCTGATCAGTCAGCGACTATAAACTTTTCTGATGGCTAAGATCCAGAACAGCCAAAATCATCTTGAAAATGAAGGAAAAATGTGGATGATTTACATGTCCTGATCTCAGGTCTTACTCTAAAGTCAAACACTGAAGTACTGACAAAAGGAAAGACCAAAAAACAAAACAAAACAAAACAAAACAATAACACATAATAGAGAATTCATAAATGGGGCATATACTGTCAGATGATATTTTGATCAAGGCATCAAGTCAACTCAACTGGATAATAAAAGTCATTTTAAACAAATGGTGCTGGAAACACGGGATATATACTAGAAGAAAAAAAAAGAAACTAATTTCTTCATACCCCTCCCCCACAAAAAAAAATAACATTTGAGATGGATATCATAGACCCAAACAGAATATCCAGAATCATGCAGCTTCTGAAAGAAAACAACCTTGTGAAAAATTCTTCAACTTAATACAAAAAAAGCCCAAATGAAAAAAAAGATAAATTAAACCTTATCAAAAAAATCTCTGCTCATTAAAAAAACATCATTAAGGAAATAAAAAGCAAACCACAGACTAGATATAGTATTTGCAGCATATACAGTAAGAAAGGACTCACAGATTATTAAAGACTACAAATAAATAATGAAAAGATAAATAACAAAAAATGGGCAAAAGACTTTAACAGACAATTCTCAAAAAATATATGCCAATGACCACATGATAAAGGACTCAAAATCATTAGTTACCAGAGAAATGAAAATGAAAACCATGATCAGTTATAATTTAGCACCTACTAGAAATTGCTAATGTTATTTAAAAAATGACAACACCAAAGTTTGTGGAGCACCTGGAATTTTATATATTGTTGCTGAGAGTGCAAGATGGTAAACCACTTTGGATAAGTATTTGGCAGCTTCTTTTAAAGTTAAATATGCACCTAATCTCAAAGCCATCAATTCCACTTGTGTTTCCTTGAGAGATGTAAAAACAAATATCTACCAAAGGACTTGAACATCAACACTTATAGCAATGTTATTTATAATTGTCATGAAATGGAACTCAAATACTAACAAAAGAATGGATAAACTATGATATATTCTTACAACAGAATGACAGTCATGAGTAAAAACAAATATACTTCTGTTACAGGCGATGATATAAATAAATCTCAAAAATATGATGTCGAAAGAAAGAAGCTTTACACAAATGACACCCAGTGTATAATTCCATTTATATGATGTCAAAAAAAAACAGGCAAACCTAAACTGTGGTGGGAGAAATTAGAAAGTGTTTAGCTCAAGGGGTGCAGGTGGATTGACTGGAAAGGGACATAAGCAAATGTTTGATGACTATCAGATGGTGATTACTTGGGTATATACAATTGTCAAAACTTGAGATTTGGGGATGTAATTATACTTAAAATCTAAAATATTCTATAGTAATGCTTTTTACACTTTTACTTGGAAAATACCACAAAGATGAATAAAAAATGTAAATGATAATGTCTTAACATTCATTCATCTATTCCTTCATTTAACAGACATTTGTTTTGCATCAGCTATGTTTTAGACACTGTTCTAGATGCAATGGATATAATCATACACAATGTCCCTGTGTTGATATGGAACTTTGGACTGTGCAATCTAGTGGACAAGATAGCAAAAAAGTATATACCAATAAGCATATCCTGTGTAGCACAGTGATAAATGCTATGAAGAAAAATAAAGAAAAAAAGTGGAATAGAATTTGTCCATATATGTGTGTTTGGGGGTTTAGCTATTACAAATGAGATGGTCAAGAAAGTTTTTTCTGAATGTAACATAATAACAAAAAGCTAAAGAAATTGAGTGAGGGAGCCATGCAGATATCTAGGAAAATGCATTTTAGGCAGAGAGCCAGAGGAAAGAATAAACCCAAAGGCCCAGACATAGGAGTACTCTTTGTGTTTCAGAAATATCAGGAGAGCCAGTGTAGGTGTGATTAAGTGAGCAAGGGGAAGAGTCAAGAATAGAAGCCAGAGAAATCGTGGCTAACCAGTCATGTAATACCGTGTAGGCCAGTGTAGGATTTGGGTTTTTACTCTGAGTGAGCAGAAATGCTATCAGAAGTGTTTAAACACAAAAGTGACATGAGATGACTTAAGTTTAAAAATCACTATTCTAGCTTCTCACTGAGAATGACTGTGTAGAATGAAGGAGGACAAGATTAGAAGCTGGGAGAACAATTAAGTTACTATAATTGTAGTCCATGTGACAAATAGTCCTAGCTTGGACCAGGACTTCAGAAATAAAGATGATTAAAGTCAGGAAGATTCTGAATATATTTTAATGGCATTGATGACATTTGCTAATGGTTTATGGGGAAAAAAGAGGGGTTAAAATGACTACAGTTTTGGGCTAAATAACTGGAAGAGTACAGGTACCAATCAGTGATAGGGGAAAACATGGATGGAGGTTTCAGAAGTGAGTTAATGTCAGGAATTAGAAGTTTAGATTTAGACTTATTAAGTTAGATTCCCCTGAGACATACAAGTAGAGGTGTCACATGGGCAATTGGATATCGAATCTGGAGTTCAGGAGATTCAACCTGAAGATACACATTTCAGTCATCATCATGTAGTTGAAATCCCTGGAGAAGAAACAAAGCTGGGGAGGAGAGGAGGAGCTGAGTCCTGAGGTAGTTCAGTTTTTAGAGGCTGAATATTTAAGAGGGAACAAACAAAGGAGAGGAAGGAGGAACAACCAATAATGGCAAAGGAGAATCAAGAGAAGATGAATTGAAACACACAGATGAAGAAAGTGTTTCATGAATTGTGTCAACTGCTGCTAATAATGAGTGGGTAAGTTATAATTTCTTGTAAGAAAGTCAGCCTTACTACTGCATGATAAGCTCTCAGATACAAATGTGACTTCAAAGACTATGTTAGCAGTTTAAAAATACTCTTTATGATTCATTTGCCCAGTAATCAAACTCGTGTACTCAAATAGGAAATTTTAACCCTGGATACACATTACAATGGTTGGGGTCTTTTTTAAAAACACACTGTCTCTCAAACAGAGATCTGATTTAATTTTCCTGAGATGGAATTGAGCTTTGGTATTTTTTTCCCAATCTTTCCGTATTACTCTAATATGCAGCCAGGATTGAAACCACTGATTGTGATCAACTCAGTGATGAGAATTCATTAATTCTTGAGATAGTTTATTTTATTCTTAGATTTCTGTGATAGGCTACATCAAATCTTTCCAAAAGCTTCTCTCCTTTATAAAAATATTTCAAATTCTTGTAGACACTGATGACATGATATGGATCAGATTGCCCTCATACTCCTGATTGCTCTTTTCTGAAACCACCTTAGATGATCAATGTCTGCCAAGAAGTGAAATCAAATAGGAAGCTATTATAATTATAACATAGGAAAAATAGAGCAGTGTTCAGACTCAGACCATTGCCACAGGTATGGTCTAAGTAAGGTTCCCATTGTGAACACAGGGGTCCATTAAAACAACCTATTTGTTTGTTTGCTTGCTTGTTTGTGTTTAATTATGGAGGTAACATTACAATGGTGATTTTTTTTTATTGGAGTATAGTTGCTTTACACTGTTGTGTTAGTTTCTGCTGTACAGCAAAGTGAATCAGTCACACGTATACATATATCCCCTCTTCCTTGGATTTCTTTCCCATTTAGGTCATCACAGAGCACTGAGTAGAGTTCCCTGTGCTATACAGTCGGTTCTCATTAGTTATCTATTTTATACATAGTAGTGCATATATGTCAAACCCAATCTCCCAATCCATCCCATCCACCCCCAGTCCCCCCTTGGTATACATACGTTTGTTCTCTACGTCTGTGTCTCTATTTCTGCTACAATGGTGATATTTTTAACCTACTATCAATTATAACCTCTAGAAAGTTATCACACCTTATGAAGCACTGTGTCCTCTGTTTTATTCTTCTCTACCAACTAGGATTTTGGTACTAGTTATAGACCCTTCTATAGGACTCCCCTAAAATTCATCTTGTTGAAATTAAATTATCATTAGAAATAGAAATGAATATAAATTGCATTCCTTGTCTAGTAAGTGGTTTAATAGATATCCCTTCATTTGAACTTTATAACAACATACCTCAGGCTAATTGCTTATTTACTATTTATATTACTTCATTTATCTTCATTATTATTTTGGTGATCACATTCTTTACAGCAGATTTGAATACTCTTTAACAATCCAGCAAATATACATTATAGCCACTGTAACCAATCTCTAAGATATCATCCACAATGTATATGTCCATAATAGATTATTAATGGAAAGATCAACATAAAACAACAGGGCTCACAGGATGATCCCATAGAGTACAGTGTGTGCCCGTGTATGTGTACAAGCTAGTATAAGAAGAGTAAAACATAACCTGTAAGTATATGTATCACATTGTCAGTAATAGCTATCTGTAGAAATAAGAGGGATTTTACTTCTTATTTTCATATTTCTGTAATGTTTTTAAATTTGCTTTCTTAATTAAAAAAAATATATAAAAAAGACTTCATAGCAAAAAGGAAAGGTACAGTAGGACCAACTTCTTCATTAGGTACAGTAGGCACAGTGCCTACCACCCACAATACTTTTAGGCATCCATGAAAATATTTTAATTTCTTTCTAAATTAGAGGAAAAAATGAACTTTTAGGTAAAATAAAATAGTTTAGTATAGAATGTTAATATATTCATTTTTATACCAATGCAGTTATAAAATATAAATTTAAATTTTTTTGTGGAAGAAGGGGCCCATGGAAAGTCAGAATTCAGCCCTGGGTATGGGCTCCTCTTGGAGAGGAAAAGCAGCCTGAAGCTGTTACCTGTCAAGTACACAATCAGGCATTCCATCCTAGAAGTCACAGGAGAAAAAGTCTCCAGATCAAGTTAAGATGTTCAAATCACATGGTTTATTGAATCAATTTAAAACATACGGGGACTTCCCTGGTGGCGCAGTAAAGAATCCGCCTGCCAGTGCAGAGGACAAGGGTTCGAGCCCTGGTCTGGGAAGATCCCTCATGCCGCAGAGCAAACAAGCCCGTGTGCCAGAACTACTGAGACTGCGCTCTAGAGCCTATGAGCCACAACTATTGAAGCCCACGTGCCACAGCTACTGAAGCTCGTGCGCCTAGAGCCCATGCTCCACAACAAGAGAAGCCACTGCAATGAGAAGCCCGTGCACTGTCTGCTCGCCACAACTGGAGAAAGCCCGGGTGCAGCAACGAAGACCTAACACAGCCAAAACCAAATAAATAAATTAATTAATTAAAAAAAAACCCATATGGCAAAGCAACATAGATTAATACGTTATGGTGGCTTGCAGGTGGGATAGAAGGACCATAATACCTCAGTCTCTCCATCTCCTCTTTCCCTCTCTCCCTTCCTCCTCTCCCTTCTCTGCCACTTTTCTCTTGCACCACCCTTCCCTGCTATAGTATGGTAATAAGGACCAGAGTTGAATTCAGTCAGGGTGGCTCAGCGGAAAGAAGGTTACTGGAACCAACATACATGCTTATTTTATGGAAAAGATGCAGGGGCAAGACTCCTGGCCAGTAGCTGTAGCTCCTATAACCTGCTATGCACCTGTGGCTTGTTTCTACATGTCTCAGTCAGAGGCTACATGGGCCAGATGGGGAGCACCAATGAGTGCCCAATTTAAGGGTGATGTAACTGTCATAAAAATGTGGTGCTCCTTGAATATCTAATACTTGCTCATTTTATCTCTTCCTATCTATGTCAGCACACAAATGAACTACTTACCTCATCTATGTCTAACATGTTTCAGGCACTTCTTGTTTGTCATCTATACTTCATTTCACTATCCTCTATTGCTCATTTCTCTTCCTCTCTACAATACAGTGGACTATTCTTAAATAAAATCACAAACACACAATAAAGTCACCTGATCTGATCACAATAAAATTAAACAAGAACTCTGCAATAAAAATTTAACTTAAATGACAATAATTGCAACCATTTTAACAAATTAAAAGTATTTAAACCTATGAGTTTTTAATGATTAAAAACAACCATAACAAAAGTCCTGTCACCTTTGGAGGATATAAGTAAAACCAACTAAATATTTTGAAAAATTGGTAAATAAGAGTAAATAATCTAGTATGCTATCTTTATATAAAAACTGTTATTCATGATAACTAAATTGTTAATCAGGAAAGTTTCTCTTTGTGAAAGCATCACAGCTAATAATTAGGATTGTTAAATTAGATGTCATCTTTTCATAATCCCTAATGAAGTGAAAGATGTTGGCAATGATTATCAATGGCTAATAATAGAGAGATGGGGTGGGATGTGGAGAAAGAGAGAAGAGAGAGAGAGATTTTTTTTTACCTCTGGAAGTAAGTATGAGACATTATCTCTGAAGTGGTTTTGCCAAAACCTTGAACTGGTTTCTGATCAAACTTCTAAGTCTACCTCACAGTTTATACAGAAAAAACAGTAGGTAACAGAGAGAAACATGTTAATAGACATGTGGGAATGTAATCAACAAAATCCGGATTTAAAATTTCTAAGGACATGTCACCTGGTTTCTTCAATTAAAAACAAATGTGAAAGAAAAACAGGCACAGAGGAAGAACATTTTCCAAAAGAGAATTAATAAACATACCAATCATTCTCAATTTGCAAATGAAATTACATAATTTCCAAAATTTGCTTCAAAGTAATTTTGGAGAAGTAGAGGGTTAGGTCATCAATAAAATAAGATTGGCCATGAGGGGATAATTTTTGAAGCTGAGGACATGGGGATATTATATTATTTTCTTTACTTTGTATATCATTGGCCTTTTCTATAGTAAGAAGGGAAAAAATAAAAGAGAACCACACTGGACTGTTTCTATGTCCTGAGGAACTGTCAGTTAAGAGGGAAATAAAAATAGACAATTTGATTACTTAGCAAATAATGATAAAATAATTATAAGAGAAATGCATGAGTTTAAGTCAGGCTGAAGTCATAAATTTATACTCTAATATGGTTTTCTTATATAACAGAAAGAAAAGGGATGAGTTATTTATTCATTTTCAGAATGTAAAAGGAGAAAAATTACTATTCAAAGAAAAACAAAAAAGGGTAAAAGCAGAAACATTTAAACTAGATTATAGAAAGATAATGTAATCGATACTTACATTCAAGGAAAGAAAAAAATAATTAGATAGACCCTTGAGAAGTCTACCAAAAAGCCAAAAAATAGAAATAATGATAATTAGAATGAGAAATCAAATATAGTGGCATGAAATATAGGAATTAAAAACCATATTAACACAGTTGAAAATATTAACAAGGGGATCTTGTTAGTATTTCTGAAATAATCTATAATTGAATCTTTTAATTTATGCCAAGAATGAAAGTCCAGCTCAATTTTTTAAAAATTATTCATATTTTACATTAACATATCAATAAAAGCCACAAAGGAATAAGAGATTTCTTATAAGACATTCTTCTAAAAAGCAGGAAAAGAAGACTATTCCTTAAATATAATTCTGACTCTCTATTTCAAATTAACAACCACATTCTGCCTCCTTTACAGTTCTTGGTTATGTATCTTACTCCCAGCCCCTAATGTCATAGTGCTAGCTGTACTTATTTCTTCCCTGAAAAAATTTTACTTTAATACTTATTTCTTTCCAGCCTCATTCTCTCTGTATTTATTATTGACAATATTCAACAAAGAAAATATACTAAATTTGCTTTTAGTTTCCTTCAGAATAAAGTCTATAGTCTTTAGAATGACTAAATTGATTTATTTTTAATTTATTCATCAAATATTTGAGTATCTATTACGTGTTTGGCCCTTCATTTATGTTTCTGGTTCTATTTCTCAATTCTTTGTTTATAATAGCATAAAAAAAGAACAGAAAAATGGAAACCTTCTCAATGTCATCAGTGGGTGAATTGTGTATTCTCCCCCTGCAACCTATATCCTATTTTATTGTTTTCTTTATGCCCTTATAATCACCTGATATATATTATATCATTATTAGTTTATTGACTGCCTTGCTTTATAGAAAGTAAGCTCTGTACAGTGAAAGCATTTATGGCCTTTACTGCTGAATTCCTAGGGCCCCCAAAAATGCCTGGCACATACAGGTGCTCAATTAATAGCTGTTGAAGAATTTCAATAGATAAATAATAAGTAAACCATGATATATCCAAAACCAATAGGATAGCATCATGGTAATAAAAATCATGGTTGCACACATAGCAAGAAATAGTTGTTTTTGTTTTTTTTTATCTACTTCGAAATAGTTTTAATTTAATGTTATCTTAGAAAATTTTAAGTGTTTTAAGTATTACTTAAAGGTTTTAAGTATTACTATGTAAAAAATTTACAATTACACAACACAAAACTATGTATAGATAAAACAACTGAAAGGGGAAATGTCAGAGTAATGTCTGTTTAGTATTAACATGTTAACGACACTCTTACATTAGTGATGAAATAATGAGCGACAGGTCCTCTACTTTTTCTAAAATTTTTTTAAATTTCCTTTCAGATTTATGAACTGTTTATAACATGAAATATCATGACATATATAATATATTTGAAATCATTATAATTAATCTTTTGTTTTCAACTACTGTACTAATTTTCTTTAGGTGAAACTCTCTGGTTCTTTGTTATCATCTAAGGTCTATAGATAAGGTAGGTTTTATAGAACATGTGCACAATAAAAGAAACCAAAGAACATAAATGTGGTAATATGAAGCCTAAACAACTTGTCTCAGAGTAAACAGACATTACTCTGTAAAAACTGGGGAAATGTTTTATTCATTTTTATAATACAGACACTTGCTCTATTAAACATCATAAACAGAACTGCTTTAGTATTAATTTAAGTCATAGAGTTTATGATCCTTTTATAGCAAAACCTAAAGATAAAATGCTTTAAAATTACCCAGCTACATGACAACACATCTATGCAAAAATTATTGTGTTGATTTTCATATAAATCCAAAAATTAAGATTGCTCAAAATCTGAATTAACTAAAAATTATCCGTATTTGGTCTATTTTACAGATTTTCAGGGGCAGCATTATTGAAAATAAAATCCTAGCCGTTCTAAATGTAACTCATTAAATGAAAACAAGAAGTTACAATTGCAATAAAAATATACGCAACTATATATACCCCTCACAGTAGGTAATCTGGTTCTTTTTTATCCTTATTTGAGTACACTTTTATTGGCATACAAACATAAAATCATAATAGTGACTTTTTGACTTATTCACGTATTTCTTTCTCAGACTTTTCTAAACAATGTTCTTCTGCCTGGCATGTGGCCACTTTAGGATGGGGGCGATGAAAGGAGTCTGTTTGAGAAGGCTGCATTTGAGCAGAGACCTGAAGAGGCCCTAATAACATGCAGTTATTTTAAACAAATTATTTAATTTGCTTTCAATTTGCAATAATCATAAACTTTTAGAACTGTAATTGACCATAAATATAATCTAGTGGAATTACTTTATCTAATACACTGAAATTAAAACCAAGATGCTATACAAATAAGCAAGATGGCTGAATGGTAATCGAAACAGTTGACAACTTTAAAAATGCCAATAATTAAAAATTTTTTTCAATAATTAAATTCTCAACTATACCGGATGTTCCTTGAAAGAATACAGCAATTGTTCTATTTCTTTGTATCCTATATACAACACAGAACTGTGCCCTATAGTACAGTAATTAAAGTTATAGATTTTATAGTCAAGAAAACTTGGGTTTAAATCCAATTTTTGCCCCTTACTAGACATACAACATTAGAAAGGTTATGTAACTAATTATAATTCTCAGTTCCTTCATCTGAAAGAAAGGAATTAAAACAGTAGTTAGTTGTGAGTTTTAATTATAATAATGCTCTCAAAAGTATTTACTATTCTTTAATAAATAACTTCTATTATTAATTTAGTAAATATTCAATAAAAATTTAATAAGATAGGGAGGGTGGGAGGGAGGGAGATGCAAGAGGGAAGAGATATGGGGACATATGTATATGTATAACTGATTCACTTTGTTATAAAGCAGAAACTGACACACCATTGTAAAGCAATTATACTCTAATAAAGATGTTAAAAAAAAATAAAATAAATTTAAAAAGTTTAAAATAAGTTAATAAGAGATTTTCACTAGCACTAAATTGACATTATATATCTTATGTAAATTATTTTAAGATAATATTTATAAATCTTATTTATATTTATAAATATTTATAATATTACTTATGAGAGTATAAATCTTATTCCAATAATATACTAGATTTTGCTTATGAGAATAGTACTAACATGTATTAAATGTTAATAGAATTAACGTTTGTTGAAAAAATAAGCACAGGATATAAATATGTTATATATTTAAGGCCTTGTGAGTGGATTTCAACTTGAAATACAATACATACAAATGTGTTAGAGTTATAATCTATGGATTAAAAGCAAGAAAAAGGTAATTTTCTGGTGTGATATATGGATGATAAGTGACATAAAAAAAGATACAAAATTTTAATATGATTTTTCTGCAAAACAGCCCAGTGCCCTTCTGAATACAGCCATCATCTTTACTGTTGCTTATCTTGGCATCTGAAAATCCTTCCACAATGAAATTCAAAGATGAGCCTTAATGCATAGATCCCAAATAGCAGGAGCTATTTATTCTTAGGAACAGCTCAGAACTGCTATAATAAATTATATTTTCATCATATGGCATTTGATGTCTACTTTTCTCTTTGGTAAAATGAGAAATCTTAAATATTTCTTTTCTGAATAATAAACACAACAGATATATGACTTAAAATTGAGAAAATATATAAAGCTTCATTTTTTCTCTAACAGGAAATGACAATAGGTCAGGAATATTTATATGTTTTATAAACGACTATGACACTGAAATTTAAAGATGGAGCAATAGCAGTCATTCTTTTGGTCAAAGACTGGTTGAAGTGAATTTTCTTTCAGTGTGGGGATGTTTCCCACTGAGCATGAGATTTTACCCTACCCCCAAGTATGTGTGTATATATATATATATATATATATATATATATATATATATATATATATATATATATACACATATATATATATATATATACACTTTTTCAGTTTTTATACCAGGAAGAAAATCTTGTGTTTCAGAAAAGAACTATAGAAAAGTCTCAATATTGAAGTAGAAATGTAAAGTTCTAGAGGAATATTTACTCTAAGAAAGTATGTCCTTTTTTAGTTATGGATACCTAATTATAGCCACATAATCATTAATTTCATAAGCAGATTCAGCATGATGTTTATATACTAACTACTTAACAAGGCATTTGAATCTAACCAACCGGTTCATCTGACCAACACCCTTGTCCTCCACTCATATAATGACTCTAATGTCTGTCTTTAGGATAACTAACACATTTAGCTGCAGAATAAATATAACAAGTGGAGAGAGAGACAGACAGAGAGAATGCAGAATAAATATCACAACCAGGACTTCCCTGGTGGCACAGTGGTTAAGAATCCACCTGCCAATGCAGGGGACACAGGTTCAAGCCCTGGTCCAGGGAAGATCCCACATGCCGTGGAGCAACTAAGCCCGTGAGCCACAACTACTGAGCCTGCGCTCTAGAGCCCATGAGCCACAACTACTGAGGCCTGAGTGCCTAGAGCCTGTGCTCCACAACAAGAGAAGCCACCGCAATGAGAAGCCCGCACACCGCAACGAAGAGTAGCCCCCACTCGCCGCAACTACAGAAAGCCCGCATGCAGCAACGAAGACCCAACGCAGCCAAAAATAAAATAAAATGCTAATAAATAATAAATAAATAAATAAATAATTTTAAAAAATTATCACAACCAGATAGATAGGTACATACTTACAAAATAATCCCTGCAAAACCTAAATATTTAAGCTAAATTTGTATTAACTTGAATGACTCCTCTTCGTTTTAATGCTAAATACACTCCTAAATATACTGCTTAAGTTAATTGTTATTATTTCCAATTTCAACAACTGCTAGGCTTTGGAAGCCCTTCATCCTAGTCTTTGACATAAAGTTAACACATAGTCACATATTTACTTTTTTGACTGAAAGCAAAAGGCTCTCCCCTCTGAAAAATAATGACAATAATGACCTTTGAACTTAAAACAAGTGCCCTTAATGTAAACTGATCCACCCTCATGCAAATGCAACCAAGTTATATATTCATAGACTCAAAAACTCATCTCATTAAGCTCTTTTTTTGGTACCACATGACTTTTTCCCCTGTGAGAATGCACTCTATCTGTTTTATATAAGTAGCTTTGTAATGGCCTTTGGCCAAAATTGTAAATGTCTGAATTTCTGACCTGAATTACATATCTCTATTACTAACTGCTTTACATTGACTATAAGCCTGATAGTAAAAATTTAAAGAGCTAGCATTTTATACAACTATTTAAAAATATTTTACCCAAACATGTATTCAGTACTTTCTAGGCAAAAATGAACATTTTCTCTTGAAACCAACTTCAACAGGGAAAGTGACTGGAGATCTTTTTCACTACTGTTGCTTCATGACAATAATCACCTACTGATGAAGGTAAACTAACTCTCTGGAGGCGTTAGCAAAAACTATGCCTTCTATTTTCTATTTCAGTGAAGCTACAGCTCATATCTGCAAACAATCCCACTCACAAATAGGTTCTTACGATTCAGAACTTCTAATAAATTAAGGTCATTCAAAACCAACTGTAGTAACATCTCTCCTTGAAAGTGAGTTAATTAAGTTTACATAGAAGGCAAGTTCATGCTGAACTGAAATTATAAATCAAGCCATAAAAAAAAGTGTGTGATATTATGGACTGGTTTGAATGAGGTGATTTGCTCATTCTTTTTGCTAAGGTCAAAACTAAAAATCAATAATTTTGAATGCACATATCTTCTAACATGAAGTAAGATCCAAAGACACGGTTATCTCAAAGCTGACAGTTAACAAATAGATGCCTTACAAAAGTTATCATTCCATTAAATAAACGGTTCTTTTTTAATGTAGTATAAAAAACCAAAAAATTAAGGGGAAAGAAAAATACAAAAAAAGCATATGATAGCCTAAGTATATAAGGAAATTAATTAATATTTTATTCATAATAAAAGATTAAAAAGTGTTATAGAATTTCTAGACTTCTCCAGCTATGGAGTCCTTATTTCAATTGCCCATGAGCCAGATAATTTTGAACTTTTAAAAAATTTCTAGTTAAAATTCACTTTTGATCTTTCCACATCCATTTTCCAATAATGGGAATAAAACTATATTCACAGTAAGCCAAAGAAGGGAAATCTGGTTAAATATGAGACTACTTTGCTTTTCAAATCACCTCTTCTAATATCCCTAATCCAGGATACATTAATTCTCATTGTTTCTGCCATTCTCTTATTTTCAGAGGTTCAGAGAATAGCGATAAGAATATAACTGATTCTTTCCGAGATTTATTTGGAAACCAACAAGTAGTTATATAAATAATATTTATATATATGATATTTATATATAAGTGATATTTATACATATACATTATTCATTAACATTCCATATTATGACAACTCCTTCAGGGTTATTCAAGATAGAACTTTTCTTCTCTCTTGCCCATCTAAGATTTTGATTCTGGTTTCCAAAAAGAACCTCTCTCTTCAAGCAAAATTTTGCCTTCCCATGTGGTGAGGGTTCAGGATACTCACATTAAATTCGGCATAGAAATCTAAATGTTCAAGACAAGGTTGCCCACTCTCTCCACTATTATTCAACGTAATTTTGGAAGTTTTAGCCACAGCAATCAGAGAAGAAAAAGAAATAAAAGGAATCCAAATCGGAAAAGAAGTAAAACTGTCACTGTTTGTAGATGGCATGATACTATACACAGAGAATCCTAAAGATGCTATCAGAAAACTACTAGAGCTAATCAATGAATTTGGTAAAGTAGCAGGATACAAAATTAATGCACAGAAACCTCTCGCATTCTTATACACTAATGATGAAAAATCTGAAAGAGAAATTAAGGAAACACTCCCATTTACCACTGCAACAAAAAGAATAAAATCCCTAGGAATAAACCTACATAAGGAGGCGAAAGACCTGTTTTCAGAAAACTATAAGACACTGATGAAAGAAATTAAAGATGATACAAACAGATGGAGAGATATACTATGTTCCCGGATTGGAAGAATCAACATTGTGAAAATGACTATACTACCAAAAGCAATCTACAGATTCAATGCAATCCCTATCAAACTACCAATGGCATTTTTCACAGAACTAGAACAAAAAATTGCACAATTTGTATGGAAACACAAAAGACCCCAAATAGCCAAAGCAATCTTGAGAAAGAAAAATGGAGCTGGAGGAATCAGGCTCTGGGACTTCAGAGTATACTAGAAAGCTACAGTAATCAAGACAGTATGGTACTGGCACAAAAACAGAAATATAGATCAATGGAACAGGACAGAAAGCCCATTCTTTTACAGCTACATGTAAAAGAATGAAATTAGAACACTCCTTAACACCATATTCAAAAATAAACTCAAAATGGATTAAAGGCCTAAATGAAAGGCCAGACACTATAAACCTATTAGAGGAAAACATAGGCAGAACACTCTATGACATACATCACAGCAAGATCCTTTTTGACCCACCTCCTAGAGACATGGAAATAAAAACAAAAATAAACAAATGGGACCTAATGAAACTTAAAATCTTTTGCACAGCAAAGGAAACCATAAACAAGATGAAAAGACAACCCTCAGAATGGGAGAAAATATTTGCAAACAAAGCAACTCACAGAGGATTAATATCCAAAATATACAGGCAGCTCATGAGCTCAATATCAAAAAAACAAACGACCCAATCCAAAAATGGGAAGAAGACCTAAATAGATATTTCTCAAAAAAAGATATACAGATTGCCAACAAACACATGAAAGGACATTCAACATCACTAATCATTAGAGAAATGCAAATCAAAACTACAATGAGGTATCACTTCACACCAGTCAGAATGGCCATCATCAAAAAATCTACAAACAATAAATGCTGGAGAGGGTGTGGAGAAAAGGGAACCCTCTTGCACTGTTGGTGGGAATGTCAATTGATACAGCCACTATGGAGAACAGTTTGGAGGTTCCTTAAAAAACTAAAAATAGAACTACCATACCACCCAGCAATCCCACTATTGGGCATATACCCTGGGAAAACCATAATTCAAAAAGAGTTATGTACCACAATGTTCACTGCAGCTCTATTTACAATAGCCAGGACATGGAAGCAACCTAAGTGTCCATCAACAGATGAATGGATAAAGAAGATGTGGCACATATATACAATGGAATATTACTCGCCATAAAAATAAACGAAATTGAGTTATTTGTAGTGAGGTGGATGGACCTAGAGACTGTCATACACAGTGAAGTAAGTCAGAAAGAGAAAAACAAATTCCGTATGCTAACACATACATATGGAATCTTAAAAAAAAAAAAAAGTTTCTGATGAACCTAGGGGTAGGACAGGAATAAAGACGCAGATGTAGAGAATGCACTTGAGCACACAGGGAGGGGGAAGGTAAGCTGGGACGAAGTGAGAGAGTGGCATTGACATATATACACTACCAAATGTAAAATAAATAGCTAGTGGGAAGCAGCCACATAGCACAGGGAGATCAGCTCGGTGCTTTGTGACCACCTAGAGGGGTGGGATAGGGAGGGTGGGAGGGAGACACAAGAGGGAGGAGATATGGGGATATATGTTTATGTATAGCTGCTTCACTGTGTTATACAGCAGAAACTAACACACCATTTAAAGCAATCATACTCCAATAAAGATGTTAAAAAAAAAAACAGTAGTCTTAGTGAAATAATTTTCATTCTTTTCCATATGGGAGAAAGATCTGATTATTAATCATGAAATCATGCCAGAATTAGAAATCAGAAAATAGCAACTCTATGGTTCAGATTGAATTAAGTTAAGTGAGAGAATAAACAGAAAGGGAAGATGAGAGCTAGGTGTTTTGTCTGAGCAGAAGGGAGTAGGATGGGACAGGAGAGAAAAAGGCATTCAACTATAAAGAAGATAAGAGAATGGGGAGTGAATTAGGGATATGGGAGTCTAATCTTGCAAAATTTAGGTATTTATTTTGGTGTTCCTTATTATTGACTTTGGCAGTAATATCCAGGCTGCAGAGGACTATAAAAAGAAGAGGACTGAGATGTGGCTGAGAAGGACTACAAAGGGTGAAGACTCGAGATACAGATTCATGATCCATTTGCATCAACATCCCGGTTAAAGTTCTGAGCATTATTGACAATGGAAGAGGGTAGGGCCAAGAAGAGAAGTAACTAGTTACATAACAAATAAGAGTAATGTATTTTTTAAAGTTAATTTATTCTTTCAATTTTAACTTTTACTACCTCTATTTTTAGAAAAGAGGCCTGTCCTTAGATCATCTTGCCATTTCAAACTTGCTGCACTATTTCTGTCATGTCACCTCATGTTGAATCTTTCAACATCCAAAATAATACTGACCCAAAACTATATATGTCAGATTTGTATTAAGTATTCAAGACAATGTAGAGGATTGGCATCATGGCCTGGAAAACTACTTAATATATAAAATCCCTCTGTACATATCTCTGGTTTTGAAATGTCTTTATCTGTGAATTGTTTATTCTTAATAACATAAAAGAAATGTAGGCATTCACTGAGTTTTGGGTAGGCTGAAGTAGAAGCTTCTAAGATTCTATATGTTTATGAAATAAAGTTGAAAAAAAAGGATAAGATTTTGTTATCAGTATGGGGTTTTTTGATTACTAATGTTGTAAACACAAGGTTTGCTTTATTATTATTAATAAGCACTTTGGGGAACTAATATATTATACGTGGTTATTGTGTGTCAAGTACTATCCTAGATGCTTTATTAACATCTCTTTTAATATTCAAACATTTTTTGGAGATTAGACATTATTAATTCCATTTCTAGAAGATTAAAGTGAGATTCAGAGAGGTTAAATAACCTTCCTGCAGTATTTCCTTTGTCCCCGTTAAAAGATGGAGGCCTGCTCTTGTTTGCTCAACCCCGTTCCCTTTTCCTCTCTTGCAATTTACTGTCCCTCCTACCCCCCAACTCCTGATACTATCTTACCTAAAACAGTTCAGCATTCTCTTCTTTCCTCTCCCAAACCATGCACTCAAGCTCTAATTTTCTAGATCATAATTTCTTGACATCTATTCTCTCATTATGTTCCCTGATTTTATCTATTGACATACCCTAGACTACCCATTTAGCTTATTTACCTTAATACTTATGAGATTGGTAAGTATAATTCAATATTTTTAAAAAGTATTTGTTTGTCTCAATTAATTTAAAGGTTCTTATTTGGAAAATTATGCCTATGTCTGTGTGTGTGTGTATTTTATGTCTTTTATTTTATTTAAGTCTTAGCTTCAGGTATACCTTTAAAAATTATGTCTAACGATTACCAGTACTATGAAGATGATATGCTTAAGAAATGTAATTTAATTAGCTGATAAGATCAGTGAAGTGGTAAATTAGTCAGCCATAAATGAAATATTTGACACCTGTCCTCAAAAGAGGAAAAGTTATTTTCTGAAAGGTGTGTCAGCTTTAACACTGTCATTAAAATGGTCTCATGGAATAGAATTTTAAAACTCAAAAGTACCTTAGAGAGGATGAAGCTGAGGCAACTGTTCATGGGTTGCAGATCACTCTCGGGGCAGAGCTTAAGAGTATTATCAGGTACCACTTAGTATTGTTTCAATGTGTAGAAAATGTATACAAACTGGAACCCATGATTTTTTCAGTTCTATAGGTCAAAACGCAGTATTTCTCAACAACTGCTATGGAACAGTCAGCAATGCATTAAATACAAAATAATGAAATAAATTCAGTATTTTTTTTACAATTTTATGAACAGAGCTATTTTAATATGCCTGGAGAAGTCTTAAAATCTATAGGGAAAAGAGAAAGGAAAGCTCAGGCACATTCTCTCTGGGTGTGAGAAATCCATCTTAGTTTCTCCTCTTCTCATTCCTGGTCTCTCCTCTTTTACTCCCTTGCCCTTGCCTTCTGGTCTTTTTTTCTGTTTCCCTCATTCTCATTCTCTCTCTCTCTCATTGCAATCAACCAACACATTCCGTTAAAATTCAGCCAGTACTTTACTGAAGCCGTACCACTCAAAATTCATTTTAAAAAAGCTCTTGACTGAAGATGTCATTAATTGCCCTAATTAAATAAGCCTCTATTGAAATATTCCCACTTTGTGCAAGTATGCTAGGCACTGGAGAATAACATGGAAATAATATGGTGCAACTCAGCTATAAACAAGGGAAAGAAGATAATATATATCTTTCACTGTAAATATCGAAGTATAACAAATGATTTAAAAGTGATTCCAAGTACAATGGAAGCAAGTTGGGAAATTTATAGTATTGAGTTATTCAATTTGTATTTCATATATTTCAATTTTCATGCACTTTTCTTACTATGTGCTGATAATTCAGGCAAAGCTTGAGTCTGTCTCTGTTTTATTTACTCCTCATTATTTTTAATGCCATATAAATGAACTCATTAAAAGTACTCAAAATATTTAATTGTCAAGTTGTAGAATATTTCCCAACCAGAAGAGGAAGAAGAAACTGTCACCAACTGATGACATATTTTGAGAGTCACAGAAATTTAAAAAATAGTAATAAAAATAAAAATACATAAACAATGTTTTAGCCTCCAAACACTAGGCATGGGCTTTTCCTACTGGTTTTGCCATTCTGAATGGGTAGCTGAATACACTGAAATAAGAATCCAAACGCACCTTAACTTTGACAGGTTAGGCTTATGATACACATTGACTTCTGTTTACCTTCTAACTCACTTGCAGGGCTCAAACAATTCTTTTGCCTATTTTATTGACACAATCTTAACATCCCCGAAATGGTTTGTTTTGCTTGTTCAGAACTGAACTCCAAGCAAATAATCCAAATGTTTAATCTGGTCTAGTTCAGCTGAGATAACATAAAAATAGCCCCAAATTGAAGTACTAACGAAAATATCTACAGAAAATAGGCTTACTTTAAGCTAATTAAAAGCTCATTTTAAGGAAAAAAGTATAAATAAAAATCCATTGTGTTGTATGGACTTCAAAGGACATTAAGTTTTGGTTGGGATTTTTCTGTTTAAAATATGATTATGCAAAGTAAAGAGTCTTTAAGATCTCTCTTAAGCAAATTTGCTTTTGCTAAATTTGAAAATATTTTACATGCTGCATGTCATGTTCCTGTTGATCAAAAAGCTAAAGATTAATACAGGATATCAATACTTTAATACCGAATCCATGATTCACTTGGTTTCCACATAGAAATTATTTTAAAGTATAATAAATTGATATTTGACATGTGTACCTACTTTTCAATACTAAAAATCTGTTTAAACTTATGATGGGGTATTATAAGCTAAACATAAGAAATAAAGAGCTTGAGATAAAAATCCAGTGCTAAATTAAAGTAAATAAAAACCTCTATTATTTCATTTTAATGTTTTTAGGATTCTAAGAGACTCCAGGGCTTCCTACAGTAGTTTCTTTTTACAAGTGCATTACTTATTTTTACTTATGCAATGTGAAATTAGGTTACTCTAGTCTGTTTTATTAGTTCTATTAATTTTAGTGTAATTATTTTATATAGAAGACAGAGAAAACTGATTTCTACATAAAATAATAAAAGCAAAACATACATATGTTTTGTAAGATCTAAAGAAAATGAAATAATAAGACAAAAACTATTACAGTACCATTTTAAAAACTAATTTCTAAGAAAAATGCATATTAATGACACAATAAAAATGAGAGACATTTGCATGGGTTTTAATACATGTCGGAAATGAAAATATACTCAAAATTGTAGAAATATATTTCTTAACTGTAGACAATCCCTATACTGGTGATTTTTGTAAAACAAAAGAGAAGGAGAAGAAGAGTAAGCATGGTAGGATTAGAAAGGTTCTTACATTTTCTATTAGTATTATGTCTGGAGTTACTTGATGTTCTTAAATATTTATACTTAACATTCCTATGAAATGCTTTTTGAAATGCAATATACAATTTATCTTATTGTGAGGAATATATACCTGAACACAATAATGACTATACACACTGAAATTTAAATTATTCATTTGTTATACTACAAAAAAATATGGTTCAATATTTAGGCAATGCTCTTCATTCATTATTAAAGCCCTTGCTTCAACATTTGATTGAAATTAATTCTGAGTCCAGTAACACTATAATAATATTTAGTGTCAATCATTTAAAAATTGTTCTATGTCATGAGGGAGAAAAGCTATTATCAGGCCTAAGAATTAGTAAAAGTGTCAAGCAAGTAAGTAACCTGTCATACAGCTATTAATACTGATTAATCTCTGAAGCACCATCCCTTTCATAAATGAAGAGGAAATGTAGAGGCCATTGGGACCAGCAAACATTCCCTAAAATATAAGGGTAGCTTGGTCCTAATCCAAATTTCTCTCATGTTGCTCTATGAACACATTTAAAATATCATTTCTAAAAATGTTTGTTTTATACTATTTTACTGTAAGTGGGATATCAATTCATTGCAGAAAACTAGTAAAGGTGTAGGTCATCAAAAAAGAAGAAAGACGGAGGAAGGAAGAAGAGAGAAACAAAGAAACAGGGGGGAAAAAATTATCCTACCAGCAAGGGTATTGGTTTTTTGTTATTTGAAATGGAGAAAGATTAAATAGAAAGATAAATTATAAAGAAAATAATCTGTTTTTCAATTGGTCATTCTACATGATTATCTTTTCATGTTGATAAAGTTTAGTCTGTAAAATCATTTTTAATTTATGAATAGTATTATATCAAATGGCTATACCTTGAATTCTCCAACTATTATGATTTATATTTAGGAACTATATTTAAATTTAATGCAGTTTTCTACAAGTATAAAAACTTTTCCTGCAGCGTTTATGATGTATGTGACTAATGGTTCCTGAAAATGAGTAAGAAGCATCAACCTAGTATAGTAATACATTTCCCTGAGGGGAACATGGTAAACAAGGAAAGGTAAGTAAAATAGTAACTGCTGACAAGTTGTCTCTGAAGTGTTGGAGAAGCCCAAATGGTGTTTTTAAAATAACATTTTCAAAATTGGTCTTTGGCTCCAGAATTTAAATGTAAAACCCTGGCATGTCATTATAATATAGCTAGCAAAAATAAAACCATATCTGAATCCTTGTGTTATAAGCCTTTCTGGGAAATATGAAATATATAAGAACATAAGTAAATAGGCAAGAAAGCTGCTATTTGTTTCCAGTACTCAAGATGGTGACTGCTTAATGACTTCCAGAGATTGCTGTTTTTGCTCTCAGAACTGGACTTGGTCTTGGCACACGTCCTATGGACACTGTTAAATAAGTTTTGAAACTCTCAGCAGCATGCTTTAGAGGAAAGGGCGTGGCTTCTAAGCTCAACTAGGCAATTGTAATTATAAAAAATATACTCTCCTAGTAAAAATACTACAAAGCATTCACTGAAAAATGGTTTTATGTAATGTTGGCAATATTCTTGAGAGGTATGAATTATATCATTTAGGTTGTAAGAGAGAATTTTTGAGGCATTTTAAACACAAACTATAAATTGAGAAATAATGACTTATCGAAGTTATCATTTATTTTACTTAACCTCATGCTACTATAAATAACATAAGTGAACAGTGAGGGAAAAGGGGAGGGGGGATATGTGACTGTTGTTCTTCATGAATTCTTTTCTAAGGGAAAAACTATTCATGTGCTTTAAAATGGCAGTGTCAAGCCAATCTATAAACAGTCCTGTAGACCAGTGTCTCATAAACCTTGTTCCAAAAGGTTCCATTAGAGTTTCCTATATGTGTGTGAGTGAGTGGAACTCAGAGCCAGAGGGCCAAATCGAACCACGGCAGTTCAACCTTATCCTGGTTTCATGTTTACTTTGTTTATGCACTTTTGCTTTAGCAAAGATTTCTTAGACTTAAAGACTTTTAAAACTGCCATTTTTAATAGGGCATATTATATCTTTACTCCATGACAGTGGTTTTGAGAAAATTTAGGAAGTTGTTCCAAAGGTATTTAGATTTTCACCATGCTGTGTTTTATGAGTTCCTAAGTATGCAGATGTTATAATTCATTCATTCCATTCTTCATTAGCCGACTGAACAGGAATCTCATGTCAAAGGAAAAGGATGTTCAGAAACACTCCTTAAATGGCAAATGTGTAAATTATCAGAAACATCCATTAAGATTACGTGAATGTTTAGAGTTTTAAAGATATTTTCTATTGCTTTCCTATTTTCAATCTAATATTTTCAAGTGACGAACTATCCTGTTTCTCACCAGAGAATTCTCAATCAAGAGGTAAACTTTATGCTTTGAAAACTACTTCCTCCACAAGCTATTTAGTACTGAAAATGTATTTCATTAATTTCTCTTTCCCAAATTGCTCCAGCAGCTTGAAAGCATGAACCAAGTTTTCCCAACTCCAGCCTTGGTGGATGAATCTCTCATATTTCTAAATGCTGATTCTCTGACATCTTGAATAAGAGAATTAGATAAGCCAATTTTTTCAAAGGCACAGAAGAAAAAAATCACATTAGTATAATGTCACCTCTGAGAATTTAATTAAATGCATAACAATTACTTTATTATATGATATTAATAAAAAATTTGCTAGAAGATTTCCAGCAAACTGAAGCTTTAAGTAATTACTTGAACCAACATTTTTATTAAATTAAGTCATTTATAATTATGAATTTGACTCCTAAGCAATTTTCATTATAATATTAACATACTCATAAATTTTATAAGGATAAAAAGCCCATTAGCAAATTTGTTATCTATGAAATTCTTCAATTTACATAGCTATAATTTATAACTATGAGTTCCTTTTTGACAGGCAAAAAACAATCACAGATAAAAGCAACAATGTTTCCATATTCCTTAGAAACTTGAAGGACTAAGGTTAACTTTGAACATATTAAATATCCATAAGACATTAGGTATTATATGCAATGTGATTTTTAAAAAAACAAACAAATAAAACTGTAGCACTAATCCAGTCCTGTAGACTAGTATAAACCAGTTCGCTCATGTTCTTTCTAAGTCATTTTTATCCATTAGCTTCCTGGCTGATTCTACTAACTGCAGTCCCAAGTTCTTGAATGGCTATATGTTTCCCTATCTAGAAGAAATATGATTATTTGAACATATTTCACATAGGTCAAAGGATAATCTCTAAATCAAAGTGATTTGTATAACAACCAAATGATAAATAATTACCTAGGTGAGACAATGCATACTGTCAAGTTATCAATATATGAGTAGTGTTTTGAATATTGGATGGTACATAAATGGCAGGAGGGAAGAAAAGAATAAAGTGAAGGAAGAAAAATTAAGGAACAAAGGAATAAGATTATACTTATTGCAATTATATGTGTATAGGAGGTCAATCAGCACCTACGGAGTAAAAATTAAATATCTATGAGAGTGAAGAAACAGATGGTGGGATTAAGTAAACAAATCAAATTTACAAATCAAGTAAAGATAATTTAAATACATAAATACTTGCCTTAGCTCTTACTAGGAAATAAAGTATGTGTTTAAAAAAATAGCTATTTGTTTTACTTCTCCCTCATTTTTTTCGTGTGTGTGTGTGTGTGTGTGTGTGAGAGAGAGAGAGAGAGAGATGGTGAAGAAGGTGAGTGGTGAGGGACGGGAGGAGAGGAGGCATGGATGGGAAAGGAAATACTAAACAGAAATGGTAGACACTAAACAAACCTGAGAATAAAAGAAAGAAATGTGCCAAAATTGACAGAACATTGCCATCATAGAAACAAAACCTGACATCCTAAATCCAACAGTAATTATGCCACACATTTTTTCCCACTCAGGGTCATAGCTTAGTTTATGCAAGTCCTTCAGACTCCTTTCCCTTGCTTATCCTCAAAGGCTTTCCATTAACAAGGTCATCAGATTCAACCTTCTTGCAAAGTGCACCTCATTCCAAAATTTCCATTCTTTCCAAATCTCCTTTCTAACAAAATAAAGAGAAAAGTGAAAAGAAGAAGAAACAAAAAAACTTCCCGTCACTGAAGCCAATCTCCCCAAGTAACAAATAAATTTCAATAATCCCCAAGAGAAACGTGTTAATCCTAAAAATGGCATGGTGTCTGATGTCGTGAGTCTTTCCTTTTCCACTCAAAGCTGGTTACATATTCAGAAAACCTCAACTACCACAGACTTATTTCCTCACCTAGATAGTATGGAAATAGAACAAGATAATCTGCAAATTACCTTCTGTGATTATGTATATTGAAAGAATTTGTATTTAGGTGTGTATGTAAATAACTGTCTCTTAAGAAATGACATTAAAATACAAAGAGAGTGAAGAAGATATTATTTGTTGACTCTAAAGTGTTCTTGGGATGGTAATGGTCAAGTCAGAAGCATGCAGGAATTATAGATCTGAGGTCAACAAAGAAAACAGAAAATGAGTAGTGAGAAAATCAAAGGAATTACCTATTTGATAGAGTATTACAAAGATAGCTGAAAAGTAATTTCTTTATTTTACTAGCTGTTAATTTATCAGATGCTGTGTAAGTGTACCCATATTTTACCACCTTCACTTCTAACTAGAAAATAAGAATTCTTCCAAAACATGAAGGTGAACATGTAAGGTTATTCCATATATACCCAGGGATGGTAGGTAGAATTTCATATTTCCCAAACTATTCATGTATCTTTCTATCGACACAGTTATCTTTTTCTTTCTTCCTATGTTATCTATCTATCTATGTATCTATCTATCCACCTCTATTTAACTATCTAGTCACATCACATTTGAATTGGGCATGACTTCATTCAGATTCCACAATGGAAGTTATTTTAAAATAATCACTCCAGCAAAGGATTGTGCTGATATCCAGAGATCACCTCACAACAATTTCAGGACTTTCCCAAAGCCTATCCAGAAGTCTGGTAGACACACAATGGAAAGGCTAGCACCCAACAGGCTTTGACAAATGAACATTAAAGCCTAGGGTCAAATGATCGTTTCCAACAATGATAACCATGGCTCTAAAAGACCAGAAATAGGATTGGTCTGCACACTGGGAAGAGCCCCGCAAACAAAACGACAACAACAAAAAGCACCCAGCATGCCTTGGTAGTTTCTTAAAAATAACTATCCCAGATGGGTTAACTGTTTTTATCTTACTCCTCAAAAGAGAATAGGCATCTTAGAAACACACAACCTTAGAACAAGTAGCCCCTCTCTAATTTAAGGTTATCTATCAGCTTCATACTTGCTGCCTTCACAGGGAGTGAGTGGGCCAGCTCAAAAAAATAAATAAATAATAAAAATAAAAATAAATTTTAACTTAGGGGAAAAAGTGTTTATAAGAGTGTATGTACCAGAGTCAATCAGAAAGATAGCATTTGAGAAATCTCTTCCTCCTTTGGAAACTAGTCTTTAGCTCAAAGAAAATTTTAAGTTGATTTACCAATAAATTGATTATTATACAAATTGTGTCACGTGTGAGATGAATAAAAACATTTATTTTCTTCAAAATAGAATATATATAAATGAAAATATTTAATATTTCATTACTAATCATTAGATGTTTCAAAGCAACACATACATACTTGGCACAGATTGTTCTCATTTTTGGTGCCCTATGTTTGTCCTCTTATTCTTTGGAGTTCCTTGCTCTTCCTTGTTACCTTCTTGGATGGTTGATATTTCCTTGTCTGCCTTTTAGGTGAGGAATGCCAGTAATTACAACTGAATTAGAGTTCTGCTTTAAAAATATAGATGATCTGATACACCAAGAAATAATTTCAAGTTTTGGCACTTCTTAATTCAAACATTTTTTTAAAGGATATACAGAGAGCATGACTGCACAATTCATGTTAAAATGCATTTTTCAATGCTATATGTTCTCACAAGCTTTCACTTTCATTATTGACAGTGACTTTTAAAACAATGCAAAAGTATATTTATATGTATCCTTATTTTGCATTACCACCATAACTCCACAATAAACATGTATACTTCAGCAGAGCTGGTTCCCTAATACCTTAAAAAATAGATTGCTTTAAAAATGACAGGGGCTTCCCTGGTGGCGCAGTGGTTGGGAATCTGCCTGCCAATGCAGGGGACACGGGTTCGAGCCCTCGTCTGGGAGGATCCCACATGCCGCGGAGCAACTGGGCCCGTGAGCCACAATTACTGAGCCTGCGCGTCTGGAGCCTGTGCTCCGCAGCGGGAGAGGCTGCGATAGTGAGAGGCCCGCGCACCGTGATGAAGAGTGGCCCCCGCTTGCCGCAACTGGAGAGGGCCCTCGTGCAGAAATGAGGACCCAACACAGCCATAAATAAATAAATAAAAAACTTTAAAAAAAAAATAAAAAAATAAAAATGACAAATTATATATTGCACATTTAATAATAAATAAAACCTCAGAAATTATTCCTTAAGTAAATTTTTTCTAGGTTTAGTATTTTCAGCTTTAAGTCAAGCTTTGCTTGAAAATTATGTCAAAGAAATATAAATATCAGCACTTTTATACATGGGAGGAATGTAGAAGCCATTACATCTTTGTGATTTAGACCTACTTTCTGCAGAAATTCTGTATATAGGCTAGGGAAAAAAAAAAAGGTTTGTCATAGGTCTATCTGAAATCCCCAAAGCTTTGCTGTACTTTCTCTCTGCACTTTGGAGGTATTTAGGGAGAAAAATGTTTCTTCTATGCAAAAGAATTTGGGAAGACTTTATTTTAAAAATATGTCTTTCCATTTAGTGATTTAATGTATTTCCCCTATTTGAATAAACTCACTTGCAAAAGTTGGTAAGGGATTTTCTTAAGTACCAATAGTTAATCTGGAAAAAGTTTTTTAATTGTATTGCCTGTTTGCATAGGAATGAACAGGAGATTTCAAATAATCTATTGTAAATTCTTTAAAGGAAAATGATAATGTGCCTGACCTAGGCACAGGTTTATGCTCTTCTAATTTGATAAATATTTCAACCAAATATCATAACAAAATTTTGTTTCTACTCAATTCTCACTTAATTGAATTTTTACTCCTTTGTAGAGCCCAGAATCACCACAAGCTCATTGACCAGCTACAATTTTCTCAGTATGCTTTGCTTCCAAATATTTGCTTTGCATCCTTGAATTTATCCATATCCAATGTAATTCCAAAATCAGGCAAAGGATAATATTTTATGCATCTGCATGACTTCTTATTGAGCCCCGCTTTGCTCCTCAGATGACCTAAATTAAAAAGTCAGTAAATATTCTGCCACTCTTGGCCCTGATAGATTAGACCATCCAGCAGTGAATGTTGTCAGTAACTATGAGCATAATTCCAAACTGTTGCATGTGTCCTCTGATAGTATTTTGGAAATTACCTCTCAATAATGAAAAAAAGCACTCTTGGAAGATGAGACTATATATATATATATATATATATATATATATATATATATATATATGACATTAAAAGTTGGGGGCTTTATTTGTTTAATAGACTTCTTAGAATAGACATAATTTGCTTACTGGAAACCAAGTTTTACAGAATGAAATCCACCTTTCAAAGTTTTCTTCTATTTATATATTTTGCCACTAGATAATTCTTTAATGCTGATTTCTTAGTGATTTTCAAGGCCCCAAAGAAGACTTCATTTATCAAAATATCAAAATCACTAATTAGCCCAGTGCTCAACCGTTGAAAAGATGTATAAATTTTGTTTTTTAAAAAATTTAATGTTTCAAAGAGTTTGTCTAATGCCATTAATTCTCCATTCCTCTTGGGATTACAAAACTGCTGCTTTTCCTTGATATGACAGATGCTGTTCTTATTGCACCAATATCCCCTTTCTCAGCCATTTACCATTTCCTTGCTCTCAGCATCATATCTCTATGCCTAAATATTTCTCACTGACTGCTGATATATGCTCATTCTTTGTATGATCAGGACAGAAGTGCAATAGAAGGAATGCTCCCCATAAATGTAGCTCCACTGATAACTCACATGCGTTGGTGTATGTTCTACATCATTTCTCAGAGCCTTTCAATGATATTAAGCTCTATTTGCTCATAGAGGCAAATTATTTGATAAAATACTCTTTATTGGCCTCCTATATTTTGCTGTCACACTTCCTTACTTCTCTACTGGCATTTCCAGGGATTGTCTTCCAAATAAATTTCTTGTACTCAAATGTTCTTCTCAGGGTTTGTGCCTGGGGAAACTCAAACTAAGATACTTATCTTTAAGATGCTTGATTTTCCCCACATTTCTATATCACTGAAATTGGGATGTAACATTGTATGTTTCAGCTATATTTGGATGGCTACTTGGTTCACATTAAATCTTTCAAAGGTCCTATCTGTGCTATTATGATTCTTCTCTCCCCACCATGGCTGGCTGGCCTAGTAATAGAAGCTTCTGACCCCAGTTGGATCAATCTTATTTCTTCCAGGAAATTAAAACTTGAATAAAGGACCCAGAGACTGGACTGGCTGAGGCATGTTAAAGGTCGTGCCCTAGAAAAAAGAACGAAAAACTCCTTTATTGAGGTCCCAAAGATCAATAAAGGCTTCTTTACCAAGGCTTTCTGTCTCTTCTTCAGTACTATGAGGCTATCTCAAAACATTTCAATAAACCCCCCCCTCCCAGAATTGTTTTCTGTTGCATGAAATGCCTCTCTCATCCCTTTCTTTACCCCCAAAAAGAATATTTAATGCTCAAAAGCCACAAGTCATTGGTATAAAATTCCGGATCCATTCATCTCTCCTACCACCTAGAGTTCCACTAACACTTTTCCATTTTTATTTTGCTCTTAATTAATACACATGTTAATAATTCTAGCCACCTGGAATCCTTCTTGGAAATAGGGTACCCATTTTGGATAACCTATAATCATCAAAGAGTGAAAATAAGGTTTGAAATCTGTCAAACACTACTTGTTATCAGCTAAGAAACAGATGATTCATTTAAAAGATTTTTTCCTGAGTGCTATTTTATGATGGCCACCGTGCTGACTAAATGTGACAGAGATGAACGATCTGTCTGCCACATTCTACTCTTGTTCTGCAAAATGATTTTTTTGGTTTCTGAATATTTACTTACAATGTATAGTTAAATCTTCTCCTTTAAAGTTAACAGGCAGACTAAACTATAAAGTTTTAGCTCCAATTCTAAATTCCTGGGTAAAGAACTCTGACAGGCCCAACTTGGTTCAAGTGCTTATCCCTCCAGCACCCAGTGAAGGCTAGGACAGAGAGTAATACTGTATTTTACAAAATTATTGCAGAGGCCTCATCACTGTTATGAGGAGGAAGCTGGGAGTCTGTAGGATGTAGGACTAGGAAGAACTTCCAAGAGGTGTCTGTTTATTGTAGATAGGGTTTCATACATCCTAGGTTTCCTGAGACATACCTCGTTTGAGTCTGTGTTTTAGGTGTAATTACTAATACTGCCCACTTTTGCTCTCAAAAGAGTTCTCCCTTGGATTATATATGTGACCCTAGTTATAGAGATCATTGAGGACAACACTATCCTTTTACTTGAGAGGACAAATGAGACCTAGAATGGTTATGAGACTTTTTCAAGGTCATCCAATTAGCAGTATATTTATCAGTAAAATTCAGGTGTGTAGTACACCGTTTTAGTCATTAGTTTATATTTTTGAGTCCATTCTTTCAGTATTCCACCTTGTGACTGACAGCATGGTGTCATGATATGATAACTTTAACTTGGTTAAAGTTCAGCTGAATTGAGTACTCAAGGAACAGAGCAACCCCAGCTCCATTCAGTAACATCAGGATCAGAATTAGCATCCTGAACAATGAGCCAGATAAAGATAAGAGAACACTGTCCTGCAGAACTTTTCTTGGGATGTACAACACTAATATAAAATACAGTATAATTCAAAGTCACTGTTTTTGGTTTGTTTCCTTAAAATTGGCTGAATGAAACCTAGCTTTGACTCTATCATTAAGCATTTGTGCTCTTCTTAAGAAAACATTCAGCCTAAAAGTTTAAGCACTAAGGGTAGCCACCCTTCCAACTGGCTAATGAAACCAGAGTATAGTATCTGAAAATGATTCTTCTCTCAAAACAGGCATCTTCACCATTTCAAAAAATATAAGACATGTAGCTTTTCAGAAGAACATATCCCACTTCTGGGGAAATGACCTTCTTCTGAGGGTAGTGTAAAGAAAATTTATAAAGTAGGAAAAGTTGGTAATATCTCAATACTCTAAAACCGTCCCTTCTCCATATCCTTTGTGACACCATTTCCCACCCTATCCTCTGGTCTCTGAGTTTTTTGTTGTCATCATTTTTTACTTTGAAATTTTGTTCTCTGGAAATGAATTTTTACATTTCTATAAAGGATAGATGACTATTAGGTATTCTGTTATTTCTCCCAAGATTGCTGCTCTATAAGTCTTATCTATAAAGCCCACACATTTGGAACTCTAGGAATTAAATTTTAAGCATTAGCAAAATGCAGTATTGTTTGGGATAGGAGAGACTTAGAACTCCTCTAGCCATGCCAAGTGTGTGCCTCCCTAATCCATCCACTTTCCACCTATCAGAAAACTGATTCTGCCTTCCAGCTTAAGTTCTATGCATAGCTAGCAAAGCTGAATGAATACTCCTTTCAAAATATTCCAAATTGGAAAATTAACTTCACAGATTATCGGTTGCAAAACACCCTAAAAATATGGCAGAATGATCAGTAGCTACTATACATTTCAATGCCAGGAGCTGAGAAAAAAATCACAGGCAAAAGATGGAATTTAGATGAGTTCCCTAAGGGAAAGCTTTAGATTTTTGCATACTGATAGATGATTTTCAGAGGAAGCTGAATTATGACTTTTCCCAATCAACTCATCCTTAAAAACGTCAATAGCAGCACAATACTTTGAACATGCTCACTTAAATATATGCCAGCTAAAACCGTGAACAGAATGAGCTGGTGAGCAGGAACTTCAAATTAAGAAGAAAATTTCTCATACTTCTTACATGCCACTGAAAATAAGAAAAGTAAAAGACATGTTAAGACCCTAGTCTCATTTCTTATTATTAATTGCTGTGGTGGGAACTTAAACATTTTGATTTCTTATAATTATTGTTCTGTGTTTTGCTGCATTTTGAATAGCGGAATGTGCTATAGAATCAATGAAATACCTTACTGAAATTTAAATGACTGTCAGATTTCAGGGCTAATTTTTTAACTTGTTGGTCCTCATTTTTGAACAAGATAATGTGTGTAATTATAACCATAACCTACTTACTTCATGGGAAGATTATAAGGAATAACTTGACGTTACCAATATACCCTTTAGCAATCTTAAGAAAAAATAAGTATAAGATGGCAAGGTGTATTTTTTAAAGGGTGTCGAAATGTAGAAAATTCACAAAAGCAGTAGCTTCAGGGGTAACTAAATTAAGCATCCATGAATCAGTCTGGAATTTTCAGTAGTGCAATTCAGAAGAACAATATCAGTGACTAAGTTGAAAGTTACTTTGGGACTCCTGGCTGAGTTTACTCTTCTATCACCTATATATTTAGTAGACCTAAATAAATATTTATTTATTTCTAATTAATGTGTCAAGTTATAATCCAAAATATTAAGAATTTGCTTTCTTACACCTTCCAAGCTATTTTTCAGCTCAAGTTATAATTGTCACAAGCTATTTTGAGTTTACAATTACAAAAATAAATAAAGACTGGCAGGGGGGTGGATACACAAGTGATTTCCTTTAATTCCTCTCTTCCTGAATCTTGTTGAAAGCATAATCGATAAGGGTGCTCTATAACTGCAATACTTGAATTGCAATACTTGAATCAATTTTCAAATTAAAGATTTATTTCCTAGCTGTCTGAACCACTGAACTGGGAGTTGTCCACTCTGTGACACCTGGGTTATACTGTTTTTAAGTCTAACTTGAGAACCACATTCTTGAGGAAGTATAGTCTTAATTAAGGAGCTTAGAAAAATATTCTCCACTTTTTAAATTATTTGCAAGTTATTTATTTAGGTCTACTAAATCACAGGGGAACAGGCCAATTCCATCTGATTTAAATGGTTTTAGATATGACAGTGTGCTCCCATGAGGTGGTGAACAGTAGAGAAAAACATCTTTAGCTGGGAGCCTGAAGACTTCACTTCTAGTCTTAACTCTGGCATTGTGTAGCTGAAAACAAGTAATTTTTCCACTGAATGGACTTATATGTCATCAGTTGTTAAAAAGAAACAGTCATTTGGGATTACTTCTACAGTCACTTCCATCTGAAAACAAATAAAAACTATGGTTCTGCTATGCAGAGCACAACTAAAATACCTAGTTGATGCTAAAGAGTCCTACAAGAGTAGCTCTAATCAGTAAATATTGATACTAAGATTTGTATCTAACTTATCAATTGTTCATGTGTAGTTTGGTTTGTAAACTCTGTTTCTTTCAATTTATTACATATTTTACTAGAAAATTCTTATTGATACTATTCCCTAACAAGTTGTATCTTCTCCTAGAAAGTTCCTCTTAAAGGCAAAACTTGAATCTCAGGATTGTTCAACATTCAGCATTCCTAGTCCTCAAATGATTGAAGTACCTTATTATCTTAGTTATTTTTCTCCACTTTCCCTTATTATGTTTCAATTTAAACTCAATGACTTAACTTTGGTTTCTTTCTTTCCCTTTTTTATATGCTTTTCCCTCTTTATTCAAAGTATCTAGAATTTGGGAAGTATTGAAGGAACAGAAGGACAACACAATCTTGCTCATTGTGGAGGAAAAATACGATACTTTTTTTCTCTATGTGAAAAGTGTATTAAGACATGTCAGAAGAATATGGATAAGGAATTTATTAGTAAAAATTAGAAATTTTTGTCTACCAACTCAGTTATTCAGTTTGATTTTATAAGTCACAAAGTTTCTTGCATACTTATTTCAAAGACTATAGTACTCTTTGACTACTATACCAAATTTTTCAAAATTTCTTTTGTATTTGTTCTAACAAATAATGTACCTCCTTTTGACCAAGTTTTGTGTTTTTCATGTATTAACAGGTCTGTTTACATAGGGAAAATTTTCCAGAAAGATGCATTTTTGAAGAAAAATATGTTGTTAACCAGTCTAGAATTTTGCTAGGATTTTAACATTAAACTCTAAGTTCTTGAGAGCAAGAATTGTCAGATAACTAATTCATTATATCATTTGTTAAATCTTAACATATTTATTGAATATCTGCTACTTCCAGGAAATGTGTTAAACCTTTGCTTATAAAGAGTTCAAAAGGACACATAATAAATCGGCTTATATAAAAATTACTTTATATCATCAGTATCTCTAGGCACAGTGCTTGATTGACATGTGGTAGTAATAAGGTTTCTTAAGTGAATTAACTAAAAACACATCATTCAGCTCTTTATGCTCTTCTATTAAAAATATAAAAAAACTACCATAAAAGTATAACAAACAACTCTATGCTCACAAATTTGATAATGTAGATGAAATAAAACAATTCTTTGAAATATACAAACTACCAAAACTCAGACATGGTAAAGTACACAATCTGAATATCCTTATATCTATTAAAAATTGAATCAATAATTAATATCCTTGTAAAATATAAATCACCAGATCCAGATGGTTTCACCAGTGAATTCTACCAAATAAAGGGGAAAAGGGATATCAATTCACAAAAATCTCTTCCAGAAAATAGAAGCAAAGAAAATACTTTCTAAACCATTCTATGAGACCAGCATTACCCAAACACCAAAACCAGAAAGTCAAATACAACAGTATATGAAAAGAATTATACACAATGACCAAATATACAAAGCTGGTTCAACATTCGAAAGTCAATCAATGTAAGATATCACATCACTAAAGAAGGAAAATCATATAATCCCATTAACTGTCACAGGAAAAGCATTTGACAAAATCATATACCCAATCATGATAAAAATTCTCTGTAACTAGGAATAAAAATAAATTTCCTTAGTTTGATAAAGAACATCTACAATCTACTGCTAATATCCTACCTAATAGTGAGAAGCTAGACACTTTCTGCCTTGTGAACAAGGCAAGGATGTCCCCTCTTACCACTCCTACTCAGTGTCATATAGGAAGTTCTGGCTAGTGCAACAAAACAAGAAAAAGAAGTAAAATTTACACAAATTGGGAAGGAAGAAATAAAATTGTCTCTATTCATAGATAGCATGATTGTCTATGTAGCAAATCTTAAAGAATTGTCACAAAAAAAGCACTACAACTAATAAGTGAGCATAAATGAGGCTCAGGATACAAGATTAATATACAAAAGTCAGTTGCTTTTCTATATACCAGCAACGAACAATTGGACTTTGAAATGTATACAAAACAATAACATTTATAATAGCACTCAAACAATGAAATATGCATGACTCTAATGAAATATGTATAGGACCCATAAGCATAAGTATGAAACACTGGTGAAAAAAAAATCCAAAAAAGATCTCAATAAATGGAGAGATGTTCTATGCTCATGGATGGAAGACAATATTATTAAGATGTCAATTCTTCCTAACTTGATCTATACAGTCAATGCAATCCAAAACAAAATCCCAGCAAGCTATTTTGCAGATACTGATTCTAAATTTTATATGGAAAAGAAAATGTCCTAGAAGAGTCAACACAATAATTAAGAAAAAATTTGGTGAACTGGATGCTCATTTGCAAAAAATGAAAGCAAAAATAAAACAAAACAAAACAAGACAAAATTACACCTTACATAAAAAACTAACTCAAAATGGATCTTACATGTAAAATGCAAAACATAAAACTTCTTGATAAAGACATAGAAGAAAATCTACAACCCTGGTTTGGTGATGAGTTTTTAACAAAATACCAATAGCCCAATCCATGAAGAAAGGTAAATTGGACATCATTAAAATAAAAAAAAAATTCTGCTCTGTCAAAATCACTGTTAAGTGAATAGAAAGATAAGCCAAAGGCTGGCAAAATACAGTTGTAAAACATATAACTGATAAACGACTTGAATCCAAAATATACTAAGAACTCTTACAACTCAAAAGAAAACAAAACACAATTTGAAAATGGGCAAGAGATCTGAACAGACACATCTTCAAAGAAAATATACAGATGGCAAATAAGCATATGAAAACATGCCAATAGTGTTTGTCATTAGTGAATCACAAATTAACACAATAACGAGATAGTCCTTCACACCTATTAGAATAGCTAAAATGAAAAAAAAAAACAACCCAACAATATCAATGTCTGGTAAAGAGGTGGAGTAACAGGATAACTCACTCATTGCTGGTGAAATTGCAAAATGGTACAGCCACTTAGAAAGACAGATTGTCAGTCTGTCTGATATCACATCATAACATATATAACACATAATCTTAACATACAATCCAGCAACTGTGCTCCTAGGTATTTATTCAACCAATTTAAAAAATAATGTTCACACAAAACTTACACGTTTATAGGAGGCTTTAGTTTTTGCTGATTATGGTAAAGCTGTTATAAACATTCAAATGTAGCCTGTAGTGGCTGGAAAAAGGCAAGAAAATAGATCTCCTGTAGAGCCTCCATAAAAAAAATGCAGCAGCCCTGCTGACACCTTGATTTTAGCCAGTAAAATTATGACATATTCCTGACCTAAAGAGATATAATTAGCATTGTTGAAGCCACTGTGTTTGTGGTAATTTGTTATAGCAGCAATAGGATACTAATACAGTGGTGGCTGGTGGGATCTAGGTTTTTGTGGGATCTAGGTTTTTCACTGTTGGAGTACAAAGTTACAAATAAATAGGAGAGATGGCTAAAATGATCCATGTGATAATGGGTTAGAGTTAGAAACATCAGTACAAACTCATATTTAGCTTAATATACAGATGGCTACGTGTAGAAATATGTATAGATATGTGAAAATACACATATTAGTACAGACATATATATCTTCAGTACTGTTAGCTTGAGAGGACTTAGAAACAATGACACACCAGTAATAATGAGCACATCTAGCACAAAATGTTGGTTTCTAATACCATTCTGCAATACAAGGAGTCAGAGCTCCTTGAGAAATGGCTGATACTAGGACTGGGACAGGAAATATAGAAGATGAGTCTGGAACATTTTAAGAGCCAACTAAAAGGACTCCCTATGGCCAAAGCTGGAAAAAAACATGAGCAAAAAATTGAATTAAATAGTATTGGATTTATAAACCACAGTATAAAACAAATAGCCCATACTGAGAAAAATAAATGGTTTATAAATAAGGGTGGGGGGTAATAAACAAACGTATCACATTGTAAGAATCTCAAATACTTAATGTAGGTATTTTGTCCTTAAGAAGATAGTATATAACTCTTGACTCCTTAAATGTGGGCTGCACATTGTGGCTTTCTTCCTAAAAGTACAGCAGAGAAAGGAGAAGGTACATTCTACAAATTACCTGACTAATATTCCTCAACAGTGTCAAGGTCCTCAAAAGTAAGAAAAGTCTAAGAAACAGTCACAATCAAGAGGAATTAGGGAAAAACTAAAGAAATCTTAACAAGTTATGTACTTCAGTTAATAATAATGTATCCATATTGTTTCATTCATTTTATAAATGTTCCAAACTAACATCAGATATTAACAATAGGGGAAATGATGTGAGTATACAGGCATTCTTTGTATTATCTTAATAGTAATTCTTTAAATCTGAAACAGTTCTAAAAAAATTCAGATGTTTGTCCATGAATGCACACCCATGAAAGGTATTTTGCCTCTGGTCAATGAAAACCTGAACTGGTCTGTCTTTCTGGTCATCTCAAGAACACTTGTGTCCTTTATAAACGGATTCATCTAGAAAAGCTAAGCCTAGAGATTTGATATTCTTCATTTCCTGTTTGTAAAGCATATTGTGGGAATAACAATGACAAACTCATTAAATATCATCAAAGGGCAGGAGACATTTTACCATATGATAAACATCCTTTCAATAAATCTACTATATAGGTGAATAGGTATTATTCCTATTTTACTGATAGGTGTTATTCTTATTTTATTGGTAAAACTAAAGTTCAAAAAAATCTAAGAATCCATGGAGTTGCCTCAGTGACTTGGGATAAGGAGGCTTTTCAAAACAGCTAAAATTTCCCCTCCTTTACCGATAGGTTTTGTATGTAACATTTAGTAAGAAAGTATTCTCATGACAAAAACAAAAATACTTGTTTACACTATAAGACCTTTTAGAATGAAAATTACTGAAAAATATTGATGAAGATAGGGAAAGATACAATACTGTTAAACCAAAAACAAACAGAACAAAACAAATTTATAAATCAAGCTCTTCCACAGAACTAAGGAATCAGAAAGCTAAGGTTGAGTGCCAGGCAATTTTGCATAACCCTAGAAAATAGAGTAAAACATGAGACTTCCCCTCAGGGAAATATTTAAAACAGAATTATTTGGCAATATGTCAATAGTTATACTAAATTGCACTCACCAAGTATAATGTAACCTACTTAGTTTGGTTAATCTGAAGTGAACTTCAAATCCTTTTGGATCAAGACCATTAAAATGAGAAACAATGATTTATAAACTATCCCAGATATTGTTCAATACTGAAGGGAAGTGTTAAAGTTCTCTTGTCCGTATCTGCAGAGCACGGGTCTCTAATGTTAGTAGGCGAAGTTGGAGATGCTATCTATTCAACTCCAGAGCTGAGTCTCTATAAGAGTTAAGGACTTGCCTATAGGATTTAACTCAACAAGGCTTTCCTCTTGCCTCTTCAGGAAAAAAAAACCAAAACAGTTTTAACTTTTAAATAGCTCTTAATAGAAAAACACAGTGATGAACACAGAAATAGTATTTTTGTTTCTCTATATTTTTAATGGTCAACTTTTTCACTTAGATCATTCTACAGGGAGGCTATATTTAAATACTCAAACAAGTATATTCCATATATCCCCTAATTCAATATCTCTAGCAAGAGGTAAATCTCTGTTTGTACAGGTATGTATGTGTGTGTTTAAGTCATATAATCAGTGCTGAAGCATTAAAGAAACCCTATGCTTCTTTTAAAACACAGTGGCTCTATCTGAGAATTTGTACACATGTTTCATGGCTGAGCCAGAAGATCCAAAATAAACTTTTGTTTCTTAGGCAGTATGTATCTATATTTCAAATCACACACACACACACACACACACACACACACACACACACACACCTATCAAACCATACCCATTTTATTTTGGGAGATATCATTAAGCAACAAGTCACTCAGCTTCACTACTGACGGTGTTGTTTCTGATTAGTTTCCCTTGGCCAACTCCCTATTTATAACAGTACTTTATTTTTACTTTAGACATATTTATGGAAGCTGTTTTAAAGTCTTTGCCTTCTGATCCCATCATGTTTCATTTCTGAATCTGTTTTTATTAACTAAATTTTGTCCTGATTATGAGTTATATTTTCCTGCTTATTTGCTTGTCTAGTAATTTTTTCTTGGTTGCAAGATATTAGTGAATATTATGTTCTTGAGTGTCTCTATTTTGCTGTCTCTTGTGGGAAAGTATTCAGCTCTGATCTAGGAGATGATTCACTTATTGGTGGCCCCACGCTCTGGCAACACTGAGGCAGGATTAATTCATTGCAACAATATAAAGATTCCTAAAGGTGAGACTACTTAAATGAAGCATGTGTTCTCCAACTCACTAAGATGCTCACACAGTCCTGGAGGCATTTAAGCCTGGGAATCTCGATCTATATAATGCCCATGAGCTTATCTGGCAGACTTCCATCCCACCCACCTCCCATTTACCCCTCTCTGCAGTCCCTACCCTTACTATATCTATAGGAATAGAGTCTATGGCATCCTGAATTTCTGTCTGCTCAAAAACATATAATTGTTAATGCTGACTGGGCTGGAGGACATTATTTGTACTCCTAGAGGGGATATAATAAGAATAAATAAAGAAATCTCAAAGAGAAAAACATTTCTGAAAACCTTTCATTCTAAGCTCTCAGCAACTCTTTCTTTCCTTTTATTTAGAAATTACTTCCAGTGTCAGTAAAAACATATCAGCAGCTGCAGGGTTGCTTTTCTTTTCTTACAAATGACGGTGAGAGGAAATTCCCTATTGGGCTGGATTATTCAAATTAGCCATAACTCAAAGTCCTTCACAATGAGCTCAGGCATTTATTATATGATTTATTCTGCAACTGATATATCATATTTCTAATTAAACTTTTCTTAGACTAATGCTAAAATTCCTGAGAACTCCTACACATCAGCCAGTTCAACCATGCACAGGAGTGCAAAACGAAAGGTGATATAAAACTAAAAATATCATCTTGCTTAACAATCAGATAGAACACTTATATAAAACTCATCAAGAATAGGTAAAATTCAATGTTTTAGAAAACAATTCTTCTACTTTTATGCTCAAGAAATAAATACATTTGCAGGACAGTAGATGAATAAGATTGAGTTATGATAATATCCATTTCCCTTTTAGAAAAGAAAGAAATCACCCTCCTGTGCATTGTTTACAGTTTTAGGGAAAATGCAGGAGGGCAAGAAGAGCATCTCTCCTTTCTTTCTTTCTTGAATGGATAGAAGTGACCATATTTTTTTCCATGACTTTTTTTTTTTTTTACTCAAAAATAATCCTTTAATCTGATCTCAACAAACTGCTATAGAGAACCTTTCAACATTATGAAAATATCCCTGAGAAGTACAGCTTTGGCTGAGGTTGCACAACTGGATGTCCACAGTGCTAGGGGCCAACGTAGTTTCACAGAACATGAAATGGAGCATGCATTGCTCTCACTTGTATCGACCATGGCTTCTACCCGCAGCAAATTCTAATTAGGATCACCAGGTAGAAAAATTCCTGATACTAGCAGCATTAAATCCTAAAGTTCTATTTTAAAATTTATCTTCACCATGGTGTTTTCGTGTGTGTGTGTGTGTGTGTGTGTGTATTTGAAAAAGAAATGTTAACTCAAATAGTTGCTTCAAAATTTGTAGGGAACATTTTTCCCACTTACTTCAATAGCTGTTTCATCCACTTAGCATCTTAGAGGAAAAAAAAGTCTCGAAGTGAAATTTTTTCTAAGATAAAAAACAATACAAAGTTTCTTAATGAGGTAAGCCCCCAGAAATAAGCTATTTCCATTTCTATGCTATTTTTTTTAATGGGACAGAAATTTTTTCAGAAAGTAACAAACTTCCAAGACACATTTCTTTGTAAAAAAACGGCTATCAGTCAGTGTCAGCTTTTACTTCCCTATTCCCCTAAAATCAGAAGGCGACAAACTTTGAGTTTTTCAATACCGTGCAAGAGAATGTCTTAGTCACTTTACCTAAATATGTGAAGTGTAGGAGACACTTTCTATATTAGAAACAAAACTTTGCCAATGGGAACATTTAATATAATTAACCTATTTCTTTAAAACAAGTCATAAAGTCCCTCTATATTGAAAACTATGGAGTCTGCTCGTGTGCTTGCGTTACCAGGAACACATGACAAATTGAAATACAGATTTGGTTTAAAATATACAACTGTCATAACCTTGAGAATCAGGACATTTCTTATAGCTGAACAGAAAGCACAGAATTGGCCCATTTTCAAAACATACATCCCATCCTATCTTCCACCTGGATTATATACACATCAAAATTCTCTAACGATAGGACTATGTAAGTAAATAAGGCATCTGAGAAACCTAAACCATAACAATTTCAGTTCAACTTCTACCCAAGGAATAAAATTGTTCAAGATTTCCTCACCAACTTATTAAAAGGTTAAACAAATAAGTTCAACACACATTTATGAACACAATTCAAAAAAACTTGAAGAAGGAAAAGGTCAATATATGACTTTGAGGATAGCCTTCTCTGAAAGCCATTATTTTCTCTCCTAAATGGTCACAACTTCATTCCCATTTCAGACATTTTGCAAAGCTGACCTAGTGAGCCTTGGCTCAGGATAACAGACTTCCAGGAAAGCTGGAGCTCCCATTCCTCTCCATCAAATAGAGAGACTTCCAGAATGTCCCTGATTCACTTTATTTGCTTACAGACTAGATGACTTAATTAAAAAGAAACTTGTTTTCCTTTTACTCCAGTTTATAAGCCTTTCTAGTTGCTAAATGCCAAAAGTGCCCAGTCTGGATAATGGCTTCCATGGCTTTATCACCAGGAACTACTAATCCAACTGAGCTTAGAAATAGTCCCCAAACTACTCTTCTTCCCACCCACCACCATAGACAAAGGACAATTTAACTGTATGCCTGGAAAATCCCCTAGATTTCTGATATGCTGACATGCCAATGCCTACTTGGACCCTGAACATTTGAACTAAATTCTCAATCAACACTGGAAAAAATCTATAAGCCATTCTTTGTACAACTCATTTTCAATAAAATGACTCAGAAACTGACCCAATCCTATGGCAGTATTACGAGTTCTATCAGTTGACCAGGCTGTGTATGGAAAAGATCACCTTCGATCGTATGATCGAGACAGGCTTTTCAGTAGACCATGAATTACAATCCAAACCCAATACACTATACCAATTGTTATAGCTACTGGGCCCAAATCTCCCCTGCAACTTCAGTAGCTAGGCAGGTTTTGAGCATTTTAAAAGGAAGCCGGTAAGCAAAAGCTACAAGAGGACTTAACGTAGTATAAGGAGCCAAAGTCTAACTTCCCCCGGAGAAGAGAAGTAAACTGCTATTGATAGAATGAGTAGGAGTTTTGCCAGGTTGGGGCAGAGAAAACAGGGACATAAAGAGGCTGCCCAGAAATTACTTTTCTAACCTGAACTCAACAGCTACCCTGTATGAAATCAATAATCCAGTCAAGTTAGTTTTTTTTAGTATTGCTTGAATATACTTTCTGCCTCTACTCATGATACAGGCCAGACTTTACCTCAAACTATCAAATTTATGAGCACCTTTCAATATGCAGCACTAATGCCACCTTCTCTAGGAAGCATTAACTGATTTTTCCAGATGAATATGGCTTCTTCCTTTCTGGTCATTTCTGATGATTTTAACTTTTCATCACAAGTTACCACTTATTAAGTCAAGCTTTAAAGAAAGGAAAAAAAGAAGTGAGCTTAGAATGATATTTCTCTACAGTATTATACTAAATAAATAAATAACCAAATAAATAAAGGTAATAGTTCTCTACATGTAACAGGTTCTCAACTAATGTGTGTTGAGTGAATAAATAAAATTGACCTGTGAAAGACTATCTAAAAGTAATGTCAAGATGTTGATTGTTTAGACATTTCTTGCCTGCTCTAACAAGAAAATACTGCAATTCTCCTTTTAGCCAATTAGTTAATTTCTAATTAGCTAAAATAGTTAATTTAGCCAATACCGCATGTGAGGGCATGCATCATATATTAATGAATCTAGAACACATAGGATAGAATCTCCTACCTTCAAGGACATGATAAATATAATTTTGCCTCTTAGCTACACTGGTATTTTTTCCTAATGTATCTTAAGCCTTGTAGGGTGACCCAGTTTTTAGAGCCATCACCGTCTTACCACTGTTGGTAAGTAAGGCTGTTCTATATCATGAGTGATATCCCTAGTGCCAGTTACACTGTTTTCTTACTTTAGAATCTGCAACGTTAAAAAAGACCTTGAGAGTTCATTTAATCCACACCCTGGCTTAGTCAATCAAGATCTGACAGGTAAGTCTATCCTAATTTGTTAAGGCAGCTAGAAAAGCAAATTTCACAGTGTCCCATGATAAGTTATTCTGTTTTAAGGCTTTCACTACCTAGAAAAGATGTCTTCCTTATACTTAATCAATGTAGAATACAGAGGAAATGAGGAGGGAAAGAAACTATTCTTTAATAATTACATTCAATATTCAAGGCAGAGCACTAATGGCTTTACATGTGTATATTAAACAATCCTTGAAAAAGCCAATGTGCTTAAAATTGTCACTATTATGCCCATTTTATAAATGAGATAATTAAGAACTGAAGAATGCATCATGCTCAAAACTACACAGCTAACAAAGAACAAGTTAAATTCTCTAAAGAAAACTATTGGATTCAAAGAAAGGAGTAGGGCAGAAGCCTTCAATTCAGTTACATTTTTCAGAAACTATTTGAGAGTTCTCTCTTCTGCACCAAAGAGCAAGTTCAGTCACACACTTCTCCGCAGCATTATTCCCTCATATTTTCCACTTTCCCTTAGGAAACCTACAGCCTGCAAGGGGCATCTCTACATATTCATCAACTTATCTATATAGTAAACAAAATTTATTCAGTACTAATTACACATCTATAACTACAAGAGCCTCTGACATACTGGTCAATAAAATGTGCATTCCTCTCTTCAGGAAGTTAAAGACAAGCACAGGAGACAGATATAAAAGAAGTAATCACACTAAGATAAAATTGCTAACTGTGTCATGCAACAGAAAGAACAAAAAATTATATAGGGTGTTCTCAAGTAATATAACAAGACAACCTTCTTAAGATTGGGAGCATAGAAAAGACCTCCTATAGAAGATGATGTTTAAAGTGTAGAATAAATGAGAGTTAACCTGGCAGGAGGGGGGTAATGTGAAGATAACATTAAGAAGGGGAAAAGAAACAGTCCAAGTGTAGGAAATGGAATAGATAAAAACCCTGGAGTAGGAAAAATCTAACATAATTGGGGAATAGAGAAGAGGTTAATATCTAAAGCACATTGATCAAGACAGAGTGGTACAAAATACAGCAAAGAGGCAGGCAGCAGGGGTCATACAGGTAGAATTGTGCATTCCATTCCAACAGGACAGGAAGCCATTGATAAGTTTTGAGCAGGGCTTCCCTGGTGGCGCAGTGGTTGAGAATCTGCCTGCTAATGCAGGAGACACGGGTTCGAGCCCTGGTCTGGGAAGATCCCACATGCCACGGAGCAGCTGGGCCCGTGAGCCACAGCTGCTGAGCCTGCGCGTCTGGAGCCTGTGCCCCGCAACGGGAGGGGCCGCGATAGTGAAAGGCCCGCGCACCGCGATGAAGAGCGGTCCCCGCACCGCGATGAAGAGTGGCCCCCACTTGCCGCAACTAGAGAAAGCCCTCGCACGAACCGAAGACCCAGCACAGCCAAAAAATAAATAAATAAATAAATAAAATAATAATGATAAGTTTTGAGCAGAGGTGTGACATGATATAACCTAAGTTTTTAAAGTGATTACTCTAAAAAATACAGCAGATATTTTCCCCAACCTCTACTAAAACAAAAATAAAACACATTTTTAAAGTCCACAAACCTGTAAGGACAAAGAACAGGAGAAAAGATAATGTCAGCAAAATTTGGAATCTGGAAGGATAAGTGATGACTGATTTTGAACAATTAGAAAGTTAATTCTAAGTCATAAGAGATGAAAAGTCCCAAGTAATTTGATTTGCACTTCAGAACTCCCCTAATACTCTGATACTTCTGAAAGAAGTATGAGAATGGTACCAGAAACAGGAAAACATGCCCGGGAAAAAACTGTCCACTCCCACCTCCCCCTAGGCCCCTGCTACAGTATCCCTCCCCTACTTTTCACAACCAGGCCACTGGCCCACCTCATGCCTCATGCTTGGCAGAAATAGGAAGTATATTCTTTGGAGAAATTCAAACAGTCTCTGAACTAGGAGAAAACAGGCCAACATACTGTACAGAAAACAGGGAGACTAATGAAAGTTTAAGTGTGGAGTATCAAGACTACATTTTCTTCATTTTATTCCTTGAGCACTGACCAGGTAATTTGTTTGCCACAGTTGTAAGGGTAAGGCTTATAGTCTTCTAATCCAAGTGACTGAAAGATTCTACTCTGTGGATTCAGAGAAAAGATTTATAGATTATGATACTGGAACTTTTTCCAATGAAACAGCCCTGCTGGATCACCCTATAATGAAACCTTCAGATGACAATTTCTTCACATGCAATACCTTCCTGTAAGTATGCAGTGCTGTACTTTCATGTATGACAGAAAGCCAAAATGCACTAGACATCCTAAGAAGTTGTCTAATATGAAAGACAGGGACTAACATCACAAACTGAAATAAGGAGTCTGGAGGAAAGACAAGCTTGTGAAGAAAGCTGAAAACCACACACACATACACACACATTTTATCAATATCCTCTGAGAGTTAAGAGAAAAATATCCACAAAGTAGTAACTGAATGTTATACAAATTGAAAATCAGAAGGAAAAAAACAGCCCGTGGAAATGAATAATATGCTAGCATAAATGAGAAACTCAATAGAAGTGTTAGCAAATGAAATTGATTAAATCAAGAAAGAAAAGAGCATTAAGAAAAGGAAATGAAACATTGGAAAAAATATTTAAAAATGGGTTCATTAATCAAGTATGTTCAACATATGAATAATAGTAGCTCTGTGAAGATATTACAGGAAAAATAGGGAAAAAACAATAAGTGATTCAAGAAAATTTTCCAGGGCCAAAAAATTTTCCACATTAAAAGAGTTCACTGTGTATCCAGAAAAAAGGATGAAATAGATTCTTGTTAAAATATGTAATTCAGAAATTTCAAAACAGTAAGTCAAAAAGAAGAGCCTAATAATCTCCCTGAGGAGGATAAACTTAGGTATCATAATACTTGGATTAGCACGGTTTCAGATTTCTCAGAAATCCATGACTAGAGAAAACTGGTGTATTCGTTTTCTATTGCTGCATAACCAATTACCAAGACTAAGGATTTTAAAACACCACTTGCTTATTACTTCACAGTTCTACAGGTCAGAAGTCTACCAGGCACGTCTGGGCTCTCTGCTTAGGTTGAAATCAAGGTGCCAGCTGAGCTCAGTTTTCATTTCAAGGTAGCAGAGAAAATCTGCTTCCAGGCCCATTGTTGTTGGTGGCAGAATTCAGTTACTTTTGGTGGTGGGACTAAGGTCCTTTTTTCCTTGCTAGTTGTCATCAAGAGACTGCTCACAACTCCTAGGGGCCACTCCCATTCCTTACCACATGGCTTCCTCCAGTTTAAAAGCAGCAACAGTGCACTGAAACTTTCTCATGCTTAAAATATTTGTCTTCCTCTTCTGTGACCATCCAAAGAAAACTACTTTTAAAGGGCTCATTTGATTGGGTCAAGACCACCAAATAATCTCCCTGTTTTAAAGTCAACTGATTTGTGACCTTAATTACAGCTGCAAAATTCTTTTATAGCCAAATTAGTGTTTGATTAAATAACAGGAGATAGTGTTGCTGAAGAAAACGTCTACTCATGACACTGTTAAAATAGTAACGCAGATTTTATTCAGGACTAACGTGAAAGGTAGAGGATGAAAGAATATTGAGAATACTGAGGAAAGTCTAGATTGCCTTGAAGAAATTGTAAGTAAAGGTGAGCTAAATAAATCTTCATGTTCTGTAGTTTAAGGCCAAAAGATAATTTCTGAAAAAGCAACAAGGAAAATGCAAAAGATAAAACTGTAAATGCAAAAAGTAGTCCCAGCATCATAATTATTAGGTAAAGAGAGATAACTAAAAACTATAGGATAATTGATAAGTTTGAAAAGTGGTTGCCTCTGTGGATAGGAGATTGAAACTGGGGGTGGGAAATTACTTCATTTCTGCTTTGTGTGTGTTTTGTTTTGCTCTCTTATAAACTTTGTAGAATAATTTGACCCTTTCAACTAAATACATGTATGGCTTTCATAAAAATTGTTTAAAATCTAAATGCAAAGATTACCCTGGCTGCTCTATGGAAAATGGGTGTAAGGGTAAGAGGCTATTATAGAGGTGTGGCATGAAGTTATGGTAGCATGAAGTGGCATGATAGTGATGATGGTGGAGAGGAGGGAATATCTAGATTAAATGTGAGAAGTTAGGCATCGTAAGATGTCAAAAGTGACTCCCAGGTTTGTTCATGAAGGACTGTATGAGAAAAGGTCTTTACCAAGATGGGGGTTATGCTCTAACTAGAGGACTTGAGGTAAATGATTTTTTTCTTGGGTATGCCATACTTGCAAGATTTCAGTGAAACTCTGGAGGGGAGATTTCACATAGACATTCATATATATGAGAGACTCAGAAGAGAATTCTTAACTGGAGGTATGTGTGGGAGTTTTAGTAATTAAATATTATTCAAAGATGTGCAAATGGTTAATATCACTTTTATAAAATAGAGACAGATAAAAGATGAAAATCCAAGACTATATTGTAAGAAATAAAATATTTTCACAGAACTAGAACAAAAAATTTCACAATTTGTATGGAAACACAAAAGACCCCGAATAGCCAAAGCAATCTTGAGAACGAAAAATGGAGCTGGGGGAATCAGGCTCCCTGACTTCAGACTATATTACAAAGCTTCAGTAATCAAGACAGTTTGGTACTGGCACAAAAACAGAAATATAGATCAATGGAACAGGATAGAAAGCCCAGAGATAAACCCACACACATATGGTCAACTTATCTTTGATAAAGGAGGCAAGCATATACAGTGGAGAAAAGACAGCCTCTTCAATAAGTGGTGCTGGGAAAATTGGACAGGAACATGTAAAAGTATGAAATTAGAACACTCCCTGACACCATGCACAAAAATAATCTCAAAATGGATTAAAGACCTAAGTGTAAGGGCAGACACTATCAAACTCTTAGAGGAAAGCATAGGCAGAACACTCTATGACATACATCACAGCAAGATTCTTTTTGACCCAGCTCCCAGAGAAATGGAAATAAGAACACAAATAAACAAATGGGACCTAATGAAACTTAAAAGCTTTTGCACAGCAAAGGAAACCATAAACAAGACCAAAAGACAACCCTCAGAATGGGAGAAAATATTTGCAAATGAAGCAACTGACAAAGGATTAATCTCCAAGATTTACAAGCAGCTCATGCAGCTCAATAACAAAAAAACGAACAACCCAATCCAAAAATGGGCAGAAGATCTAAATAGACATTTCTCCAAAGAAGATATACAGATGGCCTACAGACACATGAAAGAATGCTCAACATCACTGATCATTAGAGAAATGCAAATCAAAACTACAATGAGATATCATCTCACACCGGTCAGAATGGCCATCATCAAAAAATCTAGAAACAATAAATGCTGGAGAGGGTGTGGAGGAAAGGGAACCCTCTTGCACTGTTGGTGGGAATGTAAATTGATACAGCCACTATGGAGAACAGTATGGAGGTTCCTTAAAAAACTACAAATAGAACTACCATACGACCCAGCAATCCCACTACTGGGCATATACCCTGAGAAAACCATAGGTCAAAAAGAGTCATGTACCAAAATGTTCATTGCAGCTCTATTTACAATAGCCAGGACATGGAAGCAACCTAAATGTCCATCGACAGATGAATGGATGGAGAAGATGTGGCACATATATACAATGGAATATTACTCAGCCATCAAAAGAAATGAAATGGAGGTATTTGTAATGAGGTGGATGGAATTAGAGTCTGTCATACAGAGTGAAGTAAGTCAGAAAGAGAAAAACAAATACAGTATGCTAACACATATATACGGAATCTAAGGGGAAAAAAAAAAAAAGGCCATGAAGAACCTAGTGGCAAGACGGGAATAAAGACACAGACCTACTAGAGAATGGACTTGAGGATATGGGGAGGGGGTGGGGTGAGATGTGACAGGGTAAGAGAGTGTCATGGACATATATACACTACCAAATGTAAAATAGATAACTAGTGGGAAGCAGCCGCATAGCACAGGGAGATCAGTTCGGTGCTTTGTGACCACCTGGAGGGGTGGGATGGGGAGGGTGGGAGGGAGGGAGATGCTAGAGGGAAGAGAAATGGGAACATATTGTATATGTATAACTGATTCACTTTGTTATAAAGCAGAAGCTAACACACTATTGTAAGGCAATTATACTTCAATAAAGATGTTAAAAAAAAAAAAAAAAAAAAAGAAATAAAATATATGAAAGAAGAAAATAGACACAAATAAAGACTAACCAAGAGGGGCCATAAAAGGAGGAAGAAAATGAGAAAAATATAGAACCATGGAAGCCAATATAAAACTGTGTTCAGATAAATGGAAATGTCAATGATGTCAAGTACTTGTTAAATGTCACATAGGGTTAATACTGAAAAGTGTTTATTATATTAAGCAACATGGATATGCGTTTGTTTAGCCAGAGCTGTTTTGGTGGAGTAGGCGGACAAACCAGGTTAAAGTGGGTTGAAAGTGAAGGGAAAGAATGAATGGAACTTTTACAAGTGTAGGGAAACATGCAATGAGTTTGGCTGTAAAAGATGAGTATATATGCAAGGCAACTTCTGGAGGGATTATGTGGTTGGAGGGGATCATTTTAAATACAGATGACAACAGCATGCATGAATGCTGATGAGGAGTATTCATCGGAGAGGTGGCTGGGGAGTGAGGACCCTGGGAAAGCTGAAGGGGGTGAAGACCAGAGTATATGCAAGTGTACCGGAGCTTGAAAAGGAGAAAGTTTATTAGTTCTTTGTAACAAGAGAGAAGAATGGAAGAATGGGTGCAGATGCAGGTGTCTTTATAGAGTGTTGTAAAGACAGAGGAATTCCTGCTTGCTAATTTTTCTACAATGTACAAGAAATAGTCATTAACTTAGAGTTATAATGGAGGCAAAGTTGGAGGTATAAAGAAAATAAATGTACTAAGGTAGGCTGCATGGCACTTTTGAAACCCCATTTGGGATTAATACAGTTTTATATAATGATAACAATATGGTAATAGCTAATAATTAATAACAATGGGGGAGAGTGGTTTGGAAGAATTTTTTACATCTTAAAAGATAAGGGCATATTTTTTTTTTTTACAGGAAGAGAAATAAAGATTTAGAATATTGCCCCCACCTTGTGGGCCTAAAATATATGCAACTCAAGTCTTCTAGTCATACCAGATTTAACAAGAGGTAGGTATCTGATCCAAAATCAGTTGTTCAGTTTCTCTCTCCTGGCAATTTCCATTTGGGACACAGAATGAATCACTCAATCACTGGAGCTGAACTGAAAGCTCTGACAGTCTGGGAGCTGAAGGTGCCATGGAGTAGCCACGATGAGTCAAGAATGTAATGATATGTAAGCAGGGAGAGCTGGGCCACAGAGAGAAGCAGGAGAATCAAGCTGACATGCAGAAGGAAGACATAAGAAAGCATGTGTCCCAGGAAGGCTGAGTGAATAGTTTGGTAAAGAATTTCAAATTCCCATGAAACCCTCCTGGGCTTCCATGAGGTTGCTAACATTAAAATATAACTGATTCTAGATAAGTTAATTCTCACTGCTTTCTATTCTATGCAACAAAGCACCCCTGGATAAGACAATTAGGAGATTTTCATCCTGGTTATGTTTATTTCAATGCTATGTTAAAATTTATATCTCACATAGGAGTTGATATAAAATTTATCTAGACCTATAGTATATGTGAAATAAGGGAACATAGCTTTTCACGTAGGAATGGAGATAACTCATTTTCAGTGGACTAAAATAGTAGAGGATAAGGAAATTTCCCTTTTTTCCTGTTTGTTTAATTGTTTTTAACCTTGTTCTGTCAGTATTTCCCAAAATAATGTATAGATAATCTTGTTCTCTCTTTTGTTTACCAACAATGACATTAACATTGCTGAAAAAAGATCTTTTAGATATGTTATATTTATCTAGAAAACGGTATCTTACCTGTCATTTAAAATAACTGAAAATCAACCCACATTTTTAATTAGAATTGTCACATGAATACATGCTATCCTCAATTCAGGCTGTTAGCAGTAATTTATTTGTGTAGCTGAACAATAAATTGAAAAGAAAATTGCAAAGTGTCCCAAATAATAGATGTTGGTTGGATGTTTCATTCATAGTGTAATTACTGAGATTACATATACTGAGAGTTGCAAAAGGCTGATAATGGGCATATAAATATTAATGAAAAAGATAAAATACTATTATTCATAAAATATTATCATAAACAATACTTCAGGGGAAAAGATATATTGGGTCTTTCACAAGGTTTTGTAAAGATTGAAATTCAAAATGATATCTGAGAGAATGTACTGCAGAATACTTCTAAAACAGGGTAATTTTATGTCCATGTATTACTACTTCAATCATGAATTACCTAATTTACTCACAAAAAGCATTTTCGAATTGCTACATGTGCTTTTTCTAATATATGAAATAATTGCAAAGTTTTACACAAGAGTATCATTGTCAAGTTAATATTTGGTGAAATTAAGAAGTGGAAGTTCCTGCTAAATATAAAAGGATTATTTCAGATTTCAACAACAAAGAATATTGTGAGATTATTCTACTCAAGATTAAACATCATCTCTAAAACCTCTATAGATTTTATTTTTAACATTCAGATCTAAAAATGATTTATATGTATGTAGCTGTGCTAGTAGTATTATCACACAATAACTTGTTAGAAATTCAAATTCTCAGTCCCCAGCCCGTGATCTGTTTTAACACTGATTCTGATGCATGCTGAAGTTTTAGACTGAAATTCAGGAACTTTAAAGCAACAGGGATTTTAACAGGAAGAGAGAGGAGTTGTAATGTGAAAGTATCAGTGATAGGAAGAGAAGCACGCTCCTGACCCCTCACCTGCCCGCAGATGCTAGGATGTTGGGAGAAGAGCAGCTTCAAAGAGAAGCTCAGGAAACAGCCAGTCCTTACATAAAACTTGAAAGTGGAGGGAATGGTCAGTGAAAGAGTAGAGGCTGGCGGGTAGTTGTTAACTATAATATAAGAGTTCCAGGGAAGAGAAGGGAAGAGTTTTCAGAGAGAGGAATACGGGAAATGGCTCTAAGGAAGAAAAATAGTATGTAATGGTAGTGTGGGAGACTAACGAAGAAATCCATATTGGGAAATGTATAAGAACAATCTGGATGCGCTGTCTACAGGCAGCACTGTACAGTACAATAGCACTTAAGCACTCAGATTTTAGCAATAAACTCCCTTGATGGGGTTTTGGTTCTACCATGTGCTAGATTGGTGACATTTGGTTAGTTTTGTTTTTTGTATGTGGTTTTTTGTTGTTGTTGTTGGGGGGAGGGTTAAATCTTCAAAATAGATGGGAAAAACAGTAGTTATCTCACAGAGTTGTTCTGGGTAATAATAAGATAACGCTAATGTATTAAGAAATGACACATATGCATCATGACTTGGATGGGGAAAAATAAAAAGAGTAGAATTCTTTACTTTCTATAATTATATTCAAATTCTTCTGAAGTCCCCATTTATGTGGATGGTGGAAGGGATTACGGGGGCAGAAAATTGAACTAGCCAATTAAAATTAATTGTTTCTTTTGGATGAACTGGAATCTTTTCAGTAAATAGCCTTGCCAAGTTATTTATCTTTTCTCCCCCATATGGCACAGGTGTGTCTCCATGGAGATAGTTAAAGGAGCAGCTGATATGTATACGGGTTGCTGTACTGCCCTCTAAATTCATAGTGCTCTTTTCAGTAATTCTTGGTCACTGGATACTCTGGTGGCAAGTGTCCACACCAGTCTAAGTCAACAGCATGTTCAGCTTTCAGTCCATTCTCCAGGCACAGCCCCACTTTACTGACGAGGTCCCATCCCAGCTCTCATGAACTCTGCAGATACTGGGTCTTAGTCATAACTTCCATCAAGATTAAAGATTCAGCAATCTACCTGATGGCCTCTGCTGGGGAGCCCCTTCAAGCCTTTAACCTTGATAGCCCCAGAACAGCTCCACCAACTCTCAGCTCCCAGTTCCAATTCTGAGATCATACTAGAACATCCATGTTTTCAAAACCTAAGAGCCAACGGAAACTCAGGTACTCTGTTTATGACCCTGTAAGCACACTATGCTTCCATTTCCCTTCTGGTTCAAAGACACCTGCCTAGTGGTCACTTCTAACAGTTCTAGGCAGAAATCTAGGTCTAAGACCCTCAGCTTTTCGCTTCCCACATAAACTATTTGGGATTTCTACCACCTCCAGCCCTTAAATGGGACCTCTTCCCCATCCCTTCCTTTATCCTCTCAACCCTGAGAATTCTCCCTCCTTTCTCTCATGTATATTCTGAGGTCTCTCTGCCTTTAACTTATAGTAAAAGTTTGGTGATCTGAGCAATCCTGACCTGTCTCAACTTGTTTGAAAATGTATAAATCCCCTTTTTTCTCTCAATAAAGCCTGGTTCTATTGTTTCAAGGGAGAGTTTTGAAAGCCAAAGGTGGTCAAAACATTCCATGTTGAAAACTGACTTGGGTGATAAGTCTCATATTTTGACCGTAATGACAGAAAGGTCATAAGGAAATAAAATTTAAATGAGCATGGGAATTAAATTAACTTGGTTCACTGCTTTCAAAATACCATCCTTGTTATCTAAGTGATATCTACTGTTTATCACTTAGTAGGTATCAGGCACTATGCTAAGTTCTTTACAGATATTATCTCATTTTTTCATCACAATAGCTCTATAAAGCATTATACAGATAATAAAACTCAGGCATGTAGAGGTTAAGTTGTTTGTACCAGGCAACAGAGTGATTAATTTAAAGAGCCAAGGTTGAATTTAAGCAGTTTGACAGTGCCTAAATTCTGAAAAGTAAGGCTCTATTCCCTCTGTGGATGGAACAGAGTATTTAATAAGTAAGAGCTATTATTACTAGTATTACTGTTCTTGTTTGGCGACTCTAATTGCTACAAGTTGGTATATGCGGTTTTAAAATAATAATTTAGTATTTTGGTTTACAGATTAGTCTTTCATGAATTTGGTTAGTTTTACTCCATCAGAGATTGATCATGTCTCGGAACACAAAATTATAAGGAGAATATGGGGAAAAATAATGATTTACAGCTCCATCTTTAAATAAATTAAATTGCAAATATACTATTCCAATCCCACCAGTTGTCACTACAAAATAAGGTCACATTTCTATTAAATACCTAATTGTAATGGACTTTCAGCTATCTTTGCCCAAATTGGGATTTAATCACTCTCTTTAGATGTACAGGAGGAGTGTTCTAAAAGGTTCACAGATAATGTGACTGTGCTATAGATAGGAGGGGTGAAAATGAATAACTTTCTAGGGACAATCCTAAATTATATAAAATTCATAGGAGAGAATATTTTCACTACACTATTCCCTTGAAAAAGAAAGTGGCAAAAGAGGACCTTTTAATCTTCCTTCTAGTTCTCTGTGTGAAATCTATAAGGAAACTGCAAATCTTTATTTAAGGATAGAACACTTTGAGAAAATAAATGAGCTGATATATCATATTATTCAAACGCACCTCTACATATAGAAACATCAATCCTCCCTCATATTATGCCATAATTTAATGCAATTCAAATGGGTTTCTTTGGGAGTCACTGAAAAAAGTGATTTAAAAAAAAATCAATAGTGACTATATCAAATATAATTCAGAAAGAAAAGACTAATGTGAAGAATCTAGTTATAAAAAAAATCTCAGTACACTATGAAGACATAACAGGTAATATAGAGTAATACTGTTCCCAGATAAGCAACTATACGAACAATACAGACTGGAAAATATTTCCCAGAAAGAGATTCAATCACATGTAAGAATTTATTATACAGTAATACAGACATCACAAATCAAATGAGGAATATTTGGCAAATAGATCTGAAACAACTAGCTTGCAATTTTAAGAAAATCAATTGGTATTTTATTTCATACATCAAATTCAATTTAAGAGGAATTACTCTTCATATTTGAAACATTCTATTAGGGAGATTGTGGAGAAGGGACTGGGCAAAGTTATAGAAAACCACAAGTTGGGAGACTAATAAGCAGACTAAATGAGACATGACAAATGAGAAATAAGGGGTAAAAAGATGAGATGAAGTCCAGAAAAATAGAACTTGATGGTGAAATATATACCTGAAATACGCAGTTTTCAGACTTTAGAATGTAAATGAATAATGGTTCTTTTAATTGAAATAGGTCAGACTACATGGAGAAATGCTTATGGAACAAAGCCTTCGAGTTCAACAGATGATGTATATGATGCTCAGGACTGGAGTTGATAATAAAAGTCCAGAATTCACGTAATATGTCTGGGATGGAAATATAGACTTAGTAGGATTCTGCTTCTACAGAGAATTTGAAGACAAAGAGTGGATAAAATGACTCAGGAAGAGGATATAAGTGATAAGAAAGCCAAGCATAAAATCTCACAGTGGTGGCAAGATTACAAGCCAAGTATTGTGTACCAGAAAGCAGAAAAATTGCAATAGGGAGCATAATGTCAAAAATATGAAATACAGCGGACAAATCTTAGAAGAAGATATCAAATGAACTGAATTCTCTAAATTGGGCAATTAAGAGATTTTTGGAGATCCTGGCAAAAAGAGTTCCAAAAGAGGACAAAGGAAGAGGCCATGTTGTGGGTAGTTTGAGTATGAGTGATAAGAGAGGAGAAATCAGATGAAAAATGTACTGGAGGAAAAGTTATGTGAAATCACATTTTGTTAAGGAAAAAGAGAAGAACCAGACTCTGTAAAATTCATATTGTATCTCTAGGCCTTGATTAGTACATAAAATAGAAAGTATTTTACAAGTACATGTTTTCAAAAAATTAGTAATTTTTATTTGGACAATTACCATTTTACAACATACTTAGATCAAATATACAAGTCAAATATCAGCTGCAGGTCAAACTCAATCTTGAAATAAAAAACACAATTTTAAGATTTTCTCATGTGATGTTCTGCAGCTTTCAGCTATCATAGGTCACTATCTATTTAAATGGCATTAAATCCAGTCCTTTGACTCATGAAACAATCAAATTTTACTCCATAATTCAGGGGTCCTTAACTTTGTTTTTCTGCTGTTGTTGTTTTGTTTTTCTTTTTGTTTTTTTCAGAAAATACCAGTGAATAATCTGATCCTACATTTCCTTGGTACTGAAAGTCAGTGTTGCTACGTCTACCTATGGATTCTGACATCAGGATATTTCATTGTTTTATACTTTGCTGATTTTGCCCTCAGAAAGAAATTCTAGGACACTTTAAATTTTCTTTTCTTTTTTTCTTAAGGAGAGGTAAACTATCTTTGAAGTGTCTCCATTCAAATGTATTAAGCAGACATAAATCACACATGAGAGACACCAGTCAAAAAATGGGCTACAAAAAATAGTGAACTTCTGGATTAGTTCAAGATGGCGGAGTAGAAGGACGTGCTCTCACTCCCTCTTGCAAGAGCACTGGAATCACAACTAACTGCTGAACAATCATCGACAGGAAGACCCTGGAACTCACCAAAAAAGATACCCCACATCCAAAGACAAAGAAGAAGCCACAATGAGATGGTAGGAGGGGCGCAATCACAATAAAATCAGATTCCATAACTGCTGGGTGGGTGACTGACAAACTGGAGAACACTTATACCACAGAAGTCCACGCACTGGAGTGAAGGTTCTGAGCCCCATGTCAGGCTTCCAAACCTGGGGGTCTGGCAACAGTAGGAGGAATTCCTAGAGAATCAGACTTTGAAGGCTAGTGGGATTTGATTGCAGGACTTCGACAGGACTGGGGTAAACAGAGACTCCACTCTTGGAGGGCACACACAAAGTAGTGTGTGCATCGGGACCCAGGGGAAGGAGCAGTGACCCCATAGGAGACTGAACCAGACCTACCTGCTAGTGTTGGAGGGTCTCCTGCAGAGGCAGGGGATAGTGTGTCTCACCGTGAGGACAAGGACACTGGCAGCAGAAATTCTGGAAGTACTCCTTGGTGTGAGCCCTGCCAGAGTCTGTCATTAGCCCCACCAAAGAGCCCGGGTAGGCTCCAGTGTTGGGTTGCCTCAGGTCAAACAACCAACAGGGAGGGAACCCAGTCCCACCCATCAGCAGACAAGTGGATTAGAGTATTACTGAGCTCTGCCCACCAGAGCAACAGGCAACTCTACCCACCACAAGTCCCTCCCATCAGAAAATTTGCTCAAGCCTCTTAGATAGCCTCATTCACCAGAGGCCAGACAGCAGAAGCAAGAAGAACTACAATCCTGCAGCCTGTGGAACAAAAACCACATTCACAGAAGGATAGACAAGATGAAAAGGCAGATGGCTATGTACCAGATGAAGGAACAAGATAAAACCCCAGAAAAAAACTAAATGAAGTGGAGATAGGCAACCTTCCAGAAAAAGCATTCAGAATAATGATAGTGAGGATGATCCAGGGCCTCGGAAAAAGAATGGAGGCAAAGATCGAGAAGATGCAAGAAATGTTTACCAAAGACCTAGAAGGATTAAAGAACAAAGAAACAGAGATGAACAATACAATAACTGAAATGAAAACTACACTAGAAGGAATCAATAGCAGAATAACTGAGGCAGAAGAACGGATAAGTGACCTGGAAGACAGAATGGTGGAATTCACTGCTGCAGAACAGAATAAAGAAAAAAGAATGAAAAGAAATGAAGACAGCCTAAGAGACCTCTGGGACAACATAAACGAAACAACATTCGCATTATAGGGGTTCCAAAAGGAGAAGAGAGAGAGAAAGGACCCAAGAAAATATGTGAAGAGATTATAGTCAAAAACTTCCCTAACATGGGAAAGGAAATAGCCACCCTAGTCCAGGAAGTGCATAGAGTCCCATACAGGATAAACCCAAGGAGAAACAGGCTGAGACACATAGTAATCAAATTGGCAAAAATTGAAGACAAAGAAAAATTATTGAAAGCAGCAAGGGAAAAACGACAAATAACATACAAGGGAACTCCCATAAGGTTAACAGCTGATTTCTCAGCAGAAACTCTACAAGTCAGAAAGGAGTGGCATGACATGTTTAAAGTGATGAAAGGGAAGAACGTACAACCAAGATTACTCTACCCGGCAAGGATCTCATTCAGATTTGATGAAGAAATCAAAAGCTTTACAGACAAGCAAAAGCTAAGAGAATTCAGCACCACCAAACCAGCTCTACAATGAATGCTAAAGCAACTTCTCTAAGAGGGAAACACAAGAGAAGAAAAGGACCTACAAAAACAAACCCAAAACAATTAAGAAAATGGTCATAGGAACATACATATCAATAATTACCTTAAACGTGAATGGATTAAATGCTCCAACCAAAAGACACAGGCTCGCTGAATGGATACAAAAACAAGACCCATCTATATGCTGTCTACAAGAGACCCACTTCAGACCTAGGGACACATGCAGACTGAAAGGGAGGGGATGGAAAAAGATATTCCATGCAAATGGAAATCAAAAGAAAGCTGGAGTACCAATACTCATATCAGATAAAATAGACTTTAAAATAAAGAATGTTACAAGAGACAAGGAAGGACACTACATAATGATCAAGGGATCAATCCAAGAAGAAGATATAACAATTATAAACCTATATGCACCCAACATAGGAGCACCTCAATACATAAGGTAACTGCTAACAGCTATAAAAGAGGAAATCGACAGTAACACAATAGTGGGGGACTTTAACATCACACTTACACCAATGGACAGATCATCCAAACAGAAAATTCATAAAGAAACACAAGCTTTAAATGACACAATAGACCACATAGATTTAATTGATATTTATAGGACATTGCATCCAAAAACAGCAGATTACACTTTCTTCTCAAGTGAGCATGGAACATTCTCCAGGATAGATCACATCCTGAGTCACAAATCAAGCCTTAGTAAATTTAAGAAAATTGAAATCATATCAAGCATCTCTTCTGACCACAACGCTATGAGATTAGAAATGAATTACAGGGAAAAAAATGTAAAAAACACAAACACGTGGAGGCTAAACAATACGTTACTAAATAACCAAGAGATCACTGAAGAAATCAAAGAGGAAATCAAAAAATACCTAGAGACAAATGACAATGAAAACACGATGGTCCAAAACCTATGGCATGCAGCAAAAGCAGTTCTAAGAGGGAAGTTTATAGCTATAAAAGCCTACCTCAAGAAACAAGAAAAATCTCAAATACACAATCTAACCCTACACCTAAAGGAACTAGAGAAAGAAGAACAAACAAAACCCAAAGTTAGTAGAAGGAAAGCAATCATAAAGATCAGAGCAGAAAGAAATGAAATAGAAACAAAGAAAACAATAGCAAAGATCAATAAAACCATAAGCTGGTTCTTTGAGAAGATAAACAAAATTGATAAAACATTAGCCAGACTCATCACCAAAAAGTGGGAGAGAACTCAAATCAATAAAATTAGAAATGATAAAGGAGAAGTTACAAGAGACACCGCAGAAATACAGAGCATCCTGAGACTACTACAAGCAGCTCTATGCCAATAAAATGGACAACTTGGAAGAAATGGACAAATTCTTAGAAAGGTATAACCTTCCAAGACTGAACCAGGAAGAAATAGAAAATATGAACAGACCAATCACAAGTAATGAAATTGAAACTGATTAAAAATCTTCCAACAAACAAAAGTCCAGGACCAGATGGCTTCACAGGTGAATTCTATCAAACATTTAGAGAAGAGTTAACACCTATCCTTCTTAAGCTCTTCCAAAAAACTGCAGAGGAAGGAACACTCTCAAACTCATTCTATGAGGCCACCATCACCGCGATACCAAAACCAGACAAAGATACTACAAAAAAGGAAAATTACAGACCAATATCACTGATGAATACAGTTGCAAAAATCCTCAACAAAATACTAGCAAACAGAATCCAACAATACATTAAACGGATCATACACCATGATCAAGTGGGATTTATCCCAGGGATGCAAGGATTCTTCAACATATGCAAATCAATCAATGTGATATAACATATTAACAAACTGAAGAGTAAAAACCATATGATCATCTCAATAGATGCAGAAAAAGCTTTTGACAAAATTCAACACCCATTTATGATAAAAAATCTCCAGAAAGTGGGCATAGAGGGAACCTACCTCAACATAATAAAGGCCATATACAACAAACCTACATCATTCTCAATGGTGAAAAACTGAAAGCATTTCCTCTAAGATCAGGAAAAAGACAAGTATGTCCACTCTCAGCACTACTATTCAATATAATTTTGGAAGTTTTTGCCACAGCAATCAGAGAAGAAAAAGAAATAAAAGGAATAGAAATTTGAAAAGAAGTAAAACTGTCACTGTTTACAGATGACATGATACTATACATAGACAACCCTAAAGATGCCACCAGAAAACTACTAGAGCTAATCAATGAATTTAGTAAAGTTGCAGGATACAAAATTAATGCACAGAAATCTCTTGCATTCTTATACACTAATGATGAAAAATCTGAAAGAGAAATTAAGGAAACACTTTAATTTACCATTGCAACAAAAAGAATAAAATACCTAGGAATAAACCTACCTAGGGAGACAAAAGACCTGCATGCTGAAAACTATAAGACACTGATGAAAGAAATTAAAGATGATACCAACAGATGGAGAGATATACCAAGCTCTTGGATTGGAAGAATCAATATTGTGAAAATGACTATACTACCTAAAACAATCTACAGATTCAATGCAATCCCTATCAAATTACTAATGGCATTTTTTACAGAACTAGAACAAACACTCTTAAAATTTGTATGGAGACAGAAAAGGCCCCGAATAGCCAATGCAGTCTTGAGGGAAAAAAACGGAGTTGGAGGAATCAGACTCCCTGACTTCAGACTATACTACAAAGCTACAGTAATCAAGACAATATGGTACTGGCACAAAAACAGAGATATAGATTAATGGAACAGGATAGAAAACCCAGAGATAAACCCACGCACCTATGGTCAACTAATCTATGACAAAGGAGGCAAAGATATACAATGGAGAAAAGACAGTCTATTCAATAGTGGTGCTGGGAAAACTGGACAGCTACATGTAAAAGAATGAAATTAGAACACTCCCTAACACCATACACAAAAATAAACTCAAAATGGATTAGAGACCTAAATGTAAGACCACAGACTATAAAACTCTTAGAGGAAAATATAGGAAGAACACTCTTTGACATAAATCACAGCAAGATCTTTTTTGGTCCACCTCCTACAGTAATGGAAATAAAAACAAAAATAAACAAATGGGACCTACTGAAACTTAAAAGCTTTTGCAAAGCAAAGGAAACGACAAGCAAGACGAAAAGACATCCCTCAGAATGGGAGAAAATATTTGCAAATGAATCAACAGACAAAGGATTAATCTCCAAAATATATAAACAGCTCATGAAGCTCAATATTAAAAAAACAAACAACCCAATCCAAAACTGGGCAGAAGACCTAAATAGATATTTCTCCAAAGAAGACATAAAGATGGCCAACAAGCACATGAAAAGCTGCTCAACTTCCTTAATTATTAAAGAAAAGCAAATCAAAACTACAATGAGGTATCACCCCACACCAGTCAGAATGGGCATCATCAGAAAATCTACAGACAGCAAATGTTGGAGAGGGTGTGGAGAAAAGGGAACCCTCTTGCACTGTTGGTGGGAATGTAAATTGATACAGCCACTATGGAGAACAGTATGGAGGTTCCTAAAAAAGCTAAAAATAGAATTACCGGGCTTCCCTGGTGGCGCAGTGGTTGAGAATCTGCCTGCTAATGCAGGGGACACAGGTTCAAGCCCTGGTATGGGAAGATCCCACATGCCGCAGAGCAACTAAGCCCGTGAGCCACAATTACTGAGTCTGCGCGTCTGGAGCCTGTGCTCCGCAACAAGAGAGGCCGTGATAGTGAGAGGCCCGTGCACCATGATGAAGAGTGGCCCCTGCTTGCCACAACTAGAGAAAGCCCTTGCACAGAAACGAAGACCCAACACAGCCATAAAAATAAATTAATTAATTTAAAAAAAAAAAAAAAAAAGAATTACCCTATGACCCAGCAATCCCACTACTGGGCATATACCCTTAGAAAACCATAATTCAAAAAGACACATGCACCCCAATGTTCATTGCAGCACTATTTACAATAGCCAGGTCATGGAAGCAACCTAAATGCCCATCGACAGATGAATGGATAAAGAAGATGTGGTCCATATATACAATGGAATATTACTCAGCCATAAAAAGAAACAAAATTGGGTCATTTGTAGAGACATGGATGGATCTAGAGACTGTCATACAGAGTGAAGTAAGTCAGAAAGAGAAAAACAAACGTCGTATGTTAACGCATATATGTGGAACCTAGAAAAATGGTATAGATGAACCGGTTTGCAGGGCAGAAATAGAGACACAGATGTAGAGAATAAACGTACACACACCAAGGGGGGAAAGTGGTGGGGGTGAGGGGTGGGGTGGGGGTGGTGGTGTGATGAATTGGGAGATTCGGATTGACATATATACACTAATATGTATAAAATGGATAACTAATAAGAACCTGCTCTATAAAAAAATACATAAAATTAAATTAAAAACAAAAGTGAACTTCTTGTTTCCCTAATATAAAATACTGTTGGTGAGCCAAAGACCCTTATAGTCTAGATTTCTTGTTGTTATAAAAGTAAAGAGACTCCCTATTGATCAGGAGGGACAATGGAACGGTCATGAAATACCGCTTGATGAGATTTCACTAGAAAATACCCACTGAGATATGAAGAACTGCAATACTGTGAAATTCTTTGCCTTAATAGAGATGAACCTTTGAAGATTTGCAAGCATGTTGAGATTTTGCTCGTTTGGAAAAAGATTTAGTTAAGAAGCAAACTTAGATAAGACAGTGTCCTAGCAGAATCAAGATTTTGTAATTCTAAATGCATGCTGCCGATAATATCTGTTTTAGAAATTCACAAATAAAATTTAAAATAATTTATTGTTCTTCTCTGATTTTCCCATGAAAATGACCTAAGAGGTAATCCAATAATAGGATCCAATAAAAATAATGTAATAAAAATGGTCTCCTTTCTCAAGCAAGAAAATGCATCTTTTACTTTAGTAAAGAATAAGGATACCAGCCTCTTGGGTTGAGGTTCAACAGATTCTACAGTTAATAGCTTTCAAAAAAGTCAAGTGTCTAGGATTCAGAGGTACAGATGAAGATCTTAGAAATTCTCACATATTTTAAACCTAAGAGGAACTTGTTTCTATAATAAATAAAGATTCATAAGAGAGTTAAGGAGAGTTGACAAAAAATGATCAATGTGAGCACACACATACACATACACAAACAGTATTATTTCCTTACACCAAAAATAGAAAAAAGTACAGAATAAGTGGAAATTAAAATGCATATATATAACTTCATTATAAAATTTTAAAGATTCTGTTAGTGACCATACATCATACATAAAAATCAACACCATATGGAATAAAATTTTACATGTCAGAAGTTTGTAAGTCTGGGGACTGCCCTGGCAGTCCAGTGGTTTAGACTCTGCGCTTCCACTGCAGGGGGCACAGGTTTGATCCCTGGTGGGAGTACTACAGTCCCTCATGCCACGTGGTGTGGCCAGAAAAAAAAATTTCTAAGTCTGTTAAACCAGTGATCTATTCATAAAAAGGAAAAGGTACTTGGTTAAATTTTGCTTCAGGCTCCCTACAAAGCCTTCATGATGGCAAACTAAGAAAGAGAGTTACTTTGATCAGTCCATATTCTGAGGTCAATAATTATTGAGGCTTTGATCACACTCTCTGCTTGATTGGGGAAGCCAAGAGCCATTCACAAGTGCACACCATTGACTCATCCTGGTAGACTCTTACTTATTTATCATGGGCTTATCTCTGCATTAAAGCTGTGACTTCCTTCTGGAAAAATTTATGCTTCCTATATTTTGTCTTACCATAACCCAAATAATTTTGTTTATCTTGATAAACGGGAAGATTTTCTTAAGAGTGATTTGGAATTACAATGGTCATTATAGGGAACTTCTGACATGTAAAGAATAATACATTTAAGTGGAACTCTAGGGAAAAAAAGAAACAAAATACCAAATAATCTATGGTTGACTTTCTTTTATGGATATACTAAGGCCTAAAAACAAAATACTGATTCCAAGATAGACACTCTCAACAATTCTTTAGCAAAACCAAAGGGAAAAAAAATGTCCTTCCAAACTTCTAAAGTCTTCCCTCCTTGTATCTCTTTTTCTCTCTAGCCATACTTATTTTTACCCATAAATTATACCACTTCTATTTCTTCTGCTCTTTCCCCAGACCATCTAAATAAATTGCCCTTTCCTCAGGGTATTTCTCAAATCAAAACCACAATGAGATATCACTTCATACCTGTTAGAATGGCCATTATCAAAAAGACAAAAAAATATCAAGAGTTGGCCAGGATGTGGAGAAAAAGGAACGCTTGTGCACTGCTGATGAAAATGTGAATTGATACAGCTATTTCAGAAAACAGTATGGAGGTACCACAAAAAAATTAAAAATAGAACTACCATATGATCTAGCAATACCAAGTCTGAGTACCTATTCAAAGTAAATTAAATCAGTATCTTGAAGAGATATCTGTATCTGATGTTCATTGCAGTTTTATTCACAATAGCCAAACTATGGAAATAACCTACTTGGCCATCACAGATGAATGGAAAAAGAAAATGCAATAGTATTCAGCCATAAAAAAGAAGGAAATCCTGACATTTACAACAACATGGATAAACCTGGAGGACATTATGCTGAGTGAAATAAGCCAGAAAGACAAATTATTTCATTTACACGATCTCTCATGATCTCATTTACAATGATACCACGTGACCTCATTTATATGTGGAATCTGAAAAAGTTGAACTCATAGCAACAGAGAGAAGAACGGTAGTTGCCAGAGGCTGGGGAGTGAGGGAAATGGGGAGATGTTGGTCAAAGGATACAAAGTTCAGTTACTTGAATTTTGCTAAGAAAGTAAGTCATAAGTGATCTCACCACACACACACACACACATACACACACACAAATGGTAACTATGTGAGGTGGTAATCATTTCAACAATGTATATCAAAAACTTAGCTGTTTCCAGAAATTTATGAGCAGCAAAATCTATAAATATAGGCAAAATAATTAGAGTAAACCTCTATGTGTCCGGATTTATTCTTCAAAATTTCTGCCTAAAGTTTTTCAATACTGTTCTTAAGCTGAAGTCAAAGAAGTTATAACCTGTTTAATGAACAATGAACTAATCACCTTTTTATCCAGCCCCAGCAATGCACCAATTTTACCCATTAAAAAGCCCAGTAGTCAGGATCTAAATTTTTTCAGTGAGTAATTCATAAAATACTAACTCTTTGTTTCCCTGTAGTACCTAGCACATATTCTCCTCAGTCTCATCTGAGGGCAAATTCTTTACAGTAATATATCTGTACTCAGCTTTATTTAGTGTCCAAATTGATAAACAATACTCAATATTTATTTTCCTTCTCCTGGGAAAATCAATAATTCACCTGGACAGTTATATAATGAGAGATTTACTGAAGATTTGTCCTACTTCTCCTAGTCCTGAAAGAAGATCTTAAGAATATACAGATCCTTTGTGGACTCACTCCAGTCCAATAAATAGCTGACTTTTCTTTAGCAGATGTTCCCTTAATATGGCAGACTCTAAAACTGACTCTCCATCTACTCACTGAGTTAGTTAAGGGACACAAAGTTTCTAAGAAAAAATTCCAACTCTGCAAAACAATAGTTCATTCTAGGCCATGATGTAGTATCAGCTGAAAGAAGGACATTATCAAAAAGAAGATCACAAATTATCTTAAATTTTCCAAGATGATCAACTAAAAGACAATTAAAGAAATTTCTTGTATTAAACAGATACTGTAGATTATAGGTACCCAAATTTTCCAAAATAGGAATGCTCTTTTATAATGTGACTAAATCAAACATCTCAGAGCCACTTTCATGGGTCACAGAAACTGAAAAAGTCTAAAAGTAAGCTCAAGATATCTCTTCAACAACTACCTATGTGGGCCTACCAAATCTTTACAAACCTTTCTTTTTGTATGCACGTAAAAGGATAGGCCATGCTGTAGGAAATTAACTCAACAACATGGCACACATCAAAGGGCCCACTTAATGGCTTATTGTTCTGTCACAACGAATCTGTAGCTTTGGTAAATTAGAAAAACTATTCAGCTTTAAAACTTACATCCACACAAAAATCTGTACATGGATGTTTACAGCAGCTTTATTCATAATTGCCAAAACTTGGAGGCAACCAAGATGTCTTTCTGTAGGTAAATGGATAAATAAGCTGTCATACATCTAAACAATGGAATATTATTCACTGCTAGAAAGAAATGAGCTATCAAACCATGAGAAAACATGGCTTACCTTAAATGCGTAATACTAAGTGAAAGAAGCCAATCTGAAAAGTCTACATACTGTTTGATTTCAACTATATTACATTCTGGAAAAGGCAAAACTATGAAGATAGTAAAAAAAAAAAAAAAGAAAGAAAAAAAAGAAAAATCAGTGGTTGCCAGGGGGTTGGAGGCAAGGGAAGGATGAATAGCTGGAGCACAGAGGATTTTAGGGCAGTGAAAATACCCTGTATGATACCATAATGACGTATACATATAATTATACGTTTGTCCAAACCCATAGAATGTACAACACCAAGAGTAAACCATAATGTAAACTATGGACTTTGGGTGATTATGATGTGTCAATGTAGGTTCATCAATTATAACAAATGTACCACTCTGGCAGGGGATGCTGATAATGGGGGATGCTGTGCATGCGTGGGGTCAGGGTATTTACGGGATGTCTATGTACCCTTCCCTCAATTTTGCTGTGAACTACAACTGTTCTAAAAAAGTAAAATCTTAATTTTAAAAAACCTATTCAGTTTCCATGTTAAAACCACCTTTGGGGGCTTCCCTGGTGGCGCAGTGGTTGAGAATCCGCCTGCCAATGCAGGGGACACGGGTTCGAGCCCTGGTCTGGGAAGATCCCACATGCCGCGGAGCAACTAGGCCCGTGAGCCACAATTGCTGAGCCTGCGCGTCTGGAGCCTGTGCTCCGCAACAAGAGAGGCCGCGATAGTGAGAGGCCCGCGCACCGCGATGAAGAGTGGCCCCCACTTGCTGCAACTAGAGAAAGCCCTCGCACAGAAACGAAGACACAACACAGCCATAAATAAATAAATAAATAAATAAATAAATAAAATTAAAAAAAAAAAAACCCACCTTTGAACTTGACGGCATCATATGCATACAATATCTACTGCTAACTGAAATTATTCAAAAATGTTCTGTTTAAATATGATATCTGATTAAATATAAAATATTTATATTTCTCTTTCTCATATTAAACATACATCTATACTTTCATTCAATTCAGCAAGTTTAACATCCTTATCTGATGGAGAATCTAATAACTATGTTTAAGAGTTATCCACTTTCAGAACATATCATTTAGACATTCTCATACAAAAACTTACTTAATATTGTGTACTGATGTGTCTCATCTCGCAAATGAAAAGAGAAAATATAAAGTGGTTATTGAATAACTACCCCAGATTCCCTTGTAGACTCCTGCTTCTTATGTAAAGAAATTAACTCAAATAGCTAAACTTATGGCCCTTTGTGGGGTATGTCAATGTGATTAATATAAAAGGTTAAATATAATCACAGAAAGCTGATAGGTTTTTATAGTTCATAACTTTGAAATCAACTATGGAAACAGAGAAGAGTCTTAACCTCCTCAGGTACTCCGATCAAAACTGGACAACAAATATATGAATTGCTTGGTACTTTATGCTACCTGATGAAATTATGGTTATAAAGGTAGAGACCTACCATAAATGACATAAAAAGTGCATCTAGAGGAAATGGTTATGCAGGCCATTATGCTAAGCCAGTTATGCTGACTAAAGCCCTGTGCAAAGACCTCTTGTAAAGTGAAAAGAAAAATCCATGGAGAAGTTAAAAAATTCCATACATTAATACACAGAATTTGGCTACAAGTTTTGAAATGAAATACTGAGAATGATTGTGTTGTAAGACAAGTTATAGCAAAGCTAGGATGGCTGAATAGTGGCAGAAGATAACCTCAAATGGACACTTGCTGAAATACTTAATGAGATAACCCATGATAAAAGGAACAAATTGTCCACAATATTAATCAAACACTGTTGGACAAACTTTTCTTACTATCAGAGGATATATCCAGTTCATGCCTTATCTATAGCCAACATAATCCTTGAAAAAGGTAAAGGTTGGACATAGACAAGAACTATGTTCTGACTCCATTGAACATCTCCAAATATATTTTTTACAATTGTCTTCCCCTATGGAATATGAAAATATTCTAGTGATAGTATATACTTTTCTGGATGCATAGTCTTCAAGCCCCAAGTGCTACCACTATTACCTCATTTCCTATCACTTCTAAATTGTCTCAGACTTTTAGAATTTTGCATGACATACATCATACCTACCACAGTGGGAACCACAGCAGTTCTAAGACCCAAGTGTGACTCAATTACCTCCTTAAGCCCCAAAATTTCCTAGCACCCCTGAGGATGTATGTAACACAATCCAAACATGAAACATGAGCACCCTAAGAGAACTTTAACCAGGGAGAGGCAGAAAAAGCTGGCAGATAGATTGCTTTTCCTCCCTGCCCTTCGTGAAGCATTTTAAGACTTACTTCCTCAAACGGACTATTACAAAATGCAGGGATTACAAATAGCCTCCCCCGATATATCATGTCTGACCTAGCCACCAGCTATGCATTCTTTTGAAGTTGTGGTTCCATAACACATCATCTTTGTTTGATTTTCCTCCATTCCCGTTTTACTTTCTTTCTCCTCACTTTTGATCACAATGAAAGCCTTCACCTGCAATTAATTATGATAATGTGTAGGTAGAATGCAAGGAATTGGATGATCACGTGATGCTGTTCGATTAGTATGAGGTAGTGATAATTATATGGAATTTGGCATTTGGTGGCCTCATTGAATAGCATGGGAAGTCTTGCAAAAAAGAAAATGATGGGCTCAAGGTAGCTATCTGCCAACATATGTCATACTATGTAACCAGACTGTTTTAATAGTAGCTTTGAAGAAGACTTTTTTTCAGCCACAGGGCACACTGCCAAAAATTTACGTGATTATAAGGGATGCACTACTGCAAAGGAAAATGGTGTGTAATGATTGAGAGAGATTAATTCCAAATGGCACTGATGCCATTTTCCAGGGTAAGTAGAAAAATAAATACCGAAGATATTTTAAGGAATTGATGTCACCGTAAAAATTTATCACCATGGATATCAGTTCATAATGGGGACACATGGAGAACAGGTAATTAATTTATAGACCTACTCTTCGGTTATCTATTCAGGCTCCACCTTTATAACTGGGATGATATACTTAGCTGCTAACAAAAAGGCTCACATTTGGTTCCGTGATCTGCAGTATAAGGGCCATTTTACGGAAAAGGCTATACTGTAACCCCTCACCACTGGCCAAGACAGTAAATTAGAAGACATATCCTGAGAGGAATGATGGCGATCAATGCCACAACCAAAGACTTAAGTGTAACAGGTATAGTAAGTTCCATCCTATCTCCATTCAGTTCATCTGTGTTGCCTCGGGAAAACCAGGTAAATCATCAATGATAAAGGTTGACTTCAGTAAAGTTAATCAGGTCATAGTCCAAACTGAAGTTGCCATGCCATATGTTGTATCTTTATAGGAGCTTATCAACATAGACTCTGTCACATTATATACAGTTATATTTTGAAAGGCATTTTTTCTCAATCTTAAAAAGTAGAGAGAATCAAAAATCCCTGTCTTGCCTCAAAACTATACTAACTCTTACAATCTTTGTCAGAATATAGTCCTCAAGAATTTTGGTCATCTTGACATTCCAGTGAAAAATCACCCTGGTCTACAGTATTGCGTCATTATGCTAATGAAACCATGCAGAGCTTCATAATCACTCTAGATACTCTAATAAAATATATGCATGACAGATGTTGTAGTATAAACCTTCTAGAATTCAGGGAACTGTTACAATGTTTAAGTTTTTGCAATATATTCCACCTAGCAGTGGGCATTGATTTGTCCTTTCTAGAATTATTTCATACTGCAAATACTGCTTTCCATGCTTGCAATGACTTTGATAGCATCAGTATCCAAAGGCTTAGAGACTATTAATTCATTGATATATATCATAATATTTCCTTGCACTAGGAGACATATTTTATGGCAACGGAGATGCAAAAGATGATGCAGGATTCACCATTCTGACAACATACCCCATTCACCCAGAAACAGGCAGCCTGATAATATAGTTAAATGGCCTGCTGAAAGGTCATCCAGGGTGCCAGCTCAGGGACAACACTTTGAGGATTTGAATGCTTCCTGCTGGGTACAGTGCATGTATAGACTGAACCAATGGCCAGTATATAGGGTTGTGTCCCAACAACTACAATCTATGGGTCTAGCAAGTATAGATGGAAATAAGATTGGCTCCTTTCGCTGTCACCACCAAGTGATCTACTTGATGAATTTTTCCTTTGTATTCCTAAAACCTTAAACCTCTCAACCTAGAGACCCTAGTTCCTAGGGGTAAACACTTCTGTCAGGGAACACAGCAAAGTTTCCACCAAAATAAAAGCTGCAGCAGACATGTGGCCACCTGTGACTTCATGCCAGTGTACCAGTGGGCAAAGAAAAAAAAAATGCTGTAAAGATGAAACAATCATGAGGATCCAGGTTTGCTACTAAATCATGGGGGAAAGGAGTATTTCTTGAACCCAGGTTATTCACTGGGTATCTCCAATGCTTCCATGCCAAGTGATAATGGTGAGTGGACATTTAAAGTAAACATGGTTTCAAAAAGACAAGGAAATTAAGAGCTCAGGTATCTTGGAGAAGAAAGTCTGAGTGATACTATCAGTAAAATCACTCAGACCAGGCAAATGGTGGTAAGAGAAATCTAGAATGGGTGATTAAGGAAAGTGATTACAAGTATCAATTATAGTTATCTGTTATAGCACAACAAACAATTTCCAAAACTTTGTAACTTAGAAACATAAATGTTACTAAGCCATATCATTTTGTGGGTCAGGAATTTGGGAAGGGCTTGCTTAGGCAGCTCATCTCTGCTCCCCACAGCAGCAACTAAAGAAGCCTGACGGGGATGGAGGATCTGTGCACAGGATAGACCACTCACAGTGCTGGCAAGTTATTGCTGGCTGTTGGCTGGGAGGAAGTTGGAGCTGGCTGTTTCCTGGGCACTCATAAAGGCTTTTCAGCTGGTGCTTCAGTTCTGCTCCACAGGGGCCTCTCCACTGGGCTTCTTGGGCTTCCTCACCACATGCAGCTGTGTTTCAAGAGGGAGTGTTCCAAGAGATAAAGATGGAGGCTGCAAGTCTTTTTCTGACCTAGACTCAAAAGTCCCAGGAAGTCAATTCTTCCACATTATATTAGTCAAGAGAATCACTAAGACAAGACCAGATTCAACAAGAGGGCAATGGGACTCCACCTCTCAGTGAGTGGAGGAACAAAGAATCTGTGGTTGTCTTCAATCTCAGGTCTCAAGATCAGTTACAACAATAGAAATTGTGGGTTGATGTGCTAATCCTCTTTAAGCCTTTTTTAGGAGTTAGTTTCTGCTTCTTCCCAGATATTTTAGTCCGACCTGTTCTTCTAGGCCTTGCCAAACTACTTGTTTTCTGATCAGAATAGTCCCTGTGGAAGATCAGACCATTTCTTAGGTTACAAACCTCTGGCCACTGTGACAGGCACATTCACTTCATCTTCTCACACTTCAGTTGTCTCAGTTGTCCTGAAAGGCGGGAACTGGGTTTGAACTTAATCTGGGTTGCCACCTTTCATGGTAGAATCCCCAGAAGCTCTAACTTCTAATCCCAACCTGATTGGTCCCCAAAAGGCTCTAGCTTCTCATGGGTTGAATTTTTTAATAATAACTTAATTGAGATATAGTGCACATGCCATAAAATTTACCCATTTACTGTGTACAATTCAGTGGCTTTTAGTATATTCACAGAGTTGCACAACTATCACCTCTCTCTAATTTTAGAACATTCTCATCAGCCATAGTTTGAATTTTGATCTATGAAAAACAGACTAAGAAGCAGCCAGGAAATAAATTGCTCACCTTCCACACTGTGACGGACTGTCATGATATGCAGTGGTTCCATATGGTCTCTCTAGACACGTCCAGCTTGACAAAACAACCAGCTGTGATTTCTTGCAACAACTCAGGAATAGGACATCTTATATTTAATTCTCATCCTATCTCCTTAACTTGTCCTTTCCAATGCTCTTAACCTTCTGGGACTACAATACCCAATAAAGTATGAACATGTAAGCTCTGCGCAGGCTCTGTTTTCTAGAGTATGGGTAAAATGCATGGCATTCAATGATCTCCACATTCTGACTTCCATTATATCTCCCTCCAAACACACGACATGCTATTCTTTACTCCAATTCCTTCAGACTTTTTCCAAGAAGTCCACTCCTTTTCCTATGCTATTCCTTCAGTCTACAATATACAATGTACTTTCCTAATTACTCACCCCTAAAAATCTTGTTTTTTTAAGGGCCAGAGAAAAATACCTATGGATGTTTTAATCACTCTTTCCTCTCACTGTCTTCCATTTACACTTCTAGTGAAGTATTTGCTGCATCTTGCCTTGAATCATAGTCAAATTTTCTCACCTGTCCTTATCACCAGCCAAATATTAAGATCATTTGGAAGTAGGTTCCTTGTTTATTCTCTTTTGACTTTGTATCCCCCAAATGCCCTGGTACAATGCCCTGCACATAATAGGGGATCAACAAATGTTGAATTAAATATTAAGTTCCATAGCAGGAAAAACAGTATTGCAAATTGATACACTGGTATTAATTTCAAATGAGGTTAGCACAGCTTTTAACCAGCTTATATGCCCTGAGGGTTTCATGACACAAAACCTTTTAAATTTTCAAAGCATATTTTCCAGAAGATCTGAATTATTTCATTGTATTTCTCTTAGCATGAAGAAAAATCATAATGAAATTGGAAAGAGCCATCTATACATTTAATTTTGTCGTAAGTAGAACTGCTTAAAAATTATCTATCTTTCAGGAAACATTTTTGAATGTATCTCGAAGAAAAGTAAGGAACATGGGCATTTAATAAACCAGACAGAAATTCATGCTGCCAGGGAAATATTACAGTTTACCCAGAATATTTTACTATTCTCATAAAATTGAGAATCCTTTCCCATAAGAATATTGTTAGGTGTTAGCTAATAATGAATTTTAATCAAACCCTAACAAAAAATTCTGAAGCTTTTATTGCCTTGTAGGTTTCCTGCTTTCTAATATTAAACAGACACTTGAGATGGGTTGGTTCTGCAGCAAACTTGGGCTTGGCCATAAATAGCTGTGGGCTAGTACATTATTAAATAGTGTTGTGCTAATTGCATTACACCTGGAAAAGAAAACATAATGTTTAGTGGAATTTACTCATGTGCTTCATTTTAATTTCCAGGACACCAAAGCAAGCTCAAGTTATTACATTATACTAATAATTAAATGGTGGCTCAGTTAAATGATAGCAAACAGTTGATGATGACACTGTGTCATCAGTCTCTGCCTCCTCCACATGACAAAATTCTACTAACCTGCTACTTAGGAAACTCATGTTGAGATGGTAATAAATGGTTTTCCCTCTTAGCAATTAGAATCAAACCACCCAAGCAATTGATGTGGAGGCTCAAATAACTGAAAGAATGGAGAATCTGAGATCAACTCCACATCTTTCAGATATTTCAGACACTGGTCAGGAGTCTACCTTAAGAATGTTTTACTTCTCATTCTTAATTTAAAGCCAAAGATATCCAGGGGAGAACCAAAACAGTGTTTCAATATAGAGAAAATCAGAATATCAGATAAATTTACAACTGCTAGAGAGGCATTAGCTGATCTCAAGATAGGTGGAAATGTAATTTTAGAGCACATCATGTGTCCATTAGTGTTACAAATGGTCAGTCCTTCTTTTGGGAAGGCTTGCAAACTGCAGATGAGTTCTCTTGAATCTGGGACATTTTCTATGGACTCAGCTTTCAGAATTTCAGACTGGATTCAACTTTTACATGTTATTTATGACAAAACACCATGATGTTGATGCAAAGATCGGGATCCTCACTGATAAAAATTGCTAAACATGTAATATTTAGGTCCATTTCCCATTCCTGGCACACTTCTTTTCCTTTTTTGACATCTATATATCTTTCTACCTTCATTCTACTCTGATGCCCAGGCCACCTCTACCTATGTCCAATAGATTTTATTCTGAGAATAATATGAATGTGAGTTCCATGAGAGCAGGGATCTTTGTTTTATTCAGTGATAAATACCAAGTATATAATACAGTTCCTGGAACATAGTTGGTGATCAATAAATATTTGCTGAAGGAAAGCTGGAAAAATAGAAGGATGAAAGGAAGAAATGCGTAATGGAAAAAGTTTTATCATCCTATTAGTTACTTTTCTTCGTGTACCTGTAGTGTCTCTTTAACAGCAATATATCAGAAAGAGAAGTTAACATTAACTTATTTTAAATTTAGATACTAAAAGATAATCTTGACAACATGGCAGTTAAACAGAACTTGGGGAATGTTTAATATTTCTTAGGGTTATTTTCATCTCTTTCTTTCTGTTACCTGTAAAGATTCACACGGGAACTAAAACTATGTCTAACCAACATTAGTGAGAATATGAAGACATTCTTGCTTGGGTCTTCCTTTTGGAAAGGAACATGGAGCCAGGTTAGTATTCCAGCTAAATAAAGAAACTGTAGCAGATCAGGCTTTTACCATATACCATCACGTGGTGAAGCATGTCCAAGTAGACTCACTAGGTAAGAGGGTTTTATTACATCTGGTGCATTAATCCAATGGGTGACTTAACTATCACTTTAAGACATAAGAAACAAAACCAGATTTCAGCTACATGCCAATTCTTCAGCTCTGTTTGGCAGAACACTTTTAAAAATGATGCCACACTTGCTGTGTGAACATATTATTCCCCTGGAACACAAATTAATTTCTTATTAACATCACATTCACAAGAATTTCAAGGCATATCTTACGGGGGAAAAAGCACAAATGAATGTTTAACTGGGATCAGCCAAAAATGGAGAGAAAAGTAAAGAAATGGTGAGTTTTAAATAAAGTTTTAAAATAAGATCGCCATAAAATTCATTTCTATTTATCAATTAAATAAAATATGAAAATTTTATCAAAAAGATTGCAGTGAACAAATGTTAAAATAAATGGCTCTAAATCACTGGCTTTAAATGTGTTCTTTTTAGAGGTCAGCAACCCACAGTTCAAGGGTCAAAGCAGCATACAGTATAAAAGCAGTAGAAGGTTACAGTACATAACCTATAGTACACAAGGGCATGGTACCCCCATTCAGAGTATCTGGTCTAGAACCAGCTCCCCCATTTTCTGACTGCATGACCTTGACCAACTTTTCTGCTCTAATTTCCACATGCTGCACAATAGAAAGAGGAATACGTTTCTCTCTCAGATGTGAATCTGTATCTCTCAGGACTAAATACATGTAAAGCACTTAGAACAGTGCCTGGCACACAGTAGTAGTTCACAACCACCAGAGCATGGCTCCCAGACTGAAGGGAAGTCAAACTGGAAGTAATGAGACCACATGGAAGTTCACTGCATAATCTTGGCAGTGAATGACCATAACAATCGCCAAGTGAATGGAGAAGAGAAGATTGGTTTAAGAGCTACTTAGGAGTTTGACTCTATAGGACTGTTGGGAATGAGAGATGAGATAAAATGATAAAGAATGATTCTTAGATTCCTATCTTGGACAACTGGGCTGATGATTAGCACCAGTTGCATGTACCTGAATACTGTAAGAGGGGCTGGAGAAAGATAGTAAATTTTGAGGTATGTTGAGTCTGTAATGCACATAAGACTTACAAGTAATGATGTCCAGGAGCAGTTGTTTTATGTACATAGATCTCAAAAGATAGTTCTGGGCCAGAGATATAAATTTGGAATCATGAACGTATAAGTAATAAGTTAACCCATGATGTGTGTGGGATTCCTGAGACCAAAAAGAGGAAAGAATGGAAGATTTATTGGGTCATGATAAGAGTTTAGACAGGAACATAAAATGAGACATAATTTCAACTAAAGATCTGAAAGAGGGTTTGATTAGCAGTGCCAAAATATCAGTATGGTCAAGTAAAATAAGACCTTAAGTCCATTCCTGTCCTCTTTCCTGGGCATATTTCCTCATTTCCAATTATAAGCTGTACCTTTCTACCTAAATGTCCCACTGGAATCACAAGCACTCATCTCTCTAAAGGATAAGTACAGTCTTCATACCACTGTTGTAGCCCTTATCACACTTAATTCTTGATATTGTTTATATTTCTGTTGCCTCAACTAGAATATAAACCCCTTAAGGGCAGCATCTTTTCTTTTTAAACATTTTTCTTTCTATCATTTTTTAAATCTCTATGCACTGAACTTAGCACAAAGACAGGCATATAGTATGCATGCAATAAATGTCAACAGAACAAATGAATCCTAATCTTTACTTCCCAATCAATGACTTCCCCATGTCCATCAATGACTCTGGCATCATCTCAGACCTTTAGAGGTATTTTCATCTCTTTATGTACTCATTATTTCTCATATCCAAATCTTTTGCTACACCACACTGATTTCATCTTTGCAATATGCTTCATGCCCATCTTTTCATCTGCAATTACACTATCACCATTTTATTTGAAGTCATCATTACCCCAAGCTTCCTAACTGTTTTTTCCCTCCTTTTCTACCTATACTCATATCAGTGCCATTAGTGACCTAAAGTAGTTTTGATCATGTCACTCCCTAAACTTTCAAAATCTACACAGTACATTTTTTAAAACTTCTAAAATGCTTAGAAAGTTCAAAACCTAACCCCATGTATATCAATCTACCTTTCAAGGCTTTCCTCCCACTGATTCCCTAGAAAATTTTGTAGTCTTTCTTAATATGTAGTATTACCCAAATATGCCTTTGTAATTTCCAGTCCTTCCATGTTTGTTCATAAAATTCACATGACCTAAAATATTTTCCTTTTTTCTTAGTATTTCAACCAATTAAAATCTATACTAGTGTATTTTCAAGAACCATTTAAAATTTCACTTTCTTTTTGAGGCATGTCTGGATCACTCTACCAAACTTTCAGATAATCTCTCTCTAAAGTTTTATCCTTCTCCACATTAGTGCCTTCAGAATCTCTCTTTAACTACATGGTTTCTCAGCACCTAGACACATCATTTTCAGTATCTAAAGCATTATTTTATCTTCTGTGCCATCTTCCACTTCCTCCTCTCTTCTCCTTCTTCATTATCAGCAAGCCAGAAATCTAGATTTCTCCCTTGCTCTCAACATCCAAGTTGATCTAAAAGCCCTATGCATTATCCCCTCCAAATAACTCAAATCCATGCTCTCTTGACTATCCCCACAACCACTCCCTTAGTGCAGGCTTTAGTCATCTCCAACCTGGATTATCTAATTACACACTTTCAGTGACTGCTCACTGATCACAGAATGAAGTCCAAACATCTTTAAAATAGAACTTTTCCACCACCTGTCTTACCTCCACATGCATCCCATCTTCAGATCCTATATTCAGACAAGCTGAACTACATTCTATTCACCAAACATAACCAAGCTTCTTCGTGGCTCCGCGTTATTTCCTGTGTGACAAATATTCTTCCCTCTTCCATATCTCCCACTTTCTTTATCCCTACTCATATTCCTTACACCCACCTTAAATGTCATCTACTTACAAAAGCCTTTCCCCTTTCCAGGCAGAAACATTTTACTTCTTTTTCTGTCACAGACTTTTATTCACGTCCCTAGCATTTTACTTTCTGTGCTACAGTGCAATTGTGTATTTACACATCTATCTTCTGCATTAAAATGAATACTCTTTTGAGGTCAGACGCCTTCAAAACACCCTCACTGGCATTTCCCCATTATTAATACAATTCATGACATACAGTAAGCACTCAATGAGCATTTGTTAATTCAAAGGCTGGGAATAAACTTGAGTTAATCTTGTAGCTTTCTGGACCATCCCCAAAAGATTATCAGTTCATTCATTAAAATTTGAAGATACTTATATTATAAAGTCTATCATATATTTACTTATGTCAGGAAGGTTTTTCTCCTAAACAAACTCTAATAATCTTATCCTTCATAAAAAACAAGAAACAAACCAAAAAAGCAACTTTAATCCTACTCCTCTATATTAAAAATACCAGTTCCTCTCCCTTCCTTAAAACTATTTTTCATTCCTACATGTGTTCCTTCTCTTTCCTACATTCCTTCAGCTCACTCCTATTCCTGGAGTCAATACCAAGTTTAAAACAAACACTAGGGCTTCCCTGGTGGCACAGTGGTTAAAATCCGCCAGCCAATGCAGGGGACACGGGTTCGAGCCCTGGTCCGGGAAGATCCCACATGCCGCGGAGCAACTAAGCCGGTGCGCCACAACTACTGAGCCTGTGCTCTAGAGCCTGCGAGCCACAACTACTGAGCTCGTGTGCCACAACTACTGAAGCCCGCGTGCCTAGAGCCCGTGCTCCACAACAAGAGAAGCCACCGCAATGAGAAGCCTGTGCACCACAACCAAGAGTAGCCCCCACTCTCCGCAACTAGAGAAAGCCCGTGCGTATCAACAAAGACCCAGCACAGCCAAAAATAAATAAATAAATTAAATAAATTTATTAAAAAAAAAAACAAAAAACAAATACTAGATATTGTTAAGTTTGCTGTGTACCAATTTTTACTTAGAGTTAATGAACACCAGATAAATTTAACATAACATATTATAGAAAACAAAAAATAAATCAGGCTAAATTTTTATTATACTTTTTAAAAGAATAAATTACAATTCATCATCACTTTGATTCTAACAGCATAGTATAATTACAAGCTTTATTAAAATATGCAATTTAAAATTATTCTTCTCATAGATTTATTCATGAGGAACTATATAGACAAATATCCTATTAAATCCAGATTGAGATTTATATATTTTGGTCCAAGGGACTACAATATATTCTGTAATTAATTAGACTGATTTGTGTAAAGTATCTTTTGGTGACTACATCTAAAAAGTATAAAATCTCAAAGATCACTCAAGAAGATACAGAAGCTGAATTTCTCACTAGCAAATCATCTCAAGATTTCTTCACTAATTCATTTTTCCATTCATCAGACATTTGTTATGCAATTACTTTATGTCATTTCCTATATTTAAAACTGGTGATATAAATACAAATAAGATGCATAAAAATAAGCACATGATGGAATAATGATGAAGCTTATATGATATGACTGGAAACTGCAGAAAAGTTTACAGAAAGTAAACATTCCAATCCATTTTAAAGAATGACTGGGAATTTGCCTTATAAAATTAACTCTAAGTGTTTATTTAATGGTAAAATTTTATGACACAATTGCTCTCTGAGTGAGAACAACATCCCTCAGAGCACTAGATCTTGTCCTCTAGGCAAAGCAAGGAGAAGCATATTGCAGACTGACACTAGATTTCCTTTTTTAGCTTATCTTCCTTCCACTAGTATGTTCATGTTGTTTAAAGCAATGTCCCATTGAACCCATCTATTTCATTAAGGCAATTGACAATTTCTGAAAGAAAGGATTGTCCCCCCGCAATGTATGGTTACCCCAATCTACTAAAAATTGTTTCAAATTTATCATGTTAAGCATTAAAATAGAGCAGATATGTTTTATGATATCAATTAATATGCTCAGTTACTATAATTAACATTTGATAAGACCAAAACCCCTGAACACAAGAAAACACAACTACACAAAAACTTCATACTGTTCTATCACCATTAATAGAAAACTGTGCTTTCCATTTTTAAATTATGTTTAATAAAGAAAATGACTGAATTCATCAATGGGTGCTATGTCCACAAAAGGGCAAATGTAATCTAAGGGAAGGTGACAGTTTTATTGTTAGTCTTTTCCAATAAATTCAAAATACATGCATGGAGTTTCAATGGTAAATCCATCTTATTGAATCAAAACAATTAAAGAGTCATGAAATGGAGAAAGAGCTGAGCATTCAAATGTAAATAAGAAAATTAAGATTTTTTCACCATTGTAGGTCTCAGATCTAATATTCTTGAGGACCACTTTGCTCAGCGTATAACGCCAACTTTTAAAGTTCAAATTCGTTATACAAATTAGACAGGCGTTTATCAATGATGTAGTTGAGATCTCAATTTCCAAGTAATGTATTAAATTGTTAAGTTTTGAAATATAGAAAACTATAGAAATATAACTTGGATAACTCAGAATGTTAGGAGATGAATTACTTCCCACAACCTAGTAAGTACAATAGAAGTGAGAGAAGGGCAAATGAACATGGGATGGGGCCAGCTAAGTGAGCGTCAAAAAGGTATTAATTCAATGACTAAAAAGAATGACTTCTCTTCATCTGTTATCTTTTCTGCTTTTAAGGTTTGGTTCTTAAGAAATTGTCACCATTCATGGCTGATGCATAACAGAAAGAAAGAATAAGGCAGGAGAGAGTTTGCAGAATGAGGCTTTGTGATATGATCAGAGCCCAAATTTTAACAAAATGACTGATAAGTCTGGTCTAAAAGAAGAACCAATCCCACATCTATAAGACAATGATTAACTTTCAAACTTTTAAAAGCCAGCAAACTATATGATTTGCTATATACATCACCTCAATAATTCTGCCAAAACTCTTCACACACCTCCCTTAAATATGAAAGAAAAGTTAATTGGCTACAAACAGATGATCCTGCTTTTTCTTATTTATTGACTAATGATTTGGAAAAATAGGAAAAACACATGACAGTATGTTTACTTCTGCTTACCTTCCTTTTCTATTGCTGATCCTGTAACATGAAATCAGCATTCTTTTTTTTTTTTTAAACATCTTTATTGGAGTATAATTGCTTTACAATGGTGTGTTAGTTTCTGCTTTATAACAAAGTGAATCAGTTATACATATACATAGGTCCCCATACCTCCTCCCTCTTGCATCTCCCTCCCTCCCACCCTCCTTACCCCTCCCCTCTAGATGAAATCAGCATTCTTAAAGAGATGCATCTCTTTCAATCGGTGTAGAAGAATTTTTTAGTCATGCATACATATGTTGGCCACATCTAATTATGGAAAATGTTTGTCGCTGTATGCAAACAACTTCGAAAATTGTCACCCACACTTGGGATAATGACAATAATAATGGTTGTAACATATTAGTTCCTTGCTAATTCAATATACTAGTAATTTCTTAAAGAATTAAGTGTCCTATTTTCTAGGAGGCCTTTGCTCTGATGTAAGCATCAAATAAAATAAAATACTTATTTGCCTTTTAACCGCTTTAGGAACAAGACTGTAAAGAGCTAATTTTGTGTAAATACTGTGAAGTCTTAAGAGAATTTTTTAAAGGACAATTAATGTGCTTAAAGTTCTCTGGTAGCAAAATATAAATTTTTATAATAATATTTATTTTTATATTCCACTTAATTGGTTTATTATGCCAAACTATAACATTACATTGAAGTCCCAAGAACTGCCAATATTCCATGCTTAACTGACTCAGACAAAAAGTTCATGATTTTGCACACTTTATTTTATATTCTCTACTTCCTGAATTTATGTCTTTGTTTTGAAAAGACACCCAATCCATTGAAAAAATTGTTTAAACATTTTTCTGTAATGTGTAAAATCAAAAATGATACTTACTTAGGCTGAGAAAAGGACATAATAAATCTCTGTGCCTGATTATGAGATTCTAATCTGTACTACAACACTTCATTTCAGTGCTTCTTTGAAATCCAACAGCATTCTTCATCAACATATCATCAAAAAACTTAATATTATTTAAAGCAAACAAACTAAGACTTTAAAGTTTTGAAACTGTGTTATGTCTACTTTAAAACTGTATTATGATGTTGATTTGATGAAAGCTAAGTTCTATTTGCTGTGGGGGTAATATTTACCCTGTAGTGACAGCAGTTTAAATTTCAATCAATTTTAACCTCTAGAAATGACTTATATTGACTGGGCTTAGATACCATCATACTTATAACCAATTCAGTTACATTTTGTCATATTGGAATCAACTGGATAATTCTAAAACTGAATTAGGTCCATTCAGACCTATAGCTAAAATACTATTGTTTATACCACTTATATTTGTAATATGTGTCAAGTACACCATAACAGAATTTGCAAAAGGTAAACATTTTGAGACAAGAATTTTTAATCTAAAAAAGTAGGATTGATTCCAATATAGTATTATTTTCAATCAAAGGGTTTTTGTTACATTATTCATATAGAAAACTCATAAATTACCCTTCTAGAATTTAACAGAAAACAAAGAGAATGTACATTGTCTACTAGGATAGGGTTTTAATAGCTCAAAATAAATTCTGCAAATAATTTTTTAAATCCCCAAACATCAGAATCTGGATTGAATGTCATAATTATATGTCCCTTAAATTTAGTCTGCAAATTAAAAGTTTACCCAAAACTAAGGCAGAACAATAAAATCACATGTAGCTAATGACAACTTACAAAGGTTAATTTTCCTAGATTCCTTTGGGAAATATGGGACATTCTGGGCTATTGTTAGAACAATTTGTGTCTGTGCTTTTGAGGTCTCTAGAAGAATATATGAGGAGCAATTTGGTGTTATGCTAAGTCCCAGAACATACTGAAGTGAAGATGTTTCCAAAGGAAAGGAAGACTTGAAGCTATAATGCAGTGTGATGGATAAGGGTAGAATGAGAAGCGAAGAAAGGTGTCTTGGAGTTGAGGGTAGGAATAAGGTAGCCTTGAAAAGAATGTCAACCAGGAGCTAATAGAGACTTACACTATTAGAAACAGCAAAACTGACATATGAGAAACAGCAAAATGTTAGGCAGGGTTCAATCAGTGCAACACATACCTTAAAAGGGCTTTGAATAAGAGGGTGTCTCCAGAGATGTCTCTGAAAGTGCCATGTGTCCCTAGGATGAACATGTGTCCTGATTTGTCCTGGACCATTTCCATTTATACCCTTTTCTCAGCATAACTAATAAAAGCATTCCCATTATGTTTCCTGGTCTGGATAATTAAATTATATGGTTAGTTTTGGGTGGAAAGCAAACCCTGAGAGAATGATTTGTATGCTAAGTGATTCATTAAGGAAAGGCTCCCAGAGGAAATGGGTAAGGGGATGAGAAAAGCAGAACAGGAAAGGGGAAGAAGCCAAGGAGAATATGAGTTCATGCAAAGTCCTACTGAAGGAGGCTTTAGCTTGATCCCTCAACAGATGTTTGGAGCATAAATTACACCTCAGAGTTAATCCCATCCTGAGGAGAGGGAGCTGGGTTTTCATTATCCTGTACCCTAGTCATTGGCAAAGAGTGTTCCTAGGTGCTTCCAGCTCTGTGTAGGATTAGGGGAGGTGGCTCCAATGGCTGAGGACAGTCCCCCAAGAAAAAGCAGTTGTGAGTGGCAGTCTTGGGTATGGAAGGGCACAGAGAGATAAATTAGAGATAAGGGATCTGGTCAAAGCACCAACAGCAATCACTACAGTCACCCTGTGTGGCAGCCTCTAGAGGGCTCAAGAGACTCACTGACCCATTCTGCATAGACTTTATTAAATTGGGTTCCGTGGATGATTCAGGTGAGTCTGTCACATCTCAGGAAATTGTATGATTGATTTTTCATATCGGTATATATATGCATATTCCTAGAGAGAGAATAATAGCTTTCTTCGGATTATTAAAAAAAGTCCATGATCCAAATGAGATTATGTAGACTTCACAGGAGAAACTTCAAGAAACCTAGTGTTTTGTGTAATCCATATACGTGTTTTAGGTAAAGAGATAACTGGTCCAATTCCCCCAATAACCTCATGTGGGTAAAATAGATTTTTAAATTTTTTGTATATTCTCCTTCAGAAGTAAGAAATAAATAAGCCCGGGAATCCAATGAGGTTGGTTGGAAACTCAGACTCACTAGGTGGCCTTAAGTCAGCTAGTGATGCTGAATTTTAATCCTTCTGAAGAAGGATTTATCTGGGCAAATAAGTGTTACCAAAAAAAAAACCTGTCATTTTTTTTCCCTTGCCAACCTATCAGTGGACTCCAGATTTAATCAAAAATTGATCAATAAAATTGTCAGAAGAACCTTTGTGAGGTTGTAGGAAATATGGAATAAGCTCCTTTCGCAAGTGAGCTAACAAACTTTCCCATTTTCCTTGCTATCAGGACAACTACATGTTGGATACTCTCTTGAACACAGTCGTGCAACACAGCTCCTAACTAGGCCAATAATGAATAATTACTTTTCTTCTCACGTACTGATCACCACTTTCAGCACCAGTACTGCTGATACCTCCTAATTCTTACTTGCCTCACGACACCTTAAAAGTGTGATGTTAGTGTTTGTTCATTTATTTCTAAGACATTTAACAACTTCTTAGTATGAGAGATGCAAAAATGCCGTTGTTCTTTCAAACTGTCATCTTTAATTTTCCTCTCTCAAATGGTTTTCTTTCCACTGTGAACTGTGTAATGTATTCTTCTTAATTAAAAATTCTCAACATCTAATTTTAAAGGTATTTTCTATCTAGTCATTCTTATCTCTGAGAGGTTTTCATCACATTACCATTTTTCCACACCACTTAATGAGAAACACAAGTCATTCAAATGAGAAAACTAACCATTAAATTGAAAAGAAACACTAAAAATTAAATAATTATTTGTCTGTCAAAATAAAGTTCCAGGACCAATTTGTAAGTTGAAATAATGATCAACACAAAAAGCTACATATCTTCTCTGACATTTACCTAATATTTTCTTCATGTTATAATATGAAGAAATCATGCTTATATGCTTATAATCATGATATTTCTCTCATCAAATTCAAACTTTTTACAATTCTCAGTATCTTTCATAATTCATACTTTACTTCTACCATCAATTCCTGACATCCCCCATCTGTAAAAGCTTCTCTACATGGATTGATTTGATTAATACCCTATGTCTCACTATATTTCATATGGCTTCTTAGTCCTACACCCTAATTCTTTCATTCCATCTTTTCTCTTTGGAGCAATTTCTAGGAAACACTACTTAGGTTTCAAAGGTCCTGATCTAAAAATCAGCAGTAACCACAATGCCTAAGCGGTTAGATGAAAAAAGGTTAGTACAATATGAAAGTGTGTTCTTCTTTTCACCTTTTAGACCAAGAGTTGCATATCCTAAACATTCTCCCACATTCACCAGCTCTAAATCCCCCTTCAATCTGAATCCAGAAACCATTATTAAAACTTAGTCTCTGACAACCAAAGCAGCATGGAAATTGCTGGGGAAACCGAGGGTGGGAACCTAAAAGGTACCCCAGGCTCTTGCAGAGTGTTTTGTTTATTAAGAGGTGATATGCACTTCTTAATGCTGGCTCTTAATGCTTCTCTACTCTCTTCCTCCAACCCTAGTTTACCAAGATGAAACGTCTAGGAAAATAAACAAAAATCATCAGTAAATGATAAAATCTTCTGGACACAGTTCAGAAAAAAGTATGTGGAATTTTCCTAACTCTTTTAGGACTGCTGTAGCAAGTTGCAAAGTGTTTCTAATGCCTGCTCTGTGTCATGTTTGGCAAAGGGGAGAAAGAAGATGTCTGACATACTTAAACCCAGGAATATTAAGTGATTGCTATATTCATTTCACATGTTGCTAGCTTTTTAATGAAATATTGAGAGTGGGTTCTATATACGTAGTAATTATTTTTCCTGATATCTATGATTACAAGACTGAGGACGAAATTAAGGAATCGTCTTGTAACATGTAGATAAAATGTTCTGAATAGAGAATTTGGTTACTAGTCTAAGCACTGATAACACCAATCACAGTATCTTGACTCAGTCAAATCCAGTTCATCTTCAGCCACAAAGGCTAAATTTATATACAGCCAAACTGAATAGTTAAAAAAACTAATTTACTTTTCATTTTACTTTGGCACTGTAAGAGTCCTGTCTGCTTATTTTTGTACTTGGCCAAGTATGTTTGGGAAATGTGTGCATATTTATCAGAAAATCCTTGCTGTCTAGTGGACAAAAAATATATATAATGAGCAAGGTGTCAGCCCCAAATTCCAGCATCTTAGACTGTGGATATCTTCAATTAAAGGAAGTGATGGATCATGAAATGCAAACCCATTCAAAGATTTTGTTTTAGTACCTAGAAACAATCTTTTGCAACCATCTATGATTATGTTACTCAAACAGGCTACAAATAAAAATAAAGTAGATTTTCTGACTTTTTTAGCTCTTTCAAGAAATAAGACTCTAAAAGACATTACAAGACAACACCAAACGCTGACTAGCATGTGGAGCAACAGGAACCCTCATTCATTGCTGGTGGAAATGAAAATGGTACAGCCACTTTGAAAGACAGTGTGGCAGTTTCTTACAAAACTAAACATACTCTTATTGTATAATTCGGCGCATGTACTCCTTGATATTTACCCAAAATAGCTGAAAAGTTATGTCGGCGCAAAAACCTGCACAGGGATGTTTACAGATGCTTTGTTCATAATTGCCAAAACTTGGAAGCAACTAAGCTGCCCTCCAGCAGGTGAATGGGTAAACAAACTGTGATACACACAGACAATGGAATATTATTCAGTGCTAAAAAGAAATGAGCTATTAAGCCATGAAAATACATGGAGGAACCTTAAATGCGTATTACTAAGTAAAAGAAGCCAATCTGAAACTATATGATTCCAAATATATGACATTCTGAGAAGGGCAAAACTATGGAGACAGTAAAGAAGACCAGTGGCTTCCAGGGCTTAAGGGGGAAGTATGGGATGAATAAACAGAGCACAGAGAATTCTTAGGGCAGTGAAACTACTCTGTATGATACTATAACAATGAATACCTGTCATTATACATTTGTCAAGACATAGAATGTAAACCCCAACAGTGAACCCTGCTGTAAACTATGGACTTTGGGTGATAATGATATGTCTGTATAGGTTCATTGATTATAACAAACGTACTACTCTGATGAGGGCTGTTGATAGTAGAAGAGGTTGTGCATGTTTGGGGCCAGAGGATGTATGGGAACTCCCTGTACCTTCTGCTCCATTTCTTGCTGTGAACCAAAAAATGCTCTAAAAATAAATTCTATTTTAAAAAGACATTTTATATTCTTTTGAAAGTGTTTATTGAATAAAGGACATCTTTAGTAAGTTTTAAGCTGGTATGCCCAGTGGGTAGCATAGTACCTAGCACTCGCAGTTATAAATAATGGTGAATGGAGATATAAAGTGGAGAAAGAAGAAATGTGCTATTCAAGATGATAACAGTGAATTAATTTTTTTTCAGGTAAGTTTGGGAAACAATTGACTTCTTCATAGCAAGTACTTATCATGGCTTTTACTATGTTAATGCATCTTATAATTATCCATGAGGTTTATATCACACCATATTCTACAAACTTACTTGATAATAAACTCATTTTTTGTAAGCATTTCTTTTTTTAAATAATTAATTAATTAATTAATTTTTGGCTGTGTTGGGTCTTCGTTGCTGTGCACAGGCTTTCTCTAGTTGCGGCCAGCCGGGGTTACTCTTTGTTGCGGTGCACGGGCTTCTTATTGTGGTGGCTTCTCTTGTTGCGGAGCACGGGCTCTAGGCGTGTGGGCTTCAGTAGTTGCGGCATGCAGGGTCAGTAGTTGTGGCACACGGGCTTAGTTGCTCCGTGGCATGTGGGATCTTCCCATACCAGGGATTGAACCCATGTCCCCTGCGTTGGCAGGCAGATTCTTAACCACTGCGCCACCAGTGAAGTCCCTGTAAGCATTTCTTTTTTTTTTTTTTTTTTTTCCTGTAAGCATTTCTTGAAGTCAGGAACTGGCTGAACATGCTTTTCGAAATGCTCTTATTCACTGTGCTGTATCCATTTGGTTGTGAGAACTGTCATATCTGATAGGTAAAATTCATTCTGCCAATATTCTTGACCACATAAAAATAAATGAAGCAGGACTCCTACCCTTAAGAACTTTATCCTCTGTGTGTGGATGGGGGAGAGGGCAAACATTTACTGTACAGCTTAGCAAATGATACGATAAAAATATACACAAAGTACAGATTTACGAAATACGTAAGAAGTTATTATTGTTCTAAACCTGGGGTCATCAAACTACAGACTGTGAGCCAGATCTATTTTGCATTGCCTGTTTTTGTAAATAAAGTTTTATTGGAACACAGCCATGCACATTCATTTATGTATCATCTATGGCTGCTTTTCCACAATTGAGTAGTTGTGACGGGCCATCTAGTCCACAAAGCCTAAACTATTTATTATCTAGCCCTTTACAGAAAAAGTTGGTCAACTAGGTAAATGTAAAAATAACTCACTCTTACCCATGGATGCTCTAACTGGAGGAATTAATGGAGCCTTATGGAAAGTCTGCTAATTAATAGAGAATATTAATATTTCATCAGAAATTTTGTACGTTCCATAAAACATGGCCAAATATTGATGCATTCTAATGTGGTAGGATGATCCCCTGTTCAGAAGCCAGGAAAATCACGTCCTTGTTCTCCTCATGTAAAACTATCTTTGGATTACAGAATCTAATTTTTCTGCTAGTTCTAAAATATATTTATTTTCATTTAACACCTACCTTGGCTAAAGCTTCTATGCATCTATATTATAGCCACTTGAATATTGACTTTTCATTTTATTGAGGGGAAATTATTAACAGGTGTGCTCTGCATGGAGTAGAATTCAAAAAATAATAGAGAGGATACTAGACTAAAACCAAGAAAGATTTTAGACCCCACCACTTGTTTCTTGGGTTTTTTTTTCACTTCATAGGAATAAACTGATTTTTTTAAAAAGTATTCTTAAGGTAAAGGGCCAAAGAGACTATTTTTAGAAACTTTTGAATGAGGGACTAGAAGAATCTTTAGCTATTTTTTAAAAATAAATTTTCTTTTTTTCAAATAACAATGAGAGATTTTTCTTCCCCTACCTGAAACTACCAAATTCATAATTTTTAATAATCAAAAATACCAGTAGAATAAAACAACTGGTTTTATTTATTGAATTTACTGGCCATTTCACTTAACTGTCCATTTGTTTAGATAAGTTATTTTGGCATCATAATACTAAATCTGTGTTCTTTTCTCCCTTGGTTGTTATGCTGTCACTTTTCATTTATATTCTTAGATTCAAAGAATCATTGTGAATGCATGAATAATGCAACTATAGTTATGAAGGCACTCAGTTTCTTTAATTAAATTTATTTGCCTGAAGCATATGACATGTTTTAAAATATCAGTAGTAACAGCATTCCACTCTGGGATAGCTGGTGCTTTAATGTCTCTTCTTTCTTAAACACCTTATGAAGAAGCCAGAGATTTTCTTCATATAATAAGCTCAAACTAATTTTAAGATTCTATCTAAATAAAGAATTTTTAAACCTGCCTATCATGTCTTTCTAAACGATTTATTTCAACAAGCACTTTGCTTTAAAAACTTAAAACAAAGTTTAAGTACAGCATGTAATTCCTATTTTCATCTTGATTCCAGTTATTACAAAAATCAGAGAATATTTTTTACCAATAGCAAAATCTTTATATAGACTGATAATCTGATTCCTATTTAATTCTAGTGCCTTCTTTATGAACGCCTACTCAAGGTCTAAACTATGCTCTTTTAAAAATAGCAGTAAGAGTGGTGTAGTTAGAACAGCCAAGACTGAAAATCCAGTCTTTCTTCAGCCCATGCATTCCTATCATGCTTTGGAAATCTGTGGCGATGACGTGGTCTCTCTAAGTCATTTATGTCAACTGTTAATTAATTTGATAATATCACATACTTTAAAATTCATAAGTCTTTCAGTTTTTAGGAACTTTTTTACAGTTTATTACTTGAGGTTCTATGCTGACAGGATATTTATGATTATGCATGCAAAATTTTGTTATTACATTATCTTTCATACCCATTTTTCTATTAATGTATTCTGAATTATTCAAGTTTTTACTTAATATTTTATTGCAATAGCATCTATATGTTCCTCTTATATTGTGACTTTTTATCATGATAAATTTGAAATGCTTAAGCATAGCTTAAATTGGCTCTTATCTCTTTCTTTTATGTCAAGTTTCACTGCAAAAAGAGCATTATAAATCTACTTTCTAGTAGATTTTTTTTCTCTTAAATCGAGTATGAGTATCAATCATATTTCTCATTATTGTGTGAACCATTTTTTATGCTTGATAAATAATATAAATGCAGAAATCCAAGAGGTTCAATACATCCTAAACAAGATAAAAAGACAAAATCATACTTAGGCATGTACAACTACCAAATACCAAAGATACAAATGTAAGATATAAGAAAATTCTAATACCAGTCAGAGGAAAAGAGACACCAAATCCAGAAGAATAAACATAAGAATAAATGCTAACTTTTCACCAGAAACAACAGAAGCCAGAAGGCAATGAAATATATGTGTAAAGGAGAAGGAAAACTGTCAATTTAACATAATCTATCCAGCAAAAATATTCTCCAAAAGTGAAAATTAAAAAAAGAAAATTTCAGATAAACAAAGGCTGAGAGAATTTGCTACCAGCTCTTCAGTTTGAAGAGCATGAAACCACTTATAAACATGTATGTACAAGAATTGAAGAGCAACTAAAATGAAAAATATTTTAAACATAAAGGACTTCCATTATTTTCACTAGTTTCTTTGAAAGACCTTTGAGTTTTAGAGCAAAGTCACATTGTATTGAGGGATATATAGCATATGTATTCATAAAATAAAAGAAAAACATACCACATAGGATGGGAAGACTTTAAATGAAAGTATACCATTGTTAAGTTACAATACAATACATCAAATGGCATATGATTAATATATAATAAAATGCTGAGTTAAAGATACATGTTATATTCTCTAGAAACTCCTCTAAACACACACACACACACACACACACACACACACACACACTCACTCACAAAGATGATTAGATACAGATACAAGAGAAAAGTTAGAACTGAATATTAAAACATATTTGATTAAAATAAGAAAAGTAAGGAGTACCAAGGAAAACACAGAAGAAAGAAATAAAATAAACAAGATGATAAAGCCTTAACAATAGCCCAACCATATCAATAACTAAGTGGACTGAGAAAAATCTAATTAAAAATCAGATATTATCACAATGAATTAAAAAGAAACAAGGGGAGGGTGGGAGGGAGATGGAAGAGGGAGGGGACATGGGGATATATATATACATACAGCTGATTCACTGTTGTACAGCAGAAACTAACACAACATTATAAAGCAATTATACTCCAAAAAAGATGTTAAAAAATAATAAAAAGAAACAAGATCTAATTACAGGTAGTTAAGAGAGTAAGCACTAAAGTAAATAAAGACACAGATTGTTTGCCAGTTAAAGAATGGAAAAAATGTGTACAAAGTAAATACTATGAGAAAGCTAGTGTGTCTAAAATACATATGAAAATAGAGAATAAAAACTTCAATTCGGGGAGTATTATCAGAATAATGATTGATATTTCATAATTACAAAAGGATGAATTCACAAAAAGTTCTAACCATTTTAAATGTGTATGTACTTAATAACAAAAGTTCAGAGAATGTGAAGCAAAAATTGATACAACTAATGGAAGAAATAGACAAACCTGCCAACATGGTTGGAGAAATTAACACTTTTTTTTTTCAACTACCAAATGTAAAATAGTTGGCTGGTGGGAAGCAGCAGCATAGCACAGGTAGATCAGCTAGGTGCTTTGCAATGACCTAGTGGGGTGGGATAGGGAGGATGGGAGGGAGGGTTTGAGCCTCCCTCCCATCCTCCCTATCCCACCCCTCTAGGGAGGGTATATGGGGACATGTGTATGTATATGGCTGATTCGCTTTGTTGTGCAACAGAAGCTAACATGGTTATTGTGAAGCAATTATACTCCAATAAAGATCTATTAAAAAAATAAGTATCATTAGGTCCCATTTGTTTATTTTTTTTGTTTTTATTTCCATTTCTCTAGGAGGTGGCTCAAAAGGATCTTGCTGTGATTTATGTCATAGAGTGTTCTGCCTATATTTTCCTCTAGGAGTTTTATAGTGCTAAGTGTCCATCGACAGATGAATGGTTAACGAAGATGTGGCACATATATCCAGTGGAATATTACTCAGCCATAAAAAGAAATGAAACTGAGTTATTTGTAGTGAGGTGGATGGACCTAGAGTCTGTCATACAGAGTGAAGTAAGTCAGAAAGAGAAAAACAAATACCGCATGCTAACACATATATATGGAATCTAAAAAAATAAAATAAAAATGGTTATGAAGAACCTAGTGGCAGGACAGGAATAAAGACGTAGACGTTGAGAATGGACTTGAGGACATGGGGAGGGGCGAGGGTCAGCTGGGACAAAGTGAGAGAGTGGCATGGACTTATATATACTACCAAATGTAAAATAGATAGCTAGTGGGAAGCAGCCACATAGCACAGGGAGATCAGCTCGGGGCTTTGTGACCACCTAGAGGGGTGGGATAGAGAGGGTGGGAGGGAGACGCAAGAGGGAGGAGATATGGGGATATATGTATATGTACAGCTGATTCAATTTGTTATAAAGCAGAAACTAATAGACCATTGTAAAGCAATTATACTCCAATAAAGATGTTAAAAACAAAAAGTAAATTAAAAAAATAAAAGCAATTATCCATTTCTTTCTTATTAATTGTTAAGTTGACCAAAAATTGTTAATGATACATCAATAAGGAAATATTATCATCCACCACGGCCTAAAAGACATTTATAGAAAACCACATTCAGTATAGAATATACATTCTTTTTGATTGTACATAGAACATTGTCCAAGATAAACCACATTCCAAACCATAAAAAAGTCTTGATAAATTTAAAGTATTAAATAATATACAATATATTGTCTGACTGAAACAGAATACATATAGTAATTAAAAACAATAAGATCTCTAAGAAAACCTCAAATAATTAGAAAAAGAAAAATAAATTCTAAATAATTCATGGATCAAAGAAAATTCACAAAGAAAATTTTAAAATATTTTGAACTAAATGACAATATAACACACTGCATCAACATTTAGAAAATGCAACTTAACCGGTGCTTAAAAGAAAATTTATCCAAATTTAGATAGGTAGAGAGAGAGATAGATGACTACCAATGCTTTTTCAAGCCCTTTTGGGAATATAATAATAAACAAAACCCCCACAAAATTACCTGTCCTTCTATAGCTTTTTGGGGAATACAGACCAAAAAAAAAAAATTAAAATGTATATGATCATAAATTAGAAAGTGATAAATGCTATGATCAAAAATAATGAATAAAGAAGATGCAAAATATATATTATTCAATGATATGAATATTATTCAGCCATGAGAGAAAAGGAAATCCTGCCATTTGTGACAACATGGATGGACCTTGAGAGCATTATGCTAAGTGAAATAAGTCAGACAGAGAAAGACAAATATTGTATGCTATCACTCATATGTGGACTTTTAAAAAGTTGAACTAATAGAAACAGGGTAGAATGGTGGTTACCAGGGGCTGTGGGCTGGGGGAAATGGGGACATGTTGGGCCAAGGGTACAAACTTCCAATTATAAGATGAATAAGTTGTGGGAATCTAATGTAAAACATGGCAATTATAGTTAACAATACTGTATTATATATTTGAAAGTTGCTAAGAGACTAGATCTTAAATATTTTCACCACAAAAAAGGAAATGGTAACTATGTAGCAAAATGAAGATGTTAGCTAAAGCTATGGTGGTAATCATTTTGCCACATGTAAACGTATCAAATCAACATTTACACCTTAAACTTACACAATGTTATATGTCAATTATATGTCAATAAAGCTGGAAAAATAATAACTCAAAAATAAACGCACAAACCAACAAAAGAGGGGAAAGACGGAATCTGTAGAACATTGTTGTCCTTTAAGCTTTAAATACAGTGTCAAGCAAGGCCTCACCAAGAAGACCTAAAGGAGTAAGGAAGGGGGTTGTGGAAATACAGGAAAGATCTTTCCAGAAGGGTAAACAGCAAAAGCTCTCAGGCAGGAGTGACTTCAGCTGTTCCAGACCATAAAAGGGACCATTGTCAAAAGAGGTGAAACAAGGCAAAGAGAAGTTTAAAGTGCGATCAAGGGAACAAGGAGCCTAGAACTTGTACGGTCTTATGGGCCATTCTGAACTTTGACTGTGAGTGAAAGGCAGAACGATTGGAGGTTTTTAAGTGAAGTGACATGATATGAACTACATTTGGAACAAATTGTGTCTAGAATAAACTGTATCAGGCCGATTGTCCTAATAGGAAGAAGGTTATTCAGTAATCAAAGATAGGAATGATGAGGCACTGATGGTGGTGGAAGTGGGGAAAAGTGGTTTGATGTTGGACAGATTGTGAAGGTAGAGAAAACATGATTTACAAAGGGACTCAACAGATGGTGTAAAAAAAAAAAAAAAAAAAAGCTCATTTGCAGAAAGTGATTATACACGATTATCTTGAGGAGTGTTTCCCGTAAAATGGGCCAGTCATGTAAGCAGTAGCTGAGAGGGAAGGATTTTCTTTTTTAAGATGGGGGGAAAAGCATGTTTGTAGGCTGGTAAAAAATACAGTAAAGAGTGAAATACTGATAATGCAGGAAAGAGAGAGAGGGGTAGGGAACTCTGAGGAAGTGAGAGCATTGGGATATAGAACACACTAAGGTGTCCTTAGAGAAGCATGGAAAACTCCATAGTAACAGGAGAGGGGGTAGCACATACGGCACAGAAGGAGACTGATATAGAACTGGGGATGTCCATTCTGATGGCTTTTTTTCCCCCAAAGGTGTTGGAGGTTGAAGAGTGAGGCTAACGCATGAAAACCTCATCTGGGAGGGCAGAAAGACTAAGGACACATTGGATTCTGACCGGGCAGCACTCAGGGCCCACATAAGAACAATCGTTAGGAATGCAGACTGAGCACACTCAGGATGGTCTTAATGTTTTTCTCTGTGGGTACAGAAACCAAATAGAAGGAGAGTGGAATTAACCAGAGGAATCTTTAAGTCTCTCATAAAAACTCCACAAGAGGAAATAACGATTTCAAATATCTGTTAAACCTGGAAAGCACTATGGTCATATCATGCAAGATCTGTCCATTCTTCCCTAATTCTTTCTGTTCCTTAGCCTGACACCGTAGGAGTCACAAACAGCAGCCAGGAAGTTGAAGGGAAGTGATTATGGGATGCAAAAGAAACCAGATTTTCCCTACTGCCACCTCTAACGTCAGGCTTCCATATTAAAATATACCTTATTCAGGGAGAAAAGAGCAAGATTAATTCTGGGATGTTAAGAATTATGCTATTACATTAAACTGCACTAAGTATTTAATTACTCAGTGAAAGCTTTTAGAATGGTTAACAGGACCTGGCAAAAACTTTGAGACTCACCCAAAGCAGATTTGAAAGGACACTGGATGAAATCATAAAGCTATAAATCCCAGTTGCTTAAAACAATTGCACCACCCATTTCAAATATTCAGTTATTACAAAGAGACTATAGTGGGGAACATTCTAGAGATTCCCTACCCATAAGATTCCCTTCCCCTGGTTAGTCAATTAAACATTAATCTATGTAGTTCTGTGAAAGGAGTTTATAGATGTAACTAAAATCCCAAGTAGGCTGACTTTCAGATACGGAGGTTGCGTCTGACCCAACCCTGTAAGCCATTTAAAAGCATGGCATTTCCTCTCGCTGGTAGCAGAAGAAAACGTAAGAGAGATTCACAATGTGAGAAGGACTCAATCTGTCATTGCTGGTTTGAAGATGGAGGGACCACACAAGAAGGAATGCTGATGACTTCTAGGAGCAGGGCCAGTCCCCAGCTCACAACAGACATGAAAATGGGGACCTCAGACCTAAAGACACAGGAAAGTAGGTGTGGTTTCAAGCTATTAAGTTTGTGGTAAGTTTGGAAGTTGGGAAAGTATGGTTAGTTTGTTATGCAGCAATAGAAAACAAATACAAAGTTATTCACCTTTGTCCCCCTGAAAAGAGTTAATTTGAAGACTAGGGATAATTTTTCTCTTATTATAGTAGAAAGAGCAACAGAATGACTTTTAATTATTTAATGTATTTATCTATGTTTAGCTTATTGACTAAAATAGTAGTAAGATATCCTGGAAATACATCCCAGTGTACTGTTTTCCTACCACCCCCCCCCAACCCCCAGGCTCTGAGTTACAGGAAGGGAGAGGCCGTTCTTATCCATCTGACTGAAGTCATATAGACTGTGCTCGATATTCCCAACCAGGACTGTTCTAAGTTACTGTGGGATCACTTTTTTCTTGAGGTGAGCCATGACGCATAGTTCCAGAAGAACCCATTCTTGCCCTAATTAAATAACTGTTGCTTAAAAAGCAGCCTACACTCTCCACCTGAAGGCATTGTATGTGAAGAATTGTAAAGGACCTGGTATTTTATCCTCCTTGCAAGCTAACAAGTCAGCCTGCTATAGGATCGTAAATGTAAATGCTATCAGAAGACAAGTCAGAGACAAAGGACAGTTTACTACTTGGAGCAGTAGCAATATCCAGACTATCAGCATTTCTCTGAGTTCCTGAGCCCCAATTCCCACATGACAATGCAAAGAAGGTCAAGTGACACTTGCACGCACAGTGGATTACATTATAGGGAGGAACTCTGAGCTTCCAGATACTGAATCTTTTATCGTGGGAAGTAACTACATGTGCATTTTGCTCTGGAGGAAGATGCTATCTCTATCTTCCAAGGTTCTTCACTATACAAATGTCCTTGAAAATATAGACCAGGACAATGATAGTCAATGTCTCTGCTCACAAGATAGGCAGAAACATGAGAGACCTATGGAGAATTGTCACCCAAAGTGCACTGAGGTCAAAGCCAGGGCAAGGAATTAAGTCCACAATTTTAAGCTGCTTTTGCATAAAAAATAACTCCTCCAAAGAGGTGATTTCTTTGGGGAAAATAATTAGATGTGCATTCAATATTTACATCTTTCTAATCAAATTTCATATTCTTTACACCACATCTCACCTTATTACAACTTAGCATGGTTTTACAAAACCTTCCAATTATTGATCTCTGGATGCCAAACAATGATTAAATATAAGTTATATATCTCAGATGTTTGGCCTTTATAATATACACTACTAAGGTTTTTGGAAAATAAAATATCCAACTCACTGACTTAATTCTTCAGCATTTGTTTGGCATTAAGCTAAGTTAGTCTTGACTCATTGAAATTGATAACAACAAAGTGATCCATATTGCATACACCATGGTTAGAGGCTACTAGAGAAAACTTATGTCTAAAAAGATAATTTATGATGTCCATGTAGATAGGGAGTCAATATGGCACGAAAACATTAAGAAAAAGTTGGGTCAGAGAATGTATGTTTGAGGAAATGATGATTGATCTATACGTGAGAAATGAATGAGTATTAACCAGGTACATTAAGAGTGATTCTTTCTTGGGTCATGTGGTTTATGTAGTCATGTGTGATTTATCTACCGAAAAATCCATCAAAGCATTATTTCTGTTACAGTTTTCTTCTTAATTATTATTTCTAGCATTTCCTTTTGATTGTTTTTTGACTATACATCTCTCTGCTCAAATTACCCATCTGCTCTTACATGTTTCTTATAGGATATTAATCATACTTATTTTAAATTCCCTGTCTGATAATTATAATATCTTTGTCATATCTGAGTCTGGATCTGATGATTGTTTTGCCTCTTCAGAATGAGGGGTATTTTGCCTTTTGTTTTGCCTTGTAATGTTTTGATGAAACCCAGGCATGATATATTAGGTAATAGGAACTGAGACTGACAGGACTTTAGTGTGAGGTTTTATGTTAATCTGGCTGAGAGTTGGGCTGTGTTTAATGTTTGTTCCAGAGGCTTCAAATTCCTCTAATGTCTTTGTGCCTTGGGTTTCCCAAGAACTCCTCCTTAAATAGAGTCTGGGCCTTACAACTCTTCTAGCTGTAATTCAGTTATTATACTATAGTCTTGCTGATGTGCTGGTGAGAAATGGACATGGGGAGAATTCTGTAATTTTCTGATTAAATCTCAGTATTTAGTGGACCTGTATCTTTCTCCAGTGATATAGCTTTTTCCTCTTTGCTTCCTATTCCCTTCCCTAGCTGCAACATTCCCAATATATTTCCTTGAATCCCTAACCCTTGTTGACCCTTTTCCTTCCCTTCAATTAGACAGGGAAGCTGGAGGGCCTGGAGTGGGATGATTCCCTTCTACTGGGATAAGGCTCTTGCAAAATCCTTTCCCCTGGTGTAGACTTTGTGAAGGAGAAGGTTCTTTGTTAAGGAGAATCATTCCTCAATGATTACTCCTCCATTCTCCTTGCCAGTGTCGTAAAGCAATATTTTCAGGTCTTCCTTATGAAAAGCTGGTAGGGATCCTGGAGGTAAAGTCCACAAAGTGTGCCCTGACTCCATGATTGCAAACCTAGGAGTTTCTCACTGTCATGATAGTCCACAATCAACCTCCAGAAGTTTGCCAAAATTACCATTTTATGGCTACCAGTTTATGGCTCCAGTGGCTTTAGATCCAGTAACCAAATTTCATCTGTATCTCTCTGAATATTACCTGTCTGTCTAGACTTGAGAGGCTACTTGCCTTTCAAACTTAGTTCTCTGATGGCTCCAACAAAAGTCATTGATTTTCAGAATTTCCAACTATTTCTTGTTATAAGGATGGAAGTGACAGCTTCAAGTTCTTTACATGTCAGAGCTAAAACTAGATGTCCATTCTTTCCATTTTTTAATATTGTAGTATTTAACTTCTTGCTATAAAAATCCACAACTAAAGAAAAGTCAAAAGAACAATATAAAACAATTACATGCCTATAGAGAGCACTTAAATTTAACAACTACTTACACACTGTCATATTGGTTTTAATTATTTTTTTCACACATTTTGTGTTTTTTTTTAATAAACTGAAACTATATTATGATATTTTACCCCAAATAAGTATATATTCTTACATACTGGCAACACTACTATCCTACTTAACAAAACTGACAATAATCCCAAAATAACATCTAATTACCAGCCCATATTCAGATATTCACAGGAGCCCCAATCAGTATAGCTTATTAGTTTAAACCAGTAATCAATCATGAGCTATGACTTCTGTTTGGCTGTTTTAGCTTTTAAATGCATTTTAATTTAGAACAGACTACTTTTTTTTTTTCATAGCATACATTGTTGAACATAAAAGACCAGTTGCCCTTTAGAATGTCTGATGTTCTAATTTCATTCTTTTATATGTAGCTTCCAGTTTTCCCAGCACAAATTACTGAAGAGGCTGTCGTTTCTCCATTGTATATTCTTGCCTCCTTTATCAAAGATAAGGCGACCATAGGTGCGTGTTTTTATCTCTGGGCATTCTATCCTGTTCCATTGATCTATATTTCTGTTTTTGTGCCAGTACCATACTGTCTTGATTACTGTGGCTTTGTAGTATAGTCTGAAGTCAGGGAGTCTGATTCCTCCAGCTCTGTTTTTCTTTCTCAGGATTGCTTTGGCTATTTGGGGTCTTTTGTGTTTCCATACAAATTGTGAAATTTTTGTTCTACTTCTGTGAAAAATGCCATTGGTAGTTTGATAGGGATTGCACTGAATCTGTAGATTGCTTTGGGTAGTATAGTCATTTTCACAATGTTGATTCTTCCAATCCAAGAACATGGTATATCTCTCCATCTGTTTGTATCATCTTTAATTTCTTTCATCAGTGTTTTATAGTTTTCTGCATACAGGTCTTTTGTCCTCTTAGGTAGGTTTATTCCTAGATATTTTATTCTTTTTGTTGCAAGGAAGCAATGGGAGTGCTTCCTTAATTTCTCTTTCAGATTTTTCATCATTAGTGTATGGGAATGCAAGAGATTTCTGTGCATTAATTTGCATCCTGCTACTTTACCAAATTCATTGATTAGCTCTAGTAGTTTTCTGGTAGCATCTTTAGGATTCTCTATGTATAGTTATCATGTCATTTGCAAACAGTGAGTTTTACTTCTTCTTTTCCAATTTGGATTCATTTTATTTCTTTTTCTTCTCTGATTGCTGTGGCTAAAACTTCCAAAACTATATTGAATAATAGTGGTGAGAGTGGCAACCTTGTCTTGCTCCTGATCTTAGAGGAAATGGTTTCAGTTTTTCACCATTGAGAATAATGTTGGCTGTGGGTTTGTCATAAAAGGCCTTTATTATGTTGAAGTAGGTTCCCTCTATGCCTACTTTCTGAAGAGTTTTTATCATAAATGGGTGTTAAATTTTGTCAAAAGCTTTTTCTGCACCTATTGAGATGATCAAATGTTTTTTCTCCTTCAGTTTATTAATATGGTGTATCACATTGATTGATTTGCATATATTGAAGAATCTTTGCATTCCTGGGATAAACCCCACTTGATCATGGTGTATGATCCTTTTAATGTGGTGTTGGATTCTAGAACACTTCCTAATACCATACACGAAAATAAACTCAAAATGGATTAAAGACCTAAATGTAAGGCCAGACACTATAAAACTCTTAGAGGAAAACATAGGCAGAACACTCTATGACATAAATCACAGCAAGATCTTTTTTGACCCACCTCCTAGAGAAATGGAAATAAAAACACAAATAAACAAATGGTTGTTAAAAATAATAATAATAAAATAAAATAAACAAATGGGACCTAAAGAAACTTTAAAGCTTTTGCACTGCAAAAGAAACCATAAACAAGATGAAAAGACAACACTCAGAATGGGAGAAAATATTTGAAAATGAAGCAACTAACAAAGGATTAATCTCCAAGATATACAAGCAGCTCATGCAGCTCAATATCAAAAAAGCAAACGACCCAATCCAGAAATGGGCAGAAGATCTAAATAGACATTTCTCCAAAGAAGATATACAGATTGCCAACAAACACATGAAAGGATGCTCAACATCACTAATCATTAGAGAAATGCAAATCAAAACTATAGTGAGGTATCACCTCACACCAGTCAGAATGGCCATCATCAAAAAATCTACAACCAATAAATGCTGGAGAGGGTGTGGAGAAAAGGGAACCCTCTTGCACTGTTGGTGGGAATGTCAATTGATACAGCCACTATGGAGAACAGTTTGGAGGTTCCTTAAAAAACTAAAAATAGAACTACCATATGACCCAGCAATCCCACTACTGGGCATATACCCTGAGAAAACCATAATTCAAAAAGAGTCATGTACCACAATGTTCATTGCAGCACTATTTACAATAGTCAGGACATGGCAGCAACCTAAGTGTTCATCAACAGATTAATGGATAAAGAAGATGTGGCACATATATACAATGGAATATTACTCAGCCATAAAAAGAAATGAGATTGAGTTATTTGTAGTGAGGTGGATGGACCTAGAGACTGTCATACACAGTGAAGTAAGTCAGAAAGAGAAAAACAAATTCCGTATGCTAACACATAAATATGGAATATTTTTTTTAAAAAATGGTTCTGATGAACCTAGGGGTAGAACAGGAATAAAGACGCAGATGTAGAGAATGGACTTGAGGACACGGGGAGGGGAAAGGGTAAGCTAGGACCAAGTGAGATAGTAGCATTGACATATATATATACTACCAAACATAAAATAGATAGCTAGTGAGAAGCAGCTGCATAGCACAGGGAGATCAGCTTGTTGCTTTGTGTCCACCTAGAGGGGTGGGATAGGGAGGGTAGGAGGGAGATGCAAGAGGGAGGGGATATGGGGATATATGTATACATATAGCTGATTCACTTTGTTATACAGCAGAAACTGACAGAACAATGTAAAGTAATTATACTCCAATAAAGATGTTAAAAAAAATAAAGATAAATTACAAAAAGAGAAAAATGAATAAATAAATAAAAATAAGGTCTTTGTAAAAAAAAAAAAAAAGAATGTCTGATGTTTTGTATTTGTGTTCTTGTAAGGCTGTTTAATTTTTTCTCCATTGTCTATCCTTTCTGTAAACTGGAAGTTAGACCTAAAAGTAAGTCTTGATTATAATCATTTCAGCAAGACTACTTCATGGATGAAACTGTGTACCTCACGTGCATCATGTCAGAAAGCATCTAAAGCCAGCAGTTCTGCTATTAGTGATGCTACAGTTGGCCAATGCATTAAGATGGGAACAGCCAGCACGCTCCAGGTTTCCCATGGCAACCAATAAGCTATCTGTTCCCTCCCTATCCTTTACCAGGAGGCCATATCCTGCAAGGGAGAACTGCCCAAGTTCCCATTTCCCCAGATCAGCCCAAGTATAGTTGCGTAGATTGTGGTCTACTAACCTAAAGTCTATTTTACTTGAAGAAGAGGACCCTTTATCTAATTCACATAAGTGTACCTTGTAGGGCACTGATTGTCCCAACAGTTACATATGCTGATTTCCATTTTAGGAAGATCACCTTTTTGCAGTGTGGAAAACAGATTTGAGTATGTTTAGACAGAAAGGACAGATTCAAGTAAAATATACTTAGCCCAAATGAAGATGATGCAGGCCTTGAGCACATGAGTAGTTGTAGAAATTGGACAGAGAGAATGCAAGAAATATTTAGATGGTAAATGGATAGAAATCCCAGATTTCTACAAGCAAAAATCTTTATATTTGAAGTTGACATCAAACATCTCCTTGCCTTTCTAATGAAACAAAAACAGTCAAAATATTGCATGGAATAAACTAAAAGCAGAATTTCTGAGTAGGTCTGCATCTTTATTCCCGTCTTGCCCCTAGGCTCTTCATGACCATTTTTTTTTTAATTTTTTAGATTCCATATATATGTGTTAGCATACGGTATGCAGACCTACTAGAGAATGGACTTGAGGATACGGGGAGGGGGAAGGGTAAGCTGGGACAAAGTGAGAGAGTGGCATGGACATACATACATTACCAAACGTAAAATAGATAGCTACTGGGAAGCAGCCGCATAGCACAGAGAGCTCGATGCTTTGTGACCACCTAGAGGGGTGGGATAGGGAGGGTGGGAGGGAGGGAGATGCAAGAGGGAAGAAATATGGGGACATATGTATATGTATAACTGATTCACTTTGTTATAAAGCAGAAACTAACACACCATTGTAAAGCAATTATACTCCAATAAAGATGTTAAAAAAAAAAAAAGAATTTCTGAGTAGGTCATAGATATTATATTTGTGACACTAAATAATTTCAGGTTTATTCAAAACTTTAACATAAAAATGAATAGTAAGATTGCAGTTAATTTAAGTACAGAATATGTACAATTCAAGTACATAGTCATGTAGTTTCTATTATTCATGGAAGTACCCCCAAATGAAGGACCAGACAAAACTGTTAGGGAGAAAATTGCACTAGACACTTGTTAAAATTGACAAGGAAGACTATTCAAGACTATTGCAATAGGGGAGAGAGACTGAACTCAACTTCCCTGAAACAAAAGACAGAAAGATTTGTTGGGATGAGTGAATGAAAAAGTACTGGAGGACTCTGAGAAGGGGGTGAGGAGTTTGCCCACAGTGATTGGGCCATTTGTGTTTGCTACTTGTTAGGCTCCTACCCTTGCACAGAGACTAGGAAACAGAGGCCCTATCTTTCTTGATGACTGCATTGCAAAAAGATGGCTCCCAGGTCCTTGAGAAACACATTTCTGGGTTGCAGAAGACTTACACCTCAAAAGAGCAGAGAAAGAATTTACAACTGCAAGTTTTCTAAAGTAAAGGTTCTAAGAAAAGGGAGGTCACAAACCTATAGTCAGAGGTCATGAGAGGAACAATAAGGCCATCTACGTCAAAACACTCAAGAACCAGAGGCTAAAAGCAAAATAAGATGCCTGGAATAAGACCTTATGAATATAAATAATGTAACTGCTAATTCTGTGTTTAGCTGCAGTAGTAAAACAGCATAAGGTAAATAAAAACACATTCCTTTTTATAGTAATGAGAAAGATGAATGCCAAGAGGGAAAAAAAATGATCTCCTGATTTTCAATTTATGAATTTTATAGCTACTAATTCATCTTGAAAGACTTCAAACTGAAGCAAGCTTCAGAAATATGCAAAGCCTGGCACTCTGTTCTAATAAGGAGACAAGTTTTTCCCTGTGTCCCTGAGGCAGAAACAGTTATTTGACATAATCTTTTCTAATTATTGGAGTGGATTTTCTCAATCTAATCATATGTGTTCTGTCTCAGCTCTAAATGAGCATAAATGATTTGGATAGTGAGGCTGTCACAAAGAAGCAAATAAACCAGCTAGACAAAGGTAGTTATAGCTTTATGTGAGGGAACCATCTACTGCTATCAAAATTAGTGACAATGCTACTTCAAGCTAATAGCTAACTTCAAGAGTTTTGTACTTTGTAACAGCAGACAATATTAATACTTTAATGTTTTATTTTCATTTCCCAAGACAGTTATGGGTTGCATTGTGTCCCCTCAAAAAAAGGTATGTTGCAGTCCTAAACCCCAGTACCTCAGAATGTGACCTTATTTGGAGATAGAGTCTTTACAGAGGTAATCAAGTTAAAATGAGGTCATTAGGGTGGTCCCTAATACAATATGGCTGGTGAGGGAAACTTGGACATGGATACAGACAGGCATAGAGGGAAGATAGCCATCTACAAGCCAAGAAGAGGGGCCTCCAATACATACTTTCCTCAGAACAAACAGCCTGCAGGAGGAACTAAGCCTGCTGACATCTTGATTCCAGACTTCTAGCCATCAGAACTGTGAGACAACAAATGTCTCTTGTTTAAGCCACTCAATGTGTAGTACTTTGTTAGTGGTAGCACTAGCAAACTAATACAAGAGTGCTAGGACTAAAAAAATTAGAAAGTATTTTTTAAAATTTGGGGGTTACTGTCTTCTTATTCAACTGTAGTTTTAAAAAAAAGTTATGTTTCTCACTTTTATTGACCTTTGTGCCATGTTTTAATGTTCATTTAATTTGATTCATTCAGCTGTTCTTTCAAAGCAATTTTACTTGAATTTCGTTTCTAAAAATGAACCTGTGATGATTCTTGAATCTTTGTGTAAATAAATTTTTACTAAATCCAAGTGGCCTGTTGAGTCAAAATCTTAAATCCTTTTTAACTGGCTCAAGAAGAACTTGGTAACACAAGACACACACACACACACACACACCTCTAATTCTTTGGTGAACAATAAATATGCCCAGGTCCATAGAAAATAATTAACTTTTCTATCATGTTATACAAAAAGCCTAACACAATTCTTCTTCCAAATGTGAAAACTATAGTCCTGGAGATTCATATTTGTACATTTAAATGCTTATCATTATTGAGAACCAAAGTAAGCTTAGGTATGAAGTGTAGTCAGTTACTTTACCATGAATATATACAAATGTTCAATTCATTTGTGTATATGTTTATACACACACCTATATATTTAAAACTCAAAAAATAAAAATTACACTTAATATACAAAGGCATGGAAATTTATTGAAAAATACAGGTTTACCTTTAAAATAACTGTCAAATCAACCACTGCATTTTTCATGATGTAATCTAATTTTTATTCCATATTCTGAATTAGAAAGATTTACAAATAATTCCAGCTTGTTACCAAAAGAGGGGAAAAAAATTCAACCCACTAGTTCTGGATTATATTAATCAGCTACTAAGAAGAAATTTTCAATAAAGAAAATGCCTGGGATACAAACTGTTTAATATTCAAAGTCTCAGTGTTATATTTCTTCTATAAATGATACTGCCTTCAGGTTTATCTTCCTAACGTTCTTGATGGATCCTAAGGATACTGCAGAAAACTGAATTTTGAAATCTTTAAATAGATGAAAGCCAATCATAAATAATGCATTTTTGCATTTAGATAAGATATTCTGTTTGGCTATTTTAACGTTTTTTTAAAAAAGAAGAAGCAGCAGCTATTCTGTGTAGGTGTTTTTGCAACAAATCAAACACTAATCATCATTTTGCTTGTATTTTGCTATTTGTCATCAGGACTGCCCTACCATAAAATAATCTCTCTCAGTGACAGATTAATTGGTTTTCTCTGTGTCTCATTTCAGAATATTTGAAGTGCCATGCTGAGCTAGATATTCTAGTATTCGTTCTCCGGTAGTACCTCTCATGCATATTTTGTAGAAAAGTTCTGATAAGCAGAGGCTTATACTTGTATATCTGTGACACCCCCTTCTTCCCAGCTCCCCCTGGGACGTAACAAAACCAGGCCAGGAATGCTGTCACAACCTGGATCTCCAGGGGAGCAGGGACTGGACCTCATCCCTCGTGCCAGGGAACAGAGAAGGGCTCTTGTCTTGTCCTTGGAGGCTTAGCTCCTGCTGTTTCCTCTCCTGGAATGCTTTTCCCTAGAAAGTCTCTTGGCTCAATCTCTCATCTCCTTCAAGTCTTTTCTCAAATCTCTTCTTTATAAGAAGAAATCTAACTGCAAATTCAATACAGAAACTGTCCCTCTCCTCCTAGCATTTGAGGTCTCCCTTATACTCTCTAATTTTTTTTCTTAAAATAGCATTTTCCACATTTTAAAATATTATATGGTTTTATAATTTATTCTATTTCTATTTTTATCACCCTGATAAACTCTGTGAATGCAGAGCTCTCTTTCTGTTTGTTTCTTCTTGTATCCTATGTGTTAGGAATACTGTCTGACAAATAGTTGACACTCACTAAATATTTGTGAATGACTGAATAAATGACCAGCTACAGAGAAAAGTGCTTGCTATTCCTTGTTGCCTGGATAAGCAAACAAACAAACAAGCCCCCCTACGGAGTCTTCGAGGAACTAGGAGTCTGCATCTGCCTGCCTGCTGTGGATTTGAAGAGAAGCTGCTCTGGTGAGCTGAATAGGCAGAAGAGGCCCTGGATTTCCTACTCACTGGCTGTCAGTCCAAAAAAGAAGCTGCTTTGCTTTCCACCATATGCTGGTTGGCTGCTATAGGAGATATGTCAGCAATCTGATCTTAGTGACTTCTAAAGAATCACAAAATTATGACAACAAATGAAAAATCCACCTCATTTAAAGGCACTCAGTTACCAAAGAGAGGAAGACCAAATTGAATATCTAGTATGGGCAGCTCCCACTGAAAGAGAACTGAAGAAAAGGCAGAAAAGAATCTTACAAAGCAAGAGAAAATGAAAGATGTTACAAAGAATGTTACAAAGCAAAACAAAACAAATAGTACCAGAACTCTTTCAGAAAACAACAAAGGAGGGAAGATATCCCTCTCATGTTTTGAAGCCAGCATTACCTTTACATCAAAGCCAGCAAAAGACATTACATAAAAAGAAAGCTATAGATAGATATCTCTCATGAACACAGGTAGAAAATTTCATAACAAAATGTTGGCAAACTAAATTTAACAATATATTAAAAATATTATGGAACATGACCAAATCAGATTTATCTCAGAATACAGGTTAGTATAGCATTCAAACAGCAATGAATATAATTCACTGTATTTTCAGACTAAAACAGAAAAAAAAACACGATTTCAATAACTAGGAAAAGCATTACCAAAACCCAACATCCATTCCTGATTATAAAATCTCTCACCAATCTAATAACAGAAGGGAACTTTACCAAGCCAATCAAGAAAATCTACGAAAACCCAATGCTAACATTATATTTAATGTTGAAACACTGAATGCTTACCTATAACTTCATGAACAAGGCAGGGATATCTGCTCTCACCACTTGTATTCATCTTAATAATAGAGGTCCTAGACCCTGCAATAAGGGAAAAAAGGGAGGGGGAAGAAAAATCATAAATATCAGAAAGGAAAAAATAAAACTGTCTTAATTCAGAGATAAATATGATCTTACATGAAGTAAATTATAAGGGATGTGCAAAAAAAGCTATAAAGTAATAAGTTTAGGGACATCAAATATTAAAGGTCAGTATGAAAATTTATTTCTAAATACTAACAATAAAATTGGGAATTGAAAACAGAAATACTATTTTACTAATTACATCAAAATTATATACTACTTAGAGGTAACCTTAACAAAATACGTGCAAGGACTGTACACTGAAAACTATAGAACATTGTTGAAAGAAATTTTAAAAGACAAACATAGAGATACAGTATATCACCTGATCAGGAGAATAAATTAAAATGGCAATTCTCCCCAAATTGATATACAAATTTATTGCAAACCCTTTCAACATTACAGCAGGCTTCTGTGCAGAAACTGGCAAGCTGATTCTAAAATGGAAAGATGAGGGGTGGAGGAAAAGATGGCGGAAGAGTAAGACGCGAAGATCACCTTCCTCCCCACAGATACATCAGAAATACATCTACACGTGGAACTGCTCCTATAGAACACCCACTGAACGCTGGCAGAAGACGTCAGACCTCCCAAAAGGCAAGAAACTCCCCCGTACCTGGGTAGGGCAAAAGAAACAACAGAGTCAAAAGAAGAGGGACGGGACCTGCACCAGTGGGAGGGAGCTGTGAAGGAGGAAGGGTTTCCACACACTAGGAAGCCCCTTCGCGGGCAGAGACTGCGGGTGGCGGAGGGGGGAAGCTTCAGAGCCACGGAGGAGAGCGCAGCAACAGGGGTGCGGAGGGCAAAGCGGAGAGGTTCCCGCACGGAGGCTCGGCACCGAGCAGCACTCACCAGCCCGAGACGCTTGTCTGCTCACCTTCCGGGATGGGCGGGGGCTGGGAACTGAGGCTCGGGCTTCGGAGGTCGGATTGCAGGGAGAGGACTGGGGTTGGCAGCGTGAACACAGCCTGAAGGGGCTAGTGCACCACAGCGAGCCAGGAGGGAGTCCGGGAAAAAGTCTGGAGCTGCCGACGAGGCAAGAGACGTTTTCTTGCCTCTTTGTTTCCTGGTGCGCGAGGAGAGGGGATTCAGAGCACCGCCTAAACGAGCTCCAGAGATGGGCGCGAGCCACGGCTATCAGCGTGGACCCCCGAGACGGGCATGAGACGCTAAGGCTTCTGCTGCCGCCACCAAGAAGCCTGTGTGTGAGCACAGGTCACTCTCCACACCGCCCCTCCCAGGAGCCAGTGCAGCCCGCCACGGCCAGGCTCCCGTGATCCAGAGACAACTTCCCCAGGAGAACGCACGGCGTGCCTCAGGCTGGTGCAACGTCACGCCGGCCTCTGCCGCGCAGGCTCGCCCCGCCTCCCTCCGTACCCTCCCTCCCCCCGGCCTGAGTGAGCCAGAGCCCCGGAAGCAGCTGCTCCTTTAACCCCGTCCTGTCTGGGCGGGGAACAGACGCCCTCAGGCGACCTACACGCAGAGGCGGGTCCAAATCCAAAGCTGAACCCCAGGAGCTGTGCGAACAGGGAAGAGAAGGGGAAATCTCTCCCAGCAGCCTCAGAAGCAGCGGATTAAAGCTCCACAAACAACGTGATGTGCCTGCATCTGCTGAATACCTGAATAGACAACGAATCAGCCCAAATTCAGGAGGGGGACTCTGGGAGCAGGAGATATTAATTTTTCCCCTTTTCCTCTTTTTGTGAGTGTGTATCTGTATGCTTCTGTGTGAGATTTTGTCTGTATAGCTTTGCTTTCACCATTTGTCCTAGGGTTCTGTCCGTCCGTTTTTGTTTGTTTTTGTTTTTTACTTAAAAATTTTTTTTCTTCTTTTTTCTTAATAATTATTTTTTATTTTTATTTTAATAACTTTATTTTATTTTATCTTACTTTATTTTATTTTATCCTCTTTCTTTTTTTCTTTCTATTTTTTCTCCCTTTTATTCTGAGCCGTGTGGATGAAAGGCTCTTGGTTCTCCAGCCAGGCATCAGGGCTGTGCCTCTGAGGTGGGAGAGCCAACTTCAGGACACTGGTCCACAAGAGACCTCCCAGCTCCACGTAATACCAAACGGCGAAAATCTCTCAGAGATCTCCATCTCAACATCAAGACCCAGCTTCACTCAACGACCAGCAAGCTACAGTGCTGGATACCCTATGCCAAACAACTAGCAAGACAGGAACACAGCCCCATCCATTAGCAGAGAGGCTGCCTAAAATCACAGTAAGGCCACAGACACCCCAAAACACACCACCAGACATGGACCTGCCCACCAGAAAGACAAGATCCAGCCTCATCCACCAGAACACAGGCACTAGTCCCCTCCACCAGGAAGCCTACACAACCCACTAAACCAACCTTAGCCACTGGGGACAGACACCAAAAACAACGGGAACTACGAACCTGCAGCCTGCAAAAAGGAGACCCCAAACACAGTAAGATAAGCAAAATGAGAAGACAGGAAAACACACAGCAGATGAAGGAGCAAGGTAAAAACACACCAGACCTAACAAATGAAGAGGAAATAGGCAGTCTACCTGAAAAATAATTCAGAATAATGATAGTAAGGATGATCCAATATCTTGGAAATAGAATAGACAAAATGCAAGAAACATTTAACAAGGACGTAGAAGAACTAAAGAGGAACCAAGCAACGATGACCAACACAATAAATGAAATTAAAAATACTCTAGAAGGGATCAATAGCAGAATAACTGAGGCAGAAGAACGGATAAGTGACCTGGAAGATAAAATGGTGGAAATAACTACCGCAGAGCAGAATAAAGAAAAAAGAATGAAAAGAACTGAGGACAGTCTCAGAGACCTCTGGGACAACATTAAACACACCAACATTCAGATTATAGGGGTCTCAGAAGAAGAAGAGAAAAAGAAAGGGACTGAGAAAATATTTGAAGAGATTATAGTTGAAAACTTCCCTAATATGGGAAAGGAAATAGTTAATCAAGTCCTGGAAGCACAGAGAGTCCCATACAGGATAAATCGAAGGAGAAACACGCCAAGACACATATTAATCAAACTGTCAAAAATTAAATATAAAGAAAACATATTAAAAGCAGCAAGGGAAAAACAACAAGTAACACACAAGGGAATCCCCATAAGGTTAACAGCTCATCTTTCAGCAGAAACTCTACAAGCCAGAAGGGAATGGCAGAACATATTTAAAGTGATGAAGCAGAAAAACCTACAACCAAGATTACTCTACCCAGCAAGGATCTCAGTCAGATTTGATGCAGAAATTAAAACTGTTGGTGGGAATGTCAACTGATACAGCCACTATGGAGAACAGTATGGAGGTTCCTTAAAAAACTAAAAATAGAACTACCATACGACCCAGCAATCCCACTACTGGGCATATACCCTGAGAAAACCATAATTCAAAAAGAGTCATGTACCAAAATGGTCATTGCATCTCTATTTACAACAGCCAGGACATGGAAGTAACCTAAATGTCCATCAACAGATGAATGGATAAAGAAGATGTGGCACATATATACAATGGAATATTACTCAGCCATAAAAAGAAACGAAATGGAGTTATTTGTAATGAGGTGGATGGAGTTAGAGTCTGTCATACAGAGTGAAGTAAGTCAGAAAGAGAAAAACAAATACAGTATGCTAACACATATATATGGAATCTAAGGGGGAAAAAAAAGGTCATGAAGAACTTAGTGGCAAGATGGGAATAAAGACACAGACCTACTAGAGAATGGACTTGAGGATATGGGGAGGGGGGAAGCGTAAGATGTGACAAAGTGAGAGAGTGGCATGGACATATATACACTACCAAATGTAAAATAGATAGCTAGTGGGAAGCAACTACATAGCACAGGGAGATCAGCTCTGTGCTTTGTGACCACCTAGAGGGGTGGGATAGGGAGGGTGGGAGGGAGGGAGATGCAAGAGGGAAGAGATATGGGAACATATGTATATGTATAACTGATTCACTTTGTTATAAAGCAGAAACTAACACACCATTGTAAAGCAATCATACTCCAATAAAGATGTTAAAAAAAAAAAGATGAGTAACCCAGAATAGCCAAAATAATATTGAAATAAACTGTAGCACTTATACTGACCAGTTTCAAAATTATTATAAAGCTATTACAATGAAGAATTGTGGTTCTAGCAAGAGAAGAAACACATAGATCAATGGAACGGAACTGAGAATCCAGAAATTAATTCTTATATTCATGGTAAATTCAGTTTTAACAAAGATGCCCAAAAACCCAATGAATAAAGGATAGTCTTTTCAACAAATGGTATTCACACCATTGTATAACCACATATGAAAAGATAAATCTAGCCTCTTAACTCACAACATTTGCAAAGATTAACTCAAATTGGATCATAGACAAATATAAGAACTAAAACTATTTCAAAAATTGGGCAGAATATGTGACTAGACACTTCAGCAAAGAAAAAGCATACAGTTATATGTGGCAAATAAGCACATGAAACTGTGCTCCACATCATTTATCATTAGAGAAATGAAAATTAAAATCACAATGAGATACCATTACAAACAATTTAGAATAGCTAAAAGAATAAAAAGACGAAGTTTTGGAAAGAATGTACAGCAAGTGGAACTCTTATACATTGCTGGCAGGAATGCAGACTGGTATAGCCATGTTGGAAAGCAGTTTGGCAGTGTCTTATAAAGATAAACATGCACTCAACATACAACCCAGCTATTCCACTCCCAGGAGAAACAGAAACATCTCTCTACACAAAAAAGTTATATTTGAATGGTCTTAGCAGCTTTATTCATAATAGGATAAAACTGAAAAAAATCCCAATCCTCATGAACTGGTGAGTGGGTAAACAACGGGTGACAGACCAATATAATAGGATAAGCAATCAAAAGTAACAAACTACTGATATTCACATAAATACATGATTTTTTGCATAGATGAATCTGAAAAGCATTATACTAAATGAAAAGTCAGAATCACCAAAAAGTAGATACTGTATGATTCCAATTTATGTAAAATTCTAGACAAGGCAAAATTGTAAAGATGGAAAGATCAGTGGTTGACTGTTCTGTGGGTGGAGGAGAGGATGAACTGTAAATGGGTACATGGAACTGGGTGATGCAAATGTTCTTAGGCTTTCGCCAATTTTTGAATTATATTGTATCTAAATTATATCTCATATAGTGGAAAATTTTGAAAAATGCTATGCAAGTACCCCTACCTATCCAAACTCACACTACACAAACTCTCCTCATCTGAACTTAGGGACCTGCATTCCAGACAGCTACCTTCTGAAACATAAGGAGAGCAAGAGCGCTGGCAACATGGAGAAGAGCAGCATCCTTGCATGGCCTTCACTGCTGGACTTTATAATGCAGGCCCCCTGCTGAAGTTTCCTCCACAGCGTGCATGTGTGGCCTTCACCCAAATATCTCCAAAATCTCTGGCAGCCTTTGCACCCCACTCACACCCCATCACCAAAACAAAAACAAAAAACAAAAACAAAAAAAACAAAACCCAAATCTCATACAGATTTAAAGTTTGTATGATCTTCCACAGAGGAAATAATATTTTCCTTCCAGGAGCTCCTATGAGACTTTACTTGCCTCTAACTTAAAACTTTTCAAATTCAATGTGTATTATTATATTTTATTTACATTTATCTACTCTGTTGGATTGCTCCTTATTATGAAAGCTATTTCTGGTAATTAGTTTTTGTGGCCTTACAATGCTTTGGTACAGTGGCACTGACCCAGTAAAGCACATTTCAATGTTTTTTCATGTGTGTGATTGGTCTAATTGTCTTCAGGAACTTCTTCCTACAATCTAAGCTATTAGATATAACCATCTTTTCTTACAAGCTAATATTTCTTATAGTTAAAGTCTGAGAATTTAATGTCATTTTGAACATTTATTTGTTTACATTAAACAAATTTTATATTAAATTAAAATGTATTTTAATTCTTATATTGAACAGTTGTTTCTGTTTATATTAAATTCAAATTCTATTATAGATTAGAAAAGAGAAAAGTGTATGTGTGAGTGTGTGTATGTGTGTCCCTTTAATAAATTATACCATATGCCTACCAGATTATCAGTTACTTGTTTATTACAAGGTGTTCACATAATATGAAAAAAATTATAATGAGTGCATTTCAGTAATTTTTTTCTTCCATCTTTTCCTCCTCTTTCCAGGTTCCTGTTTTGTTAAAGGAAGAAGATAATTTAAAAACTCACAAACCTATCCTTTAAAACCATATACTGAGGACATAATGCTTGTAGAATTCATAAGCACTAGAAAAATATACATATAAATTTTAAAAACAATTATTTATTTAAAGTTCTGGGTGATGGAATATTTTCTTTCACATCACTTATTTTTCACCATTCCTATTTGCTATTTGAAGTGGCAGCTACTCAAAAAATATTAATCAGTGATAATTCAACTTATTCATATATTCAGACAATTATTTACACTAATTGAAAAGCAATTAGAATTTAAAATATGTTAAAATGTTCTATATAATCAAATTAGTACTTTTGAAAATATAACACATTTCTGCCTGCAAGTATAAATTATAGTTGAAAATTTATCAATAATGTTACCCAGAAATAAATAATAAATAAATGTCTCTTTGTGGCTTATAAAGAATGTATTCTCTTCAAACATCTCCCAGATTTTAACATTTTGTAGACACATTTTTTTTTAGTTTCCTTTAAATGAGAAAGACAAATAGTTGATATTAATGAAAAATGCTCTTCTAAGAAAGTGTAAAGCAGTTTTATTTTGGCTCATTCTGAATGAAAGGAAAAATTTTATTCAAATGAAAATGCCAAAATCTGAACTAACAGCATTCGTTTGTTCAAGTTAGTAATCTGTCGCTTCAGTTATCAGAAAATGAAGTGAGTCATTTACAGTCTTGCATTTATAATGTTGATCCAGTGAATATAGTTGATCTCATAGATCAGAAATTCATAAGTTCAACTGTGACACCTCTCATTTTTTATATCTATTTTGGTACTATTTATGCATAGACTGTTGAGAGTTTTCAAGTAAAAGAAACTGTGCATTTGATCCTTATTTATGAAAACAGCAAAAAATTATAAGTTATAAAAATATAAAGCTTGAGTTAAATTCTTTCTTTATCTTAAAACACTGGCCTGGAATTTTAGGGACCATTGTAGCCACAGACAAGCACTGCACCAAACATCAAGTAAGCCACTGAGAATCATCAGTTCATCTCGTATAGATCACAGGATTGGAATGGTGAACGTGTGCCCTCTATTTCATGGAGCAATCTGTGTATAAAAGCCCCTGTATATAATAAAAGTTCCCAGCAGCTGGGGTGGGGGGGACAGAAGGAGCAGAAAACACATACTCAAAAGCATTTCTATTGAATAATTTACTGTTATGATTAGCACCTTCAGCCTATTTAATAATGTCCAAACAATGTTAAATATACTGTCCAAGAAAAGAGCTATTTTTAACCAATCTAATAGTACTCATTTTGAAACTGACCCTTCACAATTCTTCAGGATCTCAAGGGAACCTCAGCTCCTGTTATCTCTACTCACTAGTGTGGAGCAATTAACATATACCCCAGCAGCTTAGCTTCTGTTTGACTGTGATTATTTTAAAAGTGTCATGGGACTGGAACCATAGTCTTATAAGACAGGCCATGACATGATGAAACAGTCTGTCTAAAACCATGGTATAGTCAGAGTTCAACTGGTTTAAACTGAGAGGCAGTTCTCCAAATGTATTTACCCTAGTTAATGCCTAGCCAGGATTTAGTTATCTATTCTGTACTGTATTACTTTGACCTGGACATTTTGCAGATTTAGGAAAGATGCTTCAAAAGTGGATAGAATAAACTGGAATAAATCTTTAGCCTTAAGAATTAGATGGCTAGGATAAAGATAATGTAGTTCAAACCCTTTTTATTTCACAGATACATAGAACTCTAACTTAGTATTTTATCTATCTATCATCTATCTATCTCATCTACCTGTTATCTATCTGCCTGTCTAGTTATCTATTGCTCTGTAAAAACCTACTCCAAAATTTAGGAGTTTAACAAGCTTTTTGTATTGCATTGATTTGTGGGTCAGGAAATCGGTAGGACTCCTTCATGCATTTCTTCTATTATACATGGAGCTGACTGGATCACTCAGTGGTATCAAGTTGGTCCCTGAGCTGTTCTGAAGAATCTAAGAGGGCTCCCAAGCATATGCCTGATAACAGAGCAGAAGAGGGTAAGGCAGGAGACAGCTGTACTTCTCCTCTTTATGTCGTCTGAAGGACTCTTCCTGGATTTTCTCTAGTAGGGTAGCCAGATTTAATAGATGGAGACTTATAATATATATTATTCCAGAGATCCAGACAGGAGCTGACGGTTCTTTTAAAGACGATGCTTTACTCCACTAGTCAAGGTAGTCATACACCAGCCTAGATTCAAGTGGTAGGGAAGCAGACCTCATCACTCACTGCAATGAGTGCCAAAGAATTTTTGCCATTTTAAATATGCCATAGCTCTGTCTCTGGCCACTAATTATTTCCATTTCTCCCACATGCAAAATACACTTGGCTCTTCCCAAGATTCCCCCAAAGTCTTATCCTATTTCAACACCGACTTCACGTTTAATATCGTATTATCTAAATTAGGTCCAGGTGTGAATAACATGCCCTGTGTAAAATTCCTTTTAATCCAAAGATCTGTGAATTAAAGAAATAAGTTATATGCTTCCCTGCATATTTACCCATAACATAGAATGAAAAGTTTCTTCTTTAGTAAATCTATGAGAGGCCACTAGAACCCAGTTGGCCGTTTGCAAATTATGCCTGGAAAGCTCCTTAGTTTAAACCATTATGTATATTTCTGATCTTCCATATTACTGTTGGTGACAGTGTTGCTGAATTTTCCACCACTACATAAAAAGGACCACTTTTAATCCAGCCATCAAATACAATTTCCTTACTGCCCTTCAAGCCCTCATCTACTTTCAAGCTTTCACTATCAGTCTCCTTGAGGTCCCGTGTCTATCCACTGCTGGTCCAAAGCCAATGCCACATGTTTCAGGTTTTTGTTATGGCAGCATCCCACTTCCAGGTAACAAATTCAGTTCCAGTTATCGCTGCATCATAAACTATCGGGTACTTAATGGCTTCAAACAAAAACTATATTTTTTATATCTCATGATTTTGTGAGTCAGCAAAAGCCAGTCTGAGCAGAAGTGGAACTCTGAAAAAGATTTCTATTAAATAAATTGCTAGTATGACTAGCAATTCCAGCCTATTTAAACAATAATGTTCAGACAGCATAAAAAACGTTCACTATGAAAAGAGCTATGTGTAAGCAATAGTCCAAGTTGCCTAGCTGGCTAGGCAATTCTGCTTCATGTGTCATTCACTGAGATTATTCAGTGGTATTTAGGGAGTGGCTGAGCTGAACTGGAGAGTTCAACAGAGCTTCAATCACATCCCTACACCTTTACAGAGACAGTTAGCTGGGCTCATAGTAGCCCTTCACCCTCTCCCTTTACTCTCAGGGACACGCCATGTGTTCTTCCTCGCTAGGTAGCTGGGCTTCCTATACTGCAGTCCAGGGATCCCAGAGACCAAGGTGAAGCCATTAGTCCTCTTAAAGGCTAGGGTAGTAACTGGCTGAGTGTCAATTCTGCCATCTTCCAAATCAGTCACAAGCCAGCCCAGAAGCAAGGGTGGATAAAAGGATCCCACTTCTGAGTAGGAAGACTGTCCCAAAATGTGTGATAATTTTTAATCCATCACAAGCAGAATGCCCAAGATCACTCAGAGTTAGTGGAGTAGCTCGGGTTTGGATTCAGGTCTCCTAAACCCCAACTTCTCTTTGTAAATGTTTACATTGTCTTTAGAAATGGGTTTCTCCTTCATCTTCACCTTTTTTTTTCTCTTTAAGACAAATTTGTCTTTATTTTTTTGATAGTACTTTGAATAACTATTAATCTTTCACAGTCTCAGATGAACAAATTATCTGAGTGACTTTTCATACCAGAGTCTGGAGATATAAAGGTTACCCTCCCTGTGGTCAAGGGAATCACTCAACATTTTTAACATGCAATATCCTTTGTCCATATTTTTAAAAGTTTATAACAAAATATTTCAGTTAAATGAAATATATCTGCAAATAATATAATAAACGCTGTGTGCCCAGCAATCACTTAAAAATAAAATATTACTTATCTATATAATAGTCTGTGTTCCTCCTTTTAATCTCATTCCTCTCCATCTCTTCCCGAGTAACCACTATAGTGTTGAAAGTGTTTGTACGTCTGCATAGATCCACATCCATATCTATGTCTATAGCTATATTTAATATTTTTTTCTTCTGATCATTGCCATTCTATATCTTTTGCCCATTTTTACATGCAAATCTTGTTTGAAATTTTTTTTGTAATTTATGTATTTCAGTTATTAATGTTAGGCATTTATGTATCTTGCAGTTACCCTCTCCTGGACCATGGACCAGAGGATCATCATGTCACTTAATGTTGTCTTTTAGAAAAACATGTTTAGATGTTGCTCATTTTAACATTTCACTTTTCCTGATTTTCATTTCTCCTATAATTAGTTTCTGGGCATGATAGGAGGTAAGCATGTATTTTATTTGTTTCATATGAATAACTAATTCCACCATCATTATAAATGTAGGAGTTAATTCTTTCCCTCACTGGTCTGTGGTGCCACGTCTGTCCTAAAGCAGGGTTTAAAATGTATTTTTTTCTCTGTTTTGTGCCATTATTCCATTTATCTAACTCTTAACACAAATACTACCCCATTATTTTTGAGATCTGTGTGGCAAATACCCTCAGCTTATTCTTTTTCAAATCTTCTCTTAATAATTTTTGGCCCTCTCAATCACCTTGTAAGTGATATAATCAACTTGTCCACTGCATAAAAACCATGAAGGGATCATAATTGCTAATGCATTAAATTCATGTATCTATTAGGACTGAATTACCCTATATGTATTGTTAAGACTTTTCAGGCATAGGTATGAATACCTCTATATTCAATTCTTTAATGCTTTTCAAGAAAATGTTATAATTTTCCCCTAAACATTTTACACACTTTCTTTATATTTATTACATAGTGCTTTACAGTTTTTATTGTTTTTATAGTATTATCTTATTTGTTGTTGCTTTGTATAAGAACATAATGCATTTATGATCTTATATATGGCTACCCTGCCAAACTCACATTAATCCCAAATATTTCTCTCAAGTTTTCAAGGTACAAATACAAATATATTGTGTGGGGATATTGACAATTTTTTCTTCCTTTCAAAATCATACAACTTTTATTATATTTTTCTGTTCCAGCCCTACTTAGGGCCTCAAGCACAATGTTGGATAAAAATGGCCACAGCAGGCATTCTTGTCATTTTCTGGATTTAAAAGAAAACACTTCTATCTTTCACAAAATAAGACTGATACTTGCCGAGATTTTAGGAGACATTTTCCCAGTTACTCCAAATTTACTTAGTTTTGTTTTTTTCTTAATAATGAATAAATACTGAATGATATAAAAGATCTTTTCCATATATAAGATGAACATATATTTTTTTAAACATCTTTATTGGAGTATAATTGCTTTACAATGGTCTGTTAGTTTCTGCTTTATAACAAAGTGAATCAGTTATACATATACATATATCCCCATATCTCTTCCCTCTTGTGTCTCCCTCCCACCCTCCCTATTCCACCTCTCTAGGTGGACACAAAGCATCGAGCTGATCACCCTGTGCTATGTGGCTGCTTCCCACTAGCTATCTATTTTACATTTGGTAGTGTATATATGTCCATGCCCCTCTCTCACTTTGTCCCAGCTTACCCTTCCCCTTCCCCGTCTCCTCAAGTCCATTCCCTGAGTCTGCATCTTTATTCCTGTCCTGCCTCTAGGTTCTTCAGAACCATTCTTTTTTTTTTAGATTCCATATATATGTGTTAGCATACGGTATTTGTTTTTCACTTTCTGACTTACTTCGCTCTGTATGACAGTCTCTAGGTCAATCCAACTCACTACAAATAACTCAATTTTGTTTCTTTTTATGGCTGAGTAATATTCCATTGTATATATGTGCCACATCTTCTTTATCCATTCATCTGTCAATGGACACTTAGGTTGCTTCCATGCCCTGGCTATTGTAAATAGTGCTGCAATGAACATTGTGGTACATGACTCTTTTTGACCTATGGTTTTCTCAGGGTATATGCCCAGTAGTGGGATTGCTGGGTCGTATGGTAGTTCTATTTTTAGTTTTTTAATCAACCTCCATACTGTTCTCCATAGTGGCTGTATCAATTTACATTCCCACCAACAGTGCAAGAGGGTTCCCTTTTCTCCACACCCTCTCCAGCATTTATTGGTTGTAGATTTTTTGATGATGGCCATTCTGACTGGTGTGAGGTGATACCTCATTGTAGTTTTGATTTGCATTTCTCTAATGATTAGTGATGTTGAGCATCCTTTCATGTGTTGTTGGCAATCTGTTTATCTTCTTTGGAGAAATGTTTATTTCAGTCTTCTGTCCATTTATGGATTGGGTTGTTTGCTTTTTTAATATTGAGCTGCATGAGCCGCTAGTAAATTTTGGAGATTATTCCTTTGTGAGTTGCTTCATTTGCAAATATCTTCTCCCATTCTGAGGGTGGTCTTTTCATCTTGTTTATGTTTTCCTCTGCTGTGGCCAAGCTTTTAAGTTTCATTAGGTCCCATTTGTTTATTTTTTATATTTCCATTTCTCTAGGAGGTGGGTCAAAAAGGATCTTGCTATAATTTATGTCATAGAGTGTTCTGCCTATGTTTTCCTCTAAGAGTTTCATAGTGTCTGGTCTTACATTTAGGTCTTAAATCCATTTTGAGTTTATTTTTGTGTATGGTGTTAGGGAGTGTTCTAATTTCATTCTTTTACATGTAGCTCTCCAGTTTTCCCAGCACCACTTATTGAAGAGGCTATCTTTTCTCCATTGTATGTTCTTGCCTCCTTTATCAAAAATAAGGTGACCATAGGTGCATGGGTTTATCTCTGGGCTTTTTATCCTGTTCCATTGATCTATATTTCTGTTTTTGTGCCAGTATCATGCTGTCTTGATTGCTGTATCTTTGTAGTATAGTCTGAAGTCAGGTAGCCTGATTCTTGCAGCTCTATTTTTCTTTCTCAAGATTGCTTTTGCTATTCAGGGTCTTTTGTGTTTCCATAAAAATTGTGAAATTTTTTGTTCTAGTTCTGTGAAAAAAGACATTGGTAGTTTGATAGGGATTGCACTGAATCTGTACATTGCTTTGGATAGTATACTCATTTTCACAATGTTGATTCTTCCATTCCAAGAACATGGTGTATCTCTCCATCTGTTTGTATCATCTTTAATTTCTTTCACCAGTGTCTTATAGTTTTCTGCATACAGGTCTTTTGTTTCCTTAGGTAGGTTTATTCCTAGGTATTTTATTCTTTTTTTGCAATGGTAAATGAGAGTGTTTCCTTAAATTCTCTTTCAGATTTTATCATTAGTTTATAGGAATGCAAGAGGTTTCTTTGCATTAATTTTGTATCCTGCTACTTTACCAAATTCATTGATTAGCTCAAGTAGTTTTCTGGTAGCATCTTTAGGATTCTCTATGTATAGTATCATGTCATCTGCAAACAGCAACAGCTTTACTTCTTCTTTTCCGATTTGGATTCCTTTTATTTCTTTTTCTTCTCTGATTGCTGTGGCTAAAAGTTCCAAAACTATGTTGAATAATAGTGGTGAGAGTGGACAACCTTGTCTTGTTCCTGATCTTAGAGGAAATGATTTCAGTTTTTCACCATTGAGAACGATGTTGGCTGTGGGTTTGTCATATATGGCCTTTATTATGTTGAGGTAAGTTCCCTCTATGCCTACTTTCTGGATGGTTTTTATCATAAATGGGTGTTGAATTTTTTTGAAAGCTTTTTCTGCATCTATTGAGATGAACATATGGTTTTGCTCCTTCAATTTGTTGATATGGTTTATCACATTAATTGATTTGTGTATATTGAAGAATCCTTGCATTCCTGGGATAAACACCACTTGATCATGGTGTATGATCCTTTTAATGTGCTGTTGGATTCTGCTTCTTGCATTGTTTTTGATAGTACAAGACAATATGGACAAATTCTCCCAACTTTGCATTTTTATGACAAGGAGACAAAGAATTCAGACCCCAAGAATAAATAATACTAGGTATGGGATAAAGGGAAATGAAATCATAATGTTATTTTATATTAACTGCAGAGAGAAGTCCTCTTTGACTAAATGCTGTGTTAGTTTCCTGTGGCTATTGTAACGAAGTACCACAAACTGGATGGCTTTGAAACAACAGAAATGTACTGTCTTATAGTTCTAGAGGCTAGTTGTCTGAAATCAAGGTATCAGCAGGTTGGTTCCTTCTGAGAGGGAAGGATCTGTTCTAGGCCTCTCTCCTTGGTACATAGAGGACCATCTATGTATCTATAAGTTCATAAGGTAATCTTCCTGTACGTATGTCTGTGTCCAAAATGTACCTTTTTATAAGGATACCAGTCATATTGGATTAGGGCCCACCTTAATGACCTCATCTTAATATAACTAATTACTTCTGCAACAACCCAATTTCCAAGTAAGATCACATTCTGAGATACTGGGTGTTAGGACTTCAACATATGAATTTGGTGGGGGGAGGTGGCGGGGCGGTGGGAGAACAATTCAACCAATAACAGATGCTAATTGAGAAGAGCTCTGAATAAGGAGGGAAACATAAACACAAGACTTTCTTGGGAAAGAGTGTTCCAGGCAGAGGGAGTAGTCAAAGGTATGAGATGGGAGCTTGCCTGTCATTTCCCAAGAAGAGCATCCAGTGTGTGTGATGCAGAGTGAAGGGGGGGGGGTGGTGGTGGAAGGAGATGGGATCAGAAAATCAGTAGGGGATCAGATCAGGAAAAGCCTGGCACAAGATGCCTGGTAAAGCATGGTAAGGACTTGTAGTTTATTCCATGTGATATAGGAAATCACTGAGAGTGTTGAGCAGATGAGTGGCAAGATCTGACTTTGTAAATAAATAGAGATGTCAAGTATAGAAGCAAAGAAACTTGTTATGCAGTTATCACAATAATGCACAGGTAAGATAATGGTGGTTGCTAAGATAGTATGGTAAGGAGAAACCATGAGAATTATTTGATATTAGATGTATTTTGAAGAAAGATGCACATATTTTGCTAACAGGTTGGAGTATTACTTAGGAATGCTTACGTTAATATCTCAGGCCATAATTTTTCAGACCATGTGGGTAATATCAATTTGAACTTTAAACTTGCAGTAAGAGTCAGAAAGATGGCAGAATAGGTAGTCTCCAGCTCTTGTCCCCCTATGCAAACTTGCAGTGTGGAAGGCCTGTGATTAGATATTCTGAGGGGAAACCTTTTTTAAAAAATTAAATTCCCAGAATGCAGGCTGAATTAAATCACTTTCCAGCCTCCTTTCCTTTGATAGATTGGTAGATTTCTTCTACTCCTATTTTACTTAAAAGTGTAGAGCAGAGCTCTGGGAACACAATTCTCCATGTTGAGAAAATACAGAGTCTTAACTGCCCCCTCACCATCTATTCCATGCCCACCCCTACTTAGGGGCTGTTAAGATTTCAGTCTCTAGGTCAAGAAAATAACAAACATATTGAGGGAGCCATGCTTTAGATATAGCTTATCTACTACAGGTCATTATTTGCATTTGGAGTCAAGAGATTTTTCTTTATGTTATTTAAACTTAGCCTGCATTTAATGTAAAATTGTATCCAATATTCCTGGTAGCTTGAAGCTGGGAGAGTTGCTACAGGTATATGCTCCAATAAAGGGACAGAAACATGTATACGATGTTCATGATAAAGTGAAATGACATGCTCTAACTGAATTTACAATACAATTCCATCAGCTGAAAATGAAGGATGCTAAATGATGAACATGACTGCTCTTCTTACAAAACTGCACATTCATCTTGGTAACATGTACGTATTATTGTTTCTTAGCATCTATGCTTATGATTCTTTTATTCAAGAGGCTGTTTCCTTTTGTTTTGAAACTCCTGTTTTGATATATCAGGCTTTCACATTGTTTGAGTTATTAGTGTTCAGTGTTAATATTAATGTTGAAATTAAGTGTAAAATTGGTGCAACACCATCATTTTAATGCTTAAGGTGTTTTGTTTTTGTTTGTTTGTTTGGTATCAGTACAAGAAATTTAAAAAAAAATAAAGTTGCTACTAAAACAAGAAGAAAAGAAACTTTTGATAATTCCATTCCTTATAGGACATATAATCATAAGCATTAACCATAATGGCAATACTGACATTTAGACTACGAAAGTATTTAATGTATAATTAAACATTTTTAGTAATTATTATGAAGTTTAACATTAAAAGAAAGGTATACAATTCATAAATATAAAGCCCTATAAATTCACAAAGTAAGCATATCATTTTAACCAAAACTCCAAGAAACAAAATTTCACCAGCACCCTTAGAAACCTCCCTTTGCACACCTAGTCCACACTGCTTCTTCTCACCATGAGTAATCACTATCTGCACTTAAGACAGCATAGACAAGATTTGAGTATTTTTGAGCTTCATATAAATGCAATCATTCAATATGCAGTTTAAATGATGTTTGTGAAAATTATTCATTATTTTGTATGTAGTTTTAGTTTGTTTATTCTCAAAACATTTTAGTATTATTTACTGTGCTACTGATGAGAATTTGGGTTGTTTCTAGTTTGGGACTATAACAAATATTCCTTATATGAACTTTATCATGCATGCCTTTTGATGGTCATATTTGTATCTATGCATTTCTTTTGAGCATATACTTAGGAATGGGATTGCTGCCACTGTTCTGTCAACTACAATCCCTTTTCGCTACTTTTCACATTACTTTTCTCTATTCTTTACTTTGTATCTTTTTTACCCTTTCAGGGATTCATTGTGGATATTATCTATTAGCCTGCCTTCTAGTTCCTTGATCCTGTATTCTGCTAAATTCTTAATATCAAATAATGCATTTTTCATACACACAATTTTTATTTGATATTTTAATAAATTCAAATTTTCTGTTGAAATTCTTTATCTGTTAATCCAATTTCTTAACACTTCCTTCCTTCCTTCTTGAATATATAAATTATACTTCTTCCAAAGTTCTGGATAGGTAATTCCAAAATCTAGGTCAATTATGGGTTTGTTTTTATTTTCTATTTTTTCTCCTGGCTTCTATATATTCAAATCCCTTGTATACTTGAGGTTTTGGGGGGGGGGGGGTTGTTGTTGTTTTAAATAAATACTGGAAATAGTAAAAAATAAAGATTATCCAGATAATATTAATATTATTAATTAATAATATTAATTAATTTAATTATAATATATAGTCTAATGTAATTTATTAAAATAATTTTTAATTAATAAAAATTCACTCATTTTTTTCTCTAGGCAGATGTATTAGATATTATGTTATTTAATGTTCCCAATGACACTATGTAGTAGTTAATATTATTACTCCCATTTTATAGGTAAAAGCATTGAGGTTTGATTAACAGTAGTTGAGCCACTACTGCTCCTACTTATAGAAATATTCTCACTGGTTAAGTCTAGTTCCCTCTTATTGAAGTAACAATTCATCCATGTTCCTCTTGCCCCACAATGTACAGGGGGACATATAAGTATCCAGAAATGCTAAAAGGCAGGACGCACATGAGTTGTGATAAGGGACATTCATACTTAAGATCAGTTCATCCTGAATCTCTTCCAATTTTCCAACCTGGTCTTCTGCAATGAAGGAAAAAATACTACTACTACTAATAATAATAAATAATTAATCAGTAAAAATTCTCTCTTCCCCTTCTACTATATTCCCTCTCCAATTTAAATTTTGTTGCTACTCAGCATTATCTCTCCCCTTACCTCAGGCCACTTCTGTGTAGCATCCAAATACCAGCTCTGTAAGAAAGTGTCTAAGAAGAGAATCATCACCTCGTACTTAATCTGGTAATTTCCTTTAATCTTTGCTTCTACTTCAATGTGGGTTGTGGTGGGTGGGATTGGGAAAGGAAAATTATATGAGAAAGAAAAGTTTGAGAGAAATGTTCAAATTAATCTGTTAAACTACCTTGCCACAAAGAAGTTAAGCAAATTGCCTAGAATGGTATTATGCAGAAGAAACTGAAGTTGCACCCACCAGGTGGCCCTTTCTGAAGCCGGTGCCTATCTGAAGGCTTTCCTCGACCACTAAGTCTTCTCCTTCAGGATGATTAAGCGCTCTTCCTCTGTGTTCTTAAAAGACTCTATGGATACATCTATTACACTGTGTTCACAATATCTAAATATGTTTCTCCCTCTTATACACTGTAAGTCACTAGGGGTCATTGCGCACAACTTTTTATTTATTTACTATCTTGCCTCTATTCTTCCCTTCACAAAAACTTATTGAAAGAGAAGCTGACAGTTGCTCTGTACCTTCCCATAACCCATTCACTCTTTACCCAATGCAGTCTACCTATGCTGTCTCATTGTACCAAAAGTCCTCTTATTAACAACACTAGTTATTATCTTACGTTGTGCCAAAAATCACCCTTATTACCAAGTTCCACAGACAGACTTCAGGCTATCGTATTTAAGATCTCTGGAACAAATAACTAATCACTCTCTCTTGAACTCCTCTCTTCCTTCTGTTTCCATGACACTTTTCTCCTTTGATCCACTTCCTATGCCTGTGGACAGTCCTTTTCAATTCCTTCTGTGTGCTGCAATTTCTCTATGGTACCCTTATGTGCCTCTATTCATTTACATTCCTCCTTCCATTCTGCACACTTCACCTAACATAGCGCTATATCTGCTGGGACCATATGCTCCTAAAGAGATTTATCAGGTTACACAGGTCGCCACATGGCCAATTGATCCATTGACTTCACTGATGACATCTTCTTTTATCTCTTTTCTACAGAACAGGTGTCCTTATCTTTCTCAGAAAAAACAAAACAAAACTGTGGTTGATGAGGTCAACTGACTTCCTGGCAAAGTGCTATCAGGAAATCCATTTGTCTGGGAAAGGAAGCAACTCTATCTGAGTGGTAACGATGTCTGCCACAAACACAGGGAGACAGTCAAGGGAATGCCAATCTCTGAGGTTTCACACTCTCACAGAATATTTACTTTTGCTCTTTTATTGTCACCTATACCTGGATTATACATATCAGATTGGTTCCATGACTAAAATAAGTTGTATCCATATATTGCTGCAGACGAACAAAGAAAATCCATTCTTGCACATCTTTAGACACCAATTATAGCATTTGGTGGAATTCCAAACTGGCAAAACACATGCTTCTGCTTGCCAGAAACCCCTCATGCCACTTTGAATTTATAGAGAACCATATTTCAAAACTCCCTAATGGTCCTCAAGGCAGGAAAAAAAATTATTATATTCTTATTCTGAAAAGAACTCCAAGGAGTACTTAGAGTTAAGGATAGGAAAAGTGCTAACGAGAGACTCAGAATGAATTCCTCAATTCCCCATGAGGGTGCTATTCAGCAAATTGGCTTAAACCCAGGAGCTATCTTTTGCATCAGGTTTGATGTGCCTAAAATTTTTACTTCTTAATAAATATTCTTGGAAAGCAAAAATATTTTCATATCATAATCATTCAATCCATAAGCATCTTCTATTCTAAAACAATAAAAATATTTCTTTCATTCTCTGTGAATATTCTGACCCATTTAGTATATGGATTATTTTCCCTATTTTTTAAAAGATAGAAGTATTTTAAGAGCTTAGAATAGAGACCGTCTGTGTTTAATGTGAAATCGTCTTCAGAACAGTAGAAACAAGGAATGTGAACTCTCAAGGGAATTGTTAGAGGTAAAGCAACCTTCTCAGCTGCATCATATGAATAGTCAGAAAGGAAATGAAGGAGGTAGTATGGATGTAGTGGGCAGGTATGAGGGACCTTGAAAGCAATGATAGGAGTGAGTCAGAATTAATCTTTTCTAAATTGTTCTCACTGAGACTACATCCCTTCACCATCAGCGTTGCCAGTCTGATCAAAAGGACAGATGGCACCTTTCTACAGGCCGTCCTCACACTTAGTAAGGATTACATTTGGGGGACTAGAACCATGAGTTGCAATGAGACCACTTGATTTGATTTTCCCCTAAAAAAACAATGGGAATAAATCATGCTTATGAACCAAAAGCCCAGTGCCCAACTTTTATAGAAATGATCATATTTTTTGAACTTGAAATTCTGAACCTCTAGAAAATAAACCTATTAATTGAAAGTAAATTACCACAAACTGGGTGGCTTAAAACAACAGAAGTTTATTCTCTTACAGTTCTGGAGGCCGAAATTCTGAAATCATGGTGTCGCCTTGCTCCCTCTGAAGGCTCTAGGGAAGAATCTTTCCTCGCCTCTTCCTAGTCTCTGGCAGTTGACAGCAATCCTTGGTGTTCTTGGCTTGTACCTGCATAACTCTGATCTGGCTCTGTCTTCACGTGACCTTCTTCTCTATTTCTTTGTGTCCTCTCCTCTCTTCTTCGTATATGAATTTGGGGTCCATCCTAATCCAGTATGACCTCATCTTAACTAATTACATCTGCTAAGACCCTGTTCCCAAAAAAGGCCATATTCTGAGATTCCAGGTAGGTGTGAATTTGGGGAGAATTTTATGTATGTACAACAGCTTTTTCTTTTTAAGAGAATTCAAGTTGGGCTATATTTGTGTTTTTTCTGCATTTTAATGCATGAGGAGATGAGGGTCTTATCAATGTTAGTTGAAAAAGACACCAGGCTTCAATATAACCATTTGTGACTTCTTGGTTTTCTTCTCCTCCAGTCTCAGTCATATATCAACATTGTGAATCATATTAATAAAAGAGATAGCTTTGTTGACATCCACCTTGCCTATCAGTTCACTCTGTGGGATGAATTGCTCTGAATATGAAGCTCTACATTGTACTTGGCCACCAACTTTCCAAACGGCGGCCATGTTCACAGATTATCATCTAAACCTAGAGCACAGCAATCAACCTGGGATTTCCTTTTCATCATCATCCTAGAGGTTCTTTTTCTTTTCCTTGTATTGGATCTCTTGTCTCCTACCCCCATCCCACCTTTGTATTCATCTTTACTGGTTAGTGTTTCCATTTTTATGGAACACATTTTTCAGTACCTTCTGAAGAAAGGGGAATGGGAAATTAAATTTCCCTTTTCTTACATGTCTAAGATAAAACCTGATAGCAGGCCAGGTATAGAATTGTCAGTTGGAAACCATTTTTCTTCAGATATTTGAAGGCATTGTACATTGTTTCTTGCTTCCAATGTTGCTCTTGAAAAAAATAGTCCTCTAGTTTTGTTATCTATCTTTCTCTCTCTCTTTTTTTTTTTTTTTTTTGGTCTTTCTGTTTTAATCTCTGAGAGATTTCTACAACTTTATATCACAACACTTTCATAAGTATTCTTTTTCTGTGATCATTTTTCTAATTTTATGGTATTCTCTGAATGTTTCTCTTCATACTATCCAGTCTTTCTTTTATGAATACAATAGTCTCTATGATCACTGTTAGGATATTAATGTTAATTGTTTTCTTTCTGCATAATACTTGTCCTCTCCAAGTTGCTTTTTTTTTTTCTATTTGTTTATTTTTTTCTACCTTCCTTGTTAAAGTCTTCCCCAAATATCTGATCATCTATTTGCCTGCTCATGATGAAGAATAGCAGGAAGTGGGCTCAAAACCAGACTGAACACTCTGAGCATCCAAGTGAGGACTGGCAAACTGCAGCTTCACTGGAGGGAGATCTGGACAGGTATTAGGAAAACTTGCATGTCAATATCTTTGCTTTCTTATTTTATGGGAAGATCATTTCCCAAAGGCAGGTCTTTTAGTTGTCTATCAGGCAACAGAAGTTTGGTTGCCCATGTCCTGAGAGCTAATTTAAGTATGGGACAAAAACCTTGGCGCCTATATATATATATATATATTCTATTCATTCTTCTCTTTATGGTACTATACATTTATTCTCAACAGTCTAGCCCAGGAACAGTTTAACCTTCATTAGCATACAAATCTCCAGAGCACTACTTGAGTAATGGAGGGGAAGGCAAATGAAATGGGAGAGGTTATCTAGGAATTTGCTTTTTATATCATCTTTAACAGCAAACTGCTTCACTGCAAGTTCCATAAGTACTGCCAGTTCCTAAGTTTTTTGAAAATTTTACAGTTTAATTTTGGTTCTTTCTCAGTTTTTTCTATTTCCAGGTTAGCATTTGCTAAGTGGGTAGTCCTTGCCCATCTGCTTCCTGACTTCCAAAATGCTATTCCAATTGTTTTTCTCTCCTGTCTTTATGGGTCTATGTCTTTAAAAAAATTATCCCTTTATTATAGCTTTAGTGAAGTTTGAAAGGATCAATATTAGATACATGTATTTAAGCTGTCCTCTTAAAGCATAAAACCTCCAAGAGAAATTTTATTTTATAAAAGAATAAAAATTAACAAAGTAGTTTTCAACCCAGAAAGGTAGGTTCTCTGTTATTGTGACCAAAATAATACAAAATGTGGACTAAGATCTATGACAATGGAAGATCTTCGGCTGATTACTTTTTTAAAGTAATTACTTATAAAAATTCTCCAGAAAGTAGGCATAGAGGGAACTTACCTCAACATAATAAAGGTCATATATGGCAAACCCACAGCCAACATCATTCTCAATGGTGAAAATCTGAAACCATTTCCACTAAGATCAGGAACAAGACAATGTTGCCCACTCTCACCACTGTTATTCAACATAGTTTTGGAAGTTTTAGCCACAGCAATCAGAGAAGAACAAGAAATAAAATGAATCCAAATTGGAAAAGAAGAAGTAAAACTGTCACTGTTTGCAAATGACATGATACAATACAGAGAATCCTAAAGATGATACCAGAAAACTACTTGAGCTAATCAATGAATTTGGTAAAGTAGCAGGATACAAAATTAATGCACAGAAATCTCTTGGATTCCTATACACTAATGATGAAAAATCTGAAAGAGAAGTTAAGGGAACACTCCCATTTACCACTGCAACAAAAAGAATAAAATATCTAGGAATAAACCTACCTAAGGAGGCAAAAGACATGTATGCAGAAAACAAAAGACACTGATGAAAGAAATTAAAGATGATACAAACAGATGGAGAGATATACCACGTTCTTGGATTGGAAGAATCAACATTGTGAAAATGACTATACTACCCAAAGCAATCTACAGATTCAATGCAATCCCTATCAAACTACCAATGGCATTTTTCACAGAACTAGAACAAAAAATTTCACAATTTGTATGGCAACACAAAAGACACCGAATAGCCAAAGCAATCTTGAGAAAGAAAAATGAGCTGGAGGAATCAGGCTACCTGACTTCAGACTATACTACAAAGTTACATTAATCAAGACTGTATGGTAGTGACTCAAAAACAGAAATGTAGATCAATGGAACAGGATAGAAAGCCCAGAGATAAACCCACACACATATGGTCACCTTATCTGTGATAAAGGAGGCAAGAATATAGAATGGAGAAAAGACAGCCTCTTCAATAAGTGGTGCTGGGAAAACTGGACAGCTACATGTAAAAGAATGAAATTAGAACACTCCCTATCACCATACACAAAAATAAACTCAAAATGGATTAAGGACCTAAATGTAAGGCCAGACACTATAAAAGTCTTAGAGGAAAACCTAGGCAGAACACTCTATGATATAAATCACAGCAAGATCCTTTATGACCCACCTCCTAGAGAAATGGAAATAAAAAAGAAAATAAAGAAATGGGACCTAATGAAACTTCAAAGCTTTTGCACAACAAAGGAAACCATAAACAAGATGAAAAGACAACCCTCAGAGTGGGAGAAAATATTTGCAAACGAAGCAACTGACAAAGGATTAATCTCCAAACTTCAGAAGCAGCTATGCAGATCAATCTCAAAAAAACAAACAACCCAATCCAAAAATGGGCAGAAGACCTAAATAGACATTTCTCCAAAGAAGATATACAGATTGCCAACAAACACATGAAAGGATGCTCAACATCACTAATCATTAGAGCAATGGAAATCAAAACTGCAATGAGGTATCACCTCACTCCCGTTAAAATAGCCATCCTCAAAAAATCTACAAACAATAAATGCTGAAGAGGGTGTGGAGAAAAGGGAACTCTCTTGCACTGTTGGTGGGAATGTAAATTGATATAGCCACTATGGAGAACAGTATGGAGGTTCCTTAAAAAACTAAAAAGAGAACTAGCATACGACCCAGAAATACCACTACTGGGCATATACCCTGAGAAAACTGTAATTCAAAAAGAGTCATGTACCACAATGTTCATTGCAGCTCTATTTACAATAGCCAGGACATGGAAGCAACCTTACTGTCCATCGACAGATGAATGGATAACGAAGACATGGCACATATATACAATGGAATATTACTCAGCCATAAAAAGAAACGAAATTGAGTTATTTGTAGTGAGTTGGATCGACCTAGAGACTGTCATACAGAGTGAAGTAATTCAGAAAGAGAAAAACAAATACCGTATGCTAACACATATACATGGAATCTAAAATAAAAAGAATGGTTCTGAAGAACCTAGGGGCAGGACAGGTATAAAGCGCAGACTCAGAGAATGGACTTGAGGATACGGGGAGGGGGAAGGGTAAGCTGGGACGAAGTGAGAGAGGGGCATTGCCATATATGCACTACCAAATGTAAAATTGATAGCTAGTGGGAAGCAGCTGCAGAGCACAGGGAGATCAGCTCGGTGCTTTGTGTCCACCTAGAAGGGTGGGATAGGGAAGGTAGGAGGGAGACGCAAGAGGGAGGAGATATATATATATATATATATATATATATATATATATATATATATATATATGTATAGCTGATTCACTTTGTTATAAAGCAGAAACTAACACACCATTGTAAAGCAATTTTACTCCAAAAAGACGTTAAAAAACAATAAAACACCATGCAGTTGGCAAATATTAAATGTTGCTGTGATGAATTGATGATTGATGATTACTTTTCAGGTATGGATGGTGAGGCAGTCTAATTTGATTAATGATTAATTGTCTCAAGTGTAGAGTTATAATTCTTATATCTAGCAGAGTGACATGACCTTCCTAGGACTTCAAAATATACATTAGATAATGGAATATTTTATAAATTTCTATACCTTACCCTCCTGCATTAAACACATTGCGTGAGCCTATCTTATTTTGAAACCTGTCATTTCTTTTATACCTCCTGCTGCCAGTACAGCCAAAGGTAGTTTACATCATGATGCTTCATATTTCAGCTATCAGAGTGAACAATCTATGTTCAGTCCTAGATCTGTCTCATCAATATGTGACCCGAAAAAATTCTGGGCTTATATTTGTTTCTTCTGTAAAATTGAGACAATTGGGTATCATATCAATCAACCTCATAATATTGTTATGATTTTTAAATAAACATATTCATATGTATTAACATATCTAGATGTATAGATACACACCAGATGCTATGAAAAATTGCTCTATTGTGTTTTACTTCAAAAATAAAATGTATTATTAGTTTTAAATATAGATATATATCTTCCAATTATAATGTACACACGTTATTTGGATTTTATTTTTTATTTTTTTTTAAATTTTATTTATTTATTTATGGCTGTGTTGGGTCTTCATTTCTGTGCGAGGGCTTTCTCTAGTTGTGGCGAGTGGGGGCCACTCTTCATCGCGGTGCACGGGCCTCTCACTATCGCGGCCTCTCTTGGTGCGGAGCACAGGCTCCAGACGCGCAGGCTCAGCAATTGTGGCTCACGGGCCCAGTTGCTCTGCGGCATGTGGGATCTTCCCAGACCAGGGCTCGAACCTGTGTCCCCTGCATTCGCAGGCAGATTCTCAACCACTGCACCACCAGGGAAGCCCCCGTTATTTGGATTTTAATTAAAAGAAATTGTATTCAATTATGTTACAAAACATTGGGGGAAATGTGAGCATTTATATTTGATGATATTAAGGGTGAGTGTTATTTAGTATATGATAAGGATGTTACAGTTATGTTTAAATATAGTTTCCATCAGAAATACTTATGAAGATATTTACAGATGAAATTAACTGTAATGATGGTTTAGATTTGGTTCAGCATGATCCAAGGCTGGGTGAGAGTACAGGTAAAACAAGGAATAGATGAAACAAGGTTGATAATAAGTTCACTGTTGAAGCTAGTGATAGACATGTGGGAACACATCATACTATTCTCTTTACTCTTGAACATGCTAGAAAATTTCCACATGCTCACATATTATTTTAAACAACAACATGCTAGGGCTTCCCTGGTGACGCAGTGGTTGAGAGTCTGCCTGCCAATGCAGGGGACACGGGTTCGAGCCCTGGTCTGGGAGGATCCCACATGCCGCGGAGCAACTAGGCCCGTGAGCCACAACTACTGAGCCTGCGCGTCTGGAGCCTGTGCTCCGCACCAAGAGAGGCCGCGATAGTGAGAGGCCCGCGCACCGCGATGAAGAGTGGCCCCCGCTTGCCAGAACTAGAGAAAGCCCTCGCACAGAAACGAAGACCCAACACAGCCAGAAATGAATAAATAAATAAATAAATTTAAACAACAACATGCTAGAAAATTTCCACACGCTCACATATTTTTTTAAACAACAATGTTCCAACTCCAGACATTCCAATTCTAATGTACATCTAGAGTTGAGGTCCTTGAGGATGACGAAAAATATACAGTCAACTTTTTAGGAAGAGCTCTAAGTGAGAACAGAAATATTTAAAAGACATTGTATAAAGTGGGAGAGGCCTCTTCCTTCTCCTTCAGGAAGTTTTACTGCACAATCACTTCAAATTTATTTGAGGTTTTATTATAAATGTAACTTTGAGGAATCAATTTTTCAATTCCAGAATTTTGGTACATGCTCAAGATAAGAACATGAAAGTTGGAGAAGCAATCGATACAAATAGATACAACTTTTCAAAGCATTCTTATCATGCTTCCTGTGAGGCTAATGAGGACTTAACTCAGGAGAGATGAAAACTTCTGCACGTGTCTTCTGTAAGTGTCTTCAAAAATGAAACCTCAAATGTGAGCAGAGAGTATGAATACAGACATTTATCCATCATTAAGATCATTTTGGGAATCTATGAGCTTGTCAGTATGTTTTAATAATGAGGATCAGATATAGCAAATAGAATAACGTAACAGAAAACTCAGACTACAGCCTTTCTTTTACCATTGATTGAGTTATTTCTTTTCCTCTGACTGTGTAACATTTTTTTGTCCATGGAAGTTTAACAAGTAGTCATGCAAAAAAAATTCGTAAATGAATTCCCTGGGGCCATAAAGATATACATCTATGTAAAAGCAGGTTTTACACTGACTGCAAAAGATCCAACTTTCTGATCAGTCTTTCTAAATTGCCACATGGATTAAAACCATTCTAGATGTTCAAAATTTGCAAGCATTAAATTCATGATTACAGGGTAACCTCCTCCTATTGCTTATTCATAATATTCCTACTGGGATAAAGGGAAGGGAGAAAACTAGCATACACTGTGCCTGCCAAATTAAATATATTTTCTACTTTAATTCTCTTGTCAACTTTATTGTTATTATCTCCATCTTATAGTTAAAGAAAGTAGATTCAGAGACGTTAATTCATTTGCTCAAAGTCACATAGTTAGTGGAGGAGTAGACCTTAAACTTAGTTTGACTCAAATCCTAATATGATTTCCATTACTCCATTCTGTCTTCTCATCTACTTTGCTTTTGTCTAGCTTTTACGTGTACATAAAAAAAGGTTTAAAAGAGAGAGAGAGTAAAAAAAAAAAAAAAAATCCAGACACATCTGTTGGGGAAGATGGTTTATTACCTAAAATAGAATGCAAATGATACCAGCAAATTTCAGAAAATGTGAATGTATTTGTTTCCTAGGCTGCCATACAAATTACTACAAACTTGGAAGCCTAAAACAACAGAAATGTGTTCGCTCACAGAGGCTCTGGCAATATCAGTGTCTCCATCTTACTCTGCCCCCACCTCTCTGGCTTGTGCTTCTGCATTTGCAGCTCTGCCCTTGGAGCCATTCTCCTTTTTCTTGAAGGGCTGCATATTTTTTAAGTCAATGACCTCTGTCAGCTCATTTCCCTCGTGTAGAATCCCAGAAGCCCAACAACCATCCTTTATTTCATCTTGTCTGTATTCTTCTGTCCAAGTTGGCATTGTTTCTGCTGGTACAGCAGTCTCAAAAACATTCTCTGTCTCCCATGTATGTCATAAGGATCTATACCATTAGACAAGAGGGTTCTCCATAGACCCTTCCTGGATAACCCCTATCTATTCCTGGCTTCTGCTGAGATGATAGTTGATTGGATCCATGAGTCATATATCCAGCAAAAGTGGAGTCATATACATCAGCAAAAGTTTTCCAGCCACACCCTTGAACCTCTCTCCAGCAGGTGCTTTCCCATTAGTAAAGAACCTAACTTTAGCATCATTTGCAATCTGGTTACATTAGGTACCCCCAAAATAATCAAGTTCTGGTTCCATATTGCTTAACAGTTCTTTCCTTAATTTCTCTCTTTCCTCTCACATTTTGCTAGACACAACAATGAGAAACCAAGCCACACCTTTAGCACTTTGTTTGGAAATCTCTTCAGCTAAATATCCAAGATCTGCTTTCCATTCCAAAATAGAAAACAATTTAGCCACGTTCTCTGTCACTTTATGACATGGAACAGTTTTCCTCCAGTTTCCTTATAACATGTTCCTTATTTCTTTCTGAGACCTCACCAGAAGCACCTTTAAGGTCCTTATTTCTACCAAAAGGCTCTTCAAGGAAATCTAGGCTTTTTACTGTTAAGTATGTCAAAATTCTTGCAGTCTCTATCTATTATCCAATTCTAGAGCCACTTCCGTATTTTTAGGTATTTTTACAGCAGCACCCCACTCTCAGTACCAAAATCTATATTGGTTTCTTAGTGCTGCCATAATGAACAACCCACACACTTAGTGGCTTTAAACAAAAATTTATTCTCTCACAGTTATGGAGGCAAGAAGTCTTAAATCAAGGTACTAACAGTGCCAGAGTCTCTCCAAAGTCTCTAGGGACCAATACTTTCTTGTTTCTTCCAGCTTCTGGTGGCCACTGGCAATCCTTGGCCTTCCTTGGTTAGTAGATGCATTACTGTAATCTCTACCTCTTTCTTTATATCATCTTCTCCTCTGTATCTTCTCCTCTTCTGTCTGTATAATCTACCTCTGACTCACTCTTGTAATGACACCTATGCTTGGATTTCAGGCCCACTCAGGCAATCCAGGATGATCTCATCTCAAGATCCTTAAGTGTATGTGTGTACTCTGTATCTCTATGTGTGTATGTGTATATATATATATATATATATGACTACATAATACATAATACATAAGTCTATAAAAGTCTATAGCTACATAAATCTAATTACAATTTCATAAGACTGAAAAGTGTGAAGCAAAATTTATCTTATTAATGGTGTTAAAATTCAGTATATATATGATATTACATTTTAAATCTGATGAAAACAGTCTATCAATAAAATAAGTTTAATAAGAGTAAAGAAATCTTCCACCAAAATTGTTGGGGAGTGGCTGTCAAACTGAATGCAGATATAAAACCTACTGGAAACAGCTGATCCTTGAGGGAGTAGTGAGTTTATATTTGCATTCACTGCTCTGTCACTGTCTATAAAAGCTATCAGATATTTGTTCTTTAGGTACTGCCGTCAAACCAGTTTTGAGAGACAGACAATGTTAAAATAAAGTAAGAACATGTCAAAAAGAACTTTTTTTTTAATATCACAGGGATAAGGATGGACCTAAATATATTCTGAAACTAGAAGAAATGTCTTGATGGTTAAAAAAAAAAAAAGTCTACCAATGCTGCCATCTTGAATCATAAAGTCAACATGGTTTTTTTGTTTGTTTTATTATTTACCCTGGTTGAAAGTCAATGCACAAGTAGTATACATTTTCAATTCACTCCTGTTTTCAGTAATTTAGGTATCCAATATGTCACACTTGGCCTAATTCTACCATGTGATTGAAGACTTCTAGACAATTATTGTGTAATAGAACTACTCTTCCACAGAGAGGATTTATCTGTAGTATAGACCTTGTGAGGATTATATTTGGCACACCTGTATCAGGTCATTAATGCTTTCAGGACAAGTTACCTATTATTTAAAACCCTCAAAGAACTATTGCACCCCATTTTGCTAGAAATAACTATTTTATAATAGCAGAACTTACCATTCTGTGTAATGTTTTAAAAGAAAATAATCATTTTTCTGCATATAAAACTTATTCCTGAAAAATATATGGAGTACATTTTATTTTCTTAGCTGCTGGTATGAAATGTCTCTTTGTAGAGACTTGTCTTTGTTAAGAGAATAGACCATCTCTAATGAAGCCTGAGGCCCCAGTGCCTCAGTTAGAGAGAGTCTACAGAAGAACTCCTCATCTGCACATGAGAAAGGGACATATTTACTCCTGAGAGACAGTAGGGCAAGAAGATATTGGAGGCAAAGTAACAAGGAAAGGATCAAAGGAAACTATCAAGATTGGGAAAAGACAACACACAGAGCGGGGGAAAATATTCACAAACTATATATCCAATAAGGATCTAGTATAATACATAAAAAGCACTTATACTTCAACAACATAAAACCAAACAACCCAATTTAAAAATGGGCAAAGGATTGAATACACATCTTTCTAAGGATTATATACAAATGGATAATAAGCTCAACATAATTCACCATTTGGAAAATGCAAATCAAAGCCAAAATGAAATACAGCCTCACAGTAGGATGGCTTTAACTAAAAAACAAAAACAAAAACACAAAAACAGAAAATAGCAAGTGTTCGTAAGGAAATGGAGAAATTGGAACCCTTGTACATTGCTGATGGGAATGTAAAATGGTACAGATGCTGTGGAAAACAGTTGGCAGTTCCTCAATAAGTTAAACATAGAATTACCATATGATCCAGAAATTCCTCTTCTGGGTATGTATCCAGAAGATTTGAAATCAGGTGTTCAAACAAACTTGCACACAAATGTTCATAGCAGTATTTATAATTTCCAGAAGATGAAAACAACCTAAATGTTTATCAATTGACAAATAGATAAATAAAATGTAGTATACATAAACAATGGAATATTATTCAGACATAAAAGAACAAAGTATTTATACATGCTACAGCATGGATAAATCTTGAAAACAATAAGCTACATGAAAGAATCCAGAAACAAAAGGCTGTATATTGTATGGTTCCATTGTGAAAAACCCAGATTAGGCAATTTTACAGAAAGAAAAAAATTATTGGTTGCCAGAAGTTAAGGAAAATGGGAAGTGGGGAGCGACTGTTTAATGGGTTTCTTTTGGGGGTGATGAAAATGTTCTGGAATTAGACAGTGGTGATAGTTGTACAACATTGTACTAAATGTCACTAATGGTAAATTGTATATTATGTGTATTTTATCACCATAAAAAGAAATAATTGTAAAATTAAAGTACTAGGGAAGAAGAAGGACCAGGGAAAGAGAAATTAGGAAATTGCTGCATGACCCATGCAATATCTTCTTTTACCATGACCTTATAATACTTTGGTCTTTTCTAAAGGCTGTAAAAAATCACAAGTTTCCTGGTAAATTTGGATTCCTTTTGAAAACTGGTGTCAAGGCTGAATTCTGTGCCCTGGCTAATATTATGTCAATAAGATCAGTCTATGCTATTACGGAAAGTAGATATTTGATATCCATATTTAATTTAAAAAAATATTGATCACCTGTTCTTTATCACTGTTCTAGACCTTGGGAGCTATAAAGCAATATAACAAGGTTAGTGTTAGGATCTGTCCTCACAGTTACGCTTTTCTTAAAATTATGATCAATGTTCTTCCCCTCTTACTCCATGTGACACACATGGAGTTCAGATGTCCCCATCTGAAACTCAGGGTCTTTCCTTGACCAATTCAAGGTATTCCAGGACATCAAGAAACTCACTATGTCAACCCTACTAACGCAGCCCCTTTAGTAACTGGGTATCTTCCACATTAGTGCCTTTCACTCATTCTGATTGCCAGATTACCAGATTGAGGTTAGCAAGTGCCCCCAGGTCATGGCTGGTTGCGCACAGAGTTTGAAATTTAATTTACCTAAACCTTCACAAAGACTCCAAAGGGGTTTTAAGGAATGTGCACTGTGGGACATTGTGGATTACAATTGTAGACTATTGTAATTCAGTGATCTAGAAGAATCGTTAGGACTCATGAAAAGTCTGTTTGTGTCAGGTCTTCAAGCAGGTGCTCAAAACACATGGAATAGGAATACCTCTAAGAGTGCCTTTGTCATAAGGACATTTCAGATATAGGATTTATACAGGTGGCTAATTCTTCTTAGTGAGACTGTTATCAAACAAGGAAGAGATTTCCCAAATAGTATATCCAAATACCTTAAGTCATACTGTATTTTGGTTCTAATCCAAACTATTTATTTCAACTTTTTGCAAATGTTCATAGCATTTGGGGGAAATGTTTTAATTCATCTTTCATTACACACCGGTAATCTGCTAAATTCCCAAAGTACTGATAATTCAAATAAAGCTACTCCTAGCCTCAAAATAAAATATAATTCTCTGAAGAATTACTGGGTTACAGAAGGATTTTACTATCTGTGTCTCTGTAGAAGAATTCATTAGTTGGTAATACCACTAAGCCTGCACAGATCTGGAAGAAAGTATGAGTTGTGGTCACATTTGATTAGGTTTGGACCTGAGAGAATAATTCCATACACCAAGGTAACAAGGGAATGAGCTCACCTGCGGGGCTTTGTTCCTGATGAATTTCACTCTCTGCTAAACATGAATAGTTAATTTTTAAGGGGGATACAAGAAGCATATTCATACCACATTTAGAGGTGAAACTAATCTCATACTTTGCTATAAAATATATTTCAGGTCTAATCACTGAATACCAGAAAATAGCCCTTGCTGCTAAAGTCAGTAATTTATATGACTCTGACAATTTTAAATTGCCTAGCTTGCACCTCTAAAGTGAAATTCAAAAATTAGCAATAGGAGATGATATACTCCTGTGAGGAAAAGATAAATACTGTAATTCTAAATTACACGTGAAATATTTATGATGCTTTTGGGGTTTTTTCTTGTTTGTCTATTTTTTTTCCTTCTTCAGATTTCCAAAGGAATTTATTAGTCCTTTTACTCTTTTTCTTTGCTCAAAAATTTTCAAGGAAATATAATTATGGGCTAGGATTCTATCTATCATTTTAGTAGGAACAGCAAGAAATGAGTTTAGGGAAGAATATCGAGGAAAAATTAAACATTTGCTTTACGGTAAGCATTTTGTTAAATGATTGAGTCACTTTATCTCATTACACATTTACAACAGCTTTTCAAGGTAGATGTAACAGGATTCCAAAATTGAACTCCCCTTGTCTCAAATTTGACTGAGGCTCTGATGGCACAAAGCAAAGCAATAGGTCTGAAGCAAATTGCAAATTGCTTGACCACACCTACACAGGACCAGCAAAGGAGGCATCTGCCATTCTGTTTTCCAAATCTTACTTCAACATCTAATATGTAAGTGATTAAAGGGAGAAAGAAGAGAGGAGGGGAGAGGTGAAGAGAGAAAAGAGAGGAGTTTCAGAGAGAATTTCTTTGAAGAAGGGTGGTGAAGAGCCATGAGGAGGGAGATAAACCCTCCACATTTTAAGCCAGTGAGAAGACGCTTCAAGACTCAGAGAACTTGAATTTGTACCTTATGAGATACAGGAACTGGTGCCAGAATGACATCGTAAAAGGTCCAAATATTTGAGTTTGTGGTTATCTAGTTGCCCCAAGAGTATAGAGGGCTGAGTTGAGAAGTAGCGGCACTTTCAGTTGTCAAACGTTAGTGTTTAAAGGAATTAATTGTGTATATTTTGATAGAAGCCATCGAGGGCTTGTTTTGGATCGCACCAAATAGGGCTGTGTAGAGAAACAATGGGACTCCAATATAGGGGCTCTTCCTCCAAGATTCATTCCTCCATTTATTCATTCATCTTTTCAACAATATTTACTGAACACCTACTGCAAGCCAGGCGTTATTCTTGGCACAGGAGATATAGTAACAAATAAAATAGGTAATTTTTGCCTTTTAAAACCTTATATTCTATTGAGGGAAGACAGATAATAAACAAATATGTCAAACTGTGAAAAGTGCTTCGGAGAAAAAGCCATGAAGGGGGGCAGGGGGGGTTTGGAGAAAAGTCCAGTAGAAGAGAACAAACAAGGGCTCAAGGAGAGATCTGAAGTGTCCAGTTAGAAAAGATGCTTTGGCTGCATTATCCTGAGTACAGTGAGAGGTTCATAGTGAGGGAATCGCTGAGAAGCCAAAAATGCCCAAGGCGAGAGTCAACTTTCAAAGTCCACCAAGCCTAGAAAATGCAAATACCATTTCATAAGTAGGTATTTTCTCACATCTCACCTCTCTCCCTTGACCCACCCCAATACTGGAGGAGCCAGAAGCAAACAAATGAATGAGGAGATGGAATGTGGGGGAAGAGGAAGAAGAGAAGGTTTAGCAGAAGAAAGAGAAATCGAAAAGCTGCCCATACCTGCCTTCCCTTTGTTGGTTTCCACACTGCAGTATACTCAAGGCATGGGAGGAGAGAAAGCGTTTTAAACTCACATGAAGGTTGGAATTCTGATTGTTCAACTGCAATAACATTTTAATAAAATGAAAATGACTAGAAGTGCTTAGAAGATTATTTTTTTAAATCCAAGAGTGACTGGAAAAGTCATGGGAATTCTCTGAGATTTCATGCTAGGAGAGACCAACAACTAATTCACCAAGGTGATCTCAATGGAAGTAGGAGAAAAATAATGTTTAATGATTGTACCCTATTGAGTTCTGCTCTTTCAACTTAAAGGTAGCAGTCGGTAGCACTCCGTAGCAGAGAAACTGAAGCTTAGAGAGTGAATTAACATTTTCAAGTTCATACAAAACTATGAAGTAGTGAAGCCCCGAAGCAAATATGGGAAAATCAAAGGGATAATTGACTTGTCTGGAAGAGGCATTCTTTGGCCCCAATGCCTCAAAGAGAAAGAACATTTAAGAATAAGTATTTCTTTGTGAAATACTCTTTTTCTTTAAGGTCCTTTATAGACCAAACAAGCTGAGGTTCAACCAAAGTTCCATGTTGAGAAGAGGAGTATTTCTTCACCAAATGAATGATCCTGAATGTGGTAACATCATTCTCCCACTCCCATAACATGACTGGTCCATCTTATCTTTTGCCCACTCCTTTGTCCCATATGCTCAACTTGATATTTGCTCATTAGAATTGTAGGGTATAGTTCTAAACTGATAGTGATATTGACATAGTCCTTAGATTTATAATGCACTTTCATGCAAATAATTATTTGATCTCATAATAAATTATAAATTATGAGATAATTTATCATAATAATAGAAAATTAAATTTAAGCTAAAAGAGAATAAAACTAAAGCTAAAAGAGTTTGAGTGAATTGCTCAGAGTCACAGTGTTACTGTTAGAGACAGACCTTGAGCACTACTATTCTAGCTCATCGTTTAATGTTCTTTTTTTTTTTATAACTCATAGTTTAATGTTTGGGGTTTTTTTTAATATAAATTTATTTTATTTATTTATTTATTTTGGCTGCGTTGGGTCTTCATTGCTGCACGCAGGCTTTCTCTAGTTGTGGTGAGCAGGGGTTACTCTTTGTTGCAGTGCACGGCCTTCTCATTGTGGTAGCTTGTCTTGTTGCGGAGCCCGGGCTCTAGGCATGCGGGCTTCAGTAGCTGTGGCATGAGGACTCAGTAGTTGTGGCACACGGGCTTAGTTGCTCCGTGGCATGTGGGATCTTCCCAGACCAGGGCTTGAAGCCGTGTCTCCTGCACTGGCAGAGGGATTCTTAACCACTGTGCCACCAGGGAAACCCTAGTTTAATGTTCTTAAGGGAGACTTAAGAAGACTAAAGAAAGCACTTTTACTGTAATTGATAAAAATAATTTAGATAACCATTTGTGTCAAAAATAGATATGCCAAATAATTCACAGTTTTCACCACTTTTAAATTTAATATTTTCTATAATTTAGTCTCTTTTCCTTTATCTATACCAATTCCTTCTAGGACTTTCTACTGAGAAGAGTTGTTTGAAAGTCTTTATTAAATTGCCTTTGGGCTCTCCTAATTTCTAAGAAAAAACTAAGCATTTCTCTAGGTAACTTTTACAGCCTATTCCCAATGCTTCATATGTGGAGAGAAAATTCAGTTGCCTACTTTTGTTTCTTGAAGGAAAGGAACTAAGGCTTTATCTACAAAATTCTAACAATCAGCAAATATTGAAAATAACTTTCAATGGATTTCAAACTACAAGGTTGAAATTTTTCTGTTTTTATGAAATTAACATGTAACATCCCATACATGAGGGCTCTGCCTTCAAGACCTAATCACATCTCAAAGGCCCCACTTCACAATACTGTCACATTGGGCATTCGGATATCAGCATATTAATTTTGCTGGTACACATTGAAATCATAGCACTTCTACTCAGTTTCTTTTCCCTTGTTTTTTCCTTAATTTCTTACCGTTAGTCCTTAGAACCTTTATTTTCCTTCTTTCTTCAGAGCCTATAAATTTGTATCTAAATATAGTGTTCATCCTGTTGTATAGGTATCACTGTATTCTCTTTACTTTCTATGTGGTTTTTAATCTTCCTTTCATTTTATTATACCTTTTGATATAATATTAATTTCAAGAAGTTAAAATTTTGTCAGCATTTTATAGTTTTTAATTTTGCAGAAAAATGTAAAATATTAAAGCTCATTTTAAAATGTTTTCCTTAATGCCCAAGGGCAGGAACAATTTTTCAAAATCTTCAATAAATATTCAAAACAAACATATATCCTTTATTTCATGAAGACAAAGTTCTCCCTGTCTCTCTCTTTATATATAGCTCTAAAAATCTTGTAATAATGATACACTACACTCGTCATACTTAATATGTGTTCATGTACAATTCTATTCGTCTAAGTCTTTTTCCCTACTAGAACAGTCTAGTTCTGACAGTAACATGAACTCTATTATTATACTTGTGATTTATTTTTAATCACCTTCTCTTTGCTCTTCAAAGAGATTTTTTGCATGTATTTAGTTGCTGGTTTCTGATTTGTTGTTGGTTTGTGTGTGTGTGTGTGTGTGTGTGTGCACTTCTCTGTTTCATCCTTATCATAAATTGTACCTTTTTTGTCTTTTTTTCATTATGCAATTTCCCTCTATATTATGTTTAGTGCTTTGACTCCTCTTCAACATAATATTGCCATACTTATTTTCCTGTTGTTTGAATTTTTCTAGTATTTCTCTACCCATGCCTTATTTTCAACTCTAATAAAACATGTGGTTTTTGCAGAAATATAACTGTTTTTAATTAAATCTATTATCAGTTCATTTGCATGTAACATAATGACTGACATATAATTTCTTTATGCCCATCTTATTTATACCTATCACATATTTTGTGTTATTCTTTTTTCATTTTCATTTTCCAAATTTTTGTTGATTTGGCAGAGTTATTACTAATTATTTATTGACTTGGAAGTTTTGCCCCACTTTTTGATGACATGAGTGATTACCTTTCTTTTATTGCTGGTATAGGCAAGCATGTGTTTCTCTATAAGTATTTAAAAATAATATACCAAATACTTCTCCTACCAAGATTCACTCTTTTCTATGCCAAGAACTCCTAGATCTCATCTGAAATTGCTTCACTCCAATAAGATGGCATCTTTAAAACATTTTCACATTATCCCCTTCTCCTCTTATTTATTCTCCATTTCCATCATTAGTAAGACACACACTTTGAATGTTTTTACTTTTTTACTTCTCCCTCGTCCCTCACCATTCTGAACTCTGGTGATTTTGCTAATATGGTTAAACATTTAGTTGTACACTCTATATATTTTCCTTAAACTATGCTTCTCCAAGAATCCTAGAGAAGCACTATATTTACACTGGCAAAAAATCTACCCTGACTCTTCCTTATTAGCTCACATTTAATTATGTGTAGAAAATTGTGTGTAAGAGGTGTGTGAGTGTGTGAGTGGAGAGAGAGAGAGAGAGAGAGAGAGAGAGAGAGATATCTACTATGGATTATTTGTTACTTGATATGTTTTATGGGTATTCTCCTCAGAAGGGAACAAATGTCAAATACTTTGAGTTCTTGCATCTCCTCCTCATTGATTCACCATGATGGCTGAATGACATCTAGGTTAAGCATGGTAATCCTGAGTTCTAGTTCTTTCCTCCCAGTAGTCTGTAGATGATTTTTTATTGTCTTCTGGCTTCAAATCTTAGATAAGTCCAATATCACTGTAACCTCTTTCTGAGCCATCTGTAGGTAACTTGTTTTTTCTCCCTGGAAATTTATGAAACTATAAGATTTTCTCTTTCTCAGGAATTTTACCAGAATGTTTCTAGATTTTTTTTTTTTTTTTTTTTTTTTTTGCTTATCATTCCATACTAGAATTCAGTACAAGCAATTAAGCTGTAAACTTGCTCTCACCTTAAGAAAAATTTTTCTATTGTTTGTTGTTGTACTTCTTCTCCTCCAAGTGTCACTTTCTCTTTTTTGAAGGCCTATTATTTTGTACATTAGTGCTCCCAGAGTTATCCTTCAAGACTCTTATCTTTTCCATTATGATTTCTATTTTCTTGTCTTTCTACTTTGTAGTTTGATATGTATTATTCTTGATCCCCTAGTGCAAAATATTTTAGTCTCAACATCCTTTAATTCATCTAATACATTGTTTAGTTGATATATCATGAGATTTTGTTGCTTAATTTCTTTTTTGTTTGTTTGTTTTGTAGGTGCCATTGTATCTATATCAAGTTATTTTAATTGCTGTTGTTTAGTTCCAGTGTTTCTTTTTCAGAAGCTCTGTACCTCTGTGTATGTCTATATTTCTGGGTATTTCTGTGCCAACTCATCTTCTTCTCTCTGGTTGATGGGTTCGTTATTTGGGTTATACTCTTCTTTGCCGGCTCTTTGAGGTTCAAGCCTTATTGCTGGAGTATATTCAGAGGTGGTAGGCCCACAAATGGTGGAAGGCAAGGTGCTTTCTTCCCTTAAGGATTTTGATAAAATTAAAGACTCCCAGCTCCCTGCAGAGACATCTAAAAGAAGTTGCCCCACTTTCTGGTCCCTCTGTTCTCTCCCCACCTTAAGAAACTGGAAGACTCCATTCACACACAAATTTCTTTCATGGCTTCTTAGGAATCAGGAATGCCAGGTGCAGTCATGCAGCATTACTATCAGCCATTCCTCAGATTATCTTTGAGGACAAAGATCTACTGCTTTCTGGTCCTCACCCAAGATGCTCACTTAGCTAAGAAAGGAGAAATTCCAATACCAGTTGACTTTACTAAGACCCAGAAGAATCCAAGATCTCCCTTTTACCTTTTGACTCAGAAGATGCTCAGAATCTTTTTCCCAAATAAAACCTCTATAAAATAAAATCAATCCTTGCTTTTTCTCTATCATAGCTTCCACACATGTTGAATAACAATATTCTAGATTTGAATAGGCTTTGAGATTACATGAGAAAACCCAGGAGCTGAAAATATAAGTGTTATGAAGACAGTTAAAAAACCAGACCTTTAGGCAATTATGCCATGACATCACGTGATGCCATTTAATATGCCATTGCTCTGAGCTGGTTATAATTGAGCAGCAGTTACAAATCAACAGACTCTTAACTAGACTGAAGATTCCTTGTGGAGAATGGACTTTAATGTAACATTTCAAATCTTTTTTTGGAGTAAAGCAAGGTAGATAAAAATGTTCTAATTTCTAAAATACGGTAATTAATTAGTAATTAAATTATGATTTATTATTGTAGGTGTGGGTTGGTGTAGGTTTAGAAAAATCACGTAGGTTTTTCCAAGTTTCATGTTAAGATTCACATTGTAAAAGTAAACAGAGGAGTAGAGTCAATAACTTGATTGTCATGGAGAAACGCAAAATATTACCCCTAGGAAGCTCGTATTTTGCAACCCTCTTTAAGCAAATATGTGTATATGTGTGTGGGTGTATGTGTGTGTGTGCATGTGTGTGTGCATATATGTGGTTTAGACTTCCCTGTTAGCCATTTAATTGGTTAATGGTGGAATTAACATCAGGTAAGGAAACTATTATTTTTTTAAAATTTATGAATATGCAAAAAACTTGTTAAAGTTTGAGGAGCTATAATCAAATTAGAGAAGGTGAGGCTGCTTTGCTAATCCCTACAAAGTATATGGAATCTAGTCAATAGTAATAACCACACAGGGTTCTATCAACATGAATACAATTTAATTCTCAAATATTTTTGCTGCCATGTTAGATAAATATACAATTAATGTATGAAGCAAAAATGCCATTCATTCATCATGTCTATGAGTTATTTGTTCCTGAATTAAGTAAAGTGGATAAATTATTATTTCCAAAAAACAAACAAACAAAAAAGCGTCATCACACTTTGCTAAAATACACTTCATAGTCTTCTGGAAATAACATTTTTATGATATAAGTAAAATTATGTTACTCTCTTTGAATGGCTCAGAACAACAAAAGATAAACAACAGCAAAGTTTTCATTTACGTGGAAGATATTTAAATTTCACAAAGATATGAAAAACAATTTAATGTATTATTCATTTTCATCACATATATATTCTGATCATCTCCTAGTCATCCCACTGATGAAGGAGTACCCTACACTAAAGAGTACTAGATAGCCAAACACATAATACCCAACACTGGTCAGATGAACTTGACAGCAGACTGTTAGTCACATATACTCACAGTCTAGGGGAGAATGACACTGCATGCTAGGCAAGGCCACATAGGGTTTGCACTTGAGAACAGCATGAACAGCACTGTGGAAGCAGATTCTATAGTAACAAGAGGATGAGGTGTCCTGTGGGAGGATGTGATTGATTTGTTTAATTCCACAGGCTGGAAAAGTTAGGTTGATGAACAGTTGGAGTATAGTTCATCTGGCTCATAGGGGGCTAGCCAGGTGGAGAACCTTTCCTGCTGGGGAGATTGGAGGAGGAATGCATATTTGGCAAGAGCAGGGGGGATCACAGTTAGGCTTTTTGGGGTCCTGTGAGGCTCAAGATATCAAGATAGCACTTAGAATTTTAGACTGTACAATACAGTGTGTTTAATATCAATTTAAAGGTATTGGTTTCTCAATGCTGGATCACTGAAACCAGACATTAAAATGATAATGAGACTTATGATAGTCACAATAATAATAGTCATATTTTTTTGACTGCAATGATCTTTAATGGGGAATTCTTAAACTAGATCCGTTAGATAATTCTAAAAGAAAATCCAAGTGTTAGCAACTTTGGCATCAAGATGTCAAATACAGATTTACATGTGAATTTAGAAACTTGTGCTGATATAGAGAACTGCATTTGTTGATATGGCAGTAAATTTTCTAACACTATTATATATTATTTTCTTAAATCTTTTTTTATTCTAATGAAAATGTCTTTCTTTCTATCTGCATACCTCCAAGAATCATGCCAAAAGACAAGATGTTACCAAAAAAGTAGGTAATATGTATAATAGATGCAATTATCTAGCTTTGCTAATTGTAATCACACAAGGAAAACAAAGCCATTTGGGAAAATCTTTTTTCAAAATTACATGTAAAAGCAACTTAAATTAAAATTATGCAAGATCAGTATCCAGAGAGAATGATATTAGTACACTTAGTGGAACATTAAAGTTTTTCCAGTTATTTGTTTTTATAAATATATGGAAACTTTAATATCCTTGCTGATATACCACACACAGGTCAAAATATATATTAATATTTTAAATAAATGTATGTGTTTACCTGTGTACAGATGTGTAGATAAGGATTATACTTAAATACAGTAAAATAATTCTAATATATTGTAACTCATGTGATGTGGTTTATATAAAAGTGGGCACAGATGACATAGAGCTAAATCTAAACTCAAGTGATAGAATTAGCTTCATTAAGTTTTGCTCTATTTTTCTGTTGAGATGATCTCTTAGAAAGACTCATGAAACCGTGCTAAATCAGACTAGGAGCAATGTGGAAGGGGTAAAGTTAAGTGAAACATTGATATGATGAAATCTGATTTATAGAGCGCACACCTGCCATCCAAACAGAAAATGTTAAGTCCTCTATGTTGAAAAAGGGAGAATATTTCAACACCCTATTCCCTGCAGGCATTAATTTTTCATTTTTATTATTCTTTGGATTAACATTCAGATTTGAGTTGTTCTATGTTTGCTTTGATATACTCAAAACATTGTCTAATAAATAAATGTATCATATTGTGGTGATATATAGTTAGTAATATGTATATATTATATTTGTTTTCTAATCATTTTGCACAAGCTTTAAATTTTATCATATTCTCTGTAAAGCAATAAAGCCATTTCCATTGCAAACTTATAACAATAATGGATAGCAACCTTCAGGGGACACATTTCTGAGAAATTTATTTTCCCTCATCTTGCTCAGCCACCCAAAGAATTAATTTGCTTCCATGACAGATAAAGACTACACTGATCAATTTTAAAATGGTCTTCAGGCATCACAAGTCAATAACAGAAAAGGAAAATGCAAGATAATAGTATTTCTTTTCATTAGGTTGGTAGATGGCATTCCAGATTTATGCATCAAAATTGTCTCTTTAACAGTTATTAAATAACCTTAAGCATACATCTTGGCTGTGTGGGTCCTGTTTTATACTGAATAATCAAGACAAAGATAAATTCTATTTGAGTGCAATGTGGTTACTTTACAGAAATATGATTACCAAAAAGTACGTGAAATTTAAAAGACAGAATATACTTACTACAAAGCATAATATTCTACACTGAAATCTAAAACTGCCACATGATATAATTTTAAATTATTTTTTTAGTATAAGAGTTCTGCAATAATAAGACATTTCATAGGAATGATTTGTTTTTCTTGTTTTGTTTTGTTTTTTAAACTCTCACTTGAGCAATAAGAGTGGTGTTCTACAAAATTGTCATGGGAGAAGACATACATTTCATAGGCTATTTTAAATTCAGCGATGGTGAAAAATTTTTTGTTGCAAAAGTGTGCCTTTCAAAGTAATTTGAGATAAACTAAAATTATAGCATTTTAAAGGGATTTTTCCCTGATTGCTCTCATTTTCCTCTGAGAGTGTTATATATGCCTGAATTACATATAATAAATGGAAAAGTGTTTCTTTTAGAAAGTTCCAAAACATTTCTTTAGAAATGTGATTTCAATGTTTTCCATATTTGAGAACTCGTTATACTCAGTCCTATCACTCAAATATCAAATTGAAATATCTTTCGAAGTGTTACTTTTGTGAAAATTACCAATGACTTTGTTGAAAACTGAAAAATTTAAGTAATTTAGTGAGGAAAAAAAACTCTATCTGATATAAACTCCATTTGATTGTCTGAATTTTTCACCCTTCATTGGTTTTGGTAGATGCATGCAAACATATGTCCACACTCTTTTGAAGCGTTTGACATAGTACCCATGAAATACGTCAAGTCAACATCATTTGTACAATTTGGCTATAAAAGATGATTTTAGATGTAAAATAGATGTATTTCCCATTCCACTCCTCAAAACATCCCAGTTAAGGTGACACGTTTCTAACCGTGTTTGATAAAATGCTCCCATGATCTTAAAAGTATGTTATCATCCATATGCCAGAGTACTGGAAAATGTCTATTAATTTGAGTTCTAATGATCATTTGTATTTCTACATACTGAAAATTACAATCCAAGAGGAAATTAAGGGAAAAAATCATTTACAAGACTATAAAAAAGAAGAAAATACTTAGAAATAAATTAACAAGAGGTTCAAGACTTGCATACTGTACTACACTAACATTTTGAAAACTATAAAACATTATTGAAAGAAATTAAAGAGGACCTAAATAAATGGAAAGACAATCCGTGTTAATGAATTAGAAGCCTTAATTTTAAGGTGGCAGTAATACTCAAAATGTTCAAGAAATTTAATTCATTCCCTATTAAATTTCCATCTGTCATTTTGCAGAAATGTAAAGGCTAATCCTAAAGTCCATATGGAATTGCAAAGGACCCTGAATACCAAAAACAATATTGAAAAGGAAGAACAAAGTTGAAGGACTTACACTTCTTGATTCCAAAACTTATTATACAGCTACTATGATCAAAACAGTAGCATACTGGCATAATGATAGACACACAGATTAATGGAATAAAATTGAGAACCCAAAAATAAATACATAATATACGGTCAATTGATCTTTTCAAGATGCCAAGACCATTCAATGAGGGAAAGCATTTAACAAATGCTGGGAATACAGGATATCCACATGAAAAATTAGGACACTGGACACTTACCTCATATCATACACAAAAGATAACTCAAAATGGATAAAAACATTTATATCTAAGAGTTAAAATTGTACAAATCATACAAGGGAATATAGGAATAAATCTTCATGACTATGGATACTTATATATGACACCAAAACACAAGCAAAAAGAGAAAAAAAATTGAACTTCATCAAATCAAAATTAAATTTTCTTGTACTTCAAAGGACACTAACAACAGAGTGAAAAGAAAATCCACAAAATGGGAGAAAATATTTACAGATCTTAAATCTAATAAGGGTCTAGTATCCAGAATATATAAAAACTGAAAACTCAACAGCTAAAAGACAAACAATGCAATTTTAAAACGGGCAAAGGATTTGAATAGACATTTCTTCAAAGAGGATAGACACGTGACCATGAGCAATGAGATGCTCAATGTCATTAGCCATTTATTCCAAATCAAAACCCATGAGACACAATTTCACATCCACTAGTATGGCCATAATTTTAAAAAAATGATGATGATGATGCAGAGAAACTGGAGTCCTCATACATTGCTGGTAGGAATTTAAAATGGTACAGCTACTTTAGAAAATAGTCTGGCATTTCTTCAAAAAGCTAAATATAGAATTATCATATGACCAAGACATTTTACTCTTAAGTATTCACCCAAGGAAATTAAAGACATGTTCAAGTAAAAAAATTAAACACAAATATTCATAACAGCATTATTCATAATAGTCAAAAAGTGAAAACAATCCAATGTCTGTCAACTGGTAAATGGATAAACAAAATGTGGTATATTCATACAATGGAATGTTATTCAGTTATAAAAAGAAATGAAGTACTAATATAGCTACAACTTGGATGAATCTAGAAAACATTATGCTAACTGAAAGAAGCCAGACACAAAGGTCACATATTGTGTGATTCCTTTTATATGAAACATACAGAATAAGCAAACTCATACAGGTAGAAAGTAGATTAGTGGTTTCCAGGGGCTAGGAGAAAGGGGGGAAGGGAATAGGGAGTAACTGTTAATGGGCAGGAGATATCTTTTGGGGGAGACAAAAATATTCTGAAATGAGACAATGGTGATGATTGCACAACATTGTGAACGTAAGAAAACCCCAGTGAACTGTATATTTTTAAATGGTTAAAATGGTGAAATTTATGTTATGTAAATTTTACCTCAATTTAAAATAATGGAGTGAAGTAGTGATGCATACAACAGAATGGATGAACCTAAAACACACGATACTTATAAAGGAAGCCTGATACATGAGAGTACCTATTGTATAATCCCATTTACATGAAGTTCTAGAATAGGTAAAACAAACATGATGATAGAAATCAGAGCAATGGTTGGTTGGGAAGAGTAACTGGTATGAAGCACAAAGGGAACATTCTGGAGTGATGAAAATGTCTGATATCTTGAGAAAGGCACGGATTACACAGTTTATGCATTTTTCAAAGCTGAACAAACAATGTGATTAAGAATTATGTATTTCATTGTATAATCAGATCTATAACACTTGTTTTGATAACATGAATTTGTTCCAACATGACTGATGTATTAGGGAAAAATAGGAAAGGAATTTCGTGTTAGCTTATGCATGAAAAACACTAGCTGAACATCGAAAACAGCACCCAATTTAACTGAGCCAAGTAATGCAAAAAATGAACATACTTCAAACACCTACCAGCTGTCTTAGTTCACCACATGTGTTACAAGCCATTCCCATCCACATCTAGTGTTACAGCTTTCTAATTTCATATGATCCATTGTACTGGATTAAATAATGACCTTCAAAAATCCATGTCCATTTGGAACCTATAAATGTGACCTTACTTGTAAACAGGGTCTTTGTAGATGTAATCAAGTCAAACTGAGGTCATACTAGATTGGGTGAACCCTAACTCCAGTAAGACCGATGTCCTTATAATAGGGAGATTTGGACACAAAGAAACAGATACACAGGGGAGAAGGCTATGTGAAGACAGTGGCAGAGACTGAAGTGATGTATCTATGCAATCCTAAGGATTCTGCCAGCAAACCACCAGAAGCTAGAAGAGGCAAGGGAGAATTCTTCCCTAGAACCATCAGAGAAAGCACAGACCTGCCTACACCTTGATTTCAGACTTCTAGCCTCCAGAACTGTGAGAGAATAAACTTCCATTGTTTTAAGCCACCCAGTTTGTGGTAATTTGTTACAGCAGCCCTACAAAACTAATACACCCACCTTCTACCACTTCACAATAACTCATAAGCTGAAACCCTTCTGAAGCCCATTTCCAGAAGCAAACGTGGGTATTTTTCAAATTAAAGCGTCTTGTTTATTGTATTATTTTTTCATATCCATTTAACATGTGTAAAACTGTACTATTATTTTTACTAGGTTTCTATTGTTCCTTATGTTGCTGATATATGACATTATATATTGTGCTCTAAATCCATCTTTCCCATAAGCACTGCACTTCTTTGTTGAGCAAATTTCCATAGCACACTGCTGTGAAGTATTCTTTTTTTTTCTTTCCATTAGCACATAAGTTAGATTATGTTATAAAATAATGCAGGGCATATTACAGCTTCTTAGTAGCATTCCCGTTATAAAGAAATGCACTAGTTGCCTTGATTGATCAGGTATATTTCCTAGGTTTTCATCTATACAAACCAGTGCATGGGTTAGGTTCCTCTACAAATAGTTAATTTTATATTTTTGGTTTCACTGTCAGAAATTAACACTATTTCCAAATTCTAAAAGTTACCTTCTTAGTTCAAAACTTCCTCTGGCTATTACTTATCTCTACTTTTTTTGCAGTCAAACTAATTAAAATCTAGGTTATCTACACTCTGTCTCCTCATTTCTCAAACTATCACAATCGAGATTCCATCTCTTCTACTCAACTGAATCTCAAACTCAGCATGATTGACAAATAGCTCCTGTTTTCACAAATTAGTGAGCACTATCCAGTCTTCATCTCACTGGATGGCTTGGAAGCTTTTTATACCATTGACTTCTCGCTTCTTTTCATGACTCTTTCAATGCTACGAAAACCAATTTCATAACATACCCTCTCATAGTCTTCCTCCTCTCTCTCTTTAGTTGCTTTTCAGCATTATTGCTTGTGGCATATTTTTCTTTGCCTGTCATTTAAATGAGGATGTTCTCAAGCTACTGATTTTTTAATGCAGATCTGTGTCATCCTAGCTAACAAGATAAACAGAGGAGCTAACTTGAGCAGAGTTCTGAGATAGGCTTTTACTGCGGTTCAAGAGGAGTGATTTGAAAATCATTTGTATGAGAAGAGTTATACAGCATGCTAATTCCAATTTATTCAGTGACACTGAGCATACTACTTAATCTATTTTTGGTTATGGTTTTTCTATCTTCCAAATTAGTATATATTTGCTTTTTACCTTACTGAAATGCTAGAACATTTCCAAGAGGTTTGCAAATTGTTTTTTGAAGCCTCTGAGAATGTATGTAAGCACCAATAAATGAAAATGTTATTGTAGCCATAGCTAGCAAATATTTTTTTAATCTCTAATGTTATTATATGACATTATAATTTGGCAATGCTCACAGTTGTAAAGTGAGTTTTTAGTTTTAAATTTAGAGGCATTTACCCTAAAGTATTTCTTTGATTTTATGGTTGTTTCGATTCACATCAAATACTAACAAACATATAAATGCTCTCTTAGCAAAGGTTGTCCTGGCCTGTGATAATGAATCGTTATTTTCGGTTATTAAAAACCAACACATCTAACTAAAGTAATTCACTAAAAATAAGTTGTAATGTCGTCTCTTTTCTACTATTCAAACCATAATCATTAGCTAGATATATTTCCAGGCCTTCATACATAAAGATATATTGCCAAGGAATATGTTGTTGAGTGATATCTCCTTACTGAGTTCCTGAAGAAGACATAAATCATAATTTTATAATCTCAGAGATAAAAGGAGCCTAGGAGCTCATCTGTGGTGGTAAAATAACATCATTGCTAGCAGTATGGGCTCTGCAGCCAGATGGCCTGAATTTGAATTCAGTCTCTGCTATTTTCTGCTATTTAGTATTGACACTTGTGTGAATTGGGCAAGTTACTTAATGTTACTAAACTTGGATTTCTCATCTGTAGAGTTAGTAATAATACCTACACTGTAAGAATTGTTTACATTAAATAAGAATATATAAATACGCATATATATATATCTTATAACAGTCAGTAGTATATTTAATACATATTAAATACCCAGCAAATGTTAGCTACTACTACTACTATTATTTACTCCAACTCTCAGCTCCTACATGAGCCCATGCCATTCAGCTCACATGTGGCCATTTCATTAGGGAGATCCCACCAGCTCATGTAGAACCGTGGATGGTCACTTATATTTAGGAGATCCAATTCTCTTTAGAGGATCCCATTGGTACAGTTTTCCTAGTATGTTGTTGTTCCACATCTGTTTCAGTGTCATCAGCTATTTTATACCAGGTATAAAATGAAAACAGTTAAAGAGAGGAGAGCTTATAGGAAGAAGAGAAAAATATTGCTCAATATATATATAATATGATATATATATTATACCTATACTATAGATATAATTATATATTACATATATTATTATAGCAGCCAAAAGAGCAAAAGGGAAATATTATATTGGTTAACTTCAGGCAAATTTTGGTTTTTACTGGAATTTGTATTTTCTTTGTTGAAATAATAGGGACAGTAAACATATATTAAATGATAAGCATGGTTGCTCTAAAATAGGTTTCTTTTTCTTCATGACTCATTCCACTTAGCAATTTTTCATGATTCATTCAGTAGGGACCATATTCAATTAAATGTTCAACACAATACATTCTTGTTTTTCAAGAAAGCCTAAATTATCGGATGCCATAATTTTAAAAATAGAACTCAGGTTCTTTCTAGAAAAAAATAAAGATAAAATACACTGAATTCTATAACTCTCACCATTGAAGTATGAATCTAAATAAACAACAAACAAAAATGTATATTTTTTTATCCCTTGGAACTAGACAATCTCTGTAAATTTAATTTTCCTTTTTATGTTTCCTTTAATAAGAATACTTGCTGCTCCTAAAGGAGAGTTTTATTTCACTTTGGTTTGGGCAAAATCAAAAAAATATATACATAATACTTTATAATATAAAAAATATATAAACTATCTGTATTATATCCACGTGTTCCTTGTCACTTTTACTCTATGGGCTTAATATTCTCTTCAGTAATGTATGCTTTTATAAAGTCAAGAATCATAACGAGTTGTTTTTTGTTAACCAGAACAGTTTTCCCAGTTGACTTGCACATGGTAAAATCAATAAACATTTACTTTTGACTTAGAATAGAGGAAATTTTGAAATGTTTTCTCAAATAGCAATTAATACTTCTATTTTCAAAATATTAACATAACATTTTATATGTTTTCTTTTCATCAGAATATAATTCTTTTATTTAAATTGTACCAATATACAGTTTTTCATTTTTTTTTAAAGAGAATAGAATAAGTACCTGATTATATGTGTTCCTTTCAAATAAGAAAACAAAAATAAAATCTACGATGGGAATTCCCTGCCAGTCCAGTGGTTAGGACTCTGCATTTCCACTGCAGGGGACCCGGGTTCAATCCCTGGTCAGGGAACTAAGATCCTGCCAGCTGAGTGGCTCCACTAAAAAAATAAAATTAAATTAAAAATCTGTGAAAGGCTTACAGAATGAGAAGTATTCATCCAGATATGGAAAAAACTGACCAACTTGTCACCCCATTCCCTACTATAGACTACAACAAGAAGCCACTATGAAAAAAAAGGAATTTATGCCAGATTAAAAGTAAGTGTGCTACCAAACATAGTCACCAGAGCACAATTTTAAATATGTACTCTTTTTGTGTTTTGCACCTATACTTGAATAATTGTGCCCCAAGCTAAAACCTTTTTTAAACTTCTTTTAATAGTGTAACTACATGGACTGTCTATTTCTTTTAAAAGAACTTACAGACTCCAAATGAGTAACAAGAAAAGAAAAACAAAGATAAGCCATTACTGTCAGTACCCATATATTTTGACAAAGAAACACAACACTCAATGTTTCTCTCTTCTCTAGACATCCAGCTTGCAGCAACTTGTTGATGTTATATGCATTTACTTTGTCATTAATTAAGAATGAAAGGGTTAATCAGATGCTTCCATCATTCTCTGTCTAGAAATCCAGGTATAGGCTTTAAATATATTTTAGTTCTAAAGAACTTCCCCAAAACACCTGGGACTCAATCTTTCCATCCATAAATGTCTACTATAGGATTACGCATATTCCTTTCCCTAAAATTTAAGCTGTAGGGGCCAAGAGTTTTATTATTCTGATGGCTCGCTGGTCATGCGTCTTTGTCATTCTTTCCTGGAAGAACAATGTGGATCCTTCAGAATACACTTAAATTGCTACGACCTCCAAAAAAGTCTGCCAAACTCTCTTACTATCACCCTCGGGCTCCTCTGAATTACTCTGACCCCTTATAGCAATGCTTTGTATCAGCCAATTTACAAAATTGTATGTACCGCTATCTTTTATAAGTATATATGTAGTTTCCCTAAGGCCTTCTGTCCCACAAGGTACCTAATACGTTTGCCCATGACGAATGCTTAAAAATATTATTTGATGCACTGACTGAATCCCTGCTTTTTACTGGTGTTTATGTCTCTCATTGTTGAGTTTGTTCTTCTTTCAAGCTGTGCCTCATAAAACATATGCTACCTTGCTCAAGACATGGCAGGATGGCCAAATATTATATGATGAAACTCAAAGGAATTCAATTTAAACTCTTCTCCCAAAAAAATCGTCTTTGATAACCCTTCAGAGAAAAGAATCTAGTGCTTCATCATGTGTGAAGTTGAATATCCAAAAGTAGGCTTCTTGAAAAAGCCACATGTGTTTATCACATGGGAGAATTAGACTATTAAACTAAGATGAGAATGCTGGAGAGTGCAACAATATTTGTCAACAAACATTTTCTCAGTAGCTAAAATGTAGTGCTGTAATAGAGAGGATACAGAAAAATCCAATACGGTAGTCCCTGCAAATCAATGGATCAAGAACTGCAATGCTATATTTTTTTATGTTTTCCTCTGTGTCTGTCTTGCCCTTCTAACCAAGCGTTTTTTTTCCGGTGAAGAGAATCTTCCATGATACATAAGAAATGTTATTGTAACCAAGCAAGACCCTGTGTGGCCTTCCAGGAACAGACGTTTCCCACCACCCCCACCCCTACCCATGTCCTCTGCCTGCCTTTTGTCTGTAGAAAAACTTTAGTCCAAGAATAAATTTAATCAGAGAAGTGAGAAAATGCATTAAAAAAGGAAATCAGTCAAGCAAGACAAAAAAATAATAGTTTAGCCATTAAACAATGTCAAGGACGTTTAGTTCCTCCTTAAGGGCTGTAGACAATATTCTGAGCCTTGTCCTTTGAGTTGTTTTGCAGATACTGAAACCCTTACCAGGTAGAAGTTAACTGTATGATGCCCACAAGCACATAAACCCCAGACTGACTGGAACCAGAAGGTTGATGATGTTGACTCCCAATTACCTTACCACCAAACCATCAGGAGAACGTCTGGTTGACATTCTTCTGAGCTGGTCACACACCCCACAACCTTCCTCCCTCACCCTGTCTTTAAAAACCTTTCCCTGAAAGCCTTCAGGGAGTTCGGGTCTTTTAAGTACAACCTGCCCCAGAATCCTTGCTTGGCGCCCTGCAAAAAATGCTGTGCTTTCCTTCACCACAGCCCAGTGTCAGTAGATCAGTTTTACTGCAGGCAGGCAAGCAGACCGAAGTTTGGCTGGGTAACATTATGATTATTGAATTTGCTTTAATGTCTTAATATAGCATCTCTCAGAAAAGTACTTGCATTTGGAAAGGGAGAATTTAGTCCAAGCAATAAATGACTAATGACAGATTTTGTTTTATTAGTTGCAGTCTACAAGGGGAAGAGGAAAATACTCATTGAACATAACTGTGAGCATTGAAACCAAATCCTATAGGTAACCACCTGCTTGGCCTACAGGTGGCAGAGGCCAACTCAAGGCTACTCCACCTGGTTCAGTTTTATCTCATGCTACCTTCTCTGTTACCATATTGTCCTCGAATCCTTCAGGTACATCCGACCTATCTCCCTGCATCTATTCTTCCCCTTCTTCAATCCATCTTTAAAGAAAAAAATTCAGAATATGTCACACCCTTGATTAAGCTAAGCACCACCTCCACAATAGTAACAAAACATGGCCTCTCTCTGCACTTAAAATTCAAGTCCTGATGGCCTATGAGCACTTCCATGATCTGGCTCCTGCCTATTTTTCTGGCATCACTGCAGCTTTATTATTATTTTTTTAAAATTTTTATTTATTTATTTATTTATTTATTTATTTATTTATGGCTGTGTTGGGTCTTCGTTTCTGTGCGAGGGCTTTCTTTAGTTGCAGCAAGCGGGGGCCACTCTTCATTGCGGTGCGCGGGCCTCTCACTATCGTGGCCTCTCTTGTTGCGGAGCACAGGCTCCAGATGCGCAGGCTCAGTAGTTGTGGCCCACAGGCCTAGTTGCTCCGCGGCATGTGGGATCTTCCCAGACCAGGGCTCGAACCCGTGTCCCCTGCATTAGCAGGCAGATTCTCAACCACTGCGCCACCAGGGAAGCCCTACTGCAGCTTTATTAACCCTTTTGTTCAACTCTATCGGCCTTCCTTCCGTCCTTGATCATACCCAGCTTATTCTACCTTTGGGCCATTTCACTTGCTGTTTGGGGTACCTGGAAAACTTGGCTCAAATTTCATTTCTTTAGAGAAAAGTTTGTTTCTCAATCTAGAGTCTTTGTATCCCCTAGTGTCAGTCACTCTTTCACATCACCCTGCTTTCCTGTCTCCACAGTAGAGAGCAATATTTAAAATTCACTTAGTGTTTATTTTTGGCTTCTCCTCTTCAGAACAGAATCTCCCTGGTCTATTCTCTCCCTAGAACCCAGAACAGCTCCTGGCGCAGTGCAGGTGCTTAGTGTACATTGGCTGAGTAAAGTAAGACTAGGAGCAGAAGCAACACAGTTTCTCAGTTCTCAGCCACCTAAGTCCCAAGACAAGAACAAGGGGCTGAATTTAAAACAAGGACAGGAGGAGAAAGTTAATTTCTCCTGGAAAGCTATAGAGGCTGCTGACACTCTTCCAAGATTCAGAAGCTACTGTTATTATTTGTCCCCTACATGTTGAAACGGAAAATGTCAGTGAAAATCCAAGATAGTGGGATAATTATGTAAATAAATAAAATAAAACATGGTGAATGTATAAATCCTAAGATAGTTTCAGTTATCACTCATTGATGTAAAAGGAAGAATCCCTGGAAATAACAGGTGATTCCTTTTATTTTAACATTTTTAAAAACTGTGATATAAATGAGTATGTACATGTTATTCTAATTAAATACAAACTACTTATAATATGCATTAATGGATCATAAAATTTCACCTCCAACTAGGAATAACCACCTTCAAACATGCACACTTGAAGGAAGCTTAACAAGCATGTCAGTAACCTTTAGTATTAAAGTGTCATTCGCGCTGTATTTTCTTGCCTTTAATAAATTTATTTCCCTTGTTTCCCAATAAGCCGACTGAATCTCTGGCTACGTTTCTTCCTCTCTGTCCTGAATAAGTTCCTACTGTTATGCCCGAACCAGGCCATCCCCATCTATTTGCCTGCGACTTAACCCACATAACCTCACTGGGCTCCTAACACCCTCTCATCTGAGCTCATCAACGAGAGCCTTCTCCTCCTTTAAATGCACCCTCAGTTTAATCTTCAGGTTAGCTGAGTAATCAATGGTTCAGGTAAAGCTTATTTTGTTTTCATTTTTTTCCTGTGTATGAGGATTTTTCAGCTTCTGTGTTAAAGTTGACAAGGGAAGTACTTTCATTTTAGTGCTACATTTTCATCTTTTGCTTAATCTAGAAACAATTTCACTCCTGCAAACAAACCTGGCATATTTATGAACATGAGCAGGTTATATGGTCACCTTTTATAATTCTGTCATGGAGTCAAATTGTATTTTCAAGAAAACAGAAATCTTCCATAGAGCATATGTACACAATGCTAAACATCCTGAAAATGTGTAGTGTAAGTGAAGCTATTTCTGTTGCCTATTTTACCCTTTCTGCAAAAGGAGTTTATGTTTTTAGTGGCTGGGGAGATTCTAAATTTAATTAATGCAAGAGCATCATTTGAGTTTGCCATAAAAATGTCCACTCCAGTGACCTTTCCATCTTCTGTCACAAGTGGGAGTGATGGATTGACAAAGTGGTTCTGCACTAAATATTGCCAAAAACAATACCAGATCCTTTTGTGCATATTTACAATACAGTGAATTGAGCTGTTTAAGAAACAACCCTAGAAAGTAAAGGCTTTGAATTTTCCATCTGAAACTATTTTTTTAAAGGGGAAAGTTGAGTCATTGATATGATTTTAACACAGTAATATTCTACAATCAATTCACAGAGATTATATTCTCAATACCAAAAAAAAAAAAAAAGAAGAAACAGTCACACATCAGTCAGTTTGGAACAAATAGTCACACTGTTCGTTCCAAAGAGTGTTTTACCCAAATACTAATCAAAATGCTAGGAACAATTACTATATTTTATGTGGAGCATTCCCTCGAAGGAGCATTTTAAAATGTAACGGACTCTAGTATTCACATCATCCCTTCAAGAATGTAAATAATGCCAACATTCATTATTATTGTTGTGATTGTTAACAATCATTACTATTGGTAATACTCTAACAACTGTAATAATGGTCATTTCTTTTCACCCTTCAGAAAACACTATTAAAAATGAGCCACACAAGAGAAAGTGGAATACATCAAAACCTTTCAGAGCACTTCATGAGGATGCCATGTTGGAGAGGGTGAGAGAGGGAGTAGGAAAGAAAGAAGCAAAGACAGAGAAGTGTGAAAAGAGAGAAAAAAAATATTACTAAATACTATTAAAAATTTGGATACAGGTAGAGAAAGAGACAAATCATATGTGTGTCAAGAAAAAGGAGAAATACCATTTTCAGCTTATGGGGAAAAGGCACAAGAAAGATATAATCCTAGCACTTTTTCCTTCTACAACAATTTTCTCCTCTAGGATAAAGCCTGGAAGCCTAGAGTTTGTCATGTCCAATAACAGAGAGACCTTGGCTAACCCAAAGATGCACATGCTACTAGTTTCATGCAACTCTTAAGTTCCTAAAAATGATATCAACAATACCTTCCAAAACACAGCAATTCTCAGCCTAATCAGGCATCACTCTTCCTTTGTATCAAGCCTGAAATCCTACCATTATGTTTTATTAAGCTACCATGATTTTTAAAAAGAGCATGAGGTTTCAAATAACAGTGGAAATGATTGTGCATAATGTGATAGACAAGATCCAGGAGAAAAAAGAGTAACGCCTGGGGAGAGGAGATACAGAAGGCAGGCACCTTTCGACATGGTGAAAGGTTACTCTGAGAACCAGAGGCCATTGAGAGTGAGCATTCGCTGTGAGAAAGAACAGAACCTCTAAGAAGGAGACCATAGGTAAGTTCCATCTTCCATTTTTACCAACAGAGTAGTTCTGAAGCACAAGAAGAAAGTGTATGGGGGAATAAAGCCAAGTTCATGAAAGTTATCCTCTTACTTTCCGTAATATTCACACATGAGCCTCTCCTCCAGAAGTTTCTTATATGGTTCCATTTCCTCAAAGTTGCAAATAATAGCAATGTAAAATGCCTAAACTTTGATTTTTACATATAATAACTTAGCAAAAATGTAATAAGCACCTGAATATCTACTCTAGGCTTGATACTGAAGATAGAAGGGTGACCACAAGTGTGATCTCTCTCCGTACAGAATTTTAAACCTAGTGAGGAGACTAAGAAAAAAGGTGAGAGTAAAACACAGCCTTTTACATGAGAGGTGAGTGCAGGGTCCCATGGGAACACAGAAGAGCATCATCAAGTCACACCAGGGAACCAGTGAAGACTTCCTGGAGAAGACTATGCATAAGCTGACTGTTAAAGAATCAGTAAAAGTTATCCCTGTAGAGAAAGAGGGACAGGGACCCTAGATTGCAGGAGTGTGATGCACTCGGAAAGTGTAAGTGATTATGGTTTAGATGGAGGAGTGCCAGCAGTTAAGGCAAGAGCAATTACCTATGGGGTGGAATAAAGAAAGAATTTTCAGGCTAACCAGCAAATCTGTTCTTTATCCTGGGTATACTGAAAATCACTGTAGATTTTTAAAAATCAATTTTGAGGTATAATTTATGTACAAGAAAGTACACTCATTTGAAGCATATAATTCAATGAGTTTTGACAGACATATAAAGCTGTATAAATACAACCATAATTAAGGTCAGAACATTTCTACTACCCACCCAAATTTCCTCAAGTCCCTTTGTAACTTATCCCTCCCTCCCAACCCAGCCCCAGGCAACCATTAATCTACTCGTCTCTACATATGAGTTGGATTTGCAGGTGTGGAATAAAAGGCTGTTCCCAGTTTGAGGCTCACATGAACAAAGCTGTTATAAAAATACCTAGGAGTGGAATATCTGGCTCATATGGTAGGCATATATTTAACATTTTAAGAAACTTCAAGTTTTCCAAAGTGGCCATATGATTTTATATTTGCGCCAAACATGTATGAGAATTCCAGTTGCTCTACATCATCTCCAATGATTGGTATTATAAATTTTCTAACAGGTTTATAGTAGCATCTCATTGTAGGTTGTTTTTTTGTTTTTTTAAAAATTTATTTATTTATTTATTTATTTATTTTTGGCTGTGTTGTGTCTTCGTTTCTGTGCTAGGGCTTTCTCTAGTTGCGGCAAGTGGGGGCCACTCTTCATCGCGGTGTGCGGGCCTCTCACTATCGCGGCCTCTCGTTGCGGAGCACAGGCTCCAGACGCTCAGGCTCAGTAGTTGTGGCTCATGGGCCTAGTTGCTCCGCGGCATGTGGGATCCTCCCAGACCAGGGCTCGAACCCGTGTGCCCTGCTTTGGCAGGCAGATTCTCAACCACTGCGCCACCAGGGAAGCACTCTCATTGTAGTTTTAATCAGAATTTCTCTGATGACTAATGATGTTGAACATCTCTTCATGTGTTTTTTTGTCCATTTATATATCTTCTTTGGTGAAGTGTTTGTTCAAATATTTTAACCAATTTTTTGTTGTTGGGGGAAGGAGTTGTTGGTCATATTATTGAGTTATAGGAGTTCTGCATATATTCTGAACCTAAGTCCTCCGTTAAATATACTATTGTGAATATTTTCTCCCATTCTACATTTGAATTTCATTTTCTTAATGGTGTCTTTCAAAGAATGAACATTTTTAATTTTGATAACATCCGATTTATCCTATTTTTTTCTTTATAGTTCATGTTTTTGTGCCCTATTCAAGAAGCTTAGACATAAAAGAATTAATATAACCCTGGGAGAAAATCCTAAATATATATTTTTGTCTATTCCATGTGCATGTAAACTGTTTATCCTCTTCTTAACTGGTTGGGATAGAAAAGAATGCATACCATAACCCCTTAGCCATATTAATTTGCTCTAATAATAGATAACATGTCTAACATAGTAGGTGTGATAAGGGCTACCACTTGATTTAGCTGGTAGTTAAGTCTATGTTCATTCTCCAAGATCCTTCTGGTTTCTGCAGGAGCCAGACTGATGAATTAAATGAAAATACAATAGGCAATACCACCCCTACATTTTTGAGATCCTTAAAGATGGCACCAATTTCTGCCATCCCCTCTTCCATACACATATAGCAGGATGAGATATTGTGTTTTATTTCTCCCTTAGCACATGTAGGTAGGGCGGCCTTCCCCACTATGATTGTTATTTCCCTATAGGTCAAGGACTGAAAGTAGGAGTTATTCTGTCAATTATATCAGCCCCATTTATACATTCACAGAATAAAGAAATGACCATTGGCTAAGTATATGGACCCAGTCAACTGTAAGCCAAATTTGGCCCAAGACTCCATTTGTTACCTGGTCTCCATAGCTTCCTACTCTAACATGGCTCAATGATGTCTTTTCCAGTCTTCCATTATTAATGTCAACTTAAGACTTCTGTCTAATAATCCTCAAAATGTCTGGGTACTCCTCTTTCCCCAGGGGACATTTACCCAAGTAAATGGATATAGGTTCTTTCGGGGAAGGACTGAAGGCATCACTAAAATATTGATATATTTTTGCCATGGTTATATAGAATCCTTCCTCTTGTGGACACTGTCACTTCATTAGTCAGTGGTCTCTGGGTCTAAAACATGTCTCAGGCACCTGGGAAAAGTTCATGGCTTTTTGTTGGGGAAATCATCCTCAGCTCATCTGTCCTTGCTATGTTTTGAATTATGTACCAGTATTGTAGAAGAGTATTTAGTTGCCTACCTATTTTGTCCCTAGGGATGCCATGTTCATTCAAGAACTTTGGGAAGTTTGAGCCAATATTTCTTTAAGTATTTTTTTTTCTGATCTGTTCTCTTCTTTCATTCCACATTCTGATTGACTATATTTTAAATTTGTTGAAAATTTTCCACAAGTCTCCAAGATTTTTCTATTTTTGATATAGTTTCTGTCTCATTTTTAGATTTTTCCCCAAATCCACTGATTCTCTCTGTCAAATTTATTATGCTACTAACTAGTTAGTAGCATAATAGTAGCAAAATATTGCAATATTTTAAAATTTCAGATATTATACTTTTTAGGTCTAGAATTTTTGTTTTGATCTTTTTATATTTTCCATTCATCTTCTGAGACAATCTTTTCCTTCATTACTTACTTGAACATACTTACAAAAGCCACTTTAAAGTTCTTTTCCAAAAAATAAAAATATGGATCATCCAAGGGTTCACTTCAGCTGATTGTTTTTCCCCCTGAAAATGGTCACATTTTCCTGTCTCTTCATATTTCAAGTAAAAATAGATTTTATCCTAAACATCACAAAATTTATGTTGTGGAGTCTCTAGATTTTGTTATATTGTTCTGAAGAATGTTGTTTTTGTTTTAGCAGAAAATATAGGCAATTAATTCAATTCAATTAATTGAATCTGTCCTTACAGGTGTGATCTAAGCCAGCTAGACATTGGGCAGAGTTTACACATTACTATAGGTACCCATGCTTTTTGACAAAGAAATGAAATGCTCTGAATTTCTCTCTCTCCTTTGGCCTTATCTTGACATTCTTCCAGCTTGCAGCAACCTGTTAATGTTACATGCACTTACTTTATCACTAACTAAGGAAGAGAGAGTTAATCAGATGCTTCTATCATTCTCCATCTAGAAGTCCAGGTATAGGCTTCATATATATTTTAGTTCTAAAGAGCTTCCCTAAATCACTTGGGACTCAAATTTTCCCTGCAGGAATATCTATAGGATTACCCATATTCCTTTCCCTAAGATTTAAACTATAGGGGCCAAGAATTTTATTGATCCTGATGGCTCATTGGTCATGCATCTTTGTCATCCTTCCTTGGAAGAACAAAGTGGATCCTTCAGGATCTAGTTAAAGTGGTACAATTTCTAGGAAAGTCTACCTGACTCTCTTATAATCACCCTCAGGCTTCCTTTAATTTCTCTGAACCTTTCTGGAAACGTTTTATATCAACCAATGTACAAAATCATATGTACCATTATCTTTTATAATTTTATAAGTATGAGTTTACACATACCTGGGGTTTCCATTTTCTGGCTCTCTCCTTTCTGGGATGACCCCCTCACTTTCCTCTGGTCATGAAGCTAGTAGGTTTTCTATGGATGTTTCAGTTGTCTTATATCAAGACATGATTTTCATCCCCAGGCTAAAACCACAAAAACAGGGAACTCACCATTTGCCATTCCTTTTTTCTAAGTTTTACCCCACTCCAAAAAATCTGTAGGCTGAGTTTAAGGTATTTGTGGAATATTCAATTGGAAATGTCAAGTTTGAAAATAGATGGGCCAAAGCTGGATTGGGTACCTCAAACTATGGATGAATTTTTCATAACTAAATTCTCCCTTGCCTTTATCCATTACTGAAGAAGAAAGTTTAATAATCAACTTTATAGTCCACCTTAAAATTATGGAGAGCCAAGTGAAACTTTATCAGAGATGCATCTGAACATATGTTGGGTGGGCTTTCTAGTGAATATTTTGCATTCTAATTTAAAAAAATAGACTCAGCTGTTTATTGCTTCCTCCATGTTCCCTTTCTGGATGTGATGCCAGGAGATGTAGTATCCATTGCATGACTAGGAAGCAACAAGCATGAAGACAAAAGCCAATATGCTAACAATGCTGGAGCAAAAAGGCAGGTGGAATTTGGATCATTACTGACTAGAAGGTCTTCTGCAAAATCCATAGATGGACTATCTCTGGATTTATTATTCAGTATGTGGGAAAAAATATGCACTATTTTTTTCAGCTGTTTGTCAGATTTTCTGTGAGTAATAGCTGATACTTTCCTAATTGATACCATAAATATATAGAAAACAATTCAAGAAAGATCTAGGCAGGAAAGAAGTCAACAGGGTAGACATAGCAGTTGAAGCCGTGGTTTGAATGAGATCACCAAGAATACTATAGAGTAAAAGGAAAACAGGGCTGAGAACAAGCGCTGGAGAACATTGGCACTGAAGAAGAACTGCTAGAGGAAAGAAGCTGCTGGAAAAAGATATATGACTATAAGGAGAAAGAATAAAAAAGAGAAAAGGATGACCTAGAAACCAAAAGAGGAAAAAGTAGGTGTCAGTGTTCAAATGCTACAAAGTAGAGCTAACCAAAGCACAGGAGAGGGTCCATTAAGTTTGGTGATATCAAAGTAGAGCATATTAGTGAAACAGAAAACAGGTTCTAATAAACCTGGCTTGTGGATAATCTGTTTCTCAGCTACAAACTGGACTGCACCAATCACTCCAGTAAATGTACCTCTCACAGTAGGCTGTTGGTCCCAGAGCCAATCCTGAAAGGGGATGTGGATGGATCATTGCTCCAACTGGAAATACAATTCAAAGTGCAGGCTCTGTTGATAGGAGGACAATAGGGTCTTTCTTAATACGAAAGGCAGCATATTTTATATCCCTTAAAAACAAAAATAACAGCTTAAGTTTAGAATGATCTACCAAGTGGGAAACAGGGTGGATTTTCTTGACCCTTTCACTTTTAAAAGAACAGCAAGATGCTAAGGTTTAATACCTGCCTGGTTCCCTGCAGCTGAGACACAGGCCTCAAGCATGCTTTGAAGATGACAGGCCCTTGAGTCAGTGATGATATAGGTGCAGAAAGGGAGAAGAGGAGGGGATAAAATGGAATCAGTGAAATATAGTGAAGAAAGGAACTTATTAAGCGCTCTTTTCTTCTTCTTGTCAGTAATCAATAATATGAAAATATTAGCACAAGGCAAATAAATATATAAGAAAAGTTTTAAAAAGGAACAACAGACGTAAAGAGTGATTAAAAGCGAGGCAGACCAACTTTCAATGTCTAACTTAGCACTTAGGGGTCTTCAGAGCTGCAAGGAACATTCCTTTTTTTCTTTTTATTACTATGGACTTGGTAAGAAAGACTTGAAAAGGCATGTGAGAATTTAAAAGTGTCTCTTTCTTTCTTCCTTCCTTTATTTTTGAGAATTCTTTTAACCAAAAGATGTATGGAAAACCCACAAAGCAATTAGTAAAAGTGAAAAGATGGTTATGAACAATTAAAACCATTTCTGCTTCATTAACTTTTCATTGTTAAATGTTGTCACTGATGAATGACAGGCTGAGACATTGAATAGTCTCTCAAATAGCATATATATCAAGAAATGAATTGAAGACAAAAGTAAAGGAAGAGAACCCACAGAATAAGCTTATTAACAACATGACATGGGTAAAAGGCTCAGGTTAAAAGTGTATGTCTCGGTTACCAGGGGATGGGGGTGGGGGAGGGATAAATTGGGAGATTGGGATTGACATATACACACTACTATATATAAAACAGATAACTAATAAGAACCTGCTGTATAGCACAGGGAACTTTACTCAATATTCTGTAATGACCTATATGGGAAAAGAATCTAAAAAAAAAAAAAGAGTGGATACATGTATACGTATAACCAATTCACTTTGCTGTACACCTGTACAGATGAACAGGGCAAGATACATAATTTGCAGGGTCTAAAACAAAATGAAAATCTGGGGCCCCTCATTTAAAAAGCAAGAAAAAACAATGCCTCTAAAAGTACTAAAATATAATTTTTTCCTTTCTTCTTGTAGTCTTTCTCTCAACTTGTCATATTGTTTAATATTTGCTATTTAACATAATTCAAACTTTTTTAAATTATAACTTTAAATGGAAGAAATTTTATCATTCACTTTATATTATGCAATGCCATTTTAAATGAAAATATGAGAGAATTTAACTCAGTTGCAGTATCACAAAATTATGTAATTCATATGTCTTGGTTAGTACATGTATATTTCATTCTCACCAGAACAGCAGAAACATTCCATAAAATTAATTCAACTGGTTTTATTTTACTTCTACTGAAAATTAATTTTTAATATTTTTAATTGTGGTAAAATAAGCATAACATATAATTTACCACCTTAACCATTTTTAAGTGGATAGTTCAGTGGTATTAGGTACATTTATATTGTAGAACCATCACCACCATCTTTATTTCCTTTCTTGATAAGCATACATTCTACTGACACTCTACACTTTGGCTGACTGATGTGTAAGGAAGAACTAAAAGGAGAAGGGGGACTTCCCTGGTGGCGCAGTGGTTGAGAATCCGCCTGCCAATGCATGGGACACAGGTTCGATCCCTGGTCCCGGAAGATCCCACATGCCGCAGAGCAACTGCGCCCATGCGCCACAACTACTGAGCCTGCACTCTAGAGCCCGTAAGTCACAACTACTGAGCCTGCGTGCCACAACTACTGAAGCCCGTGAGCCTAGAGCCTGTGCTCTGCAACAAGAGAAACCACCGCAATGAGAAGCCTGCGAACCACAGCGAAGAGTAGCCCCCTCTCTCTGCAACTAGAGAAAGCCCACGTGCAGCAACTAAGACCCAATGCCAAAAATAAATAAATAAATTAATTAAAAAAATAAAAAAAAAAGGAGAAGGAACTGGAAGCCCTATTTTTCCTTTTCATGTCATTACTTTCAGTGTAAGTGTTTGGCTAATGCAAGGAAGTGACACACGTAAGAAAGGGCATGGTAGAGCTCCGTGGCTGTTTCTATTTTTCAGAATGCCATCATGGCCTTCTTTCTGCGTTAGAGACAAGTCTTGGTTCAACCGGGATGTGTGGTCTCTAGGGGCGGTCAGTACATGCCTCCCACTCCTTACTCAGTCATGGTCTTAACATCTTACCTCCTAGTGGCTTTGAGCAATACTTAACCCCCAAATATCTTAGAATTGCGCGTCATATTCAAATAAGGCAGCAAGGAGCAGAGGAGGTGCATATTATGCTTATTTCCAAGCATCTTCTCCTGTGCTCCATTTTCCCTCGGCCTTGACTTATAAACCACAAGTGAAAAGACAAAGTGGTTAAGAATTTCAGCGGGCGACAGCAGGACATTTAACCAGGCACCAGGCTTTCCCAGAGCAAGGCCCTGCGCAGTGGCACAGGTCAGATGCCCAGGAAGTGGTCGCTGCCGACCAGAGAGACTGAACAGGATGCAGAGTCCCCACGTTCACAGAGCACTTTACAGTTTACAAAGCACATCTCATTTACCTCACCTGTCACATCAGTTCCGTCTGCAGGTGAGCAGCTGATATCTGTTGTTCAATTAATTAAACAAGGAAACCATTAGACTGAGGCAGCTCTAATGCCAGCATGGCAAACATAAACCAAAATCTAAGCCTGTAAACGTGCCAAAGTTATGAAATTGAAGCGCTAAGAAACAATCAATCACAAAGAACAAACTAGGCTTTAAGCTATAGCCAGGCAAACGCCTCCACTTTCTCTGTACGTGCTTAACCCTGGCTCCTGTCCTTCCCCTGGCCACCTAACCACTTCCTGATTGGCGCTGCCTGTGTCAAATCTATTTTTGCTCAAATAAATTCTTCACATGTTTAATATGTTTCAGGTTATCTTTTAACACCCGTTACAGACCAGAGAGATGCCTGATGAGCCCAAGTTCCGTGGCTAACTGGGGGTGGAATGCGGACTAGAAGCAGGCATCCTGGTCTCTAGTTAGATCCTTTCTCGATGACCTTTCCCCTCTGAGAAGAGCTGTCAGACTGCACAGGGAGAGACTACACTTGTCCTGTCCTTTGGGTGTGTTCTCTGTGCAATCCCAGAGACAGAAAAAGCCGTGGGTTATGGTACACGGAACATGTTAGTGGCAGAAGGGTTAAAGGAAAGAGATGATCAGAGTCAGGAGGAGCAACTCTGACGTCCCCCAGGAGGACAGAGGCTTTGAGGAAGGATTCGAAGTGAATACTGAGTAGAGGCAAAACCTGTGTGAAGAAATGTCGTCTCCAAGAAAAGCAAGTGAGAACGAACAGAGAAATTGGAGTCTGGGAAGTCACTATTTGCATGCCTGCATGAAGTGTCAGCTGAAGATGCCGTCTTCAGCATAAATTTCTTTAATTTAATTTTACAACCAATCTGCTTAAAGCCATTTCTCTCCGTCATTTAGCTAGTTAAATCAGTGGTCTCTTTCTACACTCCTTTGTTCTAAAAACCAAACATCCCATAGATGGAATTAATACAGGCATATATATATATATATATATATATATATATATATATATATATATATATATATATATATATATATATATATATGGCGTGTTTCAAAACTCAGGGTTCTGTTTGTTTGGTTGGCTTTTGATGAAACAATTTAATAAAACAGAAAAAAAATTATACCAAAAAATCACTGAAAATACTAAAGTAGATGATACACAAATTAGAAAAAAAGATTTAAATACTCTCAGGATACACATCTAATTTTCTCACTAATACTACCTGTTGAAATCATTTATTAGTTACTACTTGGCCTAACTTGACTTCCTGCCACCCAGCTAGAATAGAAAACCCCTTTTAACTCATCAAATATCGTCTTGATGGTTCAGTGTTTCTTAAACTTGGCTTTTCTACAGAAGCTGTAACCAAGTTTGCATCTAAAGCCATTTCAGGGGCTTTTATTTGAGGGCATTCTTTCAAGCAAGGAAGATTGCCCATTCACTAAGGAAAGAAATCCTTTCATTCAATATTCTCAGAATTTCTTATCATCTGTATATAACTGCTAGCATCTCACTCACCTTGAAAGAAAGCATAGCACATCAGTATAAGCGGCACAAAACCCCTGTGATTATGTTTTCCCTAGGTGAAAAGAAAATCAGAAATCACAGCCACTTCATTACCTACTCTATGTTTCTCCTTTTTTCCCTCCTGATACTTAAAAACAAACAAACAAACAAAAAGCAAAAAACTGATTTCATTTGTTACTTCTGCTCTCTAAGCTTAGAAACACAATAACACTTTATTGTCAAAACATAATATTTTTAAACCCCTGATAATAGAAAATAACCTGGTGAAGTGATTTCTTCACCTAGTGACCTGTCTCACAGTGAGAAATTCCCCCAGTGGATCAAGGATGAGGTACAGCAGTGGAGAGCCCAAAAAGGAGGTGAGGGGATTCAATGTGAACTCCTTGGGGATATCATCTGTCCTATTCATTCCCTTTTTCCTATAACCTAACACAGTGCCTGACAAATAGTAGAAAGAACACATGTCAGCTTTGTTGCTTTAGTCAAAGAGCTTTACATTCTTCAGTGTTTGACTCTGAAAATGTTGAAAGTGATTAGGTAAATGAAGCCAGAGTTTAAGACAAAGAGAAGTTCATTCTCTGTCATTGCTCTTAGTGTGAATTTAAGCATGACATTGTTTTTAGCAGCTCTGTTTTTAAGAAGGCAAATAACCAGATTGTAGAAGAGCTGAAATATGCAAATTTTTCACCTGAGCCACTCAAGCAGGTAGCCATATAATTCATTTTTCACCAGCACATACAGGAAGATAAGTGGATTACCAGAAGCAAAACTGCCTCTTCCATCCTGCTATGCCCCATATACTTAGTGACACAGATTGTGTCTCTCAATCTGTTTATAACCACACAACTATAAATAACATGGTCTCCCTCAGGCGTCCTGTGAACAATAAAAAGAAGTTTCCAAGAATAATAATACTAAAAGTCAATGAACTATATTAATACAGTATAAAAACAAAGTTGTTACCTGGCAATTTGGTGGTACAGTATAGAGGTTCACTGAAAATTCTTAACCAGAAAAGATTTTTATATTACCTCTGGAAATCTACTTTATCTTTCTCTGAACCTGGAACTTTTTTTTTTTTTTTTTTTTTGGCTGTGTTGGGTCTTCGTTGCTGCACGCAGGCTTTCTCTAGTTGCAGCAAGTCGGGGCTACTCCTTGTTGTGGTGTGCAGGCTTCTCATTTTGGTGGCTTGTCCCATTGCAGAGCACTGGCTCAAGGCGTGTGGGCTTCAGTAGTTGTGGCATGTGGGCTCAGCAGTTGTGGCTCATGGGCTGTAGAGCACAGGCTCAGTAGTTGTGGCGCACAGGCTTAGTTGCTCTGCGGCATGTGGGATCTTCCCGGACCAGGGCTTAAACCCGTGTCCCCTGAATTGCCAGGCGGATTCTGTGCCCCCAGGGAAGTCCCTGGAACTTTAAATGAATGAAGGCAGTCTTATAGAAATCTTGTGAAAAAAGAGACATAACCTTCCAACTCCAAAGGGGGGAAAAATTAAATGAAACAAAATTTGTGAATAATGACCTACTGATAATTTTGGCTAACTCTATAGTAATCTCAGCCCCAGAGCAGAGATTTACCATGTCTAGAGCAATGTTTTGCAAAATGTGTCCACATCACATGCAAATGCAGATTCCTATATTCCACACAGAATATTTGGCTGTGGGGAGATCTGCATATCTGACAAGGTTCCCAAGTGATTCTTCAATATACTAAAGTTTGAGAACCACTAGTCTAGAGTTTACTGGTTAGTTTCCAGATGGCATTTCAGGATTGCATAGTGAACTCGTGAATTACATGCCCACCTGCCGTGCATAAATGCAAACTCTTTCAAGGAGAATTATCTACATAGGTGCTTGTCTTCATTAGGTTACTTTTATTTTAAAATGACATCAACTCTCTGTTACTCAGTTCATTGTCAAAGTATCTGAACATGTCTTTAAGAAACCACTTAAAAATTCTGTACTTCTGAATCATGCCAAAGAATATAACATTTTATTTTCTGTTATGCTATTCATATAAAAAGTTCAATTATGGAATTTTTGTAGATGTTCAAATTATCTCTTCCCATTTATATTCCAAATTATCCTTGAGTCAAACCAGACTACTAGGCCATAGGTCTCTGATAGGGCAACAGAACTACTTCTACAAAACCACACTTGGATTGCTGTGTAGCATGTTATCAGCAAGCTTCTTCTGAAATATATATTGGGAAGATATGGTTGAGGACTTTGTTCAGTACATCCCTGTATATATCCGTTATGAAGACCCACGGTTTGCCTACCAAGGAAAACAATAGCTCTGCCTTAACCATAAATTATCTTGTATCTCTCTTTGCTTTGGCTGCTTAGACTAGTAAGTATGAAGTATTTAATATCACAAATTTTATGATAAACTGTAATTTTAGCTGATGTCATTTCCCTTTCTTAATTTCTTTTGGGCCTGTTTTCTTCACCTACTTTAATCTTTATCTTGCTTGTCATGCTTTTTGTCTGAGGCTTCTTGAATCATTTTTGGAATAATGGAGGTCATAAATAAACCTTTATTATACTAAATGATCAGAGTTGCCTAGTCATAACTACTCAAAATCACACTGGATATAACTTCTATTGTACAAATTTTATCTTTCAACCCTCTATGTAAAATCTCTACTATACAAATTCAATATTTAACATTACACTTATAATAAGAAAAAATTTTTCTAATCAATAGGACTTGACTGAGAATGGCCTGGGCAATCATGGGATATAGTGACTTATCCATTATAGGAAGTAATCAAGCAAAAGCTAAGTGACTATTTAGCAAGAATACTGTAGAAGGGTTTTGATATCAGATAACACATTGGATATCTTGAGTCTCTTCCACCTCTGAAATCCTTAAATCTATTACTTAAAAAAAGTACATAGTTAATATTATCAGAAAAAAAATAAAGTCAGTAAACGAATTAAAAGAAACATGCATTTCTCAGTCAGGAGTATGTAGAAGAATACAGAGCCAGGAAAAAATTACATTTTTAGGAATAGACTGAATAGAAACTTTCCATATTGTATCTTTTTTGTCAACGTTAGCAGGCATGCACTGCTTGTCTGGGTCCCCAGTTTCTAACTCAAATTGTATGAATAACCAAGCTACATTGAAGTCTGAGAGTGATTTAAAGACTTAACTTAAGCATTTGCTTCATATTTCTTCTGATAAAACTGTTTCTAAATGTGTAATCTTTAGTGCCAGGAAATCAATTGACTTAAAAAATTGCCAACTCTGCCAATAACCAGTAATATGAATGTAACCCTTCTGCACTGAGGGCATGAAGAAATTAAATGATCAAACACATTCTGCTAAATCCAGCCCTGAGACAAGATTGTTCCTCTGCAGTGAGGTTCTTCTGAAATGAGACATGGAAACAGCAATGAAGGAAAAAGCATCTGAGTAATCGTACAAAGTCTTCCAAGTGGCACTCAGCCCAGAAGACACTTTTGTTCTGTCCAACGGCACAAAAATCTGTGGAGACCCATCTGACCCCAGCATTACAGGGCATGATGGGGCTCTCTCCACAAGAGAGCACTTCTTCTGAAAAGCCAAGGTTCGTGTGCATTGGTAATAACTATTAGAAATAAAAATGATCCAAGATATGTTGTTGTTGGATTCTAAAACAGAATTGTAATTATATTATCTTGTAATATAAAATCTAAAGAAAGAAATATTGCAAATACAGGGATTAAGAACTTTATGCCATTTCTATACTAATTCTGATACCGAATAGGACCAGTCCAGATGCGGCACAGAGAGAGATAATTACATTTTTAAATTTTTTTGAGTCTCTCTTTGTGATCTAGAGTACTGGTCAGCAAACTACAGTCTGTGAGCCATAGATGCTCTGCCACCTGTTTTTGTAAAAAGAAAAAAAAATTTTATTGGAACTCAGCCACACCATCCTTTACATCCCGTCCATGGCTGCTTTCACAATGCAGCAGCCTCACTGAGTAGTTGCCACAGAGATGATGTAGCTTGTAAAGCCTAAAATATTTTCTATCCAACCCTTCACAGAAAAAGTTTGATGACACCTGATCTAAAGTGTGGTCAAGGTTTTATGAATGTGCTTCCTTTTGAACACGTTTTTAATAATTCTTTCCGAGAAGTATTTGCAGGAGGAAAGACTCCTTGTTTTTGCATCCCTGGCAATACCTTAATTTACCCCTCTTCTTTGAATGATAGTTTTCAATGTTAAATAGCATTTCCTCATCTTTTTTAAACAGCATTTTTAAATAGCATTTCCTCATCTTCTAGTATTTAGCATTGCTGATGAGAAGTCGACTATGATTATAGTTGCTGTGTAAATAACTTGTTTTTTCCTCCCTACTTGCACTTAAAATTTCATTTTTATCCTTGATATTTTCTAGTTCGAGGATAATATTTTGGTGTGGTTTTATTATTATCTATCACGATGCACAATGAGTACGTGTTTTCATTTCTAGTTTATGGAAATATCTTTCTTTGGAGAACTGATATATCTTTTTAAATTTAATTTTCAATGCTTAATCTATTACTCCATTTTTTGTTGCAAAAAAAAAATGGAGAGATTCAAACCATAAACTTCACTATGCCATTTTGAAAAGAAGGAAGAGTGAACATTGAAATTAGAGAGATAATCAGATGGATGAAAGTAGAGGGTCTACAGTTATGACCCAGAAATTTCACTACTAGATTTATACAACAGAAATGCCAAAATATATTTACCAAAACACATGCACTGAAACATTCATAGACATACTACTTACAATAGCTCCAAACTAGAAGCTATCTAAATACCCATCAACAGTAAAATAGATAAGTAAATCATGGCAGTGTCACACAGTGGGACATTATTTAGTAATGAGAATGAACAATCTACACCTAGTCATAATAACATGAATAAACTTCACAAGTAAAATGGCAAGAGAAAGAAGACAGACGAATAAAGCACTTTCTATAGAATTCCACTTAGATCAGTACTAGAATAAACCTATGGGGTTAGAAGTCAGGACAGCAATTACCCTTGTTAGAGGATTAGTGAATGGAAGGGATACTGGCCTTCAGGGATGCTGACAATGTTTCTTGTTCCAGGCACTGATTTCAGAGCTGTGCTTACTTTGAGAAAATTCATCAAGTTGTACAACTATATGATATGTTATAAAATATTTTATACTACAATGAAAACTTTTTAAAACATATATGATAGAGCTTCACCAGTTTAGTGGTTTTTCAAACTCCACTCGTAAACCCTAAAGATCCATGGAACTCAGGGAAAGTTCTTGCTTTCAATTAACTGTACATTTGGTTTGGTTTGGTTTTATTTATTTTTTATTTTTTGGCCACTCCTCGCAGCTTGCGGGATCTTAGTTCCCCAACCAGGGATTGAACCTGGGCCACAGCAGTGCAAGGGCCAAGTACTAACCACTGGACTGCAAGGAATTCCCTGGTTTGGTTTTACTATCTCAAAAGGACACCGTTTTCCACACTCACAGCTATAGAGTAGGAAGAATATTATCTCCAGGAGAGCAATCAATTATTATATATAACTATAAAATTATTTTTAACTCCCTTAATCAATAGAATAGAACTGCAAAGAGACTGTAAAATTACATCCACAGAGAACTTCAAAAATTGAATAAAACTTGAAGTACCTGACAAATTCTTTTCTTCATATCCAGAATTCTAGCCCTTGAGTCTGAGCCTGGTCATAGCTTCCTTCCATAGGTTTTAACTAGCCTTATAACTAGGCCCTGGTAGAGAAGTAGAAGGGATCTCATGATATTGCTTTATCAGTCCAATGCCACCAATCCACTGATTAGAGTTCACTGATAACTGGGTCCCTACCTCATTCACAATTACCCTGCTTGGTTTCCTAGCTTTTTTATAGCAAAGTCAATGTCTGTATGTTAGAATTTCTGTCAGTTACCTGTTCCAGAAGATGGCTAGGATCTTGGATTCTGACTGACATTGCTAAGAGTAATGTTGCATTAATCATTCTTCTCACTGATGTGCCTTTTGGTTTTCTAAATCCATTATAGCCTCAGAGACAGAAGTTCCTATTGAATCACTGAATTTGGTCTACATACGTTCAAATTGCATCCAACTTTGTCCAATATTCTGAAGCATTCTATTACTGTGCCTGTTTTTCCTACAAGCCTATCTTTAAAAAAGCAAACAAACCATTACAGGAATTGTTATCTCCCCAAGAACTGCCAACCAGTTCTCTTAAGGCTGGGATGTACTATATTATCAGAACCCAAGTGAACATATTCAATGATATACCCTAAGCATATGGAATCCTTATGTATTATACTCCAAAGTCCAAGAAAGATGTAAAAGCACTATCCATAAACCAGGGATCACCCAAGAAAACAAAACCTCGTATCAGCCAATCTCAGCCTTCCTTAATCAAGAACATTCTGAAGTCTATTGGCTGAATCTTTCTCCTCAAATCTTTGACTCCAAGCCAAGAATCATCTGATTTAATGTGAGTCCAGCTTCTTCTTCATGTCTGGGTTCAAACTGTCTTTTATATTTAGGCTCTAGTTGGTCTCTAGAACATACAGTCACTGGCCATCTAGTCCTCATCAAACTCCATATCTGCTTGACATTAGAAGTCTGACAAATTTTCAATTCTAGTCTGATTTGAGCCCTGGTTTACATAAGCACCATCTGTTTTGAAAGGTCTCATTCAGGGTAAGAAGTCATAATCACTGCAGACATTCTCATGATCACTGTAGACATAAGTAATTGATTATGACACTCTCACAGAACTTGAATACGGCTTCACGATACAACCCCATAGAGCAATTCAAGTAGCCGCTACTAATTGATTGGAGTTTTTAATGAGAGATAAAATGTTTTGAAAGTCAATCTTAAACCCTATACAAGTTTCAGTTTAATTAACTGTAGCCTACTTTAACTCAAAAACACAGGGAAAAGTTTGGCTTATACAGAAATCAGTAAATTAATAAGATATATAGATAGACAGATTTTCCTTTTTTCTCTCTAACCTTCCACATTTCTAATTCCTCACATGACCCTAGTTCTTATCACATATACATCCTTTAACATCTATTTTACTGATTTATTAAGCTTCCATAGTTTATGATTTGCTTTCTTGACTGTTTGGCCTCCTGTTGCATTTGGTGGGACCATGAGGGTATTAGTATTCTAGGAGATAGGAGTTGAAGCCTACCTGGTCAGTTATCTTCTGAAGACATTTGGCTATACTGGCATCTGACAACATATCATTAGTGATCCATTCCACCTGGTATTTTTTTTTTAATCATTATACTTCCTACATTTTTTGGTAACTTTCTGGCTCACTGCTATCTGCTCTCTCTATCCACTGATTTCTGCTAATACGATACTTAAAAAATGAAAACAACTATGCCTATTGACAGAAATAAACTTAATAGAAGAAACAGAATATCCACACAAGTCCACACCTCCCTACTTATTTTTCAAATTAATAAACAATTACTCATGTCCTTTCATCTTCACTTCTCTTTTACAAGGCCACTTAATAAAATGTACTGTAATATCATTTCTCATTTTTCATATTCCATGAACTTAATTATTAATACTTTACTAGCCATAAATATTTTACTTGCACTATTTTCCTTCTCAACAAAATTCCTTTCCCACCACTGGTTTAGGTATTCAGCAGATAGTTCCTGAATTAAGTAATTGCCTGAAGGTAATTCCAAATCTTATCATAGAAAAAATAATTCTCTTAGATTAAAAAATTAAAAAAAAAAAAAAGCTTGTGATGGATATTAGAGTGGAACTCTGTTCTAAAAACCAAAATGTAAAACAAAACAGGATACCAGCAGGAAACTCATTCTTTGAATATACTAATCTCTACCTGTGATTTTACACTCTCCTTTGGTATTTTATACTCTCTCTTCTGGGACCCAGTAAAGGTGACAGTGAGGAAGCAGTACATAATAGAAATACATAATGTACATAATAGCAGTACATAATGAAGGAAGAGCTTCCTTCATTTTCCTCTCATCACCTAACAGGCTTAAATGGGTCAGAAGGAAATAAAGATCCTCCATAAAAGCTGGCAGTGAACACAAGCACCATTCAAGCACTGCAGTGTCCAGAAACTATCTCCAACAAGGTCGAATGGGTTCTGGAAGGGACTTTAGCTTCTCCCACCTACAAACTAGTACTCTGAAATACAAATTAAAACTAAGAAGTCTTAACTTCCAATATAGAGCCTGTCACTCAAAGACACTGCTGATAGCCTTTAGGAGGCTGAACTAATCTCATGCCAAGATAGAAGAATGAATTTCTAAGTAACTTGTAAAGTAAAACGCAAAACATAACTTTAAGGGACCCAGAATGATGTCCTTTATTAATTTGCCATATGGACTCAGAATGTCATGAAATTCTGCAGTACAGTTCTCCAGAATGAGCTTTGTCTTTGCAGGCCCAGAATAATTTTCAGTGCAAAGCCACTGATAAAACTAAAGTATGTATTTCTTAAAGTTTTGGGCCTCACAGATAGGCTTTCCAATTATCTTTTAGTTTCAAATACATTGGTAAATTTCCCTGTAGCTCATCTGAGTCTAATCATATAATTATGTTCCATTTAATTAAAAATGAGTAGCTAAAAATGTTTGGATTAAAAAAAACAGTAAGCCTCAGATGGCGAAAGTTTTCTCAAATATTCCAAACAAGACTTCCGATGTCATTATTCTCTGGATCATAGACCTTGGACCAAAGATTATACAAAATGTTGAGGTAAAGTAACCAGATGCAAAGAGAAACTGAGTGTAACTTATTAAGTACAGCTTAGTGGTTAGAAACATAAAATTTAGTGTTCAATTTTCAGCCTTAACAACAAACTAAATAGCATTTCTAAGATTCGGTATTTGCAAAATGTAAATAATAATGGTACCTACCTCTGTTGGGTACTAGGTCTCCATTCCAACATCCTTCTAGTGGGCCTTCCTCCTCCGTAGATACTGAAACATGAAAACATATTCTGGAATTGGGAGGGGTTTTTTTAGCCTTGTTGCCCAATACAGCATTGAACAGACATAGTGAGAGTGGGTGTATTTATTCTCAATCTTAGGGCGAAAGTATTCATTATTTCATCAGTCAGTATAATGTTAACTCTAGGTTTGTTGCAAATACCCTTTGTCATAGTAAGAAAATTTTTTTCTACTCCTAATTTGCTAGGATATTTTATCATAAAGGGATATTGACTTTTGTCAAAAGCATTGTCTGAATTTTATTAAGATGACAGTTTATCTGCTTTTTTCTATTAATATAAAAAATAAAATTGTTTTGGGATTTGCTTTAATTTACATAGAGCAAAAGTCACATTTTTTGGTGTAAAGTTCAGTAAGTTTTTACATGTGCATGTATTCCCATAACTACAACCAGAGTAGGATACAGAAATATTCCTATACCCCAAAGAACTATCTCATTCATTTCATTTGTATTCACAACATATTCTCAATCAAACTCCTGGAAACCACTCATCTGTTCTGTCCTCCTATATTATCACCTTTTCCAAAATGCCAAATGAATGAAATTATGCGGTATATAACATTTTAATACTGGGTTCCTTAATTTAGCATAATGAATTCGTGATTCATCCACGCTGTTGTACATAACAATAGTTTCTTTTTTAATTATTTAGTATTCCATTACATTGACTTAGTTTTGAATAATAAATTAACCTTAATTTCTTGAGATAAAACTGAATTTGTCATAGTATAAATTTGTTATCTTTTGTTATATATTGCTAGATTGATTTGATATTCTTAGTTAACAAATGTGTCTTTGTTTATAAGGTATATTGCTCTCTAAATTTCCTTTCTTATAATGGCATTGTTAAGTTTGATATCACTAATATCTTTTTTAAATTTTATTTTATTTATTTATTTATTTTTGGCTGCATTGGGTCTTCCTTGCTACACGTGAGCTTTCTCTAGTTGCAGCAAGTGGGAGCTACTCTTCGTTGCGGTGCACAGGCTTCTTACTGCAGTGGCTTCTTTTGTTGTGGAGCACGGGCTCTAGATGTGCGGGCTTCAGTAGTTGTGGCACACAGGCTCAGTAGTTGTGGCTCGCGGGCTCTAGAGCGCAGGCTCAGGAGTTGTGGTGCACAGACCAGGGCTCGAACCCGTGCCCCCTGCATTGGCAGGCAAATTCTTAACCACTGTGCCACCAGGGAAGCCATGATATCACTAATATCTTGCATACATAAAAAAATTGGAGAAATCTTTCCTTCCTTTATTTTCTGAAAGAACATGTGCAATACTGTTGTTGTTTCTTCATTAAATGTTTGTTACAGTATACCGTAAAAAAATTGGAGAAATCTTTCCTTCCTTTATTTTCTGAAAGAACATGTGCAATACTGTTGTTGTTTCTTCATTAAATGTTTGTTACAGTATACCGGTGAAGCCAAAATAATTTGTCTGAAATCTTTAAGCTACAAAATTACTATTATTGATATATGGCTATCCAAGATTTTTTACTTCTTCTTGATTAGTTTTAGTATATGTGATTTTTCAAAGATTTGTTTATTTCATACAAGGTGTCAAATTTATAGTCATTTATCATTCTTCTTTATTATCTTTTTCATATCTATACAATCTACAGTGATATCCCTCTTTCATTTCTAATATTGGTAATTTATTTTGTCTTTATTTTTTGATCAGTCTTCTTAAAGATTATCAATTTTTTAAATCTTTTCAAAGAACCAATTTTGACTACTTTAATTTTACCTATTGTCTGTTAATTTTCTATCTATGGATATTCTCTTATTTTTTCTTTTCCTTATTTTATGTTTTCTTAAGGCCATAGTTTGCTTAGAACATTGATTTTATTTTTTTCCCTCTATTAAAATATTTAAAGCTATAAATTTCCTATATAGTATCCTGTAGCTACATCTCATAGATGTTGATATATTGCATTTTAATTATCATTCAGTTCCCAATATTTCCTATCTTCTCTTTTGATATTGACATTAAACTATGGGTTGTTTAGAACCATGTTATTTTATTCCCCTCAAACATTAGGGGATTTGTACATATTTTACTTATCATTTTCTAATTTAATTATATTGTGGTAAGCCAACATTCCCTGTATGATTTCAATCCTTTTAAATTAATGAGATTTATTTAATATGGTCCATAAGGAGTATTTGCCTGCATTGATGAACATTCCTTGTTCTGTTGTTGAGTCTAGCTTTCTCTAAATATCAAGTTGGCTGACATAGTTGTTCAGATATTTTATGCTTACTGATTTTTTGTCTGTTTGTTCTATCAACTACTAAAAGAGGGGTATTAAAATTTCCAAACATTATTATAATCATTTGTCTATTTCTTCTCCCTCTGATTCTGCCTTTTTGCTTCATGTATTTTGAAGTCCTTTTATTAAGTACTTTGACATTCTGCCTTTCTGATAAGACGATCCTTTTATTATTATGAAATACTTGTTTATCCTTAACAATACTCTTTGGATTGAAGTCTACCTTGTCTGATATTAATATATATACATCAGCTTTCTTATGTTTACTCTTAGCATGAGGTATAATTTGTCATCCTACTACTTTTAGCTTACCTTGTCCTTATATTTAATGTGCATCTCCTGTAGACAACATATAGCTTGACTATGCTTTTATTAACCACCCTGGTAATCTCTGCCTCCTAACTTCAGTGTTTTCTTAAAAAAATTTAAATTGAAAATAAGCACACACATGCTTGGGTTTTTGTTTAATATTTTGCTATTTGTCTTATATTTATGCCATGAGTTTAGTTCTCTTTCTTTGCTTTCCTTCCCTCTTTAAGGTTATTCAAATTATAGTCAGTATTCCATTTATTTCTTCCACCTGATATTTAAATGTGTAGACATTGATATGTACTGAGATAAGGAAATACAAATATGGAATGGGAAAATGTGAGGACGAACCCTGTGCTGTTGGATTTGAATTAGCAGTATCAGTATGAACTAATGATTGCTTAAAAATATATACTTGCAAACTCTTCCATTGAAGGTCTTAGAAGAAATGTCACCCAAAGCAATTAGTACATATAATACAATGCCCAGATGTTGTTTTTTTTTAATTAATTAATTAATTTACTATTTATTTTTGGTTGCATTGGGTCTTCGTTGCTGTGCGCAGGCTTTCTCTAGTTGCAGCGAGCAGAGGCTACTCTTCGCTGCGGTGCGTGGGCTTCTCATTGCGGTGGCTTCTCTTGTTGTGGACCATGGGCTCTAGATGTGCAGGCTTCAGTAGTTGTGGCACATGGGCTCTAGAGCGCAGGCTCAGTAGGTGTGGCGCATGGGCTTAGTTGCTCTGCGGCATGTGAGATCTTCCCGGACTAGGGCTCAAACCCCGGTCCCCTACATTGGCAGGCAGGTTCTTAACTACTGTGCCACCAGCGAAGCCCCCAGATGTTGGTTTTTAAATGTCACTTCTAACTAAAAGATATGAGGTTTGGGACTGGGAAAGTAAAAGGTGAGCTTGAAATATTTTGTTGCATCAGAAATCAAAGACGTGTTCATATACTAAAACTGATACATTAAAAGGGTACAGAGATTACCTGAAAGGACTTTCCTGGTGATATTTAGGACAAATTAAAAATTTAAAAAAAATAATCATAATGGCTTATAATACATTGACCAAAAAAATGAATCAATACAACCAGAAAGATACCTTTTAAGAAAGACAAGAGGCTATGTGTGAGAGAGAGATCTTCCTTACAGAATAAAAGAAATGGACAAATTCACCATTTTGCAATTAACAATATAATAAATATTTTTTAAAATTTTATGAACAAATATTAAAATCAGAACTAGGAAAAAAACATTCATATTTGGAGACTTCAACACCTATATCTCATAAATTGATAAAACAAGTAGAAATAAGTCAGTAAAGAGATAAAAGATCTGAACAACACTGTCAATCAACTTGACTAATTGCAAATTATAGAACACAATAGCAAACAATACACATCTATTTCAAGTGCACAAGGAATATTCACAAAGATACCATATGCTCAACCAGAAGGTAAGTCTTCATTAATTATGAAATGATATTAAATTATCTTCATTTGCAATGATATACCCAAAAAAACCTCAAATATTTGCATATTAAATAATCACTTCTAAATAACATGTGGATCAAAATACGTATTACAGCAGAAACTAGAAAATATTTTGAACTCAATAATAATGAAAATACAACATATCTAAATTTGTGGAGCACAGAAAAAGTACTGATTAAAGGGAAACATATAACTTTAAATGCTTATATGCTTATATTAAAAAAGAAAGGTGTAAATAGAACTAAGCTCCCATTTTAAGAAAATGAAAAACATGAAACTGAACAAATTAAGCCCAAAGGATGTAGAATGAAGAAATGATAAAGATAAGAACTGAAATAAAATAGAAATAGATATTAAATATTTCCAACTGACAACCCCCTTCAAATTGGCTGGAATTTCTATCTTCTCATTCATTCATTTGTTCACATAACCTACATTTATTTTGCAACACTCTGACCTTGGCACTGAGTGAGATGCTTTGGAAAAGCAGTGATTACAGTTCCTTCCCCCATTGTACATAGGAAAATAATTATTCAAATAATTAAATCTTTGCTTTTGATCAATTCTATATGAGAACATCAGGATGCAGTGAGATTGTAAAAGGAGGACTGAAGCATCTCTGAAAGATTACAGATTATATAGAAAAAAAAAGAGCACACATGTAACCCAAAATGCTCAGTTGAATTCATCTAATACTGCTCAAAGGTTATAGAATTTTAGCTGGAGTGACGTGATCACACAGAGCAAGAAGAACTACAACAGAGTTTCTTGAGACTTGCTCCATTTATTGCTCCCTCCACTGAAGCCCTTAGTGGTGGTGGATGATAGTCATTATTGCTGGACATGAATATTCTGGTCCTGTTTCTTTGGGGCACGTGGTAAGGTTGTTAATTCTGGGGAAAATGTAAGTGTGTAATTCACTATGTGCTCTTCCCCCTACCATGATGGTTATGGAAATTAAGATGAAGCCTCTGTCAGCCTTAGCCCCTAACAGAGAGGATGTAAGACTGAGCTAACTCACAGGGGACATGTGGCATAAGCAAGAAATAAATCTTTGTTGTCAATGAGATAATGGGAATGTATGTTAGTGCAACATAACCTAGCCTATCCTGACTATTACACATTTACATCAGCAAACTACATTAACCTGCCAGAGAAAATGGACATTCAGCTGTTAAGTGACACTGCACCATTTCTCTGCCTAAAATTATCCAGAACTCCTTCAAGCACATTTCTACACAGATTCTTAATCTGCTCTGTTCTGGTCAGGGACAATGGCAAAGGAGGCCATTAAAGCTCCCCTTAGAAACTGAATACCATTCTAATGTGTTAGGAAATTCACTTATTTTACCATGAAAAGAACAATTTCCCTTTATACCTATGCACAATCCCCTATATAGTAAAAGTTTAATAAATAACTGTTAGTGGTTTTTTTTTTTTTAAGAAATAGTTATGCCTTGTACTGTTAGTGTTTTATTAGATCATCTCTGTTAGCTCATAGGAAGTAATTAAGGTGAAGCATAACGATAAGTTAAGAATGTGACATTGGGCTACCCTGGTGGCGCAGTGGTTGAGAGTCTGCCTGCTAATGCAGAGGACACGGGTTCGAGACCTGGTCTGGGAGGATCCCACATGCCACGGAGCAACTAGGCCCGTGAGCCACAATTACTGAGCCTGCGCGTCTGGAGCCTGTGCTCCGCAACAAGAGAGGCCGCGATAGTGAGAGGCCCGTGCACCGCGATGAAGAGTGGCCCCCGCTTGCCACAACTAGAGAAAGCCCTCGCGCAGAAACGAAGACCCAACACAGCCAAAATAAATAAATAAATAAATAAATAAACCTTAAAAAAAAAAACAAAAAAAAAAAAAACCTGACCCTTTAAAAAAAAAAAAAAAAAAAAAGAATGTGACATAACATTTTTTTCAAAGAGCCAAAAATATAAGTAACAGAATACTAAACAGTGGTCAATGGGCTTAAGTAATTAACCACATCAGTAATTAAATAGGCTTAGTGAGGTGAAACTAATGACTAAATTTCAGGATCTATTATATCAAAATGGAGGATAATTCTTGCTTATGTGGTGTTACTCTGGTATCACTGAAATAATTTAACTCTCTAATGACCTTTTCATTTAGGTATGATTAATTCTATATCATGGCATTAGCTCATGCAGTGAGCCTTACTGTCACGGTAGATTTTATAATTACCTAGCAGAATCAAGGCCTGTAAACACTCAGAATTGCAATAGAAAATGTCATCACCTGGAAGTGCTTTGGCATTGGGAGACAGATATAGGACAAAATTATCTATTATCCATACCTCAATCTAATACTGAGGTATCAGAGGGTATTAAAATGTACTTACATTCTCCAATAACTTTAAATTATCCAAGGTTATAAGTAACAATACTCTAACGCAAACAACTTGATCGCTTTTCAAAAAAATAATTTGTTTTTCTTTCTTTTCACTTATGCATTGGTTTTAGCTTTTGGCTGCTTCTCCAGAATCCTCTGGTCACACACTACCCTCAGGGATGCTCTAGGCTGATAAAAACGTGGGCATACAGAGCTGCCAAACACCTTAAGAAACCATCAATCTATTACTGTAAAAAATTAACAGTGCTTAAGTTTTCAAAATAGATGTTGGAGACTTGCAAAGAAGCCCAGAACAGGAAAATATCTAGAAATTTATAACAGAAAGTATTTCCAAAAGAAAATGAAGTGCATATTCTGTTTTTCAGGTAGTATATGGAAAAGTTCATTTTCAAGGAGCCTGAGTCAGACTCGAAATAGTAAAGCTCTGCAAGCAAAATGTTATCTTAAATGTCTAGCTCTTAAGTAAATAATTAGGTAATATTTTAGCACCTTAAGTTTACAAATTATTTTCACATTTGGTCCTCACAACAATTCTGAGGAAGAATGAATAGATAGTGTCATTCTCCTTTCATGGAAGAGGATGCTGAGGCCAGAAGGTAGCACAAGTGACTTAACTGAGGTCTTTAACTAGTAAATGTCAGTGTCAGAGTGGTGTCAGTACAAAAGCCCAGGCCCTGGCCAGAATATACCTGAGACCCCAACCCAACTATATTCTCTGACAGCTATGTGACATTGGTACTGTTTCCAAACTCTTCTGGGCCTCATTTTCCATAGTTACAAATATGGATAATACCTACTTCAAGGAATTGTTCCAGAATTAAATAAGGGAATAGGAGAAAATTTTAATAATTATCAGTAGTATGCTGACAAATATTAAACAACAGGCTCTCTGAAGAAAAAAGTACGTATATAAGTTTATTATAAATGTTATTGACATGAATGTGTAGCACACAATTAGCAATTAATGGTAAAATACACAATACTTATTATTGTAAATTCTACATAACGAATTGGTTCTAACAATGCTTCCAGTGATATTTTCCAAACTCTTGTAGTGATAGACAAATTATGGCCTCAATTCAACCAGGATTTGGCAAAAAGAGTCAGATCCCAATCTGCCATCTCTTTTCCCAATAAATGCCTCATCATTAAATCTGATATGCGACATCAAAGCTGGTTGATATTTTTGTTTACTATAACAAGTTAGGAGGAAAGTGAAACAACTAAGATGTGTGTCAGAATCTTATTTGCTCATGAATGACGTGCATCGCATCTTTGCTGAATCAGATAATAGTTTTCAAATGATAAATGAATATTTCCTTAATTTTATATTCTTCATAATGTAACTGCATGACACACTTTCCATTTTAATTTGCATCATTAACATTTCTCAAGATTAGACAATCAACAAAACAATAAATCAATACCTGATTTGTAGCATTTGCCAGCCATGGGTAATTTAAGCCGCCAATATGATGTCACTGAATACAGAGCTGAAAAGAGATGTGTAGTAGTGCACTGTTATACAGGATTTCCACCACAGATACAATAGGTATGGATAACCTCGAGAACATAAATAATAAAAAATGAAAAATAATTTGGAAGTGATTGAGCTTTGAGTGTTTATTAATTTTGCTTTTAATATTTTAGTTAAGTGAAGGTTTATACAATTTAATTTTTAATAATGGATGTTTCTAATAACTGCTTTGAAAAATTCTTGAAAATTTAACAATGAGCTGTTTCAGGTGAGCCAGTACTAGCTGGCTACAGCACAACGCTGGAACCCACTGCATATTATGCTCAGTGAATATATATTTTCTTCCCTTTTTTTTTCTTTTGTCTTGTTAGCTTTCTACCCATTCTCCTTTTATCAATCAAAGATGCCATCCAGCTCAATTCAGCATTTCCACCCTTGGCATCTAGGAGCTTTGGGGAGGTGCCGCGATAGCTGCTCTTAATTAAGTCAACTTCAAACAACTTCCAAACATGCCTCGTTTTCGTTATCAGTCATTTTGCAGCTAACATACAAATTTAGCTGAAAATTTTCTGAATATATTTTTATAATCTGCCTGTTTTGAGGAGAATAACAAAAACCATCCGGAAACCATCCAGAAAAAAAGGTTACTTTTTAAGTTATTATTCTAAAGCACTATTTTGTTCTCTTTAGAGCCAAAGTGTAGGAAGCAGCAACATCTATTAGTATCCTTTCTCCATCCAGGATGCTGACTCAAATCTAAGGGATGCTCTATCCTAGGAATCCAGCGCTGACCAAGCCAGCAAGAATCATGGGCAGAGAAGTCTAAGTGTTAACAGAGGCTCAAAGCTCCCTCAAGACACTGCATCCTCTGTGTAGCAAGGTTTCATCTAGATAAGAGACTACCAAGTAATTTTCTGGGCCTTGTTATTCCTCCCTCCCCGCGCGTATTCTTCCCCAGAGGTTGATAGAACCTCACTTAGTTCCTACTACCTGATGCCATAGAGGCTTACTGGGCTGTGCGATGCAGAATGTGATGTTTATTCGTCCTGATCATCCTGATGACCCTACACTCTGTGGAAAAAAGCCCAGAGTGAAGATGGGACTATATTTGTGCACTATTCACATTACCATTCTGATGGGATAAACGTGTGCCTAGTATTACTTTTCTTTTTTTTCCTTTCTTTCTCCTCTAAGGTTTTTTGGGTTACTTGGGTGTTTTTTGGCTTACTTTGTATTTTGTGTAAAATGTTATACAAGCATCTTCCTCTCTCATCCTCTACAAAGTCCTTTTCTTGTTTCCTTTATCTCTAAATCAATAGCATTCAAGTATTTGTTCAGGAGCTGCATGTTTCACAATCCCACCATAAAAAGAAGCTTCTCCTAGACTCAGGAAAATGAGATGAAGCACAGCTCCTTCATTTCATCAACACTCATTTACAATGGTTACTGATGCAGATTTTAGGGGAGACTAAAAAATAATTTGATACAAACTGCCCACCCATCTTCATGGGGTTATTTGTTAGATTCAGTCTATATCGTAAAATAACCTCTTTACTAGGTGCCGGTGTCGGCTCTTCTGCTTACAAGTTTCATGACCTTACACTTGTCACAACCTCTAGTGTCATCTGGAAAATGGATATAAATGATACATCCCTAGTTAGCTAATGAAATGATTGGGAGGACCAATTTTAAAACGTGTGGTGAAATGTTTTGTAAATGAAAAGACACAATGCAAACAAAGCATGATTATTATGGCTTTATTTATAACTCTTCAGCTCTAACATAATTATATACAGTTTTCCAGAGACAGACACACTGAGGTTTTGATGAGAAACCTTATTATGCGGATAAGATACTAGAATGTATCCAGGAATACTAACATCTTACCATGATCCAGCCACTCGTTTTGAGAAGCTCCTGGATGGGAGATGTATGGATAAAGTAAGCAAAGCACGCAAGGCCGCAGTCTTACTATATGGGACTATAGCTCCACACCCCAAAGTGGGCTGAACTTCAGGAGGCAAATTCTTTTTGCCAAGAGTAGAAAATTTGCTTCTGAAATGGACCTGGTATGATTGTGGAGAACTGTACTGACCAGAAGATTCAGTGGACACAATCTGCAGTGACTCATTCTGACCATTGTTTTAGTAATGCTGTCTGGTGGTTCTTAGAACCCGTAACTGTGGTCTTTGAACTTCTGATTTCAATTCAATCCAATCAATTAGAGCAGAAACTGATCAGCAATACAGCACCAACATTTCATCCTATGCACAGTTACCACAAACACCATCTACCAAGTCGTTCATGTAAACCATCATGCTAGAGTGTGTTTTTGAGACATGAAGAACCTGTGTTTAAAAGGCAACTGAAGAAAGATTATTCTGGAATAGGAATGGGAAAGAAACTTTTTCTTCAAAGTAGCTTTCGGGGGAAGAGAAGTTTAAACTTCCTCTTAAATTTTTTCTTGTTATTATTCTCTATCTCTACGATTGACCCAGCCTATGTCTTTAAAGAGAAAAAGGCCAAAATGAGGAGAGAGGATTTTTGATGTCCAGATCAGCACCAATTTCCTGAGCTATGTGCTGCCTTTCTGTCTGTCTGAGCAGGAGTTCCAGCAGCCTCATCTTTGGAGGTCATAAAACCCAGTAAGGAGACACATGATAAAAGATTTAGGCCTCTCTTATTAACACATAACTGTTAGCAAGTAATGGCAAATTAGGAAACATTAACAATAGATGATACTTAACTATAAATGCCTTGACAAGTGTGAGTTTGAACTTTTTATTCTTAATGTGTTCCAGGGTTTAAAATGCGCTTTTAGAGTTACAATAAAACCTGGGTTTTTTTTTCTTTGTAGTTTCAATATCAATTCAATTCTCATCTGCAGTCTCATCCTTAGGTCTTTAAAATAACAGCATTTGGAAAAAAGTAAATCACAGAGAAGGGCAATCTCTATATGCAATAAGCAACAAAGATAAAAACGGATGGGTAATCCTTAAGTGGAAAAGCATCATTGTAAGAAATGCTCAAAGAGGATTTCTTTCACTCATAAATAGGTCATATTCATGGGGATTTGCACCAACATAAGCACTTTAAAAAGATTGTATATAATCCCTTCTTGGAACTGACATTTAGAATCAAGTCCTCTACTCCCAACTCTTAGGCCTCCAAAGATATAAAAAGTGGCCACATTTTCTACCGACACCTGGAAACTCATTTCTGATTTGTGTATCTGTCTGTTGAGACAGTAGGTACTTGTGACTGATATAAGCGGAGTAAAGTAGCTCCGTAACCTTGGTCTTTGAACTTCTGATTTCAATTCAATCCAATCAATTAGAGCAGAAACTCATCAGCAATATAGCACCAAAATTTCATTCTATGTAATATTTATAATATATTACAGTGGTATTATATATCTTATTTTCTTTAAAATGTACCCAGAGATATGAAATTTGTATAGGGCCTAGCCCTATATACTATGCAAATAAGAACATAATCATTGACCCCTTGTAGAACACATAGAATACGGTCATCACAGCATGCAGCACATAGTAGTGGTCTATTGGCATTTGTGACTTTATACTCCACATTGTTAACTTATTGGAAGCACGGATTTTGTTTGATTTGAATTTGTAACATTAAGGCTTATCAGAACTGTTGGCAAGTACTAGGTGCCTAATAGATATATGATGACTGAGTGAAAATAAACGTTATTGTAAAGATACGGGGAATATCTTTGGATGTGCAAAATGAGATGTTACCCACAAGAGGATTATTTCGTTAAAAAAATTTAGTAATGGTAGTTGGTAGTGGGGGAGCATGTACCAGATGGAAAATAACTATTATCTTAAAAGATTGTGTGGTAAACAGTGAATGTGTTCCAGTGAGTGGGCATGTGTGAATGTGTACAGTCTGCTTAGAACAGATCATCCATCCCTGGCTCCAGTAAACTCAGAGTATCAAATCATCTAGGTAAAATGAATTGATAAAAAATTATGACATTAGTTTATTTTGGTACAGAGAAGAACTTGCTTTCAAAATGTAACAAAGTAAAAAGTCAAGAAAGAGGTTTACTTCTCTGAAGTAAAAATGAAACACTTTGAACACCGATCATTCGGAATATCCATATTAATTAAATGACAGATTAAAGCACTTTAAACTCTTCTCAGAAGTCTGATCTAGCAACCTTGGGAGTTACCTTGTCATTGACAATGCAAACTTTGGGTTGTTTTGGGGGATAAATAAATAAAACAAATTAAAAAAAAAAAAAAAAAAGAACCTCTAGTGATCCATGTGTTAGGACATAAGAATTTTTGAGGGATGAAAGTCCCAGCAGGGGAAACAAGCAGTTCAACATCCCACAAGGAAAGAGGTGACACACCCCCCGCTTCTGCACTGCCTTAAACCCTACAAAGAACTATTCTCTACCCACATTAGAGCACTTATTTGTACATTTCAGCAGCAGTCTCAGCACCTGGGAACAAATGGCAGAACATTTTTTCACTCCTCTGAACAGAACCCAACAATTTTAACAGCAGGAGTTCAAGTGTTTTATCAACAGCATGCTACTATCTACTCTGAAGAAAAAAAAAGAAAAGAAAAAAAGGAAGCCCTCAAAAACAAAACCCCTTAAGGAATGTAGTATGAATGTTTAGTGAACTATGTGTTTAGAATAGAAAATTGTCACAGCATGCAAGAAGATGGCAGTCATTCAGAATAGCAGAGAAATTATCTTTGTACCTTCCTGAGCTTCCAAATATGCCCTATACTTTATTCTACCTGTGTGTAAGGTATAAGAATACACTGGAAAACAACTGCTTCATTTGGGTAGCCTAGTCTGAGCCTTGTTGACTTCACCACTGGTCATCATCCAGAAAAATCATAATGACTCATCTCTCAATGTCACCAAGCCATGACAATCTGTGACCCTAGTAAATTGTCACAGATCAATAGATTGACCCTTTGCTCAATGTAAACCCTAATGTCACTGCTGAATTCAGATAGGATTCTTGCCTAAGTTTCTTCACTCCAGAAAAACTCAGAGTGCACATAGCCATCCCAAATTTTACAAAGAGATGGAATGGAATAACAAAATATAAGGAAAAATTGGCGACTTCTGTTCAAGACCCAAGTTAGTGCTCAGTACATAGAAATCTTAAGTATTGCGACAATTGTAAATATTGGGTTGGCCAAAAAGTTCATTTGGGTTTTTCCATAAGATGTCACGGAAAAACCCGAATGACCTTTTTGGCCAACGCAATACTTTCGAATTTCCAGTGAACTTATGATGTTGTGTTAAAATCTGCTTTGGCCTCTCAGTCTTAGTTAATACTTTTATTTCATCATATAAATTGATTTATTATTTTATAAATGTTTATGCCTTCAATAAATGCACCAGAATGCAAATATTAGGAGTTCTAGACAAGACTCATCTCCTCACTTTTAGGAACTCATTGTTTACCTGAAAGCCAAGATCTTGGTACTAAATATATTAAGAAGGTACATGACATATCAAGCAATATGAGAATCATCAGTAGAGAGAACAAAGTCAAGATCTAGACGAACGGTTAAGTAAATAAATGCCATGAATTCATCATTAGGAAAATGTCATGATCAGGTATAATAAAAAATGGACCTTGAAAGATAATATTTGGATGGATAGAGGTTAAAGAAGAAGGCATTTTCAATGTGGGCCAAATGAAAATGAACCTGGTTTGCATAGGGACATGGAGGTGACAAAGCTGATTACAACTAGTGGTATATAAAGATGTTCTTAGAGTTAACATTTGAAAAGTAATTGGATTTAGATTGCAAAGTGACTTGAATTTCATCTTGAGCTATAAATTTTAGTATTATTAAGTTGCATCCTACCTTGGTCTGAAATGATTTGAGGTAGTTTACAAAGATGCAGCAAAACCAAGAAAAATAACCTAATTTACACTTCAGGAAAAAAATGAGTCAAAATAAAAATTAAGATTTAAATTAGTGACGTGTACCTAGGAAAGAAATTAAGTTTTTAAGAAGCATGCTATAACAAGTCATACATTTGTTAAAAGTGATAGACAAGATTGTTTTCCCACACAAATAGGGAAAATCAGATGAAAGATTTAGTATTATAAGGCACAAGTAAACCAAATGCTCAGGAAAATCACAACTGATACTAAGACCAAAGACCTCAAAAAGAAGTCAGTGAATAATATGATAAACAAATAACATCCTCAACAACACAGCAGAAAAGTTGACAGAACAATTTTCCAGAAATTCCCCTAACATAGGTCAATGATAGATTCTAAAGCACAGTGGAGTAATGTCTTTGAGGGATGATTCTGCCCAGATATGTTTTACATTGACTGCCTGACTCAACACAAGAATATGAGGTTAAAAGTCATGAGAGACTTTGAAACAGGACACCTACCTATTTAAAGGCAGACATCTGCTATAAGACTTCCTCCAGACCCCCTCTTGGTAGACAAAATAGAGGACCTTTGTAATAGTTTCATATATCAGCTTGTGGACATTGCTCTTACAATTTCTTTTAACCCTAGCTCTGTAAAAGATACAATTCATTCTCAAGAAAAGTATGTTTCTCTTCCATGAGTTGCCACCCAAGTCTTGGAGAAACATGGGTTTTAAGGTAAATGCAGGGTTGCAGAAACCATCCATCAGAACTTGGAAAGTTTTAACCTGGGAAGATAAGCACTGGATTGTCAAGAGCACTATTTGCTTTTAAATTTGTGATGCAGATTTGCATTTACTTCATACCCCATGCATAATTTGAAGGTCTGCCTGTTGGAAATGGCTGTCCTTTTGGAAAAAGGTGCTACTGTAATGGCAATAAGGAAAATAGGTTATGAATTAATAATCTTGCTTGGCGGAAGTTTCATGACACCTGCCAACACGACACACAAAGAAAGCTTTTCTCAGTCCTTCGCTGTCATGCCTGGCGGATTAACTCATATATTTTACAAAAGAAGTGCTCCATACTGTAATCATTTCCATCTTCTGACATCTGCTTCATGCATATCTTTGTCAATCTAAGATATGCCACTTGTCAGTTACAAGTGAATCAAGGTGTATAAAAATGCAAAAATACCACTTTACATTAGGGAGGTGTAAAGGGCCTTAGCAGAAATTGACAAAAGTCACCAAATATAAATTGTAACCTTTACTCTAAAGCTGACAACTTAAAATTTCTCACCACAGGGCTTGTTGGACAGCCTAAAAATGAATAAGAAATCTAATTTACCTGAATTGTGATATAAATTTTGTTAATCTTGTGTGGTTTTTTTTGAACAGTATAAAATTTTATTTTAACTATTAACTATTTTACAAGGATATATGTTACATTTTATTTCTTTCTAT